>NC_067398.1:132830553-133525553 GCF_016432865.1 Antechinus flavipes | reverse complement strand
AATCAACATATGGCATGTTCACTTCTTTTTTCTGTATTTTTTTTTATTTCCCATGTTATTTCCCTTTTGTTCTGACTTTTTCTCCCAACATGATTCATAAAGCAATGTATACTTGAAATAAATTTATTAATTAAAAACAACAAAATATTAGTTTGAATTTTTCCTTTGAAAACTTCTTGTTCATAATTTTTGACTATTGATTTATTGGGAATAAAATGTGTAAACCTAATCAATTTCTTATATATCTTAAGAATGAGAATTTTATAAGAAAATTTGTTGTGGAGATATCATCCCTAATTTCCTATTTCCAATCTAATTTTACTATATTAAATTTGTGGTTTTTGTGAAATTTTAAAAATTTTATATGATCAAAAATCTTTATGATGATAAAAAGATAAATATTAATAAAGCTTTATTTATGATGATCCATGTTATTTACATATGTCATCACAAACTCTTTCTGTGTTTTTACTATCATAAAATTGCTTCTATGAATATTTTGGCATACATGAAATCAAAAATTTTGTCACTTCCCTAAAGCTGACAAATCATTCCAAACTTCAGACTATTCACTCAATGAATGTTGCTCTTGATATTTTTCAAGGAATAATGTATTTTTTACTTCAATATAAGTTTGAAAATCTGTATGAAATGTATAAAAATGACTTAGCTCTCAATGTGAAATTAAAATTTGCTCTTTTCTTGTTAAAAAAAAAGAGAAAATAATTCCTTAAAAATTATAATTGGCAAATAAAAGCTAATAACTCCAAGGACATCAAGAAATCAATAAACTAAATAGAAAAATCAAAATACAGAAGAAAATGCAAAACAAATATCTCATGGGGAAAAAATGCAGATCTGGAAAATTGATTGTAGAAATAATTTAAGAATTTTGGGATACCTGAAAGTCACTATTAAAAAGAGCCTAGACATCTTCTTTTAAGAAATTATCAGAGAAAAACCTCCCTGATGTTCTCAAAACAGAGGGTAAAATAGAAATTGAAAACATCTATCGATTACCTCCTAAAAGAGACTCCCAAATCAAAATCTTCAGAAATACTATAGCCAAATTTCAGAACTTTTATATCAAGGAAAAAATAAGGCAAGTTGTTAGAAAGAAACAATTCAAATTTCGTTGAGTCTGGATAATACAAGATTTAAAACTTTCCATATATAAGGATCAGAGAGCTTAGAATGTTATATTCCAGAACGCAAAGGACTTAGATTTATAACCAAAGAATCAGCTATCCAGAAGAAATTGAGTATAAATTATTTCATATGAAAGAGATACCAAAAAAGCTTTTACAATGGAAGAGTAGGAGCAGGAAGATTGGCAAACGATGAATGAATTTTAGTTCAAGATTTGACTCAAGTAGGGAATAATAAACACATTCATTTGGGTATAGAAATCTAATTTATTCTATAGAAAAATAGGAAAGGAAGACAAAAGGAAAGGACTGGGTGAGAGAAGGGAAGACAAACTGGGAGAAGCAGTGATCAGAAGCAAAATATATTTGAGGAGGAACAAGTGGAAAAAAGAGAAAAAGATAAATGGCAAAAAAAAATAATAATAATGTGGAGAGAAACAATAATGTGGAAAGATGTGAATTGGAAACTAAGGGAATGCCCATCAGTTGGGAAATGCCTAGAAAAGTTGTGATGTGATTGAGATGGAATACAGTTGTATTCCAAGAAATGGTGAACAGGATATTTTTAGAAAAATCTGGGGGCAGCTAGGCTCAGGGGCAGCTAATTGATGCAATGGATAGAGCACCAGCCCTGAAGTTAGGACGACTTGAGTTCAAATCTGACCTCAGACAATCAACACTTCCTAGCTGTGTGACCTTGGGCAAGTCACTTAACCCTAATTGCCTCAGCAAAAGAAAAACCTGGAAAGACTTTTTTGCCCAAAATTTCCTCTCCTTCCTACCACCCCATGCCCTAGATGGCAGGTAATCCAATATATGTTAAATATGTTAAAATATATGTTAAATCCAATACATGTATACATACATATATATATATATATATATATATATATATATATATATATATATATATATATATATACAGTTATTTTGTTGCACAAGAAAAATCAGATCAAGGAAAAAAAAAAAAAAAAACTTGAGAAAGAAAACAAAATGCAATCAAACAACCAAAAAAGTGAAAATGCTATGTTGTGGTGCACACTCAGTTCCCACAGTCCTCTCTCTGGGTGTAGATGGCTTTCTTCATCACAAGATTATTGGAATTGATCTGAATCATCTTATTATTGGACAAAACCATGTCTATCAGAATTGATCGTCATATAATATTGATATTGCTATGTACAATGATCTTTTGGTTCTGCTCATTTCACTTACATGAACTGATGCTAAGTCTCCCCATGCCTCTCTAAAATCATCTTGTTGATCATTTTTATATAACTATAATAGTCCATAAAATTCATATACCATTACTTATTTAGCCATTCTTCAACATTCCAATTTCCTGGAAAGACTTATATAAAGTGATGCAAAGTGAAGTGAGTAAAACCAGGAAAACAGTGTCCAGATGTTCACATTAATATGTAATGATCAATTGTGAAGGAATTAGCTATTCTCAGCAATTCATTAATCTGAGACAATATTTAAGGACTTACTCATGATGAAAAATGTTATCTACCTCCACAGAAAGAACTGACAGAATCTAAATAGTGATCAAAACATTTTTTTAAACTTTATCTTTCTTGGTTTTTTTCCCTTGTTCAGTCTTTTGTTTCATAACCTGACTAATATGGAAATTAATTTTAATGACTGTACATGTATAATCTAGGAAAAAGTATTTCCCTTCTCAAGGAGGGGGGAAGGAGAGAATTTTTTTAAATGAATGTTAAAAATTGTTTTTACATGTAATTGGGGAAAAAGTGATGGAATCCTGAACAACGGTGTTATGTCTATAAAGAATTTTTGTTAACGATGTTGTGGAGATAGAAACAATAATATTTGGCAACCAATTTTATTCATTTTGGAATCGTTCAGACTTTAAAATATTATTAGTGTCCATTACAAAAACTTAGGTAAACACATAGGACAGATGATGTAACAAATCAGTATGAATCAATTGGGTATCACCCATGAATGGCACCTATGCAGGGATCCTCAAACTTTTTAAATAGGGGGCCAGTTCACTGTCCCTTAGACTGTTGGAGGGTCAGACTATAGTAAAAACAAAAACTTTGTTTTGTGGGCCTTTAAATAAAGAACTTCATAGCCCTGGGTGAGGGGGATAATCGTCCTCAGCTGCCGCATCTAGCCCGCCGGCTGTAGTTTGAGGACCCCTGAAAGAGTCTAGGAGTTATTAAAACAATGAGTCTTCTGTCAATACCTTTGCAAGAGCCATCTCCCATGCTTAGGATATACTTCCTTATTTTCTAAGCTAGTTGAATACCTCCCATCCTTTAACACAAACATAGCTCAAGTATCATCTTCAGCATAAAGTCTTTTCTTATGTTCCCTTGGTATATTTTTTCCATATATTTGAATTTATTTGCTTTATATTTCATATATTTATATATATTTCACATATACTTTTCTCCCACATTAGAATATAAAGTTTGTTAATAAGGATTCTTACATTCTTCAATATTGTGGCTCTAAGTCCTAGCACTGTGACACAGACTAAACATTAAATATACATTTATTGATTGTTTGATAGATTAATTAACCTACCTGCATGAAGGACCTCTACTAATTTCTTGAGACAGATTATAGCTGTCTATTAGGTGATTCTGAGGATCAAGTGCTGGTAAGAAAACCTGAGTTCAAACCTAACCTCAGATACTTAGTAGTTGTATGATTTGACAAATTGCTTAACTTTTCTCAGATTTAGCATGCTTATTTGTAAAATCTGATTAATAAAATAATTAATGAGATAAACTATGTAAAGCACAGTGTAACCTTGAAGCATCCTATAAATGCTAACAATTATCTTCCCTGTTTTTTTTTTTTTATTAGTACTCAAGTTAATTCAAATCTCCACCTTTTCAGCTATGTCATACACACACTCTGGATTTCTGTGTGTTCACATGGAAGCTGAATCAGATTCTTGAGTCTCCCTAGTATAAATCTCAACTCTGAGACAGCTATTCCATTTTGGGACTTCTCTAAGGGCAGTAAAGCAAACAAAAAATAATCCAGGAATAAAAGCTGTACTCTACCCCTAGGCGGGGCACATTGATTGTCCATAGCTGGCACCCCAGGCACATAATAGTGGCTTCTCTGGGGAGTATGGTCCCTCTGAGAAGCAGATGAGTTATCATCATCCTTCCTTAAGAATATGGAATTGTTCCATTTCTTTCAACTCATTCCTAGAGTAGTTCTAAAAGAATCTGAAAACAGCTTAAGGGTTAAAAGAAAGCCCTGAATGTCAAATTGAGAAGTGACAAGAATTTCCATTTTCTTGACATGCTCCTTGGAGAACAGTGACTGCTATTAGGTTGGGTTTGACAGCATTGATAGCTTGTCAATTTGATTAATAGAGCACAGTGGTTCCCAATTTTTTTCCCTGCCAGGGACCCTTTGACATCTGACTGAATTTTGCACCCGGCTTCCATTTCCCCACCCCCACAATTTCCCCTCCCCACTCCACAGCTTTGGAAAGGGGATAGTTTAATCATTGCCAGTTTGGGCAGTTGCCAATTTTTATTTCCCTTCTACAATGCTTTACATACAGCCAGCATTTCTTTTTGTGAAATCTCTTTTCCTTTTCTTTTCTGACAAGTGACTGCCAGTCCCTATTACTTTTGATGTAAAATATTCCTTCTAAACCCTTTGCCTTGCTCCAGACTTTAGTGCCTTTTCCTGACCTGAATCCAACTTGAATTTGGGCCCTCAGAAGTCCTAAGAGGATGAAAGAAAAATAGCCCTAGAATAACTGGGTGATTCTTCAGTTTCAATCTCATCCAGGCTCCTAAAGACAAGAAGGAAGAAAGAGACTAGCCTTGTCAGACAGTTTCCTGCTCTTCAACATTTCAAGAGAAAAAGCTACCAAAATCTACCTGAGAGCACTTCTGAAATACAATGTTTCTACATAGTTTGTATCTCTGCATGACATCAGAACAGTTAGTCCAAAGTAGAAAGAATTAATTCAAACTGGCAACTTGGTATCATGTAGACCAAAGGGAAAGAATCATTGACTGAATTTAGACATATTTTCAAAAAAGGACCATGTAGGATAACCATTGCATATTGTTATCAGTAGGCAATTTGCTAACATATAGTAATAGTATATAGATAATCATGCACAAGTTAGGGGAGAGTGTTTTGTAGCCACAAATATATGATATGAACAGAAAAAAACTGCAATATATATAATTTTTTCTTTAGTTTTTAGAATATAAGTATTTGGAATTTCTATAGATTCATGTTTATATACTTTTACTTCTAAACTTCAAGGATTACATAGTAATTTATATGCTTTATTTTATTTAATTATTATAACAACCTTGTAAAATAGGATTTGAGGTACTCAGAACTTTTATGTTATAGTTGAGGAAAGAGACCAAGAGATATTAAAGGACTTGTCAATATTTATAGTCATTCTCTTTCTCCCCTCTCATTTTTAATGAGTGGGAGGAAGATGGGATTTGAAAGCAGGTGTCTCCTGTGACTCCAAGTCAAGAATATCTTCCACTACATTTTGCTGTCTGTTGACATGGTTAATACATCAGTTTAAGAGAAGTGTGTGTGTGTGTATTGTTCAAAAAGCAGGGGAAAGAATAGCAGTGACTGGCTATCCAAGTAAAGCATATAATTGTTGAGCATTATGGGACTTCATTTAATAACTTTATAAGACTAGAAATCCATTGAGGCTTCCCTTTTAATATAACTATTAGCAAAATAAAAATAGAAGAATTGACCAGGGAACAGTTTTATTGTGATGCTTTCTTTTTAAAAAAATAATTAATACATGGACTCAAATACTGTATTATCAAATTATGTCCCCAAAGAAGAAAACCAAGGAATTATAGGGGGAAATTCTTTTTCTTTTTTTTAGTAGCTTTTTATTTACAAGTTATATGTATGGGTAATTTTACAGCATTGACAACTGCCAAATCACCAATTTTTCCCCTCCTTCCCTCCACCCCCTCTCCTAGATGGCAGGATGACCAGTAGATGTTAAATATATTAATGTATAAATTAGATACATAATAAATATACATGACCAAACCATTATTTTGCTGTATAAAAAGAATCGGACTCTGAGATATTGTACAATTAGCCTGTGAAGGAAATCCAAAATGCAGGCAAGCAAAAATATAGGAATCGGGAATTCAATGTAATGGTTCTTAGTCATCTCCCAGAGTTCTTTCACTGGGTGTAGCTGGTTCAGTTCATTACTGCTCCATTGGAATTGATTTGGTTCATCTCATTGCTGAAGATGGCCAGGTCCATCAGAATTGATCATCATATAGTATTGATGTTTAAGTATATAATGATCTCCTGGCCCTGCTCATTTCCCTCAGCATCAGTTCGTGTAAGTCTCTCCAGGCCTTCTGAAATCATCCTGTTGGTAATTTCTTACCGAACAATAATATTCCATAATATTCATATACCACAATTTATTCAGCCAGTCTCCAATTGATGGACATCTACTCAGTTTCCAGTTTCTGGCCACTACAAAGAGACCTGCCATATACATTCATGCACATACAGGTACCTTTCCCTTCTTTATGATCTCTTTGGGATATAAGCCCAGTAGTAACACTGATAGATCAAAGGGTATGCACAGTTTGATAACTTTTTGAGCATAGTTCCAAATCGCTCTCCAGAATGGTTGGATGTATTCAACCAACAATGTATTAGTGTCCCTGTTTTCCCACATCCCCTCCAACATTCCCCATTACCTTTCCCTGTCATTCTAGGCAGTCTGACAGGTATGTAGTGGTATCTTAGAGTTGTCTTAATTTGCAGGGAAATTCTTTTTCTTAATCTATAAAGTAGATGAGTTATTTTCCTTTTCTTTACAATTGATTTCTCACTCTGCCACTCATCTAAAATAGTTGTTCAAAGTTGCCAATGATCTTTTAATTATTGAGTCCCTTCAAAAAAATCTATTTACTCCTTTCCCTCTTTGCAGCATTTTGTTCAAATTATAACCATCTCCTCCCAGATACCTTAACCATACTTACTTTTATGGCAAAACTGACTACTGGCTTGACTCCTATATGTCAAACCAGCAGTCCTCAGACTTTTTTGTCTTTTTTCATCCATCACCTGTTTCCTTATTGTGGAAGGTCTTCTTGGGTTTGTCTTGAGCTCTCTTCTCTTGTTTATAATCTTTCTGTTGCCATCTATAATGATTTCCTTGTTCTGTTCATTTCACTTAGCATCAGTTCATGGACTCTCTGAAATCATCTTGCTGATCCTTTCTTATAGAACAATAATATTCATATGCCATAACTTATTCAGCCATTTTCCAACTGATGGGCATCCACTCATTTCCAGTTCCTTGCCACTACAAGAAAGGCTGCCATAAACATGTTTGCACATATGGGTCCCTTTCTCTCCTTTATGATCTCTTTAGGATGTAAACCCAGTAGAAACACTGATGGATCAAAGGGTATGCACAGTTTAATAGCCCTTTTGGGAATAGTTCCAAATTGTTGAATCAGTTTACAACTACATCAACAATGCAGTGTCCCAGTTTTCCTACATCCCCTCTCACATTCATCATTATCATTTCTTGTCATCTTAGCCAATCTGAGAGATGTATAGTGATATCTCAGAATTGTCTTAATTTGCATTACTCTGATCAACAGTGATTTAGAGCAACTTTTCATATGACTAGAAATAGTTTTAATTTCTTCATCTGAAAATTGTCTCAGCAAACATTCTTGAAGCACCTAAAAGGTTAAATAACAATATTTGTTATTGTATTCTGGACATATGCCATACAATTAATTTTTTTTCTCATTTGCCTATCATCACCAAATTCTCGGGATATTACTCATACCTTCCTAGAACTTCTCACAGTATTATGGGATTAGATAAAAACAAACAAGCAAGCAAACCAACACACACACACACACACACACACACACACACACGGACTTAGATTCCAAAAAACCTAAATTATATTCTTGTATGTGTCCAACTAGTCACATGAACTTCAGCATATCATTTTATTCTCTCCTTTAATTTCCACAATCAGTAAAATAGGAGAATTAGAAGATATACTTCTTTCAATTCTAACTCCTATGACTATGATCTTTTTTTCTTGATCTGGAACATTCTTAGATCATCTGCCTTAGCTTTCACCTCCTCAACTCTCTTGGACTCATCTTTTCTCTGTTTTCAATTTTCTCCAATAGACGTGTCTACTACCTGACCCTTAGTACTAATAAAAATATCTTACTGAAAGATAAGAAAATAATCAGGGCCTTAATTATTTTCAGAGGTGAGGGTTGCTTTTCCCCTCAAGTCCTTGAGTTTTTTGTTTTGTTTTGTTTTGTTTTGTTTTTTAGTTTCCCTACTATTTGCTTATGTTCCCATGCTTTCTCAGTCAAACTTAAAGCCTATTTCTTTTTTTAATAAGGACAAGGACAACTTCTTTGTAGAGCTAATTGACTTTCTTGCTATGCAACAAAGAATTTAAATATCCAACAAGAGATAAAAAGAAGGAGCTTTATAACTTATAAAAAGGACACATGCTTTTAAAAAGATGTTGATATTTAATCAGATATAAATATAGCACAGTCAGTAAGTCCTCAATGTACCAACAGGTCATATTCTAAATTCACTTGAAAATAAGTTATTTAGTATTTTGAAAGCATTTTCTCTTAGAAACAGTGATATATGTGTTATATTCCCAACACAAAAGCCCAATTAGCCTTTAATGCACCTTGACTGGCATAATAATAATGAACACTATTGTATGGTGGGGATAAGAGAGAGAACATTTTCCCCCAGAATTCTGGGTGCAGAGCTTGCATTAGACAATATTATGGAAAATATCAAGATATGGAGTTTTTCAGAGGGTAGGGAGAAAGGAATAGACCTTACCAGTTCTTTTACATCATTCTTATGGTTCCCAAAGCCCTCTCCTGCTTTGTCCATCTCTAATCTGCCCCAATTTTAATATGGTTAACCTTCTTGATATTAATTTTAAAAATCAACTGCATGTTGATGCATGCAAAAACCTATAAGATTTTAAGTGAGAAATAAATTATTCTGATTACACAAATTTCCAGTAATAAATGAATTTGCTAATGCTTCCAGAAATATTTGAAGTTTTAGAGATAAATTTGTTTTTATTTAAAATGAATGTAGGTTTGTCACCCTATGAGTAGAATAACCAAGTGAAATTCTGTGAAATAATTCAAGCAATGTAAAAATATGTATTTAGGGTGGAAAATATTTAATAGATTGTTCTAATTTGTATAATTGCTATCTATTCAAAAACTTGTATAGTATGGGATTTTTTTCCTCTTAAGGTTTTTTGACTTTATATGATTAATTTGTGTACTAGTTTCAGTTCTTCTACAAAAATTTATATTCCTAAGACAAAAGTTCTGGAATTTCAAGGAAACCAGAGCAAAAAATGTAAAAGATTGAGATTCAATAGTAAAAGATCTTAAATTATATTATAAAGGAGATCATTGTTGAAATATAAAGTAGATGATTTTAATTATTTTAAATTAGAAATTTTTTTACAAAAATAAAAACAAAGTAGCCAAGAAAAGAGCAATGCAGAAAATTTGAGGAAAAAACCTTCACAAATAATCTCTCAGATAGAAATTATCTATTGTGTTAAATCATTGCTGTGGTGTAGGAAATGATGAGCTAGCTGTTTTTAAAAACACATGGAAAGACTTGGACATATAGAAGGAAGATACTATCACTTCTTCAAAGAAAGAGATCACAAATAGGAAAATGAATAGTATAATCTTTTATCTATATGGATGAGTGTGTGTGTGTGTGTGTGTGTGTGTGTGTGTGTTTGTAGACTTTAAGAAGAGATGGTTAAAAATAAAGTAGAAAGTACTTAGTAGGGAACAAAAGAAAACTTACAAGGAAGGAAAAAAAAAGCTGGAAAACAATGTGTAGCATTTGTTATGTAGGCTTTCTTGACAAGGAAATTTATTGTTTTATATTAAATCCTGTTATGTTTTGCTGAATACATGCTAATGTTCTTTTAAAATTTATGTTCTTGCTTTGTACTTAAGTTTAAAATGAATAAAGATTTGCTAAATAAATAAAAATGGAAATCTTTTTTTTAAAAATTATATTCCTTAACTAAGGGATCCCATTTTCTTCATGTTAGGAATCATCTAATTGAACTTCATCATATTACAGATGAAGAAATTGAGGTATATTTCTCTTACTTAGGAATACAGAACTAGTTGATGACAGATTATAAACTACAATCCAGTTCAACTGACTCCCCATCTTCCACTCCATGAAGCCAAACTTAGTTATCTTTAAATACTGTTCAACCTTTAAAATTATGTTATTGCATTCTTTATTCCATGCTTCTGTCATTGGAACTTCTTTCTGGAGATCACTGTCATTTTTAGGCATTGTTTGTTGTGCTTCTTCTTGACCATAAAGGTTTAATATAAAATGTGGGAGAGAAAAGTTCAAAAGAGGTTTTATTTCCATTGTCAAAAGGACAGTACATATAATGCCCATTTATAAGTAGAAATGTTCACAAAGATTGCAGGTTGTTGATTAGAGTGCACACACATACACACACACACACACACACACACACACACACACACACACTGTTTAACTTTCCTGTATTTTGAACCAACACTGGAATGTTGTCTTTGTTCCAGTTACTACTGCAATAATTATGAATGAAATTTAGTACAAAAGTGGTCATGGAATTTCTGATTTAGTAGATGTTAAAATTCTGCCACAATGGTGAATAGAAAAGACATTAATTCTATGATGAATAGAATTGCTATTTAGTTGCTTTGTTTCTCTTTAACGTGTAACACAAATTGGAGTAATTATTACTGGAAGTCAGTAACTTAAAGTGGCCTGAATTATATCCCTTATTCTATTCAGTGATTGTAGTCCCATAAATAACTGTATTTGTCTATTGAGTTCCAGACATTTCATTTTGTTAGGAATTGTTTAAGCCAAACCAAATTTTATTAATGCATGCACAAAAATGGGGGGAGGGGAGGAAGGTTTCAATAAAGAAAATTAAAGAAAGAAAAAGCTTTCCAAAATCTAGAAAGCAAGAAAAGTTTACACAACATATCTTTTGATAAGACCTGAATTTGATATGGTTGATAATTTCACTTTTAACCCTATCATGGCTACATTTTCACTTAAAATAGATCTATATGTATTTGTTAGAAGCCAAGGGGATACTTGATTTCAGATAAAAATTCTTTCAGCCCTTTAATGTGGATTTTCCTCTCTGTTAATGTGTAAATTTTCATTGGTGGTAGCATCTTTTTTCATTCAAAAATTGGCAAATAGAACACCTTACTTCTGAAAAGAGGGCCCCATTCTGGGCTAGGAATCATATTGCATCACCCTTTTATTGTTTAACTGATCATACAAATTTCAAGGTGTGTGTTTACAAATATTTTGTTGTGTTACTTCTGCTGTTAGTATTCTAAGGCTTTCTCTTTCCAGGTTTCCATGGCAACTCTTGCTCAGCCCCATTCATTAGAAAGAAGTTCTGTTTAATTGATCCACTAATGTATTGCTTAATAGTAACTGTTAAGCAGGCTTTTGTTTCCAGGTCATATTTCAGGTTCACCTATTTGCATAAAAACATTTCATTAGCTGAAACCAATCATTAATAGCAATTTTCTTTCTTTAGTTTTAAATAACTAAACCCTCATTGAGGTTTCCCAAATAGCAAATATTTATGTCTTCTAGAATATGCTTTCTCAATGCGCCTGGTTTGCTTTGTTTCTCTGAGCAACAAGAAAATTACAGAGCTAGAATGTTCTGATAGAGGTAAAAAAGAAGCTATCTTTTTCTAGTGATGAAAGTTAAATATTCAGAATATCTAATTAAAGGTCATATCAAATATTTGGTAACATAACTGTAACTTGTAAGTTTTAGGATTAAAATTCATAGTTGATATAATTAAATTTTAGATTAGGTCAAATTCAATCTTTATCATGAAGTAGTCTTTAAAGGTGTATGCTAGAAATAATGTCAATAAATGAAAATCTGAAGAAATAAGTTAAATCATGTTCACTTCATATGAATATTCTGCATAAAAAAGCTACATCTCATGTTTATTAGAATAGTGATATCAAATCATGCATGTATACATACATGCACTCACGTTATGCATATGAATTATTCCTTATAAAGTTATGTCTAATTTATCTGATAAATGGGAAATATATCAATTTGTTTTTTATTTGTACATATCACATACCAATTACCTGGACTAATTGATCTCATTTTCAAATTTCAATATCCACCACTGAAAAAAAGCAATGAGCTTAATTTTTAAAAGGAAAGCAAACACATTTGGTTGTCACAGGATGATAAATATTCATATTCTCCTTCAATGTAACCAAAATATATATGTTTCTTTTCATTTGTAACTTGCCCATTCCTCTTTGATTATTGATGAAATAGATTAATTCTTGAATTTTGAGTGATTTCTTTAGTTTTATCATTAGCTTGCCTTTTTAAATCCCACATTTTGGGAGGGAATTAGTTACAATAAAGGAGTTGTTTTAAAATCAGATAAATTTCAATATAAACAAATTGTATTAATGTAGCTTTCTAGGGTTAGTCATACCATGGTTCTAAGCTGAAGAAAATGTAATTAACACATATAAGCTTTTCTTTTCCCCATTTTCTACCCTTCCCTTGCATCCTTGACCTCTGTGTGTCTTTGCAGAAACACTAATAGCATTAACATTATGCTACGATTAAAAAGCTAGACAGCACAACAATGCTGCTTGACAAGATATTTTTACAATCCTTTTTGATGTCATTCAGTTAAGATTGAATGTCCTTTGAACTCTTGTAAATTAAGTGGATGCTCAGAGCCTGTGTTCTCATATGGTTACCCTCTGTAGTATCTGTTAGGTCTCTTCTACTTTATAGGGTGAAATATTGGTTTCAATTTATACTAGCAGCACCTATAATTTTGTTAAATAGTAATTATTCCTACATTATCCAGATTTCCAAATGAGAATAAAAAATGAAATGAAAAATCTTTATAAAATACAAAAAGTTACTTTCTTAATAATTTACAAGTATATTGTCAAAAAATGCAAAATCTCCTGCCAGACAATTCCAAATCTGAAAAATTTTCATGCATAACAATTAGAATGTAACTGAGAAAATAACATAAAAAGACCAGTTGCCCTCAAGAAATAGCTACAAAATAGAGATTATTTGGTGTTGGTTGTTCATCTTTCATACTTGAAGAGACCAATTATATCTTGTTATAAGAGTTCAAAGCACAACATAGTTGACAGTGACTGATCAGATCAATATGAACTTAGCAGGCTCTACTACAGGTTGGCACAAACAGCTCCTTTGAATATTTGGAATGGAGCTGTCTCTAGATTTGAACATCTCACATTTCCTTTGTGCTGCTTTGATTCTGAGTTGGTAAAATAGTGGATGATGGGTGATGTCTTGACTTGCATATAAATTGGATTTAAGTGAGGCAGAGCTGCACAAAAGTATTAATGCCTTACTTCCATTTAAGTCCAGAGACAAAATAAAAATCAAGATATCTGTACCTTGGGATACAGTGAATAACCTTGGTGTCTTCAACGTCTCACCAGGCTCTAAATACTCCATAGTGCTTGCTTCTGCCAACTTCATGGCCTATTGGGGAAAAATGCTCTCCTCCACCTATTTTGTTGGGAAGTCTTTATGCCTTTGGGAAAAATAGCTAGCACAAGGCAGCTAGGTGGCATAATAGATAAAATAATAAGACTGAAATGAAAAAGATTCATCGTGATAAATTCAAACATGGTCTCAAGTACTTACTAGTTGTATGACCCTTGACAATTCACTTAACCCTATTTGCCTCAGATAATTTGGCAGGATTTGGCTAAGGAGACATTATTAATAATTATAAGTAACTACCCATAAAATAATTCAAAAGTTCAAACAATAAGATGAGATTAGGACCCAGTATCTCTTTTGCTTTGGAGTTCCCTTAATTTTTTCAGGTTAATAAGATTTTTGACATGATTTAAACATCTGGATTTGAGGCCGATGATTTTTTCTAAATATTAAAAACCCCAGCTTTTAATGATTTTAATAAAATAAAGATGATATATTGTGCTGAGAATATGAATGATTAATAGCCTGGGTTTGGAGGGGAAAGAATTAGAATAATTAAAAACCAATCTCTTTCTATAGTAGGCATTTCCTAGAAGGATGACACCAGGTTAAAACTCTTATGTCAGTTGCTTCATTCAAGAGACTATACTCCATGTTATAAAATTAATGATACACATTTAAATTTAATATTTAATATTTCACACAAATATATATTAGCATTGGGTTGTTAGTTTTTCTTGATTTAACCAGATTCTCTATTAAACACAAATTTTAATTTTTAATAATAAGTTAATCTTCCAAATAATAACAATTATTATCATATAATTACTATGAATCTTTGGTAAGAGTACTGAATTAAATTAAATCTAATTCAATGTCTATTGGTTCTATTCATAATAACTTTTCTGTACAGCAAACAATGACACAAATAAGATTAGTCATATCATAACAGGCAGAGAAATTAAACTGGTTTGATTTCATGGGTGTTTAGGTCTTTCTGTCCTTTTCCTAAATACATCCCTATCAGCTCACTGATGCCTGAATTTCCACAATTAGAATCATAGGATCATAGAACATTCAAATTGGAAGGGAATTTAGTATTCATCTGGTTCAAATTGTCTGAAATCACAAAGCAAGAAATGTAGTTTAAGGCTTTACTCCTTTAAAAATGATTCAAATTATCTTTTTAATTTTTTTTTTCTCCTTAAAAGACATGGAACACTCTAATCATCTAAAAACTTCCTCCAAGTTCTAAGAAAGAAATGATGCTTTATTTAATTGTTGATATTTATGATATTAGTATAGGATATAATAGTATAGTCCCAATAAGCTAAGGACTCATGCAAGAGATGAGACACAGGGTTATATAGTACAATAGGTCTTAAGTAGGGATTATTGTGAGATAGAGAGGCTAAAACTTTAGCAAATTAATATCATCAATTAAATACGGATGGGATGTTGTTGGATAACTATAGGTTAAAACTGCTCAAAATAAACAGATTATGACTTAAGTCTGACCAGTTTGCAACTAAGTGCACACAACCACATACATATATGTACACATAAGTTTACATATATACTGCATATGTATGTGAATATATTTGTCTGTTTATACTAATGCCTACTTACCTGCATAAACATGCTTTTATATACATGTGTACTTCTATTACATAAGGCATGGGTTAAGTGCTGCTTTTGAAACAAACGTTCTGTGTGATTCTGCACAAGCCATTTAAACTTTAAGCAATTCAAAAAATGTTCTAAGATTGCATGTGGCATAGAAAATACCAATATTCATTGGTAGAGGGAATTTCCAAATAATAGAGTCCCCTATATCAGTGAAATCAAAGATCCATTCCCTATTTCCCAACCTAAAATCTCTCTGTTTGTCTCTCTTGATATACAAACATAGATGTGTGTGTGTGTGTGTGTGTATGTGTGTGTATACCTTGAAATAATACCTTACCCAGTCTGATCTCAGCTTTTCCTCTTTCCACTTACCTGTAACTTCATACACACACACACACACACACACACACACACACACACACACATTTGTATTGATTGTTCATTAGCAAGGAACCTCCTTCAGAGCTATCAATAATTCTGAATCTTTACAAAGGATGTCCAACTTGGCTATGGATGAAGCTAAAACCTATTGAAACTGGAAACTATGGACTAGCCTCTTGAATACAAAGCTAGCACCTCTTTTTAAATTTCTGTCTTTATCCAAGAAATAGTTAGCTTTAACTATGTCAATGATCAGGACTTCTGGCCAAGATGGCAAAGAGGAGGCACACATCTGCTAAAGCTCTGTGTTTTCTCTTAGAATTTAATTCATGACAAGCCTCGGAATCAATGTTTGACTGAAAAAAAAAAAAAACCCACAAAAAATTGCCAAGAGAAGACATCCTTGAAATTTGCCAGGAAAGGTCTGCCTCAATGCTGTCCCCTACAGTCTGTAGAGGAAACTCTGTAACACCACCCAGCCTTGCCCTCCCCCCAAAAAAGGAGATTCCATTTGTTTGTTTGTTTGTTTGTTTGTTGCCAGTTTGTTTTCTTTGATTCTTCTCTGACAAAATGAGCAAAAAAATTTGACCTTACCCATTGATAGCTTCTATACCGATAGAGAGTACACTTCTTTAAACCCTAAGGAGACTAAAAACAGACTGTCTCCAGATGAATCCCCAAAGGAGGATATCATCTGGCCTCAACACAGATGACACTCATAGAAGAAATTAAAAAGGCTCTCACAAGAGAGCCAGAAGAAAAATGGGAAAAGGAAAAGGAAGCTTGCTAAGAGAGTCTAGATAAGTCATCTCATTCATTTAAAGATAGAGTGGATAAAGAAATCAAATCCTTGAAAAATAGAATTAGTGAACTGGAAAAAGAAAATAGCTCTCTAAAAAATAAAATTGGCGAAATGGAAAAAAATTCCATAGAACAAAACAACTCATTTAAAAACTCAATTGGACAACTAGAAAAAGATATAAAAAAAAGTAAGTGAAGAAAATACTTCATTGAAAATCAGAATCAAACAAATGGAATTGAATGATTCAAGGAGACACCAAGAATTAGTCAAGCAAAACCAAAAAAAAAAAAAAAAAAAAAAAATGAAACAATGAAAAAAAAATGTCAAATACCTTCTTGGGAAAACAACAGACCTGGAAAATAAATCTAGGAGAGACAATCTGAGAATTATTGGACTTTCTGAAAAATATGATGAAAAAAAAAAGAGCCTGGACACTATTTTCCAGGAAATTATCAAAGAGAACTGACCAGAAGTCACAGAAACAGGGAGTAAAATAGACATTGAAAGAATTCATGATCACCTACTGAAAGGGATCCTAAAATCAAAACACCAAGAAATATAGTGGCCAAATGCCAGAACTATTAGACAAAGGAAAAAATACTGCAAGCAGCTAGAAAAAATCAATTCAAATATAAAGGAGCCACAATAAGGATTACCCAGGATCTAGCAGTGTCCACATTAAAGGATCAGAAGATCTGGAATATGATATTGTAAAAGGCTAAGGAAATTAGTATGCAACCAAAAATAACTTACCCAACCAAAATGAGTATCTTTTTTCAGAGAAGATGAACATTCAACAAAATAAGTGAATTTCACCTATTTTTGATGAAAAAAAACAGAACTTAACAAAAAGTTTGATCTACAACTATAGAACTCAAGAGAAACCTAAAAAGGTAAAAAGAAATCTTGGGAACTATATTTCTACTATAAAGATATATAAAGAATACATGTATACCTTGTTCTAGAAACTAGAGGTGGAAAGGAAAGAAAAAGAGTAAAGTGGGGGTACTACATCTCACGAAGAAACAAAGAAAACCTATTATATCTGAGAGAAAGAATGGAGGGGGATGAATATAGTGTGTGTGTATCTTACTGCCATCAGAATTGGCCTAAAGACAAAAATTTTAGACATATTCGATTTATGGTGAAACTGCTCCTACGTCATTGAAAAGTGAGAAGGGAAAAGTGAAAAGGGAAGGAGTAAGCTAAGCAGAAGGGAATACAAAAACTGTGAGGAAAAGGAGTAAGATAGGGGGAGGAACTCTAAGGTGGGGGGAGGGATACTAAAAAGGGAGGGCTGTGAGAAGCAAATGTGCTCTCAAGTTTAATACTGGGGAAGGGGGAAGGGGGAAAGAAGGGAGAAAAGCATAATCTGGGGATATTATGATGGCAGGAGATACAGAATTAGTCATTTTAACCATAAATGTGAATGGGGTAAACTCCCCCCATAAAAAGGAAGTGGTTAGCAGACTAGATTAAAAGCCAGAATCCTACAATATGTTGTTTGCAGGAAACACACTTGAAGCAGGGAGATGCATACAGAGTAAAGCTAAAAGGTTGGAGCAGAATCTACTATGCTTCAGGTGAAGTTAAAAAAAGCAGGGATAGCATTCTGTTCTCAATTTTTTTGCAAAAGCAAAAAGTGATCTAATTAAAAGAGATAAGGAAGGGCATTATATCTTGCTAAAGGGTAGCATAAATAATGAAGCAATATCAATATTAAACATATATGTACCAAGTGGTGTAGCATCTAAATTTTAAAAAGAGAAATTAAGAGAGCTGCAGGAAGAAATAGACAGTAAAACTATAATAGCGGCAGGTCTCAATCTTGCACTCTCACAATTAGATAAATCAAACCACAAAATAAATAAGAAAGAAATCAAAGAGAATTCTTGGAAATTTTACATATAAAAGAGGGGTGTTGGGCTCTTGGCCTTTCTCACTATGGCCCTTCCCATTGAATTTAGTGTTTGGGAAACCTAACTCCAAAGAGACATCAGGCTTTTTATATCAATCTCCTGAAGCATCTGGAAAATCTCTTAGATTTGAGCCATGTCTGTGATGTCCCCTAAAAGTGTTTAACAGAATAATTTTTTAAAGTAGTCGATATCAGATATAGAACATTCATTTATTTCCTCTACCATGAAGTGATAGCTAAAATGCAGAAAACATAAGCACACATTGATAAATATTTGCTAGGATATGAAACAGTAACAAAGGACTCAAGTTCATAAAATGATACATGAACACATACAAATTGATACATGAACACATACTACAAACATAGAGACCATTAAAATGCAGACATACCTTTCTATTAATTTCTAGTATTCTCTTCTGTGAATATATAGATTACTAAAATATAGATTACTATGAGACTAATGGGCATGGACCTTCACTTAACACCACATACCAAGATAAGATCAAAATGGGTCCATGATTTAGGCATAAAGAATGAGATTATAAATAAATTAGAGGAACATAGGATAGTTTATCTCTCATACTTGTGTAGGAGGAAGAAATTTGTGACCAAAGATGAACTAGAGATCATTATTGATCACAAAATAGAAAATTTTGGTTACATCAAATTAAAAAGCCTTTGTATAAACAAAACTAATGCAAACAAGATTAGAAGGGAAGCAACAAAGTGGGAAAACATTTTCACAGTTAAAGGTTCTGATAAAGGCCTCATTTCCAAAATATATAGAGAATCGACTCTAATTTATAAGAAATCAAGCCATTCTCCAATTGATAAATGGTCAAAGGATATGAACAGACAATTTTCAGAGGATGAAATTGAAACTATTACCATTCATATGAAAGAGTGTTCCAAATCACTATTGATCAGACAAATGCAAATTAAGACAATTCTGAGATACCATTACATACCTGTCAAATTGGCTAAGATGACAGGAAAAAATAATGATGAATGTTGGAGAGGGTGGAGGAAAACTGGGACACTGATGCATTGTTAGTGGAGTTGTGAACAAATCCAACCATTCTGGAGAACAATCTGGAATTATGCCCAAAAAGTTATCAAACTGTGTAAACCCTTTGATCCAGCAGTGCTACTACTGGGCTTATATCCCAAAGAGATACTAAAGAAGGCAAAGGGACCTGTATGTGCCAAAATGTTTGTGTCAGCCCTGTTTGTAGGGGCTAGAAACTGGAAAATGAATGAATGCCCATCAATTGGAGAATAGTTGGGTAAATTGTGGTATATGAATGTTATAGAATATTATTGTTCTGTAAGAAATGACCAGCAAAATTAATACAGAGAGGCTTAGAGAGACTTACATGCACTGAGGCTAAGTGAAATGAGCAGAACCAGGAGATCATTATATACCTCAACAACGATACTGTATGAGGATGTATTCTGATAGAAGTAGATTTCTTCGACAAAGAGAAGATCTAACTCAGTTTCAATTGATCAATGATGGACAGAAGCAGCTACACCCAAAGAAAGAACACTGGGAAATGAATGTAAATTGTTTGCATTTTTGTTTTACTTTTTAGGTTATTTTTACCTTCTGAATCCAATTCTTCCTGTGCAACAAGAGAACTGTTCAGTTCTGCACACATATATTGTATCTAGGTTACACTGTGACATATTCAACATGTATAGAACTGCTTGCCATCTGGGGGAGGGGGTGAAGGGAAGGAGGGGAAAAGTCGGAGCAGAAGTGAGTGCAAGGGATAATGTTGTAAAAAATTACCCGGGCATGGTTCTGTCAATAAAAAGTTATAATTATTAAAAAAAAAAAAAAAAAAAAAAAAAAAAACTTTGTCAATGATCACATTTATAACTGAAATCTATCTACTATCCCCTACTCCCATGATCCCTATCTTATTTTCCCACTCCCCATAAGTCAGAGCCTGTGAATTCAGGCCAAGAAAGAGAAACAGAATCAAATAAAGAGATAACAATTCATACTGCAAAAAGATTTTCATTTTACAGAAGGATTCATGTCGGGATATTCTGGAAGGGAAAACATATCACCCCAGTATAGCTAAACTACAATTCAATTTGCAAAGATTTAAATCATGAACAAATTTTCAGAAGCAATAATTAGATAAAATGAGCCATACCTTCACTTTCTGATTTCTGTTATTATATGATAATTTAGCTTTGTCATAGTAGTTTGAGCAGCTGTATTTTGCAGGTAGTCAGCTTTGTAGTTACATGTATATATACCTCCTGACTTTGACTTGGGATGATTTTTTTTTTCTTTATAACTTCCATCTATCCCTTCTTACCTTTATGACATTTTAAAAGTAAAAATGCAAATGAATATTAAATAAAATTTCAATATGCATTATTATAATATTTTTTTATCTAAACAACCCAGAATTCAGGAAATAAACAAATGCAAGAGACTCTGATTTTGAAATCAGTCACTTGTGAAATTCTAAGGGGGAAAAAATAAGAAAAAGTGCCTCGAGAGCCACTTTCCAAACACACCAAGACTGGGTTTTACAATTTCAACTTTTTCTATATATATTTACTAATGCTTTTGAGATATAATCCAACTGCCACTTTCAGCTTAATTGATCATTAAGGCAGTATAAACTGCAAGTAGGTGATACAATTCACAGAGCATCTGGAGTTAGGAAGACTCATCTTGTAACTTCAAATCCAGTCTCAGACACTTCTTAGATATGTGATCCAAGTCAGATCACTTAATCCTGTTTGCCTCAGTTGTCTCATCTGTAAAATGAACTGCAGAAGCAAATGGCAAAGCATTCCAGTATCCTTGTCAAGAAAAGTCCTAATTGGGTCACAAAGAGCCCCAATTGAGTCACAAATAATCTGTCATTATTAAAAAACAAACAAACAAACAAAACAACAACTCAACTACATGTTTCCTGACTGAAACAGTATATAACAAAACGGATCTTAATGGGATTGTCTTCAAAGAAGAATTAGAACACATCACTCAGCAGGTCCAGCCCCACTGCCTTCCAATTCGTGGGCAGGACCTCTGAGGCTCCCAATGTCCCATCTGGGGTCTGAAGTCAATCAGCAGTAGCTGAGCATCACCCTGGCCCATGATGGGAAGTATCATCAGCCCTAAATATAACCACATCCCCACAGGGATCCCTAGAACTAGCTCTAGGAGGGAATGACTCCAGCCCTTCCTTGTCCTTCTCCACTCCTGGGAATTGGGGACCCCCAGGGTCCAGCATGTCACTGAGACTGTGTGGGGCTTTGCATGAGAAACAACTTGAAGCAGATTTAACCTGACCTTTTAAACAGATACCATTGATGCTGAAAATGCAAAATTGTAGAGCTTCACAATTATCGTTCCTGTCTACTTTTTTATATCTATATTTGCTATCTATGTGTGTTTTCAAGGTCTATGAACTGATGTACTAATTTTATTGCCTGAACATCCACCTGCATGTGATATTCTGGATATTAGGCATTTTCATCGCCCTTTCTCTCCCAGTATAAAATCTACATAACAGGAACATCAGAGGACCACAATATGTGTAGGTTTTCAATCCCACTTTTCAATCCTTGTGTAAGGCATTTTCCATGACATTGACATATTTTTGGTGAGTATCTTTCTTAATTTTTATGCTTTTTTGATGTTAGTAATTAAAGTGATATATAAGCGGTATCTCTGGTTGAAAGGATATTGTCTTATTTTAATATACTTGAGAGAAACTCCTCATTAGAAAAGCATCCATAAGGAGTAGATTCGAATCTATGAAGTTAAAAACTTATTTCTTAATTGTCAACAAACAAAAAGCGCTACATACAGTGGAATCTTGCCTTCCTTGTATCTTTCAAGAAACTGGGTAACTATAAAGATATGACATGCTATAGGAAATATTTTATGAATGTTGGCTTGTTCACAGTTTTAAGGTCCCCACAATATAGGTGTAAATCATTCCTTATAGTCTTAGGATATACTTCTTCCTCTTTCAGTGCATTTCATTTTGTTTGAAATTTAGGCAGCCAAGAGGCCAGGTATATACTGGGAATGAGGCTATTAGACATGAAGTGAAAATAGCATGAAGAAGTAAAGAAAGAGGGATACCTGGCCTCTGAGGTCAAAATCTACTGTCAAGGAAGGGATACAATCCATTTCAACTGTTACAGTCTGAATCATTTACCATAAATTTTTCTGTTAGAGCAAATTAGCTGTATATGAGCCTTACCTCAGAACCATGTAGACCATTTACTTGGCAGATAAAGTGAAGGAGTAAAAACTCAGGAAAAGAAACATTAGGGTGTCTCATAGGGATTTAGATCCCAAAAGTGGAGTCCACTTCTGGATCTGGGAATTGAAGGACAGCATTTTTCAGTGTAAATTTTTTATGTTGAAAATTTAGCATTTCCAATTCTTCTTTCCACAACCCCAAAAATGTCTGCTCCATTATTTTATTTCTTCAAAGAACTGGATGAATTGAAAATCTGGGAGAGGATGCTTATCTCTCTAGCACCCTGGGTGCTATTTCCAGACAAAAATCATGTAACATTGTGTTTTAAATATCCAGCCCAACATATAGCTTTAGCAGTGCTCTTTCTTGCCTTACAATGCTATGGAGTGAAGATGCTTGCTGCTTCCAAGATAGAAAAGCTGTGGTATCACATTTTTGGAAGACTTTACCAAGCCAGTCATTGATAATATTTTGTCTGAACTAGTTTAGATTTATACAATGGACATAAAACTCCCTTAATTGCTCCAGTGTCATCTAAGGAGAAGTGAACACTTGCATTCTCTGAGTGCTGGACTGAACTACCAAAATGAATCCTGACTTCAAAAAAGGTGATATCAAGATTGGTTACAAGGATCAGCTTTGTATTAGCAGAGGTAGAATAACTGAATTTGGCTGATTTTCTGATTATTCTTTAATATTTATGCTGTGATACAATAGATAGGTAGTGATAGACATTCTCCCTAAGTAGGTTTAAAGTGAATTGTGTTTGGATATGAACAGGTTCATATTGAAAAGGGAATGTTTCATTTAAGGTGCCTTTTGCATCTTAAGAATTTGTTGAAGATGAACCTTTTGAATTTGGTTCAGACTGTATTTAGGTATTTATTCATTAAAAGTCAAAATAGAATATTTGATTGTACTCTTTGGGATATCTTTTAAAACCATAGATAAATTTAACCTTCCAACATAACTGAAAATTATTTTTGTTATAATTAAACATAAAGAATGCTTTTATAAAGATGTGAAAATAGGCATGTAGTTTAAGAGCTTTCAATATTCTGTGGATCACCTTGGGGATGCAAGAGGTGATATTAGCCATATTTTTTTTTTTCTGTTTTGTGTTACCCTCCTTAAAATATATTATAAAATATGTTTATTTTTTCAACACAAATCATCTTCCAAATATATTCCAAATCTTGGAATTCCTTGATCAATTAAGAATCATTTTCCCAATAAATCCTTGAACAAATGAGAGCTAAGTGATGGGGCAAAAGTACACAATTTCCACTGATAACCTGTGTGCAAGAAATGGTGTAAAAAGGGAAAATTATGATGGATAAGTCATGTATCAAGCAATGGGAAGTAACAGAAAGACAGCCTGAATGAGGAACTGGTACCCATAACATGTAAAAAAGTAGAAAAATCTCTAGCACACTAGATAGTTATGTGAAGAATGTTTATGAGAGAGCAGGAGATCATATAGCAAAAGATGGTAGAGGTGGGTCATTATTAACACCAATTGAAGGAGTGCCATCATGGATGAGATCATGGATAGATTAAAGTATTAGGAGAATAATAAAACACTTTTATACTTAAAAGTACCCAGGCCACTTTTCAAATACTTGGCCAAAATAAGCAACTCATCTTAAGATTTTCACTTATGTCATTTTCAAAAGAAGTTTACGGTATATATGTGTATGTGTATGTTACACCTATTTGTTGGTTTCCTAATATTTTTATGTAAAAAAAAAATCCACTGTTCTATTGCTATTCATACAAAGCCTTAAAAAGCAACTAAACATATCCATCAAGGAAAGAGTCTCAAGAACACTGATTCAAGAGGTAGCAAGGCCTTATTAAATGGTAAAACATTTAAACAAACAAGTATGCTTTTTAAAACTCTGGGAGGGTTATGGGAGACAATATTTTTAAAATGTAGACTGACATATCAAACAGCCAATATGACTCTGTGGTTACAATTTGTGTTATCCTCCCTCCCACATCAAGAAGCAGAATTTTTATCTGCTAAAGAAATTGTCGTTTTGATTTTATTCTCCTTTCTCATCAATTTTCTCCCTTTGACAATTAGGGTTTTTTTAAGTGCAAACTACATGGGTAATTTGAATATACGCTCTTATCTTCCCTTCCTTTGCCTTTTTCAAATAGAGAAACTGACAAGTGACACCTCAGTTTATCTAATATCAACAAACCTCTTCTGCCTGTTAAATAATATCACTTGACACCTTTCACATACCCAGTTATATTAGCATGCAAATTGTTTTTTTTTTCAAAGAGTTTGCATGGAAGATGTAGAAATTATTAGGTATAGGATTAGAAATTCTAATTAAGATAGAACTGAGCATTGGCAGCTGTTCAGCATTCACAATTTCTATAACTCAAAAGAATTGAAGTTTTTGGAATTCTAGAGAACTCTACTAAAGTAGATACCATTTTAACTGCCATTTTTTCTCAGCACATTGCCTAATATATAGCAAGCATTTGTCAAAAGACAAATGATTGTGACCATTATTTCTTGACAAAAATAATGATGCTGCTATATCATTTCTTCCTGTGGTCTTCCTATTAAGACTCCTCAATACTTGGATAAATGAACTTTTATCATCTCCTTAGCAAATAGACAACATTATCCACCATTTTGCATGTTAGGAAAATGAGACATTAAGAAATTTTGACTTCACCTATGTTACAGTGTGTAGTATATTCACTATCAATAAAGAAGGCACCATATATTTGAAGTACACATTCACCAAATGTCTTCCAACTAAATTTTTATATATTATTACCACAATTACACCAGATTTTGATTATAGATTTTCTTTATGGAAAAACAATAAGAATAAACTGAATTTGGAATTCAGTCATATCCAAAAGAAATTGTTAATTTAAGGACCAATCATTGTCTTTAAAAATGTCAGAAAAGATGTTAAAAATAGTCATAGCCTAAGTAATTTACTCAACATCAAATCATTTCATGAAAAGGAAAATGCATTCAGTGATCTTGATTATATTTTGTGGACTTAAATTATTTTTGCCAACTGGCCCTTTTGAAAGTGACTGCAGCTGAAGGAACCTATATCTTCAATAATAAAGTGCAATGAATGCTGCAACTTACTAAGCCTTATGAATGAGTCTTAGTTGCTATTGGTTCTTTTCTATGGTTAAATTATAGAAATAGAAATCAAAATGATTGTTCTATGATTTTGATTTTCTCATTGACTTGTTATGTGACTAGTTATCCTTTCTCATTTATTATTTTCAAAAAAAAAAAAAAAAAGAAGCTGTAATGTTTTCCTGTCTGAGTAGCAAGGGTGCTATAAAAGTAAGAAATAGCACCAAAAAAGTTTTTACCTTCTTAGTAAAAATAGAGTGCTATTATCCATTGTCCTATTGTATTTGTGATCAACATTATCACTGCTACCATTGTCAGATATGGACAATATTCAAATATGGTTTTGATAATGCTTTTTAATACTGCTAATCAGAAAGGAGGAAGGAATTTGTAGAGCAAATGAGGGTGATGATTTGAAGTAGAGGAAAGACAAAAAAATGTAATCCAAGAGAGATGAATAGTGTTTTTTATCAATCAACAAACATTTATTAGGTACATGTTATGTCAGGCATTGTGCTAGATGCTGAGGAACAAGTAACTAGTTGCCAAGCAGGTAATTTCTGGGAAATCACTGTACTTCTCACTAATTCTTTATTTGCAAAGTTAAAGCAGTTGAACTAAATATTGAATAAGTTTTTGAGGGAATAATAATCATCCTCCTCGTCATCACTAGCATTTATATAACATTTTAAAGTTGACAGATTACTTTAGGACCACTGGAGGAATTTAAATCTAGCTTGGGCCACTTGTTAACTGTGTGACCTTGGGTAAGTCACTTAATTTAGTTTGCCTAAATTTCCTCATTTGTGAAATGAGTTAGAGAAGGAAATAGCAAACCAGGATCTTTGCAAAGAAAACTCTAAAAGGGGTCACAAAGAGTCAGACCAACCAAAATGATGCAACAGCAACACGAAAAAACACTTTGTATTATTGATACTCTAAAACATATTGATGAGGTAGGTGCTAATAGAATAGTTCTAGATGATCTTATCTGCCTCACCTCCCCTGCATGGCATTTTCTTCAAAGGACTATATTACACCTGCTATCCATTTTTCTATAGTAAGATATGAGACCCCAATCAACACCTGAAATTGGATAACAGAAAGAACACTCATTATCTAAAATACAAGTATGTGTGGGTAACCTTTCAGCAATTTGGAGGCAGCATGTTTACAGTGGAAAGAATGCTGCCTCTTAAGCCAGAATACATAATTCAAATTCCACCTCTGGCACTTATTACTGATAATTTTACAAGTCTCTTAGCTTCAGAAGCATTTTACTTTTTCTTATCTGTAAAATGAAGGGATTCATCTAAATCATAATCTAGATCATAGATTAAAATGTGAAACTCAAATAGAAATATCTATATGGCAGCATAATGACTTAGAATATCACAAAGTAATATGATGTTGTATGGTATTGTTATTTATTTTGTTAAATGTTTCCCAATTATATTTTTTCTGGTTTGGCCTGAAATCTGGAGTTTTATCAAAACAAGAGGCCTGTAGGCCTCAAGATTGATCTTTGTTCTAAATAGTATATTATTACTCTAGATCTAAGTTAACTGTGATTCGATTATTTATCTGTTCCATGCATAGAAATAATAATAATAGCCAGTATTTATATTATATTTATCTTGTGCTAGATACTGTTCCAGAGACTTCATTTGATACTAACAATAAGCTTGGTAAGTATTATTTTCCCTATCCTATCATTGAGGACACTGAGGTAAAAAGAGATTTAATGATTTGCCTGGAGTCTCATAGCTAGTAAGTATCTGAAGCTGTATTTGAATTCAGTTCTTCCTGAAACCAGTACCACACTACTCTATCCACTGTGCCACTTAGCTGCCATACTGTGGTTGTTCACTCATGTCCTCCTCAAACACTATTTAAGGTTATCTTGGCAAAGATATTGCAGTGGTTCTTCATTCCTTTCTCTAGTTCATTTTTTTTTACATTTTAGGAAACTAAAACAATTAAGTTACTTGATCAGGATTATATAACTAGTGAGTGTTTAAGGTCAGATTTGAACTCAGACAGATGAGAAAGATCCTCCAGGTCTCATATTCTACCTCATATGACCCATCTAGCTACTGTGGGTGCCATGGTGGAGATTAATCAATAGTAAAGGCTCTACTAGTCACCATCAACACAAGTCTTCATTTCTCTATCTCCATGCCACAAAACTTATATAATCTATTAAGAAGCTTAAATTTAATGCTATACTAATTGTCTTGTAGAATCACATAGTGTCTGGTAAGTTTTGAAGGATTTTTATTGAATACCAAAACAAAGTAAGGATGCTTCTATTTCCTCTTTCATTCTACTTTGTTGAAAATACATTAATCCATCTTAGAAGGTCTTTATGGCTAACATAGGACCATTTTAAATACATTTTATTTACTTAAAAAAAGTAACTAGTGACTTTTCACATCTTCCACTGGAGTAATAGTTTGCTTACCTAAAGAATTTATCCACCAAAGGATTAATTTAGTATTTAAACAAGTGAGGAAGTATATATAGGTAATCCCTTTTCACACACACACACACACACACACACACACACATGCATATACATTGACAAGAAATATTTTAAAATAATAATATAACAGAGATATGTCTTAAACTAGCTGGTCTTTAGGAACACAGCCAGTTAAGTCACTTGCTTTTTTACCCCCCCCCAAAAAAAAAATCTGGAATAATAATGTAAATACAGAGCTGATGAAGGCAAAAGATATATGTATAGGGGGGAAAAGGGTTAAAGGTAAGAAACTATCTGCTATAATAATATGTTCAAACAGTCAAATATATCTAATTTTAAAGTATCTAGTTTCAATCAAACCCAACATTTCTTAACTGTGTACAAAACACAGATTTTCTTTCATATGGGCCTTTATAGCTGATCATAAAGGGATTTCGGGGGGGAAATCTGTCAACAGTGAGGTTCATCTTCTAAGTGAAACAGGTAAACAAGCAATCAATGATGTGTAAGGAAGTTATGTAACAAACAGTCATATATATTTTTGGTTGTAAGAAACTCAGCTAAATAAATATAATGCTGAATATGGTCATTAGGTTTCTAGAAGGCCAGCCCACAAAAACACATTTAACTCATTATATAACTGAATTCATGCCTTACTAATAGTACTACACAATCTAAACAAAATCCTTTTGAGTTTTCTAAAGGTTTTCATTGATAATAATAAACAACAGGTAAAAAATCTCCCTCGTATTTCTCCCCCTCGTTTTTTCCTTCTTTTTCTAATTTATTGCCCAGTTTTTTCCTCTCTTGAATTAGCTGCTAGAACAATATTGCACATAGCAGAACTTTTTAAGTGAGATTCATCTTTGTTCAAAAGACTTTGAACTAAATAGCCAGTGTGAAGAAGAGGATGGGAAAGAGATAAAATGAGTGAGTGAAGAATATCAATTATCCAGACTAAAACTCATAGTTGGATGGAAACTCCACAAAGCTTGCCTATCAATATATATAATTTGAGCAGACTTGGCACACAGAATACGAACTGGACCCAGAAGTGTACAAATGAGGAAGAGTAATCTAGTTTGCTTTTGGAAAACTACATAATATTTTTGAAGATGCAAAGTTTGAAATTGAGAATTAACTTTTAAAAACATCAATGTTCTTACAATAAGTCAATTGAAAAGCATTTGTGAAATACTTAGTACCAGATGTTGTATGAGGTACTAGATATATAAGAAGAAAATAATGAAACAATCCTTGCCCTCAAAGAGCTCACACTGTAATAGTAAAAACATCATGTATGTTAATTAAATGGCATTTCTCATTTCCAGAAATGAGTTTTCAAGTCTATTGACATCTTTGTTTATTTACCAATAAAATAAAATGAAATCACAAAATTATTTTAATTTACAAGTTTCTCATTAGTAGTAGTTTTGATCACATTTTATTCATTTATTTTGGTGTGGATAGTTACTTTCAATTTGTATTTCTTGAGGAAAAACATTTTAAAAATAATATCCATTGAAAACATCTCATATTAAACTCACCAGTTCCCTTAACTTTTGTGTAGGAAAAGATAGAAAAACAAGTTTACTGAAAATTCAGCACTTTGAACTGCCAGATTTTTAAATGTAAAAGCCTACTGTTTGGGGGTTAGAAAAATAGAGAGGGAGGGAAGGGGAGAGAGAGAATAAAGAGAGAGAAGAGAAAGAGGGCAGAGAGAGAGAAAGAGAGAGAGAGAGAGAGAGAGAGAGAGAGAGAGAGAGAGATGTATGTGTATGGTTGTATATTTATACCATGATACAATCTCTCAGCTTCTCAAGTGGTTCATTCTCTTCAATACTATCATAATGAAAACTCATACAGTTCTTTTTTTACATTTACAGATAATTTGCTTCTCAATAATCCAATGAGAAAAATAAGCAGCATGAGGGTTATTCTGACCATCTTTTATGAAATACTTTCTAGGTTTCAGGAAAGTCAAACATAGGATGGGTTACATTATTTGTCCATGGTTGAGCAGCTGAACAATGATGATGAACATTGGAAATGACTCAAAACCAGAATATAAAAAAAAAAAAAAACAGTTTCTTTTTCTCATTTAATTTCACCTAAAAGATAAAATAAAGGATTGATGCAAAAGAGCTTACTGGTGACTAAATCTTAATTGAATGACAGTCATTCAGAATAGTCAGAAGTTAGAAGAATAATGTGAGAGAAGAGAAAGAATAGGTATTGGATATAAGCTTTTGCAGGGAGTTTAGCTATAACAAGGAAGAGAGGAAAAAGAGATGATACCTAGTGGTGATAATAGAGTAAAGTGTTGTTTTTTTTTAATATAGAGAAGATATGGGTATGCATCAATATGTTGTCAACTATTATCATTTTTACTTGCACAGAATTTATCACACATGCCATCATCTCTCATCTCACATAGTCACTACCTTATTGAGGCCCTCATCAGCCCATAGCCAGATTATTGCAATGCTCTTTTAATTAGTTTCTAGCTTCAAGTATTTTCCCACTCCAATCCACCCTCTACTCAGCTATCAAAGTGATTTTCCTGAAATGTAGGCCTGTCCATTTCACTTCTCCCCTACATAGTAAATTCTAGTGTCTCCCCTTTTCCTCCAGCATCAAATGCAAAACTTTGGGAATTTAATGCTATTTATAGATTAGGCCTTTCTAAAGTTTCTGGTATGTTTATTTTTTATTCCCCTTCCTTCACTTTACAAATCAGCTATACCCATGAAATTCAATCTCCATTCTGAATCCTTACCTGAAACACTTTTCCTCCTCACCCCAGCTTCTATCTTCCCTACTTTCACTCAAGACTGTCAAAGTCTATCTTCTTAAGGAAATTTTCCCTATTCTCCCAGAAGATATTATCACCTGCTTTGAGGTTGCTTCTTACCTAAACTTACATAAGGGCAGAAAGCTGGCCCATTAAATAGAGCTTTATACCTGAAATCAGGAAGATCTGAGTTTGATTCAGACCTCAAAACCTCAAACACTTACTAGCTGTGTGACTCTGGGCAAGTCATTTAGCCTTGTTTACCTTATTTCCTCATATGTAAAATAAGCTGGACAAGGAAATGGCAAACCACTCCAAGATTCCTGTCATTTCAATTTTCTGACCCAAATGGGGTGATGAAAATTAGAATATGACTGAAAATTGATAAATACAAGATATATATATATATATAGATAGATAGATAGATAGATATAGATATAGATATAGATATCTATATATCTATATATATATCTATATATATATATAGATATCTATATATATATCTATATCTATATCTATATCTATATCTATATCTATATATATATATATATATATATATATATATATATCTTGTATTTTTATCAATTTTTCAAAATCTCCCCCACTGGAATGTGAGATTCTTGAGTTCAGGGAAACCTGACTTTGTCTTTTTTTTCTTCCCAGATGACAGCACAGTCCAGGCTTTCATTACATATTTTTAATTTCTTATGAGTTGATTTTCTTCTTTTTCACTTTTTTCCCTCTTTATTATAGCAGATTCTTCTTCATAAGAAAAAAAAGAGAAGGGTATTTTGAATAATGAAGGTGATGTTAAGATAAAAGTTTTTTTTCATTAAAAATGTAATCAAGGCAGAGAGATGGTAAAATGGTTACCATAAAGGTATACAATTTTTTTCTAAATACCAGTCATATTCTATATGTATTTCTTAACTTCATTATATGAAATGGGTATCAAGAATATACCATCTCATATAGGTATATATTTTCTCCATTGCCTATACTCACCTCTACCTTATATAGGAAAATAAAATCCCTTTAGAATGGATATGAAAAAAAAAAGAGCTTTGTTCAAATAGGAAATATAATACTCTACATGAGAACAAATTTTACTTTTACCAATCTGTTTCAAGTAATTCATTCAAGTTCCACCATGTGTTGTCTTATAAGAAGAAACTGAGAGGATGGTCATAATGCCAATATCTATTCCCAGTGGGTTCAAAGTTACATTACTCTGAGTAGACATCACAGTAGTAGAGTTTTTCTACCATATGGTTTGTATGACACAACCACCTGTTGGGACTATTGGAATAGGAATCCAAGCCTGACACTCTCTCTAAATAGTTTTATACTGCTTCCTAGGCATTCACTTCCTCTAGAAAGCTATGGTATCTATGAATGTGTTTATTAGACTCTTTTTAAGCAATAATAATTTGGAGACCATCTGAAAGTTCCTCATTTACATTGAAGGCTTTATTGTATATCAGCACTAAAAACTCTACCCTTCATATGTATCCTTCACTTAATCATGAAAAATGTAATCTTAAAAGTAAAAGAGCAGTATATAGAAAATTTACGAGCACTCTGGTGGCCACTGAGACAGGTTTATTGTACTTAGTATGCTGACTACAAACAAAGACCACATGTGAGGAATAAAATGCAGGCACAATGGATGTGCCACAATGAAGGATGGGGACAGTTCTATGGTGCTAAGGTCTTGCCAAAGCATCTTGAACTATTTTTGAAACATTTTGAGATTGGCAAAACTTGGAAGGCATTTTTACCAGGTATTAGTCTATATATATTTCAATGGAAATGTAATCCATGTGATTCTAATTAAGTTAAATCTAATTCATTGAGATTTTCCCCAGGAGCTTTTGCATATCCAAAAGCTTAAGAACTTTTTCATATGCCTTCTTTAAGATTCCAGAAATTGCATATCACTAAAAGTTAAGATTTTAAACTTTAAAAGTTCTTACTTTTGTATCAAAAATTTGAATATCCACATTTTAAGGGAAAGTTTTTTCTGTGTTTATTTTAGAAATTATGGGAGGGAAAAGAAAAGGTACATCTATAATCTCATAAGAATAGGGTGCTTCTGGAAAGAAATTTGCCCTTCTAATGGCACCCTGAATCTTCTCCAAAATTTACTTTTAGAAAATTGCCTGGTCTCTAAGTTAAAAAACTAGAGTAATTAGTAGAAACAACACTTAAACCTGATTCTCCCTAGCTATCATTTCAGTTTTTTATCCAATATGGTGAGTACATCTTACTGCTTCTTATAAGAAAATTCATTTTACAAAATTATCATTATTTTAAATGATTTTTAAATCACCATTCAAATAAATATTGTTTGTCATATTCCAGAGCAGTACTAATTTCTCTGAAAGATCTAACAGAAATATAAAGCATGATTCCTGCCTTCGAAGTATTTATAATCAGGAAACAAGATTAAAACTTCCAGATAATTTAAGAGAGCAAGAAACAATAGTGCAATAGTACACAATCAGGTGTTGAGCAAAGTAAAATATAAATGACAAGGACAGCAAGACTTTCAATGATAGAGTGTTAGCAAAAACTTCAAATAGTCTTGAATGATAAGGTAAGGTCTAAGTGGTAAGAGAAGCCTAGGAAACAGTATAAGCAAGAGTGAGGAGGTTAGAAAAAGGAATTCACTTCAGCAGTGTCTAAGTTTTCATTAATAATGTCAGTCAGTCAATTAACAAGTATTTATTGAGAAACTCCATATTTGGCTGATACTATGCTAAGCATTATGTATTAAAAAAAAAAAAAAAAGCAAAATATTTCCTGATTTCAAGAAGATCACAATCTAATAAATCTAATAATAATAACTAACAAATAAATATGAACAAATAAGCTATATACAAGTTAAATCAGAAATAAGCAACAGAGAGAAGTCACTAGAATTAAGAAGGATGAAGAGAGTTTTCCTCTATAATGTAAAATTTTAGTTAAGGCTTGGAGAATGCCAGGAAAGCCAAGAAGTTTTCATGAAAAGAGAAATAATTGAGGGTCAATCAGTGAAAATACCTGAAGTCTGGAGTTGAAATATCTTGTTTAAGGTACAGTAAGGCCAGCATTACTGGACTGCACAATACATGGTGATAAAAGGAGGGATGAGGCAAGGATAAGATAAAAGAAAATTGGAAAGGTAGAGGAGTGCTAGATTATGAAGGGCTTTGAATACAAAACAGAATATTTTACATTTGATCCTGGGGGTAATAGGGAAGCAATGGAATTTATTGAGTAGAGGTATGACATGTTCTGACCTGCCCTTTAAAGTCACTTTAACAACTGTGATCTCTTAGCTCTCCAATCTCTCAATAAATCAAAAATCAAGAAGGATTTATTAAACACTTATCATGTGCCAGGATCTGGTCTTTAGCATTATGGATGCAAAGAAAGGCAAAAATTTGGATTCTATATATGAGGAGTTCACAATGTAATGGTGAATAAAACATGAGGTACATTCAACATATATATATATATGTATATATACATATATACATATATATGTATATATACATATATATACATATATACATATGTACATATGTATATGTATATATACATAGAGTGAATGTATTCTTGGATGGTTATTGGAAGGCAGAGATATAGAGGGAACAAGAAAATCCTTATATAAAGGTACAATTCAAGCACAGTTTAAAAAAAAAAATAACAGTTGTGGTGTAGAAATAGGGCATCCTGGGCCAGGATTATGATCAGTAAAAAGAGACAGAAATTAAACATATAGTTTCTATTCAAGAAACTTTAGGGAGACTTACATGAACTGATGTTAAGTGAAATAAGCAGAATCAGGAAATCATTTTACACAGCAATGATGAAATTGCATGATGATCAATTCTGATGGCCATGACTCTTTTCAACAATGAGCTGATTCAGGCCTGTTCCAACAATCTTGTGATGAAGAGAGCCATCTAGACCTAGAGAGAGGACTGTGGGAACTGAGTGTGGATCACAACATAGCATTTTCACTCTTTTTGTTCTTGTTTGCTTGAATTTTGTTTTCTTTCTCATTTTTTTTTTCCTTTTTGATCTGATTTTTCTTGGGCAGCAAGATTATTCTATAAATATGCATACATACATCAGATTTAACATATTTAAATATCTTTAACAAATAATGGATTACTTCCCATCTAAGGGAGGAGATGGGGAGAAGGGAGGGAAAACTTTGGAACAGTAGGTTTTGTAAGGTCAATGTTGAATAATATGTTTTGAAAATAAATAAGTTTTAATAAAAAATAATAATAAAGGAATTTCAAGTAGGGTAGTGTTCCTCGAAGAGAGAGTCTATTAAAGGAAGACAAATATGAGAAGACTGTAAAGATAGGATGGAGCTAATTTATTAGGAAGTTTGTATATCAGAGGACATTATATTTGATCCTATATGAATACGTATTAACTAAAGTTCAATGATGAGGAAAATGACATAGAAAGATCTACACTTCAGGAAAAAAAAAACTTTGCAGAAAAAGGGAGAATAGATTGTTCTAGATTTGAATTGAATAAAACTACTAGTATTAGAAGATTAGTTACAAGTACCACATGTGCTAGTAGTTGCAGTACTATAAGTAAAAAGTTATAAAAGTCTATATTAGGCTAATGACCCTATGAGAAAGTGTCATATACAAGGAATACTGCTAGAACAGATAATATTTGATAGTGGATTAGATACATGGAGTGAGTAAAAAACAGAAATTGAAGATGATATCATGGTTGTGAAACTCATACCTGGGATGATAATGATGATTTGACAATAATATGGGAATTTAGAAGAGGAGGTTTAGGGGGAAAGATATTTTGTGAAAGAAATAAGAAAGGGGAGACAGAGCAAGATGGCGCAGAAAACACACATCTTTTTCTGACCTCTTCCCATGACTCTCAGATTAATTAGCAAATCCAGCTTCTGAATTAGTTCTGGACTGGCAGAATCCACAAATATTGGGAGTGTAACAAATTAGCAGCAGAAGACATTTTGAAGATCTCCAGAAAAGGTCTGCTTCAATTTGACAAAAAGAGATGCGGGCCAAGCGCAAGCAGGCCAGACACAGATGACAGTGCAGACAGCAAAATGTGGGAAGTGGGAGCTCTCTGTGGTGGAGAATGTATGGAAAGGAATCTACAACAGTGTTGGCTACTCTGTTCTGGTTACAAGCACTCAATCAGCAGAGAAATTAGAAAACATCCAACATAAACACAAAAGGTAAAGACTGAACTTGCAAACACCAGAATTCCATAAGACTTGGCAACACCCACCCAGCACCGGGAATGAGTCAGGATGAACTCAACACAGCCACTGCCTCTTGTAGAGGAAGCCTGGACAATCTCCCTTGTCCTAAAAGCAGATCTCAACTTTTTTTTTTTTTTAAATGAACAAAAAAATCAAAAATGACTCTGAGCATAGATAGTTATTATGGTGAAAGAGAAGAACAGGTTTAAAACTCTGGGGTCACTAAAGGCAGATTGTCTCCAGATGAAGCCCTTAAGGGGTATATAAATTGGTCCCCATCATACAAGGCTCTCTTGGAAGAAATTAAAAAGGATTTTAAAAGGGAGTTAGAAGAAAAATGAAGAAAAAAATGAGATCATTTCAAGAAGGTTTGGAGAAAAAAAAAAGAAATCATCTGAAGAAAAATCCTTACAAAATAGATTTAGTGAAATGGAAAAAGCATATAACAGCTTACAACATAGATTTGACTATTGAAAAATGGAAATGGAAAAAGAAAACGAGACCCTGAAAAACAGAATTTGTGAAAAGAAAAAAAAAATCATAGAACAAAACAACTCATCTAAAAATCCAATTGGCCAAATACAAAAAGAACTAAAAAAGGTAAATGAAGAAAATAATTCACTAAAAATAAGAACTCAATAAATGGAAATGAAAGACTCAATGAGATATCAGGAATAAGTCAAGAAAAACAAAAAGAAAAAAAGAAAAAAAGAAAAGAAAATGAAAAACACCCAGTTAGGAAAACAAATGACCTGGAAAAGAGATCTAGGAGAAACAAGGTAAGGATTATTGAACTTCCTAACAATCATGATGAAAAAAGGACCTAGATATTATTTTACAGGAAATCATCAAAAAGAACTGCCCCATGTTCTAGAATCAGAAGGTAAAATAAGTATTGAAAGAATTCGTCAATCAAATCCTGAAAGAGACCCCCAAAAAAATATTCCAAGAAATATTGTGGCTAAATTTTATAAGTATCAGGCCAAAGAAAAAAAATATTACAAGCAGCCAGAAAGAAAATTCAAATATTAATTTGAGCCACAATAAGGATTACCCAGGACATAGCAGCTTCCACCTTAAAGAATTGAAGGCTGGAATCTGATATTCTGAAAGGCTAAGGAACTTGGCATGCAGCCAAAAATAAACTACCCTGCTAAACTGGACATTTTTTTTTTCAGGAAAGAAGATGGACATTCAATGAAATAAGTAAATTTAGTTTATTTTTAATGAAAAGACCAGAGATGAACAAAAAATTAGACCTCCAAACATAGAACTCAAAAGAAACATAAAAAGGTAAAAAGAAAAGAATTCTTGAGAACTATATCTCTGTTATGAGCATACACAGAAAGTGCATGTATAATTAGATTTTACTGTTATGGTATAAAAAAAAGAAACTAAAGGTTGAAAGGGTATTGTACCAGAAAGAGTGAAAAGTGGAGGTAAAAATGAGAGAAATTACATTTCATGAAGAGGCAAAGAAAACCTAATATAATTGAGGGAAAGAAGAGAGGGGAATGGATATTGTGTGAATCTTACTTTCATCAGATTTGACCCAACAAGAAAATATTAGACATATTTAGTTTCACAGAGAAACTTCTCTCACTATATAGCGAAGTTGCAGGGGAAAAGGAAAGGGATAGGCTAATACAAGGGAAAAGAGAAATAGTAGGAGAAAGATATGAGGCAGGGAAGAGGGGGAAGATTCCTTGAGGTAAGTGGATCTTATAAGCAAAATACCTGAAGGGAGGAAAAAAGGGGAAAGGAAAGAGAAAAGCATAAATTGCAGTAAATAAGGTATCAGGAAATACAGAATCAGTTGTTTAAGCCATAAATGTAAATGGGGTGAACTTTCCCATAAAATAGAAGCAGATAGCAGACCAGATTAAAAGCCAGAATCCTACAATATGTTGTTTACAAGAAAACACATTTAAAGCAGAGTGATACATATAGGCTGAAGCAGAATCTATTATGCTTCAGACAAAGTAAAAAAAAAAAAAAAAAAAAAAAGCAGGGATAGTCATCATGTTGTCAGATCGAGCAAAAGAAAAAATAAATTTAATTAAAAGAGATAAGGAAGGAAACTATATTTTGATAAAGGGTACCATAGATAACAAAGAAAAAATCAGTACGAAACATATATGCATCAAGTGGTATAGCATAGAAATTCCTAAAGGAGAAGTTAAGAGAGATGCAAGAAGAAATACAGCAAAACTGTTCTAATGGGTTATCTCAATCGTGCTCTCTCAGAACTAGATAAATCAAATCACAAAATAAATAAGAAAGAAGTTAAGGAATTAAATAGAATATTAGAAAAGTCAGGTATGATAGATCTTTGGAGAAAAATTGAATGGAGACACAAAGACTTTTTTTCTCAGAAGTTAATGGAATCTATGCAAAAACTGACCATATATTAGGGCATAAAGCAAATGAAGAAAGCCACAAATAGTAAATACATTTCTTTTCAGATTACAATGCAATAAAAATTACATTCAATAAAGTCAGGGGAAAATAGATCAAAAATCACTTGGAAACTAAATAATTTAAATCTTAAAGAATGAATGGGTGAAACAGAAAATCATAGACACAATCAATAATTTTATCCAAGACAATGACAGTAATGATACAACATACCAAAATTTGTGGAATGCAGCCAAAGCAGTAATAAGGAGAGATTTTATATCTTTAGATGCATACTTGCATAAAATAGAGAAAAAGATAATAAATTGGGCTTGCAACTAAAAACGCTAGGGAAAAAAATTAAAACATCCCCATCAAATACCAAATTTGAAATTATTTTTAAAAGGGGATATTAATAAAATTGAAAATAAAAAAACTATTGAATTAATAAATAAAACTAAGAGTTGATTTTATGAAAAAAACAACAAAGTAGATAAACCTTTATTTGATTAGAAATTTGATTTGAATTTGATTAGAAATTTGATTAATTTCTTAGATTTGATTAGAAAAAGGAAAGAGGAAAAGCAAATTGTTAGTCTAAAAATGAAAAGGGAGAACTTTCCACCAGTGAAGAGGAAATTAGAGTAAAAATTAAGAATTATTTTGCCCAAATATAAATTTGATAACCCAAGTGAAATGGAGGAATATCTACAAAAATATAGATTGCCCAGATTAATATGAGGAAATAAATTACTTAAATAGTCCCTTTTAGAAAAAAAAATAGAACAAGCTATTAATCAACACCTTAAGAAAAAATCTAGATGGATTTACATTTGAATTCTATCAAACATTTAAAGAACAATTAATTCTGATACAAAATAAACTATTTGAAAAAATGGGGAAAGAAGGATTCTTGCTAAATTTTTTTTATGATACAGACATGGTACTGATAGCTAACTCAGGAAGGATGAAAACAGAGAAAATTGTAGACCAATTTCCCTAATGAATATAGATGCAAAAATCTTAAATAAAATACTAGCAAAAAGATTACAGAAAGCCATGCTCAAGATAATACACCATGACCAAGTAGGTGTTATACCGGGAATGTAGGGCTGGTTCAATGTTAGGAAAATTATTAGCATAATTAACAAACTAACAAAAATCATAATGTTACCTCAATGAATACAGAAAAACATTTGATAAAATCCAACACCCATTCCTATTAAAAACAGTACAGAGCAAGCATCATGTGTAATGGGGATAAACTAGAACCCTTCTCAATAAAATCAGGGGTAAAACAAGGTTGCCACTGTTACCATTACTATTCAATATTGTATTAGAAATGTTAGCTTTGGCAATAGGAGAAGAAAAAGAGATTAAAGAAAATAGAGTAGATAAAGAGAAAATCAAATTATCACTCTTTGCAAATGATATGATGGTAAACATAGAGGACCATAGAGAATGGGGTCTACATCATCTTATGTTAAGATGTTATTACTAAATTTGGCTTATGAAATTATAACTCCTCCTAATGGCTGGAAATCTATAACATGGATATTCTTAGAGCCTGGACAAAACTTGTTGTGGCTTTCTGAATATAGTGAACTATGTAGGATGTAAGCTCAATAAAATAGGCAAGCTGGAATTAATACACCAATAACCTGTGACCAACTAACAGGTATAGGTTCTTATGCAGACACTTCAGCACAGATTATCTCATAGCAGCATATTAGTAAATTGCTGCTACTTCTATCAAAGCATGGGGGCATCATCCCATGGAAGCAAGACAGAGGGGAAATCTTCACAAAAATAGATCAAGGTCTAAATGAATCTTTTGCTGATTTTGTGGGACGTCTGCAGACAGTTGTCATATGAACTATTGGTTAAAATGTAGCAACAGAAATTATGATAAGACAACTTGCTAAAGAAAATGCTAATGAGATTTGCAGAAGAATTATACTAGGACTTTACAAAGATGTTCCTTTAGGGGAAATCATAAAATGTTGTGCCACAGTGGGCACAAATATCTTTTATACCCAGGCTATGATGCAGCCTTCCCAAGATCCAAACATGGGAAGTCAGGGTCCTTTTTGGCAAGGGACTTCCAGAGAGACTCATCAATGCTTCCAATGCAGTATAAAATAGGGCATCTGAAAGCTCAATGTTGGCATAAAGACAGAGTGAGAAAACAGGGTGGGAGAACAAGCCCCCAAACCCCATGTCCAAAATGCAACAGAGGCTTCCATTGGACATCAGAATTGATTCAGGGAATCATAGATTGATTCAGGGAAATAAAATGGAGGGCCCAACCCCAGGACTCAAAGCAAAAATTACTTAGGGCATGATGGAAGCCAATGCTACATCCAAAGAGTCTTTAGAAGTTCAGTACTCAGATATGACCAATCAGCCAATAAGCAATCTGATGGGAGAAAGGGATTACATAATCAATCAGCCAGGGAGCAACCTGATGGGAGAAAGGGATTACAATTGGGGAGAATAGGGTTATATGCAGCTGGGATTACTAAGATATCCCCTGGAGAGGTGAAATCTGTTCCTCTCCAGCCTATGGATCCCTTGCCTCCAGGAACAATAGGCTTGATCATTTCACCTCCTAAGTGTATCGTAATGATACAAAACAGTGTCTATATATACACTGATGTGAAAAATTGGGGAATGTGTAGATGAGTGGTTCTCAAAGTATATTCTAGAGAATCCTGAGGATCTCTGAAATCCTTTTAGAGGGTCTAAAAATTCAAAAATAGTTTTTATTTCCAATATGGTAAATGTCTATAAATATAATCCAGATAAACAAAAACACTTTGGAGATATCCTCAATAATTTTTAATAAGATAAAGATATTGAAAACAAAAGTTTGAAACCACTGGGTAGATAATATTCCAGTCACTAATACAGGTAGACAATTTGTGACTTATCAACCAGGAGAAGTACTAGTATCAGGTTTACTGATAAACTGCTAATAGGCAATCTGGTGATAGTTGCCCAGATTCTGTCTCCAAGCAGCAGAATCCAGGAATATTCTAGACTGCAGCAGTTACACTGACCGATCTATGCTTACTATCTATGTAAAAGGCTTACCATTAGAAGGATTGGTATACACAGGTGCAGGTCATGCAGTCATTAGAGGTGCCAACTGACCCAGTCACTGGTCAAAGATTATAGCAGACACCTACATGTCTCGCATAAGAAGATCAAAAGCAACTGAAGTTAGTGCTAACCCTTTGAGATGGACATTTGAAGGTAAAACAAAAGTTTTTACTCCTTTTATAGTTTAAAAATCACCATCAATCTGTGGAGAAGAGACATCTTTCAATAGTTAGGATTACAAATGAGTACTTCAGGGCAATTTGACCAAGGACACTTACAACCTTCTCTAAGTCGTTGGAATTCCCCTATATCTGGAAAATGGAGGATGTTAACTGATTTAAGAAAAGTAAATGAACAAGTGGAAACTATGGGAACTCTTCAGCCTGGACTTCTATCTTCTACTCAATTGCCTAGAAAATGGCCTCTTTGGATTATAGACATTAAAGATTGTTTCTATTCTATCCCTCTGGATAAGGAGGATATGAAAAGATTTTCCTTTTCAGTGCCCAGCATTAACTTAGCTGAGCCTTATAAAAGATATGTTTGAAGTCCAGGTTAGCTCCCTGGAGGCCTCAGAATTAGCTGGAATCAGGATAAGCAAAAGTTCTTGGTCTTTAGGGGAAGAAGTGAAGTGATTGACAAAACTGCCACATGGTCTCCACTGACCAACCTCTCTTCTCCTCGTCCTCCTCCAAAGTGACTCTGGCTTGTTTTACTCCACTCCCTAATCCCTCCTACAATTAATTGTTTACACCAAAAGATTGAACCAGCACAGAATAGTGATAAGGGCCATTTTTCCAAGCATATGTTAACAGAGTATTGTCCAATAGGTAATTAGCCTTAAGTTCTCGGTTGTCTGATTTCAGTGCACCTGTTCAGAGTTTCATCCCTTTACAGATATGAATGGATAGTTTTGCCACAGAGCATGAAAAATAGCCCTACTATGTGCTAAATATATGTTGCTGCTGCTCTTACTCCAGTAAGAAAAGCATTTCCAAAAGTAATGTTATTACATTACTTGGATTATATATTGGGATGTGCACCTCAAGAGAAAATGTTAAAAGTATGTCTACAAAAGACATGGATGTGTCCAGTGTTAGGCTTGACTACCTATCAATTGCAACCATTATATGACATTTTAAGGAAAGACAGTGCTTTAAACTCACCATGCCAGCTTACAAAAGAAGCTTGAGGGGCTTTGAGAGAAGTTGAACTGGCTTTATCCAATGTGGTTGAAAGAGTAACTCAAAAACACTTGGAAATACCAGTTTTTGCTACGAAAGAGGCACCTACAGCAGTCCTTCACCAAGGAGACAGTGGGATAGAGTGGGTGAACCTCCCAGCACAACCAGAAGAAAGCCTTACTCCTTACCCAGTGCTTGTGGCTAGAATTTTATTAACGGACATTAAGCGAACAGTACAATTATCTGGGATAAGACCTGACAAGATATATACCTTTTATACCAATGCACAAATTAATGTATTCTGTAAAAACATCCCACAGTAGCAAATTTTATTGGCCATGGCTCCAAATTTTAAACATAAGTCTCCATTAAATATAACCTGACTATTACATAATTGGTGATGGATTCTTGAAGAAAAGTTTTCTAAAGTTCCTCTTGAAGGACCAACTATCTTTACAGATGCATCCAAACAAAACATTTGTGCTGTATATTCTCGTGACTTAACAATAGAGTAGTCAGAACTCCTTTTCAGTCCACTCAGCAGAATGAATTGTATGCAATCAAGCTAGCTCTTACTTATTATCCAGGAGATATAAATATAATATCTGATTTGGCCTATTCTGTAGGTATGGTACAAAGAATTGCTACAGCCCAAATAAAATCTGTAGCTTCCAATATATATCAGCTCTTTAAGTACTTCAAGAGCAAGTGAGAAAGCATCCAGGTAAGATTGATATCTTGCATGTCCACTCACATAGTGGACTTCCAGGTTCTATTTTCGATGGAAATTCAAAGGCAGATAGCCTTCTAACCATGTTAGCCAATACTCCTTTATTTCAGGTAGCCCAAGAATCTTATTCTAAATATCAAGCTGCTTGAGCTTTATGTTTGCAATTTGGGATAAAAAAAGAGGAAGCTAGGAGCATAGTAAAAGTCTGTACAGCTTGCCTTCCTTTCCACATTCCTATACTCCCTCCAGGGAAGAACCCTTAAAGTTGGAGACCTAATGAAATTTGGCAAATGTGACTCATTATAAATTTTTTGGTCATCTGTCTTTTATCCATGTTGTAGTAGACATCTTTTCAGGATTCACTTTTGTAATACCAGCAGCAAAAAACACAACCCGAGTGGTCACTGAATTCCTTATCCAAGCATTTGCAATTATGGGTATGCCACAAGCAATTAAAACAGATAAAGAATCTGCATATACCTCTAAACATTTTGCACACTTTTGTGCACAATATAAGATTTTGCACACCACTGGCATACCCTTTAATCCTCAAGGACAGGCAATAGTAGAGAGGAGAAAACAGAGACATTAAGATGCTGCTCCAAAAACAAAAGAAAGGGGGAACCACAGGTAACCATAGAGAATTTCTAAATTTAGCTCTTTATACAATTAACTTCTTGATTTGCTCTGGCAGACAAGTTTCATAACCCACCAGAAAGGCAGTGTCCAATGCGATCAGCCCTACTATCTTTAGATAATTGCCAGGTGAGGTGGATAGATCCAGAAAATGGTGAATGGAAGGGACCAGATAGGTTAACTGCTTGTGGGAGAGGGTTTGATTGCATCTCTACAGGTGGAGAAGGAATCAGATGGGTGCCAATGAGCCATATTCACCTTCTCCATCAAAAAGAGATGGAGAAGACCCTTGAAATGAAGGAGAAGACTCAAGAAACATTGGATGATTCCATCACTGATTGTGTGCACTACTGAAAGAGCATGGCAGTTATGGCAATTGACTCATAGACATCAAAAATTGTTAATGAGACTTATGTAGAACTTCAAAACCCTCAGGAATCATTGGATTCCCTGAGACATGATAAAACTGTTGCAGCACTTCAAAATCAGCAGGAATCATTGCATTTCCTGACACATGATGAGACTGTTTCAGGACATCAAAAACTTTCAGGAATCATTGGATTCCCTGACAGATAAATTAATGGACAATAGATTGGTTTTGGACTATCTCTTGGTTGCTGAAGGAGGCATATGTGTGTGATTATTATTTACATACCCTCCTTCTAGGACTTCTGGAACTTTTTTACAATACTATGTTGATTCATATTGCTTGTTATATCACTACTTGCACATACAATTCATGTTTGTTACACCACATTGAGTCTGCATCAGCTGTGGGGAAAGTCAAAACTACTAGCCTGTGAGTTATTGTTATGTGCTTGTATAATACATCCCATGCTGATGGATTTGGGTATACTTGCTTCTAGTAAGACTCTTCAGCCCAGAAACCCACTAACAATATTTGGCTTCACTCCCCACTTCACTTTGTTGTTTTTCACCTCCTTTCCTGAGAAGTCAGGGAGGGTGTGATTACCTCCTTTTTAGTGTTTTCATCTCCTTTCCTGAGAAGTTAGATAGGGCATGATCACCTCCTTTGAGGCGTTCTCACTTCCTTGAGAAGTCAGGCAGGGTGTGACCACCTGTGTTCTAAAACAAAAGAAAGCAGGAGATATACAGGGCTGAAAAAGTGTGCTTGAATCGGACAGCAGAGCACTTAAGGATAATTATCTATTGAATGTGAGATAATGGCTCTATAAGCATGTACTTAGATGATATGGTAATGTGATTTCTCTCTTCATGATTGGCGCCTGCTGAATGGGTGGTTATGAGGTCATCATAGGCAAGGATTAGAGGGCTGAGGGAGAGAAGTCAATCTCACTTGGCTGCAGGATGAGGATGAGAGAGGCTGAAGAATCCGGACTCCAGAATCTAGGATACATCATTGGCAAGCCACATGGCAACTTGCCTGCCTCCTTCACTTCTCCCTTTAAAGATCAAGAACTTTGGTTTATCCTGACTTTGACTGATCCTGAGGCCCTCCAGGGAGTTAGTCTGGACATTATAGCAGCCCTTCCAAGAAACTGGAAACTGAATGGATGGCCACCAGTTGGAGAATGCTTAAATAAGTTATGGCATATGAATGCTATGGAATATTATTGTTCTATAAGAAACAATCAGTAGGATGATTTCAGAGAACTTGGAGTAACTTGCATGCTAAGTGAAATGAGCAGAACCAGGATGGTCAATTCTGATGAAAGCGGCTCTCTTCAACAATGAGATGATTCAGACCAGTTCCAATGGACTTGTGATCAAAAGAGCCCAGAGAGAAGACTGTGGGGATTGAGTGTGATTCATAATATGCCATTCTCACTCTTTCTGTTCTTGTTTGCTTGCATTTTATTTTCTTCATCATTTTCTTTTCTGGATTGATTTGATTTTTCTTGAACAGCAAGATAATTGTAAACATATGTGTGCATACATTGGATTTAACATATTTTTACATATAACATATATTGGATTACTTGCCATCTGGGGAGGGCAATGGGAGAAGGGGGGGCTGGAACAAAAGGTTTTGCAAGGACTAATATTGCAGAGCTATCTATGGATATGTTTTGAAAAATAAAAAGCTTTAATAAATGAACAAAAAAAATTAATTGGACAATTGCAAAAGGAGCTAAAAAGGTAACTGAAGAAAATAATACACTAAAAATTAGAATTGAACAACTGGAAGTAAATGATTCAATAAGACTTCAAGAATCAGTCAAACAAAAACAAAAAAAATGAAAAAAATAGAAACAACTGACCTGGAAAATAAGTCTAGGAGAGGCAGTCTAAGGATTTTGGGGCTTCCTGAAAGCCATGATGAAAAAAAAAAAAAAAAGAACCTAGACATTATCTTACAAGAAATCATAAAAGGAAACTGCCCTGATATTTTAAAATCAGAAGGTAAAATAGCCAGTGAAAAAAATCTACCAATCAGCTCTTGAAAGAAACCCCAAATTAAATCCCCAAGGAATATTTGTGGCTAAATTTCAGAACTATTGTACCAAGGAAAAAATATTGCAAGCAGCCAGAAGGAAATAATTTAAATACCAAGGAGCTACAATTAGGATTACCCAGGACCTAGAAGCTTCCACCTTAAAGAATCAAAATGCCTGGAATCTGATATTCTGAAAAGAAAACAAACTGGGATTATAGCTAAGAATAAATTATCCAGCTAAAATGAGCATTACCTTTCAGGGAAGAAGATGGACATTTAATGATATAGGTGAATTTCACCTATTTCTAATGAAAAGACCAGAACTGAACAAAAATGCTTTTTCCCCCCAACACAGAATTCAAGAGAAGCATAAAATGGTAAAAATGAAAGAACTCTTGAGAACTATGTTTCTGTTATTGGTATACTTAGAGAATGCATATGTAATTTGATTTTATTATAATATGAAAAAAGAAACTAGAGGTGGAAAAGGAATCATACTAGAAGAAGAGGAAAAAGGAGCTAAAATAAGGAAAATTACATCTCACAAAAAGGCAAAGAAAACCTAATATAATTGAGGGAAGAAGGGAAGGGGATGAGCATTGTGTGAATACTAGTCTCATCAGATTTGGCTCTAAGAGAGAATATCAGACATATTTGGTATCACAAAAAAGCTTGTCTCTCCTTATAGGGAAGTAAGAGGGAAAGGGGAAAAGAAAGGGGATGACTAACAGAAGAATTAGGGGAAAGGTGTAAAAAAAAAAGGGAATGGCTCTAAAAGAGGAGGACTGTTTGAGGGAAGTGGTCATTAAAATAAAAATACTGGTGAGTAATAAAGAGGGATAGGAAACAGAAAAGCATAACAGGATAAATAAGAAGTCCGGAAATACAGAATTAGTTATTTTAACTGAATGTGAATGGGATGGACAATCTCCTCTATGTCCCCCTCCCCTCTTTCCCTCAATTGCGACAGGTCTTTTTTTTTCCTTTTCATGAGGTGTAATTTATCACATTTTAATTCCATTTTTCTCTTCTTCCAGTAGAATCATCTTTTCTTCTTTAGTTTCTTTTTCAAATCATCACAATAAAATCAAATTATACCAGCACCCTCTAAATATACCCATAAAAGAGATACAGGTCTTAAGAGTTAAACATATCTTCTCATATTAGGATATAAGCTTTTTAACTTTTAAAAGAAAGTTTTTTTTTCTTTTATTTTTGCTTTTTTAGGCTTTTCTTGACTTCTATTATTTGAAGATCGAATTTACAATTTAGCTCTAGTCTTTGCATTAGAAATAGATGAAATTCACCTGTTTTTTTTGAATGTCCATCCTTTTCCCTGAAAGATGATGTTCAATTTTGCTGGATAGTTGATTCTTGAATGCAATCCAAGTTCCTTTGCCTTTCAGAATATCAGAGTCCATGCCTTTCATTCTTTTAAAGTGAAAACGCCTAAATCCTGGATAATCCTGATTATGGCTCCTTGATATTTGAATTGTTTCCTTCTGGCAATTTGCAATATTTTCTCCTCTATTTGATAATTCTGAATTTAGCTATTATGTTCCTTGGCATTTTATTTTGGGGTCTCAGGATGTAATCAGTGAATTCTTTCAATGGCTATTTTACTCTCTGGTTCTAGGACGTCTGGGCAGTTTTCTTTGCTGATTTCTTGAAAGATGATTTCTATGCTCTTTTTTATTATGATTTTCAGGAAGTCAAATAATTGTTAGATTGTTTCTCCTAGATCTATTTTCCAGATCAGTTGTTTTTACAATGAAATATTTTACAATTTCTGCTATTTTTTCCTTTCCTTTTCTTTATTTTTTTCTTTGGGTTTTGTTTGACTGATTCTTGAAGCCTCATTGAGTCATTCACTTCCATTTGCTCCAGTCTAATTTTTAGTGAATTATTTTATTCTTTTGCTTTTTTACCTCCTTTTGCATTTGACCAATTGAGGTGTTTTGTTCATTTTTTTTTCCATTTTCAAATTCTATTTTTCAACGAATTGGTTTCTTTTTCAAAGCTATTTTGTAAGAAGTTATATGCATACATCCAGCCATTCTGGAGAACAATTTGGAACTATGCTCAAAAAGTCATCAAACTGTGCATACCTTTTGATCCAGCAGTGCTACCACTGGGCTTTTACCCCAAAGAGATACTAAAGAAGAGAAAGGGACCTGTATGTGCCAAAATGTTTGTGGCAGCTCTGTTTGTAGTGGCTAGCAGCTGGAAAATGAATGGATGCCCATCAATTGGAGAATGGTTGAGTAAATTGTGGTATATGAATGTTATGGAATATTATTGTTCTGTAAGAAATGACCAACAGGATGAATACAGAGAGGACTGGCGAGACTTACACGAACTGATGCTAAGTGAAATGAGCAGAACCAGGAGATCATTATATACCTCAACAACGATACTGTATGAGGATGTATTCTGATGGAAGTAGATTTCTTCAACAAAGAGATTTAACTCAGTTTCAATTGATTAAGGATGGACAGAAGCAGGTACACCCAAAGAAAGAACATTGGGAAATGAATATAAACTGCTTATATTTTTGTTTTTCTTCCCAGGTTATTTATACCTTCTGAATCCAATTTTCCCTGTGCAACAAGAGAACTGTTCAGTTCTGCACACATATATTGTATCTAGGATATACTGTAACCTATCTAACATGTATAGGACTGCTTGCCATCTGGGGGAGGGGGTGGAGAGAGGGAGGGGAAAAATTGGAACAGAAGTGAGTGCAAGGGATAATGTTGTAAAAAATTACCCTGGCATGGGTTCTGTCAATAAAAAGTTATTTTAAAAAAAGAAGAAGAAATTATATGCTTTTTCCATTTCATCAAATCTATTTTAAGAAGTTTTCTTCAGAAAATTTCTGTTTTTCCTTTTCCATTTCCTCTTGCAAAGATCTTATTTCCTTTCACCATTTTTCTGCTAACTCTCTTTTAAGATCTCTTTTGAATTCTTCCAGTAAATCCTTGTGCAATGGGGACCAACACATATTACCATTTGGGGTTTCATCTGGAGCTGATTTGCCTGTAGGAACCTCAAGGTTGAGGTCTCTTCTTCTCTTTCTTCATAAAAGCTCTCTATGATTAGAGTTCTTTTTGTGTTTTTGTTCATTTTTAAAGGTTGAGTTCTGTTCTTAAGGCAAAGAGGCATCACCAGGCCCTGCATTTTACCAGGGTTCAGGGGCTCAAGGTTGCTTTTTGTATTTGCTCTAGGTGTCTTATTTAATCTGTTGATCCACTGGTTTGTACCCAGGAGAGAGTAGCCTAAAAGCCTCATAGTAGATTCCCTGGTGCAGCTGTGGCACCCTGGTTCCCTATTCCAGCTCCTTGCCCTGGGCTCCCTGGGTGATTTAGGCTCACCAGTCTCTCCCCGTGTTGATTTTCTGAAGTTCTTCCACAGTATCTTCTTCTGAAAATTTGTTTTACTCCAAATATCTGTGGGTTTCATCACTCTAAAATCAGGTCAGAGGCTTAATCTCCTGTTGATTTTATGGAAGCTTGGAGAAAGTCAGGTAGAGACCTGTCTACTCTCTTCCTTCTTAGCTCCACCCCAGGTTTCTGATTCTTTAAGGTGAAAGCTACTAAATCTTGTGTGGTCCTTACTGTGGCTCCACAATATTTGAATTATTTCTTTCTAATGCATGCAATATTATCTCATTGTCCTTTGGGTTCTGGAATTTGGTTATAATGTTCCTGGGAAGTTTCATTTTGTGATTTCTTTCAGAAGATGGTCAGTGAATTATTTCAGTTTCTATTTTACCTTCTGGTTCTAGGTTCTCAAGGCAATATTCCTCGACAACTTCTTGAAAGATTATGTCTAAGTTATTTTTTTATCATGGGTTTAATGTAGTCCAGTAATTTTTAAATTATCTTTCCTGGATCTATTTTCAAGATTAGTTGTTTTTCCTTTGAGAAAGTTCACAGGGTCTATTTTTTTTTCATTTATTTGATTTTGTTTTATTGTTTCTTGAAGTCTCATGATGTTACTATATTTCATTTAATCAATTCTAAATTTTAGGAATTATTTTCTTCAGTGAGATTCCACATTTCCTTTCCTCTTTTTCCAATTCTAATTTTGGATTTATTTTTTCTTCAGTGAAATTTTATACCTCTTTTTCCATTTAGTCAAGTCTGCTTTTTAAACCATTCTTCTCTTTATTGGATTTTTATGCCTCCTTTATAATTTGTTCTAGTATGATTTTTAAGGTGCTAGTTTCATCAGTACTTTTTGTGTCTCCTTTGCCAAACTGTTGACATATTTTTTCCTCATTTTGTCTTACCAACTTTTCTGTTACCATTTTTCTTACCCACTTTTACTCTACCTATCTTATCTGAAAATCTTTTCAATGGCCTGAGACCAATTCATATTTTTCTTAGAGGCTTTAGATGTAGGAAGTTTGATGTTATCATCTGTGTGTATGTGTTTTGATCTTTCCTGTCATCATAATAATTTTCTATGATCAGAATTTTTTTTCCATTTTTTGCTCATTTCCCCAGCTAATTATTTGACTTTTAACTAAGTTAAAGTAGGGCCCTGTTTCCAGGGTGGAGGGTGTCCAAAGCTTCAGGGGGTTTCTGCAATTGTTTTCAGAGATACTTCTAGGGACCTGTAAATTTTCAATTCTTCCAAGGGAGTATAATCTAAGCAAATATCCTATCTTCTAGACTCAGTGGCTACAAGAACTTTTTTCCTTCCCTGGAACTGTGATGAGTATCCTTGCTCCACTGTGGCCACAATTTCTGGTGTGCTAGAACTCATCACCCTGGGACTGCTATCAAGGATAGTGACAGAAATTCAGGTATAGTCAAAACAACAGATTCCTGCCTTAATGATAGCAAAGAGAACCCAGTAATTTTGTAATCATCTTTGTAGGCTGAGAGAGCTTCTGATTGTAATGGTTTCTAAATTCTCCTCCTGGTTGCCTGACCAGTATTATATTGTGCTCCCCTCTCACACAAGTGAGAACTTTTTTCTGCTGACCTTCTAAATTATATTTGGCATCTGTGGACTAAGAAGTTTGGAAAGTGTCAGTGCTGCCATTGATTCAATAATCCTAAAGTCTGCTCCTGTTTATCTAGAGACTGGTCTACCCTAACATAGCCTATGCTGCATTGTGCTTCACTCTCACCCTCATAAAATAGCTTTTTCTTGCTAACCTTTTAAATTGTGTTGGACTTGAAGACACTGTCTTTTTGTGGGTTCTGTTATTCTATAATTTGTTAAGTGTCATTATTAAAAGGTATTTAGAGGTGATTAGGAAAGAGCTTAAGCAAGTCCCTGCCTTTACTCTTTATATTTACTCTCCTTTTATAAGGCTCCCTATTTACTGGAGGGGACAGTAGAGAGATACAGAGATTTCTACTTTAGGAAAATCAATTGTAAAACTTAATAGCAAATGGACTTGGGGGTAAATAGGAGGAGACTATTTCAAGGAGAGAAACTTACTAGTGATCTTTTACAAAGCATGATGACAGATTGAAAATCCATTGCTAAAGATTTGTTTTAGGCATGTTGAACTTGAAATGTGCATGAAATATCTAATTAAAGATGATCAAAAGACACTTGATGATGGACTCAGAATAAAGATTATGACTATTAATTTCAAAGTCATCAGCATAAAATGTAATGATCAAAACTGTGGGAATTGTTAAGGTCATTAAATAGAAATGAATGAAAAGTACAGGGAGTCATGAACAGAGCCTTGAAGTTTATCTCCAGTTAGTGAACCTGATTTGGATAAAAAATCAATCAAATAAATGAAAATTAGTCATGAAGCCAATAAGAGAAGAAGAGTGGTATCACTGAAAATCTAAAGAGAAAAAAATATCCAAGAGGCTATGCAAAACAGGCTATAGTTCAAAGGGGTCAAGAAGGATCAATATTGGGGAAATGTCATTTAATCTGACAATTAAAAGGTATCTAATAACTTTGAAGAGGACAGTTTAAGTGAAGTGAGTGGTTTATAAGACAAATAGATTTTCAAGTTCAAGTTCAGCTCTGAAAATAAGAGAGATTTAAAAAAATGAGAACAAGTGGGGATAGTAAAATATAATGAATATTATTTAAACATAGAGGAAAGATATGTGTGTTTGTAAATGACTAAAAAGGAACCTGAAAACACAGACATTGGTTATTAGAAAAGAAATGAAGATGATGATAGAGGTAAACTGTGGGGAAGATGTTAAAAAATGAGATGGAGGATTTTCATAATAGTTTACTTTGTGTAGAAGAACCACCTCTTCATATGAGACTAGATTGAAGGAGTAGGAGGTGTCTGAATGATGTGTAATGGAAATGGTAAAATAGGAACTCTCAGAAGTGGGTTATTCAATGAAGGCATGTGGGGAGCAAGTGCAATATGAGGATTGTGGAGATTAAGATTGACTTAAAAAAAGCTTCAGTGGGGAGTAGGATAGCAACTCAGAAAGAATGCAATGTTTCCCTTGCTATACTGAGGAAACCCTGTTGAGTTTAGATAACAGATTCATAATGGACTCAATTCATATATATTTATATTCTCCTCTAGCTACATTTCATAGCATGCATATAGCAATGAAGTTGAAAGATAGTAGGAGAAATTTAGGATTGAGATTAGAAAAGGTGTGGTTGATGAAAGGACAAGGAAATAAGGATTTATAAGGTAGAAGTTAGTCAAGCATTATAGAGGTTCTTATAGTAAAAGAAAGAAATAAAATGTTTCTGCTTCCCTTCCTAGTTTTAATTCTAGATGCTTTAGCCAGGATAAGCTCATCAATTCTAAATTCATTGTTCTGCTTTTAACTCAGGCTTTAATTGAAACCAACTCCTTCAAAAACTCCTTTTCCTTTTAACTAGAGAGCTAGAGGGCAGAATATCAAATACCTCCCAATACCTTCCTTCATAGATGGCAAAAACTAGATTCTCACCTCATTCCACTTTGCTTCTGCCATGTCGCTCTGTCTAATTTCAACTCCAAGAAATAAGATGACCCTTTGTCAAGTACCTTCTAGTATTCTATCTTCCAGCCCCTCTTTCCTGAGTCTTTTACATATTGGCTCTACCTTTAAATTGCAAACTGCTTGTGAACAGGACTGTTTTTGTTTTTACAAATTTGTATTCCAAGTGTTTAGCATAGTGCCTGAAACATTGTAAGCACTATGCTAATATATTTATGATCACCTTTACTATTTTCCTTGGAATTGAAGTCTTAATTACAATTGAGAAATATTTATGAGATTAGATTGAATTGGAGTAATCTTCTGGGAAAAACTGAATGGTGGGAGGAATTGAAGTCAAGGACCAAGAACTTTGTTAAAGATCAATATATAAGCAAAGACGAATTACTAAAATAATAATAATAATAATAATAAATAAGATTTTAAAAACTTTGAAATTTGTGAACATGGCATTTTGGGAATCTGACGGCTTATCATTTCTTATAGAACAATAATATATGATTACATTCATATACCACAACTTATTCAGTCATTCCCCAAATGATGGAAATTCATTCAATTCCCTTGTAACTATAAAAAAAGGGCTACTACAAACATTTGTGCACATGTAGATCATTTTCCCTGTCTTATGATATCTTTGGGATACTGATTAAATAGTGAGTGGCCTTGCTGGGTCAAAGGTTATGCCCAGTTTTATAACTGTTTGGGTATAGCAACACTAGTTTTCTTGCACTTTACTATACTACCCTCACAATAACCACTGATATTTAGTAACACTATATTCTTGACTCTCCCTCCTACCTGCTTCCTCCTACTCTTTCTCCTATTTTCCAACTCTTAAATATTATTCCTATCTATACCTCATGACCATTCATCCCATCTCTTTCTCTTAGCAACACTGGCTTTCTTTAAATCATAATCAATTTCTAATCTTATAGAAGAAACATTTCCTGATCTTTCTTAATCTTACTGCCTTCCCTAAGATTATCTCTTACCATGTATATAACTTGTTAATGTGTAGTTTATATATTGTTGCTTACATGTTGCTAATCCCATTAAGCAATGACCTCCTTAAGAATAGGGAACTATGTTTTTTGTTTCTTTGTCTTCAATTGTATCTCCAGTGCTTAGCACAGAGCTTCACATAGAAAGCATGTAATAAATACTGTTAGCTTTTTCTAATTATAGCTAAAAAAAAGAAAAAAAGGAAAGAATTATCCTTTACAATTATAGCTACAGGGAGACTTTTGACAATGGTAATGTTAGAACAAATCTAAATAAAAAAGTTTAATTACAATAGCAGACCCAATGTACTTGTAAGGCATCATGTCTGACATATGTAAGGAATTGATACAAATATGTAGAAACAAAAGCTACCCCCCAAAACATTATTAGATCAAGGGTATCAATTCTAGACCTGCTCTGAATAAATATCATAAACATCTAACCCCTTCTAGACAAATATGAATTTTCTAGGCTTCTCTCTTTCCCTTTGTAGATAGATAGTATCTAAATGACCCTCATGTCACATAATTCTTTTTTAAAAAATTAATATTTCACCTTTCTGACATAACAGTTAATAGTCCTCTCCTACTGAGCCCAAATATCATTCCTACTTAGTACTAAACAGTCTGTTTATTCTTCATTTTTGTCACAATGTGAACCTGAGGTTATCAATTAATTCTGATTACAGTTATGAGATAGTAGGTGACATATTTGTTAGTACTTCATCCAATTATAGGTAGAAATTGACAAGCTGAATGATTTAGAGCCACAATGGCTTAACAGTACATTTTGTTAGAGATACTGATTGTGTAATTTAAATTGGTTTAACTTATTTAACAAAATTTAACTTTTGTTCAATGTAAATATATCTAATATCAAAAAAGATGTTTTTCATTGTAATTTTACATGGAATACAAAGAGTCCATCAACTATAATCATTTTAAAGAGATAAATATCCTTGATTCAAGAGTACTTTTCCTATTCCTTTTTATGGAAATGATTCTAAGTTCCAAATTATTTACTATATTGAGTTATTGTGAATCTAGATATAAGATTTTCCCAACATGATCTGAATGGTTCCAGAAATATGAATTTCACATAATTGGAAGAGCAATGTTGGAACAGCAAACATATGCTTAGTAACTAAGTAACAGTGATGTTTCAGGGAGATTTTTAAATCAAAATTTCTAAAATTCAACTTTGGTGACAGCCTAGTCCCTATATTTTTTGTCAGACTAAAGACAATACAAAACCTCAATTCAAAATGACAAGTTGTTAGCTACAATTATCTTTTCTCAATTGTAATTAAGACTTCAATTCCAAGGGAAATAGTAAAGGTGATCATAAAGCAGCAGTTTTTAAAGTATAAAAAGAGTCCTAAAAAACAATGCTGTGGTGTATAGGAGATGGGGAAAGAAAGAAAGGAGTCTTGCAGTTCTGAATTATAAAGCAAGCATGTTTTTATATGTTCAAGAAAAAACAAGACTACTATATATCTATATAGTAGCACATTGATACATTGAGAACATGACATCACTTTAAGCAGATTGTTAAAAAGATTTTTTCTGGCTAACTATAAGAAAAAAGAAAATACACAGAAATAATAAGACATCCTAATTATGAAGTCAGCTATATAGCAGATAAATTGTATATTCTGCAGATACAATAAAGTATTTCAATATTCCATGAAAATCCTGTAATGAACTATGCTTTTTATTCTTCCAAATCAGGGATAATGGAAAAACACATCTATTGATCAAAATCATTTATGGAAACCCTACAGTATGCCAAGCACAGTGGTAAACACTAGGGATATGAAAAGAGGCAAAAGATAGTCCCATGCCCTCATAGAACTTATGGTCTAATGGGGAAAAGCAAACAGATGTATACAAAGCAAGCTATTTACAAGATAAATATGACATAATTAACAGATTATCTCATTATCTAATTTTATCCTCACAAATACCCTGAAGGATTGGTGTTATTATTATTCCTATGTTGTACTATTAAAAAACTGAGGCAGACAGAACTAGTTGATGCAGTGGATAGAGCACAAGCCCTGAAGTCAGGAGGACCTGAGTTAAAATCTGGCATCAGACACTTAACAATAGGTATGTGACCCTGGGCAAATCACTTAATCCCAATTGCCTGGGGGGGTGGGAGGGGAGGGAGAAAGGGAGAGGATAGGGAACTGAGGCAGACCATATGGAAGAGGAGCTACAAATAAAAGATTGAGAACTCCATCCCTGCCCTCAAAGACTTTATATTCTAAAAGTAGGACATAATACATATTGGAGTGTAGTTCTCAGGGAAGGAAATCAGAACCTGAGAGGTCATAAAAATGGTGGATAGAATAATAGGGCAATCAGTTGACATAACTTTCCAGTGGTCCGGGTAATTGTAATTTGATTCAAACTCTTAAGAGTAATATGGTGGAAATTGGAAAGAAACAGCATGTTTATAGGGTATAGCAGCAGTAGGCAAAAATATTTGAAGTGAAAATAAAGCTTCATGGTCCCAGAGAATACATAATCAAATTGCTTAATTCTTCTAAAGAATGGTCTCTGGTGGTCCAGTTTGTTAGACAAAGAACAATAGCAGTAGGAAGGAGGGATATTACTTTAGTCATATCATTTACTTATTTGAGTGCTCAGCTTTCTAATCTGGTAAATAAGGAGGTTAAAGTCAATAATAACACCTTATAACTTATAATAATCTTACAATGCTTGACCTGTATATGATTTTTTATGAATTTATGTGATTTTTTAAATTTCATCTTAAAATTTTAGCAAAGTAGCTGGATACAAAATAAATCACCATAAATCCTCAGCATTGTTATACATCTCCAACAAAATCCAACAGCAAGAGATACAAAGAGAAATTTCATTCAGAATAACTGTTGATAGCATAAAATATGTGGGAATCTATCTACCAAAGGAAAGTCAGGAATTATATGAGCAAAATTACAAAAAAGTTTCCATACAAATAAAGTCAGACTTAAATAATTGGAAAAATATTAAGTGCTCTTGGATAGGCCAAGCGAATATAATAAAGATGACAATACTCCCTAAACTAATCTATTTATTTAGTGCTATACCAATCAGACATCCAAGAAAATACTTTAATGATCTAGAAAAAATAACAACAAAATTCGTATGGAACAATAAAAATTCGAGAATCTCAAGGGAATTAATGAAAAAAAAATCAAATGAAGGTGGCCTAGCTGTACCTGATCTAAAATTATATTATAAAGCAGCAGTCACCAAAACCATTTGGTATTGGCTAAGAAATAGATTAGTTGATCAGTGTAAAAGGTTAGGTTCACAAGACAGAATAGTCAACTATAGCAATCTAGTGTTTGATAAACCCAAAGATCCTAACTTTTGGGATAAGAATTCATTATTTGATAAAAACTGCTGGGATAACTGGAAATTAGTATGGCAGAAATTAGGCATGGACCCACACTTAACACCATATACCAAGATAAGATCAAAATGGGTCCATAATTTAGGCATAAAGAATGAGATTAAAAATAAATTAGAGGAACATAGGATAGTTTATCTCTCAGACTTGTGGAGGAGAAAGAAATTTGTGACCAAAGATGAACTAGAGACCATTACTGATCACAAAATAGAAAATTTTGATTACATCAAATTAAAAAGCCTTTGTACAAACAAAACTAATGCAAACAAGATTAGAAGGGAAGCAACAAACTGGGAAAACATCTTCACAGTTAAAGGTTCTGATAAAGGCCTCATTTCCAAAATATATAGAGAACTGACTCTAATTTATAAGAAATCAAGCCATTCTCCAATTGATAAATGTTCAAAGGATATGAACAGACAATTTTCAGAGGATGAAATTGAAACTATTACCACTCATATGAAAGAGTGTTCCAAATCATTATTGATCAGAGAAATGCAAATTAAGACAACTCTGAGATACCACTACACACCTGTCAGATTGGCTAAGATGACAGGAAAAAATAATGATGAATGTTGGAGGGGATGCGGGAAAACGACACTGATGCATTGTTGGTGGAGTTGTGAACGAATCCAACCATTCTGGAGAGAAATCTGGAATTATGCCCAAAAAGTTATCAAATTGTGCATACCCTTTGATCCAGTAGTGTTTCTATTGGGTTTATATCCCAAAGAAATACTAAAGAAGGGAAAGGGACCTGTATGTGCCAAAATGTTTGTGGCAGCCCTGATTGTGGCTAGAAACTGGAAAATGAATGGATGCCCATCAATTGGAGAATGGCTGGGTAAATTGTGGTATATGAATGTTATGGAATATTATTGTTCTGTAAGAAATGACCAGCAGGATGAACACAGAGAGGCTTGGAGAGACTTACATGAACTGATGCTAAGTGAAATGAACAGAAACAGGAGATCATTATACACTTCGATAACGATACTGTATGAGGATGTATTCTGATGGAAGTGGACTTCTTTGACAAAGAGACCTAACTGAGTTTCAATTGATAAATGATGGACAGAAGGAGCTACACCCAAAGAAAGAACACTGGGAAACGAATGTGAAATATCTGCATCTTTGTTTTTCTTCCCGGGTTATTTTTACCTTCTGAATCCAATTCTCCCTGTGCAACAAGAGAACTGTTCAGTTCTGCAAACATATATTGTATCTAGGATGTACTGCAACATATATAACATATATAGGACTGCTTGCCATCTAGGGCAGGGGGTGGAGGGAGGCAGAGGAAAAATCAGAACAGAAACGAGTGCAAGGGATAATGTTATAAAAAATTACCCTGGCATAGATTCTGTCATATTATTAAATAAAATTTTAAAAAAATACTGAAAAAAAAAAGAAAACAAATTCATCTTAAAAATATTCTAAGTTAACAGGCTATAAAGGGGATCTTCATGCAAATGGTAATTCAAGTCACAACAACTTCTCGTTACTGGAATATATAGATTGGAAGAATGTCATATCAAGATACAGTTCTTGTTCATGCAATTTATTTGTTGCTTAGTCATTAAACTAAAAGGATATACTTTTCAATTTTGTAATTACTCTAGCTATTTCCCTACAATACCTTATCTTCCATCAATATGCCCCCATATACACAGACAAATACATTCTTGGTGGGAAAAAGAACTATTTGACAAAAAAAAAAATGCCTTAATTAGCTTCACTCAGACTACAACATAGGCCCTTGAATATATTATTTTTTTCATTTAATTTTTATTTTTGTTCAAAAACATGCAAATTTTTTTTTAATTTTAAGTTCCAGATCTTCTTTCTCCCCTGCTCCCTCCTTGAGAAAGCATTTGGTTTGTTGTAGATTATATATGGACAATCATGCAAAGCACCTCCATATTATATATTTTATAAAAGAAAATACAGGAAAAAAAACATAAATAATAAAGTTGAAAAAAATATGCTGCAATTTTCATTCAGACTGTCAAGATTTTCTCTGGGGATGGATAGCATTTTTCATCACCAATCCTTTAGAATTGTCTTGGATCATTATATTGCTGGAAATAACTAAGTCATTCATAGTTGACCGTTGTACAATAGTGCTATTATTATACACACTTTTCTTCTGATTGTATTTACTTCTTTTTGCATCAGGTCATGTGTAAGTTTCTCCAGGAATTCTTTTTTTTAATCTGAAAGCATATTACCCATTATTTCTTTTTTATTATTATTATATAGCTTTTAATTTACAAAATATATACATGAGTAATTTTTCTGCACTGACAGTTGCAAAACCTTTTGTTCCAACTTTTCCCCTTCTTCCCCCCACTTCCTCCCCTAGATGGCAGGTTTACCAATACATGTTAAATATGTTAAAGTATAAGTCAAATACAGTATATGTATACATGTCCATACAATTATTTTGCTGTTCAAAAAGAATCAGACTTTGAAATAGGGTACAAATAGCCTGTGAAGGAAATCAAAAATGCAGGCAGACAAAAATAGAGGTATTGGGAATTTGATGTAGTGGTTCATAGTCATTTCCCAGAGTTCTTTCACTGAGTGTAGCCAGTTCAATTCATTACTGCTGTATTGGAACTGATTTGGTTCATCTCATTGTTGAAGAGGGCCGCGTCCGACAGAATTGATCATCATATAGTATTGTTGTTGAAGTATATAATGATCTCCTTGTCCTGCTCATTTCACTCAGCATCAGTTCCGGTAAGTCTCTCTAGGCCTTTCTGAAATCATCCTGCTGGTCATTTCTTACAGAACAAAAATATCCCATAACATTCATATACCACAATTTATTCAGTCATTCTCCAATTGATGGGCATCCACTCAGTTTCCAGTTTCTGGCCACTACAAAGAGGGTTGCCACAAACTTTCTTGCACACACAGGTCCCTTTCCCTTCTTTAAAATCTCTTTAGGATATAAGCCCAGTAGAACCACTGCTGGATCAAAGGGTATGCACAGTTTGATAACTTTTTGAGCATGGTTTCAAATCACTCTCCAGAATGGTTGGATGTATTCACAATTCCACCAAAAATGTATCAGTGTCCCAGTTTTCCTACATTGCCTCCAACATTCCAGATTATCTTTCCCTGTCATTCTAGCCAATCTGACAGGTGTATAATAATATCTCAGAGATGTCTTAATTTTCATTTCTCTGATTAATAACCACTTGGAGCATTTTTTCATATGGCTTGAAATAATTTCAATTTCTTCATCTGAAAATCGTCTGTTAATATCCTTTGACCATTTATCAATTGGAGAATGTCTTGATTTCTTATAAATTAAAGTCAATTCTCTATATATTTTGGAAATGAGGCATTTATCAGAATCTTTGACTGTGAAAATGTTTTCTCAGTTTATTGCATCCTTTCTAATCTTGTCTGCATTAGTTTTGTTTGCACAAAAATTTTTCAATTTGATATAATCTAAATTTTCTATTTTGTGATCAGTAATGATCTCTAGTTCTTTGATCATAAATTCCTTCCTCTTCCACAGGTCTGAGAGGTAAACTATCATTTTATTTATTTATTTATTTATTTATTTATTTATTTATTTATAGTTTATTTATAATCTCTATCTTTATGACTAGGTCTTGAACTCATTTTGATTTTATCTTGGTATACGGTGTTAAGTGTGGGTCAATGCCTAGTATCTGCCATACTAATTTCCAATTTTCCCCAGCAATTTTTGTCAAACAGTGAGTTCTTATCCCAAAACTGGGGTCTTTGGGTTTGTCAAACACTAGATTATTAAAGTTATTGACTGTTTTGTCCTTTGAATCTAACCTATTCCACTTATCAACTAGTCTATTTCTTAGCCAATACCAAATTTGGGTTTCGGTGACTGCTGCTTTATAATACAGTTTTAGATCTGGTAGAGCTAGGCCACCTTCATTTGATTTTTTTTCTCATTAATTCCCTTGAAATTCTTGACCTTTTGTTTTTCCATATGATCTTTGTTCTTATTTTTTCTAGGGCATTAAAATAATTTTGTGGGAGTCTGATTGGTATAGCACTAAATAAATAGATTAGTTTAGGTAGTATTGGCATCTTTATTATATTTGCTCACTCTATTCAAGAGCATTTGATATTTTTCCAATTGGTTAGATCTGACTTTATTTGTGTGGAAAGTGTTTTGTAGTTTTGCTCATATAGTTCCTGATTTTCCCTTGGCAGATAGATTCAGAAATATTTTATACTATCAGTAGTTACTTTAAATGGAATTTCTCTTTGTAACTCTAAGTGTTGGATTTTGTTAGTAATATATAAGAATGCTGATGACTTATATGGGTTTATTTTGTATCTGGCAACTTTGCTAAAGATGTGGATTATTTCTAATAGCTTTTTAGTGGAATCTTGGCTTCTCTAAGTATACCATCATATCATCAGCAAAGGGTGATAATTTGGTTTCCTCATTACCTACTGTAATTCCTTTAATCTCTTTCTCTACTCTTATTTCCCAAGGTAGCATTCCTAATACAATAGTAAATGGTAATGGTGATAGTGAGCAACCTTGTTTCATTCCTAATCTTAATGGGAATGGTTCCAGTTTATCTCCATTATATGTGATGCTTACTGTTGGTTTTAAATAGATGCTACTGATTATTTTAAGGAAAAGTCCATTTATTCTTATACGCTCAAGTGTTTTTGATGGGAATGGATGTTGGATTTTATTAAAATGCTTTTTCTGCATCTATTGATATGATCATATGGTTTTTGTTAATTTGGCTATTAATATGGTCAATTATGCTAATAGTTTTCCTAATATTGAACCAGCCCTATATTCCTGATATAAATTCTAGTTGATCATAGTGTATTATCCTAGAAATGATTTTCTGTAATCTTTTTGCTAATATTTTATTTAAGATTTTAGCATCAATATTCATTAGGGAGATTGGTCTATAATTTTCTTTCTCTGTTTTCAACCTATCTGGTTTAGGTATCAGTACCATGTCTGTGTCGTAAAAGGAGTTTGGTAGGACTCCTTCAATCCCTATTTTTTCAAATAGTTTATATAGCATTGGAGTTAATTGTTCTTTAAATGTTTGGTAGAATTCACATGTAAATCCATCTGGTCCTGGGGATTTTTTCTTAGGGAGTTCGTTAATAGCTTGTTCTATTTCTTTTTTTTAAGATGGGACTGTTTAGGATATTTACTTCTTCCTCTGTTAATCTGGGCAAGCTATATTTTTGAAGGTATTCTTCCATTTCATTTAAGTTGTCAAATTTATTGGCATAAAGTTGGGCAAAGTAACTCCTAATTATTGCTCTAATTTACTCTTCATTAATGATGAGTTCTTCTTTTCATTTTTAAGACTAACAATTTGATTTCTGTCTTTCCTTTTTTTAATTAGATTTACTAAGGGTTTGTCTATTTTGTTGTTTTTTTTTTTCAAAGAACCAACTCCTAGTTTTATTAATTCAATAATTTGGTTTTTTTTTTACTTTCAATTTTATTGATTTCTCCTTTTATTTTTAGAATTTCAAGTTTAGTGTTTGACTGGGGGTTTTTAATTTGTTCCTTTTCTAGCATTTTTAGTTGCAAACCCAATTCATTGACCTTCTCTTTCTCTATTTTATGCAAGGCCTCTAGAGATATGAATTTCCCCTTATTACCGCTTTGGCTGCACATTTCTTATTATTGTCGTTTTCTTGGGTGAAGTTATTAATTATGTCTATGATTTGCTCTTTCACCCAATCATTCTTTAGTATGAGATTATTTACTTTCCAATTATTTTTTGGTCTCCTTTCCCCTGGCTTTTTGATGAATGTAATTTTCATTGCATCATGGTCTGAAAAGGATGCATTTACTATTTCTGCCTTACTGCATTTGAGTTTGAGGTTTTTATGTCCTAATATATGGTCAAATCTTATATACGTTCCATGAACTGCTGAGAAGAAAGTGTACTCCTTTCTGTCCCCATTTCATTTTCTTCAGAGATCTATCATATCTAACTTTTTTAGTATTCTATTTACCTCTTTGACTTCTTTCTTATTTATTTTGTGGTTTGATTTATCTAATTCTGAGAGTGCAAGGTTGAGATCTCCCACTATTATAGTTTTGCTGTCTATTTCTTCTTGCAGCTCTCTTAATTTCTCTTTTAAGAATTTAGATGCTACACCACTTGGTGCATATATATTTAATATTGATATTGCTTCATTATCTATGCCACCCTTTAGCAAGATATAGTGCCCCTCCTTATCTTTTTTAATTAGATCAATTTTTGCTTTTGCAAAAACTTTGAAAACAGAATGCTATCCCTGCTTTTTTTACTTCACCTGAAGCATAGTAGATTCCGCTGCAACCTTTTACCTTTACTCTGTATGCATCTCCCTGCTTCAAGTGTGTTTGTTGTTGTTGTTGTTGTTGTTGTTGTTGTTAACAACATATTATAGGATTCTGGCTTTTAATCTAGTCTGCTAACGACTTCCTTTTTATGGGGGAGTTTACCCCATTCACATTTATGGTTAAAATTACTAATTCTGTATTTTCTGCCATCATAATATCCTCAGATTATGCTTTTCTCCCTTCTTTCCCCCTTACTTCTTCCCCAGTATTAAACTTGAGAGCACATTTGCTTCTCACAGCCCTCCCTTTTTAGTATCCCTCCCCCCACTTTAGAGTCCTCCCCCTATATTACTCCTTTTCCTCACAGTTTCTTTGTATTCCCTTCTGCTTAGCTTACTCCTTCCCTTTTCACTTTTCCCTTCTCATTTTTCAATGAGGAGAAGTTTCACCATAAATCGAATATGTCTAAAATTTTTGTCTTTAAGCCAATTCTGATGGCAGTAAAGCTACACACTATATTCATCCCCCTCCATTCTTTCTCTCAGATATAATAGGTTTTCTTTGCCTTTTCGTGAGATGTAGTACCCCCTTTACCCTTATTCTGGTACAAAGTCCTTTCTACCTCTCGTTTTTAGAACAAGGTATACATTTATTTTTTATACATCTTTATAGCAGAAATATAGTTACCAAGATTTCTTTTTATCTTTTTAGGTTTCTCTTGAGTTCTATATTTGTAGATCAAATTTTTTGATAAGTTCTGGTTTTTTCATCAAAAATAAGTGAAATGTGCTTATTTCATTGAATGACCATCTTCTTCCATGGAAGAAGATGCTCATTCTGGTTGGGAAAGTTATTTTTCGTTGCATACCATGTTCCTTAGCCTTTTGGAATATCATATTCCAGGCCCTTCGATCTTTTAATGTGGATGCGGCTAGATCCTGGATAATCCTTGTTGTAGCTCCCCTATATTTGAATCCAATTGAGCTTTTAAATGAGTTGTTTTGCTCTATGGAATTTTTTCCCACTTCACTAATTTTTTTTTTTTTACTGAGTTTTTTTTTTCAAATTCATAAATCCTATTTTCCTGGGATTTCTTTACCTTTTCCAATTCACAAATTTTGTTTCCCTACACGTCCTGGGAATTTTTTACCTTTTCCAATTCACATTTCAAAGCTTCTCTTTCCTTTCCCCATTTTTCTTCTAGCTCTCTTTTAAGATTTTAATAGTCTCTTCTGGGAGAGCTTGTGTAATGGGGACCAGGTTAGATCCCCTTTGGGGTATCATCTACAGACTTTCAGCTGTTAGTCTCTTCAGGGTTAAAAACCTGCTCTCTTTCTGTATATTAGCTATCAATTGTCCTTTTGATTGTTTTACTCATTTTTTTTAATGCCTGTAGGGTCTGCCTTCAGGGCAAGGAGATTCTCAGCTTCCTCTGCAGAGCAGGAATAGGTGTATGGACAGTAGCTGTCCTGCCAACAGGCTGCACAGAGCGAAGTGAGGGAGTGCTTTGGGGAAAAGTTCCCCACTGCAAGTGATTAGGCTTGGTTATCATGGCCGAGCTATGGAAGTTCCCAGTGAAGAATCCCCACTATGTGGATTAGCCACTGCCCTGGGGGTAGAGGCTGAGTAGTGAAAGTGTCATTACCCCAAGCCAAAGTCCACACGGCACCAGAAGTGGCTCTGTACCAGGAAGCACAGTCATGCTGCAAAAGTTCTATTGCTCCAGGTTGAGCTCCTCACTGTGCAGATAAGAGGCTGCCCTGGGCTGCGCCCCCCTGCTATGGATTTGTGACTGCCCCGGCCTATGCTGCAGAATGCACTTCCGGTTTTGGGTGGGTATACCCAGATCTTGTTAGGTTCTGGCATTTTTTAGAGTGCCCTCTACCTTTGGCTTTAATTTCTCTGCTGGTCTACTGCTTTGCAAGCAAAGCAAAGCAGTCACCTATGACAGAGTCCTTTCTGTAAATTTTCTAACCTCGGAGGCCACCCCCACCGGGTCTGCTCAATATACTAGCCTCTAGTTCTATCCTTGCCTACGTTGGTCTGTTCCCATCACTCAGGACAAACCTTTTCTGGCAATCTTCCAGATTATCTTTAGCTAGTAAGTTGTTGCACTTTTAATCTTCGTGAATTTTACTAGTCAAGAGCTATTTTTGAGGCTGAATTTATTAATTGGTAGTGAAGGTATGAGAAAGCTCAGAAAGTCACGTGTGCCTTCTTCACCATCTTGGCTCTGCCCATTCTTACTCATTATTTCTTAGAACACAATAGTATTGGGACTTCCAGTTAAGATGGCGGAGAGGAGGCACACTGCTGCATAAGCTCCACGCTTTCTCTCACTATCCATTCCATTACAAGCCTCTGAATCAATGCTTGACTGAAAAAAACCCACAAATAGTTACCAAGAGAAGCCATCCTTGAGATTCGCCAAGAAAGGTCTGTCTTTACTGGAGGGCTGGGACGGTTTTAGATCGGGCGCAGGCTGAGGGCAGCGGCAGTGAGAGCATGGGAGCAGACTGGAGAGGGGATGGGGAGTGATTGCAGCCATCTCTGTGGGGAGAGCTTCACTACAGGTTTGGATACTTTGCTCCGGCAGCAAGTCAGCAGCCCAGCAGAGAAGCTAAAAACACCGGGGTTGAAGAATACAACCCCAAACAGCTGGAGTCTCCCGGGACCTGGCCGCCCCCCCTTCCCCCCCCCCCCCCACAGTGACTCAGCACGCTCTGGGATCTCAGAGCGCACGCACAACACAGTCCTGCTAGTGCCTCACTGCTGCCTCCTGTAGTCTGTAGAGGAAGCTCGATAACATACCCAGCCCCTCCCCCAAAGAAAGACTCCAGTTTTTTCTGTTTTTCTTTGGTAGTTTGTCTCTGATTATTAGACAGAATGAGCAAGAAGCTGAAGAGGACTTTAACCCTTGACAGCTTCTATACAGATAGAGAGCAGATTCTAAATCCTGAGGAGACTAAAAACAGACAGTCCCCAGGTGAATCCCCAAAGGAGGAGATCATCTGTTCCTCAGCACAGATGAACCTCATAGAAGTGATTAAAAAGGCTCTCACAAGGGAGCTAGAAGAAAAATGGGGAAAGCAGAGTGAGGCTTGGGAAAAGGAGAGGGAGGCTTGGCAAAAGAGCCTGGAGAAAGTTAAAGAGAGAGTGGATAAAGAAGTAAAATCCTTGAAAAATAGGATTAGTGAACTGGAAGCAGAAAACAGCTCTCTAAAAAGCAAAATTGCAAAATGGAAAAAAATTCCACAGAACAAAAGAACTCAATTGGACAATTAGAAAAAGATTTTAAAAAAGTGAGTGAAGAAAATACTTCACTGAAAATCAGAATTGAACAAGTGGAATTGAATGACTCGAGGAGACAAGAAGAATCAGTCAAGCAAATCCAAAAAAATCAAACAATGGAGAAAAATGTGAAATACCTTCTGGGGAAGACAACAGACCTGGAAAACAGATCCAGGAGAGACAATCTGAGAATCATTGGACTTCCAGAAAAACATGATGAAAAAAAGAGCCTGGACACTATTTTCCAGGAAATTATCAAAGAGAACTGCCCAGAAGTCATAGGAACAGAGGAAAAAATAAACATTGAAAGGATTCATCGATCACCCACTGAAAGGGATCCTAAAATCAAAACACCAAGGAATATAGTGGCCAAATGCCAGAACCCTCGGATGAAGGAAAAAATATTGCAAGCGGCTAGAAAAACCCAATTCAAGTATCAAGGAGCCACAATAAGGATCACCCAGGATCTGGCAGCAGCCACATTAAAAGATCGAAGGGCCTGGAATATGATATTCCGAAAGGCTAAGGAACTTGGTATGCAACCAAAAATAACTTACCCAGCGAGAATGAGCATCTTTTTCCAGGGAAGAAGATGGACATTCAACGAAGTAAGCGAATTTCATCTATTTCTGATGAAAAAACCAGAACTTAACAAAAAGTTTGATCTACAAATATAGAACTCAAGAGAAATCTAAAAAGGTAAAGATTAATCTTGGGAACTATATTTTGACTATATAGATGTATAAAGAATACATGTATACCTTGTTCTAGAAAATGATGTGGAAAGGACATTGTATCAGAAAAAGGGTAAAGTGGGGGTAGTACATCTCATGAAGAGGCATAGGAAACCTATTATATCTGAGAGAAAGAATGGAGGGGGATGAATATAGTGGGTATCTTACTACCTTCAGAATTGGCTTTAAGTGAAAAATCTTAAGACATATTCAATCTATGGTGAAACTTCTCCAACCTCATTGAAAAGTGAGAAGGGAAAAGTGAAAAGGGAAGGAATAAGCTAAGTGGAAGGGAATACGGGAACTGGGAGGGAAAGGGGTAAGATAGGGGGAGGAACTCTAAGGCGGGGGGAGGGATACTAAAAAGGGAGGGCTGTGAGAAGCAAGTGGTGCTCACAAGCTTAATACTGGGAAGGGGGGGAAAGGGGAAAGAAGGGAGAAAAGCATAAACCGGGGTTAACAAGATGGCAAGTAATACAGAATTGGTCATTCTAACCATAAACATGAACGGGGTAAACTCCCCCATAAAGAGGAAGCGGTTAGCAGAAAGGATTAAAAGCCAGAATCCTACAATATGTTGTTTACAGGAAACACACCTGAAGCGGGGAGATACATGCAGGTTAAAGGTAAAAGGTTGGAGCAAAATCTACTATGCTTCAGGTGAAGTCAAAAAAGCAGGGGTAGCCATCCTGATCTCAGATCAAGCTAAAGCAAAAATTGATCTAATTAAAAGAGATAAGGAAGGGCACTATATCTTGCTAAAGGGCAGCATGGATAATGAAGCACTATCTATATTAAACATATATGCACCAAGTAGGGTAGCATCTAAATTCTTAAAAGAGAAACTAAGAGAGCTGCAAGAAGAAATAGACAGTAAAACTATAATAGTGGGAGATCTTAACCTTGCACTCTCAGAATTAGATAAATCAAACCACAAAATAAATAAGAAAGAAGTCAAAGAGGTAAATAGAATACTAGAAAAGTTAGATATGATAGATCTCTGGAGAAAATGTAATGGAGACAGAAAGGAATACACTTTCTTTTCAGCAGTTCATGGAACCTATACAAAAATTGACCATATATTAGGACATAAAAACCTCAAACTCAAATGCAGTAAGGCAGAAATAGTAAATGCATCCTTTTCAGACCACGATGCAATGAAAATTACATTCAACAAAAAACCAGGGGGAAGTAGACCAAAAAATAATTGGAAACTAAATAATCTCATACTAAAGAATGATTGGGTGAAACAGCAAATCATAGACATAATTAATAACTTCACCCAAGAAAACGATAATAATGAGACATCATACCAAAATGTATGGGATGCAGCCAAAGCGGTAATAAGGGGAAATTTCATATCTCTAGAGGCCTATTTGTATAAAATAGAGAAAGAGAAGGTCAATGAATTGGGCTTGCAACTAAAAATGCTAGAAAAGGAACAAATTAAAAACCCCCAGTCAAACACTAAACTTGAAATTCTAAAAATAAAAGGTGAGATCAATAAAATTGAAAGTAAAAAAAACTATTGAATTGATTAATAAAACTAAGTGTTGGTTCTATGAAAAAACCAACAAAATAGACAAATCCTTAGTAAATCTGATTAAAAAAAGGAGAGAGGAAAATCAAATTGTTAGTCTTAAAAATGAAAAGGGAGAACTCACCACTATGGAAGAGGAAATTAGAGCAATAATTAGGAGTTACTTTGCCCAACGTTATGCCAATAAATTCGACAACTTAAATGAAATAGAAAAATACCTCCAAAAATATAGCTTGCCCAAACTAACAGAGGAAGAAGTAAATATCCTAAACAGTCCCATCTCAGAAAAAGAAATAGAACAAACTATCAATCAACTCCCTAAGAAAAAATCCCCAGGACCAGATGGATTTACATGTGAATTCTACCAAACATTTAAAGAACAATTAATTCCAATGTTATATAAACTATTTGAAAAAATAGGGATTGAAGGAGTCCTACCAAACTCCTTTTATGACACAGACATGGTACTGATACCTAAACCAGGTAGGCTGAAAACAGAGAAAGAAAATTATAGATCAATCTCCCTAATGAATATTGATGCTAAAATCTTAAATAAAATATTAGCAAAAAGATTACAGAAATTCGTCACCAGGATAATACACTATGACCAAGTAGGATTTATACCAGGAATGCAGGGCTGGTTCAATATTAGGAAAACTATTAGCATAATTGACTATATCAATAACCAAACAAACAAAAACCATATGATCATCTCAATAGATGCAGAAAAAGCATTTGATAAAATCCAACATCCATTCCTAATAAAAACACTTGAGAGCATAGGAATAAATGGACTTTTCCTTAAAATAGTCAGGAGCATATATTTAAAACCATCAGTAAGCATCATATGCAATGGGGAAAAACTGGAACCTTTCCCAGTAAGATCTGGAGTGAAGCAAGGTTGCCCACTATCATCATTATTATTTAATATCGTATTAGAAACACTAGCCTCGGCAATAAGAGTCGAGAAAGATATTAAAGGAATTAGAGTAGGCAATGAGGAAACCAAACTATCACTCTTTGCAGATGATATGATGGTATACCTAGAGAACCCCAGAGATTCTACTAAAAAGCTATTGGAAATAATTCATAATTTTAGCAAAGTAGCTGGCTACAAAATAAATCCCCATAAATCCTCAGCATTTTTATACATCACCAACAAAACCCAACAGCAAGAGATACAAAGAGAAATTCCATTCAGAATAACTGTTGATACCATAAAATATTTGGGAATCTATCTACCAAAGGAAAGTCAGGAATTATATGAGCAAAATTATAAAAATGTCTCCACACAAATAAAGTCAGACTTAAATAATTGGAAAAATATTAAGTGCTCTTGGATCGGCCGAGCGAATATAATAAAGATGACAATACTCCCTAAACTAATCTATTTATTTAGTGCTATACCAATCAGATTTCCAAGAAAATATTTTATTGATCTAGAAAAAATAACAACAAAATTCATATGGAACAATAAAAAGTCGAGAATCTCAAGGGAATTAATGAAAAAAAAAATCAAATGAAGGTGGCCTAGCTGTACCTGATCTAAAATTATATTATAAAGCAGCAGTCACCAAAACCATTTGGTATTGGCTAAGAAATAGATTAGTGGATCAGTGGAAAAGGCTAGGTTCACAAGACAGAATAGTCAACTATAGCAATCTAGTGTTTGACAAACCCAAAGCTCCTAACTTCTGGGAAAAGAATTCATTATTTGATAAAAACTGCTGGGATAATTGGAAATTAGTATGGCAGAAATTAGGCATGGACCCACACTTAACACCATATACCAAGACAAGATCAAAATGGGTCTATGACCTAGGCATAAAGAACGAGATTATAAATAAATTAGAGGAACATAGAATAGTTTATCTCTCAGACTTGTGGAGGAGAAAGAAATTTGTGACCAAAGATGAACTAGAGACCATTACTGATCACAAAATAGAAAATTTTGATTACATCAAATTAAAAAGCCTTTGTACAAATAAAACTAATGCAAACAAGATTAGAAGGGAAGCAACAAACTGGGAAAACATTTTCACAGTTAAAGGTTCTGATAAAGGCCTCATTTCCAAAATATATAGAAAACTGACTCAAATTTATAAGAAATCAAGCCATTCTCCAATTGATAAATGGTCAAAGGATATGAACAGACAATTTTCAGAGGATGAAATTGAAACTATTACCACTCATATGAAAGAGTGTTCCAAATCATTATTGATCAGAGAAATGCAAATTAAGACAACTCTGAGATACCACTACACACCTGTCAGATTGGCTAAGATGACAGGAAAAAATAATGATGAATGTTGGAGGGGATGCGGGAAAACTGGGACACTAATGCATTGTTGGTGGAGTTGTGAACGAATCCAACCATTCTGGAGAGCAATCTGGAATTATGCCCAAAAAATTATCAAAATGTGCATATCCTTTGATCCAGCAGTGTTTCTATTGGGCTTATATCCCAAAGAAATACTAAAGAAGGGAAAGGGACCTGTATGTGCCAAAATGTTTGTAGCAGCCCTGTTTGTAGTGGCTAGAAACTGGAAAATGAATGGATGCCCATCAATTGGAGAATGGCTGGGTAAATTGTGGTATATGAATGTTATGGAATATTATTGTTCTGTAAGAAATGACCAGCAGGATGAATACAGAGAGGACTGGCGAGACTTACATGAACTGATGCTAAGTGAAATGAGCAGAACCAGGAGATCATTATACACTTTGACAACGATATTATATGAGGACATATTTTGATGGAAGTGGATTTCTTTGACAAAGAGACCTGAGTTTCAATTGATAAATGATGGACAAAAGCAGCTACACCCAAAGAAAGAACACTGGGAAACGAATGTGAACTATCTGCATTTTTGTTTTTCTTCCCGGGTTATTTATACCTTCTGAATCCAATTCTCCCTATGCAACAAGAGAACTGTTCGGTTCTGCAAACATATATTTTATCTAGGATATACTGCAACATATCCAACATATAAAGGACTGCTTGCCACCTAGGGGAGGGGGCGGAGGGAAGGAGGGAGGGAAAAAAAATCGGAACAGAAACGAGTGTCAATATAAAGTAATTATTAAATAAAAATTAAACTAAAAAAAAAAAAGAACACAATAGTATTCCATCACAATCATATGAAATAATTTGTTCAGTCATTCCCCAATTCATCGGTCTTCCTTCAATTCCAATTCTTTTATACCACAAAAAGAGCTATACTTTTTTTTTAATTTAAAGGAATTTATTATGAGTATATCAAGGTAGCAACATGTTAACAGGCCTATTAGTAAAGATCAGCAATAGTTTCAACATGGAAGTAACTTTTATAGGTAACTTTAAAAACATTTCAATGATTTCACCTTAGCAAGAGGTTGCAAGAATGTGGCAAGTTACAGGTAGGGGTTCAGAGTAGTGGCAGAGCAGATGATACAGAAATCTGCAAGACTTGGTATCTCCTTCCCCACAAGAACTCTCCCAACACTGTTTGATAAGCAAAGCTGCAAACAGTGTGATATCAAGTCAACAAAACTTTTAACAGTACCATTCATATATTCAATGCTTTGTCCAATTTTGTAAAGCTTTTTTTCCCGATATAAAATGAGAAATGCAGATTGTAAATAAATGATTATAAATTATTAATGGTATTATTAATTGTTAATTCCACCAGTAGTTTGAACATTGCCCTTGAGTTCAGTGTTCCAATTTTGAAGCTATAAATCAACATTTATTTAGCATCTACTATGTACCAGTAACATTGGCAAGTACTGGAAATACACTTTAAAAAAAAAATTCTGTCATCAAGAAGATAATATTCTATTAGGTGGAAAAGAGTTACAACTCCAACATAGATTATAAGGTAAACTGTTAAAGGCCTAAGGCACACAAAGAACATAAAACTATATAACTTTAAAAAAATTGATATTAGCTTTTTATTTTCAAAATATATGCAAAGATAGCTTCAAACATGAATCCTTGCAAAAGCTTGTGGTCCAAATTTTTCTCACTCCCTTCCTTTCATCCCTTCCCTAGACAGCAAGTAATTCAACATAAGTTAAACATGTGCAATTCTTTTAAACAAATTTCCACATTCATTGATCTCTTCTTTCTCTATTTTATTTATGTATGAAATTTCCCCTAAGAATAGTTTTGGCTATGTTTCATAGGTTTTGGTGTGTTGTCTCATTATTGTCATTCTTTTGGATGAAATTATGAATTGTTTCTATGATTTGTTGTTTGACCCATTCATTCTTTAGAATCAGATTATTTAATTTCTAGTTGATTTTTAGTCTATCTTTTCCAAGATCTTTATAAAATATAATTTTTACTTCATTGTGGTCTGAAAAGGAAGCATTTGCTATTTCTGTCTTTTTTTGCATTTGATTGTGAAGAGTTTATGCCCTAATACATGATCAATTTTTGTGTAGGTGGCGAGTACTGCCAAGAAAAAAGGTGTATTCCTTTCTATCTCTATTCAATTTTCTATAGAGGACTAAGATATCTAGGTTTTCTAAGATCCTATTAACCTCCTTAGTTTCTTTTATGTTTATTTGTGGTTACATTATCTGATTCTGAGAGGGAAAGTTTGAGGTCATTCATTAGAATAGTCTTCCTGCCTATTTCTTCCTATAAGTGACTTAAAAATCTTTAGGAATTTGTCTGATCTACCACTTGGTGTATGCACATTTGGTATGGTTGCTTATTCATTATTTAATTAACCTTTATCAAGATGTACTTTCCTCTCTTAATCTCTTTTAATAAGAGCTATTATTATATTTACTTTATCTGAGATCAGAATTACTATCCCTGGTTTTTTTTTTAATTCATGCTTCAGCTGAAGCATAATAAATTCTGTTCCAGACTTTTATCTTTACTCTGTAAATGCCTCTGTGTCAAATGTGTTTCTTGTAAGCAACATATTGTAGGGTCCTGTTTTTTTAATCCACTCTGATATTCCCTTCTGTTTTATGGGATAGTTCATCTCATTCACATTACAGTTGTGATTACCAGCTGTGTATTTCCCTCCATCCTATTTTATCTCCTGTATATACTTTTGTTCTCTCTTTCCACCCTGTCCTTGATCTTGTGTTTTTTTTATCCACCCATCCACTAATTTATCTCCTATCACTCTTCCTCCCTTCTCTTTCTAGTGTTTTTAGCCACTCAACCCACTATCTTGTTTCCTATTACTCCTTCCCACTTCTCTTAATAGTGTCTTTTTACCCCACTCTACCCATTACCTTGTCCTCCATAACCCTTCTCTTCTCTTTTTCCCTAGTGTTTCTGTCCTCCCTTCTATCCTGTCCCTCATTTCTTTTTCCTCTTTCTTTTCCTACTTCTTTATAGAGTCATTTTAACTTCTATATCCAATTAAATGATAAAATTATTCCTTCTTAAATCCAAAATTAGTGAGATCAAGCTTCAGACAATGCTCATCCCCCTCCTTTCTTTCCCTTGCTTGTAATAGGAATTTTCCATCTCTTCCTATGAATGAATTACCCATTATACATCATCTTTCTTTTTTTTTCCACCCCTTAATGTCTTTTTCTTTGATGTCATCACATAAGGGACTATTTACAACCTCACCCTCAATCCATATGATGCCCCCCTCTATCTGCTCTACTGACAAATACAGTTATATAATTATAGATATTGTGTTCCTTTTTAGGGATGTAAACAGTTTAACCTTTATATATATATACATATATATATATATATTTTTTTTTTCCCTGTTTACCTTTTTATGGTTCTTTTGTGTCCTGTATTTGTAGATTACATTTTCTATATAATTCTGTTTTTTTCAATAGAAATGATTAAAAGTCTCTTATCATTGAAGCTCTATTTTCTCCCCTGAACTATCATGCTGAATCTACCTGGGTAGTTAATTCTTGGTTGTAATCCCAGGTCCTTTGCCTTCAGTAATTTGGTATTCCAGGTCCTCCAATCTTTTATTGTAAAAGCTGCCAGATCTTGGGTACTCTTGACTGTGGTTGTTTGATATTTAAATTGTTTTTGTTTGGTTAATCTTGACTGTTTCTCCTTGATATTTGAATTATTTTTGTCTGGAAGCTTGCAGTTTTTTGCCTTGATATTATAGTTTTGGAGTTTCAGAACAATGTTCCTTAGAGTTTTCCTTGTGAGATATTTTTCTGATGATGTTCAATAGATTCTTTCAATGAGTATTTCCCCCTCTGTTTCTAGAATATTGGGACAATTTTCCTTGTTGACCTCTCATAGAATACAATCCAGGCTCTTTTTTGGTAATGGTTTTCAGCTAGGCCAATAATTTTTAAATTGTGTTTTCTGGATCCAAGTCTGCTGTTTTGACAATGAAGTAGTTACATTTTCTTCCATTTTTTTTCCTTTTCTTTAGTTTGTTTGGTTGATTCTTGCAATCTCACAAATTCATTAGCTTTCATTTGCCCTTTCTAGTTTAATATGTGATTTTCTTAAATTGTCTTTTTTATCTTTTTTCATTTTGTTTATTCTACTGTTTAAGGAGTTGTTTTCTTCAATCATTTTTTTTCTCTTTGTTTTCCAAACTGTTGACTCTCTCATGCAAACCTTTCATTTCTGTTCTCATTTTTCTTCTCTCTTATTTGCCTTTTGAAGTCTTTTATGAGCATTTCCAAGAAGTCTTTTTGAGCTTGAGACCAATTTATCTCATGCTGAGATTTCTTCTGTGGGCATTCTGTCCTTGTCTAAGTTTGGTATACATTGTCACCATAGTAGCTTTTTATGGTCAAGGTTTTTTTTCTGTTTCTTGTTCATTTTCTTTCCTTTTCTTTTTGTATTTCTTCTGTTTTTGCTTTTAAAATGGAGCTCTGCTCCTAGGGCAAAAGTGGCATTGTCCCAACCTTCCTGTGCATCTCTGTGTCTTGACTTTGAGCACAGGGGCCTCATCTGTTTGTAGAGGGTAACTTTGCCTGTTCTTTTCAGAAAACAACCTGTTTTCCCATAATTTGCTTTCTGAACTGGGCCTGGAAGTTGCCCCATTGATTTGTTCATCTCCTGAACCATGAATGAGGGTAGTTGTTATTATTTGCTGGGATTGACTCTTTCACTGACTTTTCCAGAATCTTTGTGACCTGGGTCATACACCCTTTTCACCCTAGTGAGACTGATGTTACTTGAAGTTTTTTTTCAGTCTATCTTGAGCTGAAGAGTGATTTCATTCTGTCTGATTCTGTTCAGAAGCTTGGTTTCATGTGGTTTTTGAGGGCAAGTGGGAGAACTCCAGCAGCTTCCTGACTCTATTATATCTTGGCTCCACCCCAATTCATCCTTTACATAGAATTAAATGACTTTTATAAAGCACATATCTGAAAATATCCCTTATTTACTCAGCATTCCAATGTTTGTCTTTTACCTATACTATCAAACAGAAACTCCATTTCTTTTGCATAAAATCCTTCCAACCTATCCTCTAACATTATTATGCATTATACTACTTTATTCATTCTGTGGTCCAGCCAAACTATTTTTCACACACACACACACACACACACACACACACACACACACACACACACTGCAAAACAAAGAAACAAACAAATAAAACTACTCCATCTCTTATCTATGTGCATTTTCACTTCACCTTATGTCTGTAACACTGGGCTCCCTGATATACTCCTGTTAGATCTTACTTACTGGAAAAAAAAAAAAAACCTCTTTCCCCCTCTGTCTAGTTTCTAGTGCCTTCCTCTCACTTCCTCTCATTAATTTACATAGCAAAGTTTTTATGTGCCTAATTATTTCTGTTATTTACTCCTTTAAAAGATAAGCTTCTTTAGGGCCTAGTCTATGTTTTTATATTTCTTTATATCCATGGTGCTTATTACCTGGCACATACTACATGCTAATATTTATTAAACGTATTATTATTATTAAGTATTTATTGACCAACTAACTAAACTTCTATATTAAGATTGTCCTGGTACTCCCAATAATTAGCATTTTCCTCATTCTATAAAAGTGACCTTTGTAAATAGATACATATATATATACATATATATATGTATAAAAAATATGCTTATGTACATATACTATGCCTCTTCCAATAAATTGTTATCTCCTTGAAGACAGAGGCAACTTCATTCCTCTCTTTGTTTTTGCATGTAGCACATTGTTCGGCATAAGATTGCTTTTAATAAATGCTTGCATATTGTCTGCTTTTTTCAACTTGAGAAAAATGTAACACACAATAAAATTTCCCTAATTTTCTTTTTATTCAGTAAGGATATAAGTTTCACAACTGCATAAGGAAGATTTGTCTGCCTTTGGGCAAGGAGTTTACAAACTAGAGAAGATATGCAATAAACTGAAATGTGAGAGAGAACAGGAAGGTACATGATAGAGAAACCAGAGATGTCCCAATGCTGTTCAGCCAAGTGAGAAATAAGGAGATATTTGAATTGAGATCCCTCCTAAAATGGAGGTTTTAGAAATCATGGATCTACCTTTGAAACATAGGGGCAGAAGATACTGATGAAGTCTAGCACTAAGGCCCATGGGATTTTATAAGATGATGGAGTTTCCCTAAAAAACTGTTTCTTGAGGGCATGGTGATAAAGTCAGAGAAGTCCCAGAGTAATATAGCCACCTGAGAAATGAGCAACAATACCCCTCAAAAAAATCCAAACAGAGAATGTTATAATTGATAATGATAATGTTAGAGAGCCACTAAAGTTTATTGAGTGAGTAACATGGTAAGGAGACCATGTCTATACAGCTTCACAGGGTCCTGTTATCTTATGCATATTTAATGTTACAGAGTAACTCCTTGTACAATAAGACCTTAACCAAGTTTAAGATAATAACAAAATTAAATATACATATATATATATATATGTGTGTGTGTATACATATATATGTATGTACATGTATACATACACATATCCATGTATGCATATACCCATATTCTATTTAATAAAATAATTCAGATTTTACTTAGAGGCATATATATATATATCCTGTTCTTGCAGTTGTGTGATAACTATAATTAAAACTCATGCCTTATTATTTGGATTATAATTCTCTTTCCCCTCCAATATCATGTTGAATAGCATAGGACTGAGAAATTCTACTTTCTGGCCCTTCTACTAGGAAGCTCCATCTAAGCTGATTTCAACTCATTCTTCTTGGTGACTAAAATAATTCCAAATCCACCTAACTTCACTCTCTCAATCAAAATCTTTTTCTCCTTTCCAGAAGCCTACCATGAGCAACTTTAGTAAATAACTTTCTAAAATGTGAGTTTACTATTTCAATAAAATTCTTCTGGTTTATTCACCTAGTTTATGCTGTCAGAAAATTAAGAGATTAGACCAATATTCTACATTTTTCTGCAGGCCTTTTGTAATAATTGATTTTTTTCTAAGTGCTTACAAACCATTGCCTTAATAATGTGATGTAGAAATCTGCTAAGAATAAAGGTCAAGCTCACTGTTTTTAATTTGTAGGCTCCTCCCTTTCCCCCTTTTAAAAGATTAGGATTTGCCCTTCTCTACTCTTAGTATATTTCTCCTGTTCTCCAAATATTTAAAAGATTACTAATAGTTCATCATGGTTATGTATCTGGATTTTCAACATATAAACATTTAGTTATTCTAGATTCAGCAATATGAGATTATAGAAAGCAATTAGTTGATTTCTATTTCTGTACTTATACTTATTTTTCACTCCCTGCTAACTAGTTCCCATTCCAAAGACATTCTACTTGGTAAAACAGGAGTAAAATAATAAGTTAATAGTTGGTCTTCATTCTTTATTATCATAACCACCAAAATCAGCAATACTATCATTCACTTTATCCTTTTCCTGCTCCCAAATGAGTTAAAAACCAAACAAATAAACAAAACAAATCTTTTTCTTTAATTGTTTTCCTTTGATTTCCTTATGGAATTGAACAATCCTCATGCAATTCTTACAGGATTACTTACTCAACTAAATTTGTACCTTTCTTTATTTGCCCTTGTATCATCCATCTAAGCTGGCATAAAATTTGAATTTCTCAGAAAATACTCTGCACATCTACATCATTAGGCAATTTCTCTTTTGCCTTTTATACAGTAATTTTCTCTTTTTATTAAAACTTTTATTCCCAAAACATATGCATGGATAATTTTTCAACATTGAGCCTTAAAAAATCTTGTGTTCCAAATTTCCCCTCCTTCTTCTCACTCCCTCTTCTAGATAGCAAGTAATCTAATATATGTTGAACATATTAAAATATATGTTAATTCAAATATATGTATACATATTTACACAATAATCTTGCTACACAAGAAAAGTCAGATCAAAAAGAAAAAAATAAGAAAGAAAACAAAATGCAAGCAAACAAAAAATAAAAAAAGAGTGAAAATGCTATATTGTGATCCACACTCAGTTCCACAATCTTCTCTCTGGAGGTAGTTGACTCTCTTCATCACAAGATCACTGAGAATGGTGTCAATCATCTCATTGTTGGAAAGAGTTACATCCATCAGAATTGATCATCATATAATCTTGTTCTTGCCATGTATAATGATCTCCTGGTTCTGCTCATTTCACTTAGTATAAGTTCATCTAAGTCTTTCCAGGCTTCTCTAAAATCATCCTGCTGATCGTTTCTTATAGAACAATAATATTTTATAACATTCATATACCACAACTTATTCAGCCATTCTCCAACTGATGGGCATCCATTCAGTTTCCAGTTTCTTGGCAGTACAAAAAAGGGCTGCCACAAACATTTTTGCACCTGTGGGTCTCTTTCCTTCCTTTAAGATCCCTTTGGGATATAAGCCCAGAAGAAACACTGCTGGATCAAAGGTTATGAACAGTTGAATAACTTTTTGAGCATAGTTCCAAATTGCTCTCCAGAATGGCTGGATCCATTCACAACTCCTCCAACAATGTATTAGTATCCCAGTTTTCCCACATCCCCTCCAACATTCATCATTATTTTTTTCCTGTCATCTTAGCCAATCTGAGAGATGTGTAGTGGTATCTCACAAGTTGTCTTAATTTGTATTTCTCTGATCAATAAATACTATCTAAATTAATCCACTTATTTAGTGCCATACCAATCAAATTTCCAAGATATTTATTTCACAGATCTAGAAAAAATAATAAAGTTCATCTGGAAAAAAAAAAAAAGATCAAGAATTTCAAGGAAATTAATGAAAAGAAATGCTAATGAAGGTGGCCTAGCTGTGCCAGACCTAAAACTATATTATAAAACAGCTGTCGTAAAAATTATTTGCTATTGGCTAAGAAATAGAGTAGTTGATCAGTGGGATAGGGTAGGATAACATGACAAAATAGTCAATAAGCATAGCAATCTAGTGTCTGACAAACCCAAGACCCCAGCTTTTGGGATAAGAATTCACTATTTGACAAAAATGCTGAGTAAATTGGAAACTAGTATGGCAGAAACTAGGTATTGACCCACACCTAGCTAACAACATATACTAAGATGAAGTCAATATTTGTACCAGCCCTTTTCATAGTGTCAAGAAACTGGAAACTGATTGGATGCCCATCAGTTGGAGAATGGCTGAATAAGTTGTGGTATATGAATGTTATGGAATATTATTATTCTATAAGAAATGATCAGGAGGATAATTTTAGAAAGGCCTGAAGAGACTTAGATGAACTAATGCTAAGTGAAATGAGCAGAACCAGATCATTGTACATAACAACATCAATATTATATATGATCAATTTGGATGAATATGACTTTTCAATGATTAGATGCAGTTCCAATGATTTTGTGATGAAAAAAGCCATCTACACCCAGAGAGAGGATTGTAGGAACTAAATGAGGATCACAATATAGCATTCTCACTCTTTTTGTTGTTCGCTTGCATTTTGTTTTCTTATTCATTTACTTTCTTTTTTTGATCTGATTTCTTTTGTGTAGCAAGAGAATTGTATAAGTATGTTTATAAATATTGGATTTAACATATATTAACATGTTTAACATGTATTGAATTGCTTACCATCTAGGGGAAAGGATAGAAGGAAGGAGAAGAAAATCTGAAATACAAGACTATGCAAGTGTCAATCTTATCAAATTATCCATACACATGTTTTGAAAATAAAGAGCTTTACTAACAAAATTCAGTAGTAATGTCATTTTTATTATATTCGTTCAGCCTAACCATGAGTACTTGATATTTTTCCAACTGACTAGATCTGACTTTATTTGTGTGGAAAGTAGTTGTGTTAATATAATTCCTGACTTTGCCTTGGCAGAAAGATTACCAAATATTTTATACTACTGATAGTTATTTTGAATGAATTTCTCTTTGTATCTCTTCCTGCTAGACTTTGTTGATAACATATAAAAATGTTGATTATTTATGTAGATTTATTTTGTATCCTGCAACTTTGCTAAAGTTGTGAATGATTTCTAGTAGATTTTTAGTTGATTCTCTAGTGTTTTCTAAGAATACCAACATATTATCTGCAAAGAGTGATAATTTGGTTTCCTCATTACCTACTCTAATTCCTTTCATCTTTTTTTCTTTTCTTATTGCCAAAGCTAACATTTCTAACACAATATTGAATAGTAATAGTGATAGTGGGCAACCTTGTTTTATCCTGGATATTATTGGGAACGGTCCTAGTTTGTCCATATTACATATGATACTTGTGGATGGTTTAAATAGATGCTACAATCAGATATTTTTCTGTCCTCACAATTTGATCAATGAAAGCTTTCCATCTCTTTCAGCCTTATTTACCTTTCCAAATAAGAGGCCACTAGATTTTATAAATCCTTTCTCTGAACCCTTGAAATCTCCTCACCAAAAATTACCATGAGTTTCTGACCCCTGTTCCATTTTAGAGTGTAGGAAAAAAGTGATCACTTGCCATAAGGTTTCAATCACTTCTAACTTGTTGTACAGGTTCTACTAATCAGTAAGAATCATGTCCAGAAGAGCAATACCTCTTTTTACTTCCTATACTCGTTTAATACTATTACTAAATAATATATATGAAGTTTTCCCTCACATTTTCTCAGAAGAAATTTTAAAATTTAAGATTGTGTACAATTTCTAGGTCTTTTTAAAAACTCAGCTGGATTCTTGAGTATCTTACATGTAAAATAAATCATTATAATCAGTTAATGTTTGTTAGCTAAGTATAACACAATACCATATTTTTCTATATTTACTCACAATGTATGTAGTACTAGAGTTAATTATTCATTGATTATCTGATAGTATGCACTCATAAATTCATGAGAAAATTTCTTCTTTCGTTGACATCAGAAATTCACTTATATCTCATTCAGTTTTTTCTAAGATTAAATTATTTACGCTATCTTTTTCTTTTCTTGTTAATCTGAAAGCTTTACATTTTTGTTGGGGTAAACAAGACAACAGTAAAAATAAACAGTGTTAAATGAAATAAACATTATATAAACACGCATATATATTTATACATAGCTACATACATATATGTATTCAATGACATAACATCCAAGTACTTAAATGAAAACTTTTTTATATTTTTCTATGTACTCAATATTTTCTCCAAGAAACTAAAATGTTTTCATTATACAGCCAAAACAAATTTACATCTGAATCATTCATTTTTATTCAAATATTTAGATTTGGTTAAACAGTACTAATAACAACCAAATTTATACATCTCATTTTCTGGTTAGTTTTTGTTGTTGTTGTTGTTTGTTTGTTTTTATATCAACATCAGGACAATATTGTATTTGGTTTATGATTAACAATTACAGGGAAGTTTTTGTTTGTTTATTTGGATTTTGTTTTTAATTTGTTTCTTTTCATTCAGATCTGTGATTTCTTAAGTATAAGCCTTTTTTTCCCCTTTTTTTTTTTTTAAACATTCTCCATACTGACAGGTTAGAAATGATTTCCATAACATAGAGTGTTAAGGAGTTACCCGAGACACTAAAAATGTTACTTCCTTATTTTCACATAGAAAATGTATATCAGAAGAAAAATATGAACCCAGCTATTCCTAATTCCAAACCTTAGCTTCATATCCAATGTATTATTCTGTCTTTTATTTAAAGGTAAATATTATCCCAATAGTAGAAAATATATTTTTCTCAATTGTTTATGAAAGCTTATTATTTTCAAAAAGAGTCAGAAAGCTTAGTTGCTAAGATTTAGAAGTGTGGAAAGTTTGTGCTTTTGGTAGCAAGTCCATTTAGCAAATTAACGGTGCTTTCAAAAATCTGAAGTTTCTCTGACAGTAGAAAAAGGATGCTCTTTGTTATTTTCAGGTAACTTCAAAATGGCAAAATATAGATTTTCACAAGCTTTCCCAAAGGCATAGAAAAACCCCAACTCTTTATGCTCAGTGTAAGCATGGAAAATTTCAACTCAAAAGGATATATTATTGAAAAGTTATGAGTGAGTGAGTGAAACCTGAATGTTACAGTGTTTGTAACCACAAGCTTTCTAATATATTGTAATATCCTGGGATTTTTCCAGAGGACTTAAAGAAAGTAGAGTGAAGTGCTTGGATGGAAATTTCACCTTTTATTCTCTTACAAGATTTAAAACATCTCAAACCACTAACTTTATTCCCCAGCAGTTCCAAGCAGCCAGGTCTCTTTAAAAACTCTTTAAAACGTAGTTATAAAGCTCACAAATGGTTCTGCTTTCTACTGGTCTTTTACTCTCTGGTCAAATCTGAACTAAACTGATTCAAACTTTGTAATGTACACTTCCTAAGCTGTGCTCTCCAAGTGTTTTAATGCATTATAAAACTTACCATAATGGACTATGTAATAAGATCTTGACTCCATCAAGTGTCTCTTATGAACAGAATAGTTTGCACTTGGATTATAAGTAGCCTCTCTCTTCTACAATCATAGAGGTAGTGTGGTATAATCGAAAGTGCACTGAACTTCCAGTTAGGAGATCACAGCTCAAATCCTATCTCTGCCACCTAATTGTAGCAGTCTGACCTTATAAATTGGAATCCAATACAAATATGTTAAGTCATTTAACCTTTCTAGTTTTCCATTTTCTTCTCTGCAAATGAAGATAATAACATTCATACTGCCCACCTCAGAAGGCAGCTGTCAAACTGAATTAATCAAGTGACCAACTAAAAAAAATAAGCACCTACTATGTGTCAAACATTATGTTGGGACCTGGAGATACAAAAACCACAATTACTTTAAACAATTGACACTATGTCAGAGAAGGTAATGTATAGATTAAAAATATATATGTAATATAAATATAAAATGATTTGCACTTATGGCACTAGCATCTGGAAGGATCAGGAATGACTTGCAGAAAGTAGAAACTGAAATTGTCTTTCAAGGGAACTTGAATTCTCAAATTCAAAGAAGGGAAGAAGTATATACCTGATAGGAAAGAACAGACTGTACAAAGGCACAGTGATGGAAGGTAGAGTTTTGTATGTGAGAAAGCACAAGGAGTCCAATTTGCTTGACTAGAGAGTGTGTGTAAGGGGTGCAATATATTAAAGAGATGCAAAATCAAGTGAAGCTAGGTTGTAAAAGGCTTTAAATGTGAAACAAATAAGTTTGTTTAATCTTAGGGATAATAGGGAGGTATTTCAATTTGCTGAATCAGGCAGTAGCACATTTTAAAACATGCTTTAGAAAATTCATTATGGAAACTTTGTAGAATATGCATTTAACAGCAAAGAGACATAAGGGAGAAGGATGAATTTGAAAGCTATTGCAATAGTTAAGGAGAAAAGTGATGAATACCTGAAGTAGGATAATATTTATGTGGATAGAGAGAAAGAAATTCAACCAAGAAATATTATGGAAATAGAAACAGCAAGAAATGACAGCAAGAAACATCATGAATGTGTTGTGAGAGAAAATGAGAAAAAAAAAGATGATTCCAAGTTTACAAAAGAGAAATAGGACAATCTGAGAGTTTCTTTCAGGAAGAAAGGTTTCAACTTCTGTTTAAGACATGGTAATTTTGAAATGTCCACAGAAATTCTATTTGGAAATGTCCAATAAATAGTTGGTAGTATAATATTAGAGTTCAGGAGAGAAAATACAGACAGATATGAGATCTGAAATTTGAGAGATATTCAAATAGAACATCATATCTAGACAATTAAAATGATGAGGAGCAATAATATTACCAAGAGAAAAAATAAATAAATCAAGACAATGCTGAGAGGAATACTAATACTTTGTATTGGTTGTTAAGTCATTTCAGCTCTTTGGGGTTCTCCTGGCAAAGATACTGGAGTACTTTGCAATTCACCTCTCCAGCTCACTTTACAGATGAGGAAATAAGGCAAATAGAATTAAGTAACTTGCCCAGAGTCATCTAGCCAGAGTCTGAAGCCAGACTTGAACTCAGTTTTCCCTGACATCAGGCATAACACTCTATCTAAGATGTCACCTAGCTGCCCATTTATCTGTACTTAAGGGATTATAATAGGAATGATGATCCAGAAAATAAGTCCAGGAATAAAAAATAAGAGAGGTAGTATGTTTTCCTACAGTTGTTGGGTATGAAATGGAATGCTCATACAGTCTACTTTTTCCAAACTTAGTCTGATGCAATGAATTAGTCAGTCATCACCCTAAAAGAAATATCTTGATCAATAATCTTCTTGCTAGCACAGATTTCATGGTTTTCAAATCTTCAGTAACATAAAGCTTTGAATGATAGCTAAGGTGTCATATGCTGATGTAGCATAGTAGAACAGTATTAATACTAGTTCCAGGGTCAGAGGATCTGGGTTCAGATCTTATCTTTGATATTTCCAATTTGGATGATCTTGTTCAGGTCATTTAATCTCCAAAAATATCAGACTTTTCATCTGCAAAACAAAGTTTGTTTTAAATATCTTTTGAGTTTGTTTCCAAGTTTAGATTTGTACTTTCACACTCAAGTTAGAACACAGGGGAAAAAATCAAATAAACTCAACAGAACATAACATAAAACTTTCCTCAGATTAAAACAGTAGTTTCATAAGCATAATAAAGGATCAACAATTGGCCCCAAAAAAAGTTTTTAAAAAAGGATTTGGGACTGTAAGTTCAAGATGAATCAGCAACATCATAGGACATGCAAAATCTCCCAGACTATCCTAGACTGCATTAAGAGAAGCAAAGTATCTAGAAAAATAGAAGGAACCTTTGCCTGTATTCTAGCATTGTCATGGCACATCTGGAGTTCGGTTCTGGGGGATCATATTTTGGAAAGACAGAAAAGTTGAATGATGCCAGGAAAACAGGAAAGAAGGAAGGAAGGAAGGAAAGAAGGAAGGAAGGAAGGAAAGAAGGAAGGAAGGAAGGAAGGAAGGAAGAAAAGAAGGAAGGAAGGAAGAAAAGAAGGAAGGAAGGAAGAATGGAGAGAGGGAGGGAGAGAGGGAGTGAGGAAAAGAAATAAAGATAAGAGGAAGGAAGGAAGGAAGGAGAGAGAGAGGGAAAAGGGAAAGAAGGAAAAAAGGAAGGAGAGGGAAGGAGGGAAAGAAGGAAGGAAGGAAGGAAGAAAAAAAAGAAAGATAGTAGGAAGGAGGGAAAGAAGGAGAGAGAGAGGGAAAGAGGGAAAGAGGAGGAAAAGGAAGGAAGGAAGAGAAAACATGGGAAGAAAAGGAAAAAAGAAGGGAAGGGATTTAAAAGCAAAGTAAAAGAAGGGCATGAAACATGTGAAATGATATTAAAGATTTTTTAAAAAGAATTCTTTATATATGCATTGAAATTCATATTGAATAAATTAAATGAGTCATTTTAAAGAAGAATCCATTTAATCCTTTTAAAAGTTTAAAGAATGACTCTTTAACAGACTATTGTCTATTATACAACATATAATGCCTCTTATGCAGTACAGAATCATGATGCGATTCAATAGGACACATTAAAAATAAGATTACAGGTCCTTTTACTCATATTGTTAAAAAGCTCAACTATTTATTGATATTTTTCTTTAAGTTTTGACAACATGTAAATATCCATTTCCTTGCCCACAATTTGTGTCTACATATATAAAGGATGAAATTTATTTTATGACATTTTCACTGGAATAGCTGTACTTTTCCTTTGCCCTGGCTATTTGTTTGTGTGTTGTCTTTTTTTTTTTTAATTTCCTGAATAAGCTGGCATCTGAAAAACATAGACTTCATCCTGTGGCTCCACAAAATGGGAATGTGGCCATTCTACAGGATGGCATTACAGGCTGCCTTGTATTTGAGCATCAGAGATTTTGAGGCAAGAGGCATAGAATTGTCCTGCTTTTAATCCATCAGCAATGTGCATTTGAATGGCAGTATAAATCTTTAATGACATTTTCTTTTCTTCCTTTTCTAAACTTGTTTCAAGCCAAAATGATAAAAAAAAAAATTTCCTGTGTATTTTTGGTGTAGATTTTTTTTTTCTATGCTACTCCTGGGATGGTTTTTGGGAGCCTACTTGCCAGAGGTGTTACCATATGTTTCTGACTACTTCCACATTTAGTTTTGAAATCTGTCTGTTCACTTTCATTTCAAAAGATCAATTCCTTCTAAATAATAGGTCAGGTTTAACTTGAGCAAAAACCCTCTCAGGCATAACTCTGTGCTATCTAACAAGAGAAATACCCAGAATGAGATAGTTTGGTTTTCTTTTTCTTTTTCTTTTCGAGATTGAAATTGAATCAAGAGGTGAGTGACCTTGGGCATCTTATTTCACATGATTACAAGGTCAATTTGTAAGTACTATATTCTAGTGGAATATTAGATTTTAAGTAAAGAAAGAAAATGGCTACACCTTCGAGTGGCATTGTAACATTAGCTTACCTGCTGAGAGACATTTGGTGTATTAAGTTTAACACACACATTTAAATAATAATACAAAACATGGAAAGGAAATAGAACTACATTTCAGTGTTAATGAATAGTTTGTTGTTCTGTATTTGGAAGGATACCTTATCCCTTAATGGTGCCAGGTGTATGGCACAAGAAGATGCCTCTGAAAGACACTGCTGAAAACCAGGGACATACCTGCACTGATGGAATACCATTTTTTGGTAGGAAGGATATTTTCAGTGGCTCAATTTAACTGAATGATTTGGTGCCTTTCCATATAAAATGTCCATTTGTTAACTTCAAGCAAGAATTAGCTCCTAAGTATAATTAGTGCAATAATTTTCACTAATCTGGATCCACAGGAGCCCACATTTTGCTCTTAATATTAAATAAAATATTAAAATGTGTGACTATTTTATATCATCTGCTTTAAAAAACCCTCACTAAGTTATTTTAATCAATATACTTATTTTAAGTAAAAGCCATTTAATCTCCTGACTTATACATTAACCTTCCATTAAGTATTAGTGAAGAAGTTAAATGCACCTTAGTCAATAATGCTAATGCAGGAACTGTTGCATTACCTATGGAGAAATGTGTATTCATATTATGTTAAAGTGGCTATCCTTAACGATTAGCCATTATGTGTCAGGAAACTGATAATAAATTTGAAATATTCCATTGGAAAATGAATTATAATGTTGAAACTGAGTTCTCTATGCTGTAATAATTTTGAAATGAGGTCATCTGCTTCTTATGGTCAGTGCCTTTTAAGGCAATGATATTGAAGTGATGAAGATACCCTTGGTGATACTTTAACCTCACCTTGTAGTTTCACATCTTGGTGGGTAATAAATGAGGCTGCTAATTGAACTATATGAAACTGAAACATATGAATCTAACTGAAGGTAGTTTGAGCATTCATTTCCTCTGTATAAATAATCTACCAACCTCTATATATGTCTTGTAGGAAAGCAAAAGTACTCTCTGTCTTTGTCTCTGTCTCTTTATAGATTATATATGTATATATACATATAAACATACATGCACATGCATATAATACTTATATTGAGTATGCTTTTTAATATCAAGTGATTTTCTTTTCAAAATTTTCTGTATTTGCCTCCTTTTCCAATCATTTTCTTTCTTTAGGCTTTTTGAAGCATCATTTAAAAAATCAGTGTGTTTGTGTGTGTGTGTGTGTGTGTGTGTGTGTATGTGTGTGGTGTGTTAGGGTCTGGGGCTTGCTAGATAGAAAGAAACTATAAAGAACTGGTTCTCTTTTGAGGGTACCCTTTCCCTTTCTTTTCTAACAAGAATAGACATGATTCCTATACTTTTGGGTCTTTGATAGTGTCATTTTACCCAAACATATAAACACATTCATAGCTTTCAATCTCACTGACAAGGAATTTTAAGACTTTTTGGAGGGTGAAAGGGGAGATATTGGTGTTTTGAAAGTTGATTGAAATTTATCTTTAACGGCTATCTCTAGGTTTCCTTGGAGGACTTCAAGAGAAGAAGCTGATCTTTTCTGTATTATTAAAAATATGAACTCACAAAAACACATTTTAGATCTGATAGGTGAGAAGGTCACCCATAGATATGAATAAAGGTTTCACTTGTTCTCTTTTGGAAATAATGCCTATAATACTACAAATAATTATTAACAAAAATCAGTTAAATGAATTAGATGCTGACATAAAGTAACTCTCAGCTTCAATTCACTTCCTATTCTACTTTTTAAAAAGAAATATCTTCAATCTGTCACCTTTACTCTTTATAGTGATTCTCCTCATTATTGAAAGAAAAGTCATTACTTTGAGTTTAATTTGTGGCTACTTAACTGAGAGTTAATGTTATTTCTTTTTGGCCATTATTGCTGCAAATGCTTTTATCTATACTCCAGACACTTAAATATTTGGAATACTGTGAAGCAAAGAGGTGAAAGTACCGTCAAGCAACAACTTCTAGACAGTCAAAGGATTGGCACACATGAGGTTGATGAAAATGGAGTCACTGCTATTTGTGTTATAAAAAGGTACAGCTGTTTATTCCCATAAATTTCCATGTAATTTGAAAATTTATGAGGATTGGATTTCAAATGCTCCCTGTCTTCAAGCAGAAAAATATGGTGGATACTCATAAGATATAAAAAGATAGGCATAAAGATTGCATGCATATATACGGTCATTTTATATATTAACTTTGTCATATTGTTTTGGTTATGTAATTTTCAGTTGAAGGATCTTCTAAACAAATGGAAATGTTTCCTGTAATACCTGTTTCTTTGGCATGGAAGATTTGATGTTAGATTTGAAGTTTGATGATAGAAGGAATTTTTGATTTGAGAATGTCTTAAAGTTTGCTGTCTTGACAGAAATCCTAAAGGGGTCAAAGACATTCCACTTTATCATGATATCTCCATTATAGGCTGCTATTCTAATTATGTTTCTGGTAACTTTTAGAGTGACAAACTACACAGAGAACTCTAGGCACTGTGTCAATACACTGAAAAGTAATAGGTGAATATCAATGCAAGTTAGTGCAATGTCTTAAACTTAGGGGGAAATAATCAAAATCCACATAAGTCTACTAGTTATGACACAGGAGACATAACTATGAGTCTTTCTCAGCTACTTCCTAGAAATATTGGACAAATGAGCTGCCACAATGACCAAATGGCCAACACATTGCTAAGCAACATTACCAAAGGTGTTGAAAATGAAATGGAAAAATGCTGTTCAGGGTAAAACTTTAGTGTCTGCATATGAAATAATACAGGCATTTCTGCTGGCATACCTTAAGAAACACACAACAAAACATGAAAAATACCAAGAAAAAAATAATTAAAATACCCAACCAAGAGACTAGAAGAATTGATGCTTCGGTGTGGAAAGATAAAAAATGAAGTCTGAGGAGAATTACTTCAACTGAAGTCTTTGAAATCTTGAAGGATTTCAGAGATAGTGTACACAGATTTATTCCCCAAACTCTGAAATACTAGAACTCCTTAAAGCTCAAATTATTTAAAAGAAATAAATTAAAGTATTATTTAAATAGTAGATAGTACATATATGAAACTTTCTATGTCAAAAAGAAAGTACAAGATGATAAATAAATAAGTAACTTCAATAGAGATTTAGAAAAGTTCATAATTGATAGATCTATAATAAGCTATAATGAGAAACTAAGGAAGTTGAAGGCACATCTTTAATGTTTTGGATTTTGGATCATGGAGAATGACAATGACTTTCCACAAAACATTGCTTGATGCCATAGTCAGACACAATATCAGGATAAATGGATCATGGTGACCCAACATGACATTTCTTATGCTTTTATATTGCATCTATTTATCAATGGCACTCATTCTCCAATTGATAAATGGTCAAAGGATATGAATAGACAATTCTCAGATGAAGAAATTGAAACTACTTATAGACATATGAAAATATGCTCCAAATCATTATTAATCAGAGAAATGAAAATTAAAACAACTCTGAGATACCACTACAAACCTGTCAGATTGGCTAGAATGACAGTGAAAGATAATAGGGAATGTTGGAGGGGATGTGGGAAAACAGGGACACCGATACATTTTTGGTGGAATTATGAACACATCCAGCCATTCTGGAGAACAATTTGGATCTATGCTCAAAAAGTTATCAAACTGTGCATACCCTTTGATCCAGCAGTGTTTCTACTGGGCTTATACCCCAAAGAGATACTAAAGAAGGGAAAGGGACCTGTATGTGCCAAAATTTTTGTGGCAGCCCTGTTTGTAGTAGCTAGAAGCTGGAAAATGAAAGGATGCCCATCAATTGGAGAATGGTTGAGTAAATTGTGGTATATGAACGTTATGGAATATTATTGTTCTGTAAGGAATGACCAACAGGATGAATACAGAGAGGACTAGCGAGACTTACATGAATTGATGCTAAGTGAAATGAGCAGAACCAGGAGATCATTATATACCTCAACAATGATACTATTTGAGGATGTATTCTGATGGAAGTGGATCTCTTTGATAAAGAGAGCTAATTCAGTTTCAATTGATCAAGGATGAACAGAAGCAGCTACACCTAAAGAAAGAACACTGGGAGATGAATATAAACTGCTTGCATTTTTGTTTTTCTTCCCGGATTATTGATACCTTCTGAATCCAGTTCTCCCTGTGCAACAAGAAAACTGTTTGGTTCTGCAAGCACACATATATTGTATCTAGGATATACTGTAACCTATTTAACATGTAAAGGACTGCTTGCCATCTCAGGGAGGGAGTGGAGGGAGGGAGGGGGAAAATTGGAACAGAAGTGAGTGCAAGGGATAATGCTGTAAAAAATTACCCTGGCATGGGTTCTGTCAATAAAAAGTTATTTTTAAAAAATTATCAATGGCACTACTATCAAAAGCCTTAGAAAAGAAATCTACAAGAAATCTCTTGGGCAATCAAATACCTTTATGGTGAAATTGAAAAAAAATAAAATTCGCAAGGGAAGAGTAATGCAATTTAGTTGATATAATATATCAACAAAGCCAAGAGGAAACAGAAAGAACATTTTTGTTAAAAAAAATAGATTATCTTTTATGTAAATATTTGTATTATATATCAAATGATCAATTTTCCACCAATTTAAAGATCATATAATTACCCTTTGTTTCTGGTAATAAGCATTTTTGTTGAGATTCTATAGAATTAATTTCTCACATATCTATTCTTAGTTTGTTTAAACATTTCTATAAGCTGTGTTACCCTTTTCTAGCCACCAGGATACTATGAAAAGAAACTAATTCCATGATATATAAAATAGAGTTAAGCAATAAATATATTTTGATGATTTAAAATCCCTTACAAATCTATTCCTAAAGATAAAACAAAACTTGCTATATCCTACCACTTCCCTAAGATGTTGTACAATAACCTTTGTATCTTCTCAAATTTCTAAAAATAAAATAAGTTGAATAAGCACCCTATATTACATGCCTCCACTTACTCTCCTCTTCTCAACTTCTTACAATCAGATTTCAGACATCATCAACATCCTTTCAAAGTTACCATTGATTCTTTATTGCCAAATATGTTGGTCTTTTTTTCAAGTCCTTTCTTCTGAGAGACTGTCTGTATACCATTTAATATTGGTGATCATACTCTTCCTCCAGTTACTCTCTATTCTAAGTTTTGTGGCATTGCTATTTCTTTTCTTTTCTCCTCTTTTTTTCTGTATTTCTACTCTCCTTGCGAATTACCTTCCATGCCATTTTTCCTCACTGTGGGGTATACCTCAAGACTCTGATCTCACTCTCTAATATTTTTCTTTACATATTCTCTTGGAAACTTCATGTGCTATCAGTGGTTTAATTGATATCTCTATACACGTAACTCCCATATCCATGTATCTAGCCCAACTATTTCCTTACCTCCAGTTCTACATCACCAACTGCATATTGGTTATTTTCAACTCTGTGATCCATAGGCACAGTACAACCATGGGAATCATGAAATCCTCCCCAAACATCTAATCAAATTAAAGTGACCATTTCTTCTCTGACCTTATACCTTGGAGAGAAAATTGTCTCCTAAATTAAAGATTCAAAATGATCTATTTAAATATAGTAGTAAATTGGAATATTCTGTACTTTTGCTTTTGAAAGTGAATCATTTGGGTATGTTTGTAATACCAAACACTATTCTTCCTTCTTAGAGGTCTTTATTGAAAGAAATAATTCATCATTACTTATACTAATAGACATGACTGCATTACTATAGAAACTATGGCTCATAGAACAAATATCTTTATTATCATCTCAGCTTTTTTTCTAATTTTGAAATTAGAATTCTCCATTCTGACTGGTTCTCACAGATTTGGCATTTTGTGAATGCTGTTTTTCTTTAAATTATTTCAATGGGTTAGGTCTTTAGTTCTGATTTCTTGACAGAATTACTGTTTAGTTTGTTCTGAAATTACAAATCAGTCAAAGTGACTTTTAATTCCAAAGGCAAATTTACAGAATATTATTTTTTTTTCCTCTGACCTTTTATTTTCTCTATGTACATTCTTTCCTATAAGGATCTCATTTCTGATTGGTTCAGTTGTCATCTTTCTACTGTTGACTACATAAATCTTCATATTCTCTTATAATCTTTCTCTCTAAAGAAACATCATGGCTTGAAGCAGAGAGTGCTGGTTTTGGAGTCGAGATGACCTGAATTCAAATCCTGCTGTGTCACTTACTAGATGCATAATTATGAGCCAAATATTTAATCTCTATGAGATTCAGACACCTCCCTAAGATGACAAGTTGTTGGAGAAGTTGTTCCACTGAAGAAACAATTTACAAAATTTTTGTAAAGATTCTTAGAAATACTCTCTGAAAGAGAATTTTGTTTTGTAAATAAGATAACCCAAACTCCTTTCTTCCAAAGATCTTATTCTTTAACAAAATGCCAGTGACCTAGCATTTTACTATGCCAGAGTGAACTGACTGACATTCTTAAGGGGAACAGACAGAACTAACATATGTAGCGTGGTAAGTAATGGACACTGTAAAGATCATTTAATTAGCCAAGGCCATTCAACATATTGCTATTAACATTTTGTTTATCTAAGAATTGAATTGTATTTTTAAAATATTTATCTAAGAATCGAATTGAATTTTTAATATGTGTGTGTGTGTATCTTAGAACATTTTTATCAGCCTTTGCTTTTTTTCCCACTTGAAAAATAAATGTTAATATTTTTCTTTAAATGAAATTTTTTATATCCCTCTACATGATTTTTGGGAAAATCCTTCTCATTTAGTTCCTACCAGGAGGGAAATTTAGTAAGATTCATTTTAAAATATTATTATGTTTTCAGTGTATATTATATAATAAGTTGTTTCCACTTTATTTATGTGGATTTAAGAGATGATGATGTAGAGTATTCATTTTCAACCCTTAAGGTATAAACAAAGACACTATTCAAGTTTCATAAATTCTTTTAACATGCCAGATGTAAAATCAATTAGCTGTCGTAGAAATATGGCCTCATATTTTAAGGACTGCACCATTGTAATTGCTTGCTATGCTGGTCTCTGTACCAGTAATATAAAGGGATTTGGACTTCAGCATTTTTCATTCCCAGAATGTTCCAGGCTGACTTTTGAAAATGCCCTAACATAAATGTGCTAAGAAACTTCTTTAGAGACACCGAATCAGAAAAAAGACCATAATTTCAAAAGGACATTTTGGAAAGATCTCCTTTTCTATAATAAATTAAATGTATTAAGATAACTAAGACCCCAAGAAATCTTTTTATGAGAGCTCACAAATGGCCTGCTCCATTCTAAAGACCATTTTTGATTTATGTGATTGTTAGGGTTTTTGTTTTTTGTTGTTAATTTAGAAAATTTGTTTGGATATATTTGCTTTCTGAAAAGAAAAAAAAATCATTATTAGCAACACAGAAATATTCACCAAAGCTTAAGCAGCTTTTTAATCTCCTACTACATACATGCAGGCAAGTATGTACACATGTGTATACAATACAACAGAGATAGATCAATGACATCTATAAGTTACAGTATTAAAGACTTGTCTGCTACACTGAGATCTTAAATGACTTTTTCCGTCAATAAACAGTAATTAATAGACTGCTGTGTGTCAAGCACTGTGCTAAGCACTAGAGAAAGAAAGGCAAATAAAAAACTTGTGAGCTAGAGAAGCTCACAATTCAATGGAGTCAATTAGTGACTTCAGCACAGTCATTTTTTCACAAACTTAGGTCTCCCTGAGTCTTAGGTTGGTCCTTTCTCCACTAGTTCATGCTTCCTCCCTCTGTATTATCTAGGTCATAAGATGACTGTTCAACTAAATGAATAGTATAAAACTTCAGTAAATAATATGGGTTAATTGTTACAGAAATAAAATATCTCCTGGTAAGTATATTACGTCTTTTTCATCTTTTTAAATGAATCTTTCCTCCTTCACTAGACTGTAAGCTTCTTAAGAAAGTCTCAATTCTATTTTATATATTTCCCAATAACACAGTTATATCATTTTTTTATATTTTATATGTAAAATATATATATGTTGGGGCAGTTGGTGCCCCAATCCAAAATCAGACTTTTATTGATTGATTGAGATTAGAAGCAAGAGGAATTCAATTCAGCAGGAATTTTTTTTTTTGAGAACACACTGTAGTTTTACTAATATGTTAGATGTTATAAAATATATTCTATTGATGAGGCCTGAGTTACGTGTAATTTTTTTGTTTGTTTTACATTGGTGGAAGTGGGTGGGAATCTGGCATAGGTATCTGGGATGTGTATCACATGATTGACACATGGCAGATTGTGGAAAGCCTTATTTGAGTGACAAGCAGAGGAGGAAAAACTTTACTTAGTAGAGTGTTGCTGAATATTTTTTGAGCAGAGAAGTTAAAGATCATTTTGAAAGTATCATAAAGACCACCATCTACAGGGGTAAAGATAATGATTTTGTTTTAGGACATACATGTGTTTGAGCTACTAATGAGACAAGAAGATACCATCTCATAGAAATGACAAAGACATGAAAATGGATTTTTATTCATTCACTAAAAGAAAGAGTCAAGTAGTGATTTACAAAGTGCTTTCTATATGCTAAGCATTGTGCTAAGAGCTTTACAAATATTTTCTCATTTTATTCTCACAATAAACCTGAGAGGTAGATGATATTTTTATTCACATTTTATAGATGAGGAAAATGAGGTAAACAAATGTGAAGTGACTTGACTAGGGTCACACATCCAGTAAATGTCTGAATTCAGACATCAATTTAGTTTTCCTGATTCCCTATACTGGGCTATCTTAGGATTTCTTAACAAAAGAATATAGATAAGAAATGAAATATACCCTTGGGGAATATTAAAACCAAGAAATCATGAAGAGTATGAGAAAGAAGTACTAAATCACACTGAAAAATCACCAACTTATAATTTAAAAAGCAAAAGAAAATAATGATTCTCTAGCAATAGAGAAGCTTATCCTCTGTTACTTATTCACTAGCTTTTAAATAAATTTTTATTTAAAAAACTATTGAGCTGTTTGTTGGATATTAAGTGTATTCAAAGCATTGTTACATTCTTGTAGTATTTCTCTTGTATGTCTAGAAAACTTTGTACTTCAGCTAGCTCTGTTAAATATATATATATATATATATATATATATATATAATAATGCCACGCATTTACCTCAAATTGACCTTACTAGGCTTTCATTTAATTAGGTGCTAAGATAACTTCCAGCACATATATGACCAGAAGAGGGAATGGGTCAGTCATATAGTAAAATTGTTGACCACAGATGATTAATCCTGGTATTTCCCAAATAATAAAAAAGCAAGAGAAAGTGTTTGTCAACTCAGATGACTAGCACCCATCTTTGCCCTCTTTGTATGGATATACTTCAGGATTCTTTCCTAAACCTTATTATTTTCTATCTCATCATTTACTATTTTTTGAAAATCAAATCAATTCCCATGGCTTCAATTATTACCTCTATGTGAAATGTTTTTGTTTTTTATCCAGCCTTAGTCTTGCTTCTAATATCTAGTCCTCTATAAATAATGACCTATTACATAGTTCTATGTACAATGGGGACTTAAAGTCAATATATGTACAATTCAACTTATCTACTCCCTGAATCCCAAATCCTGCTGTTTTCCTAACCATGTTATTTGTTGGGAGAAGTACCATTCTTGTAGAGACCAAGTTCACAACTTCAGGCTCATCCTCAACTATTATTTTCCTTCATCCCATATATATGTATTCAGTTGCCACCTCATATGCATATACCACCAATCATTTCACACATTTATTGTCTTCTCTCTTAAAACCATATTTACTCTAGTTCATTTTATTGTCATTATCCCCCTTAAAGTATAGTGACATCTTCTTACTTTGTATTCCTTCTACAATTCTCTTCAACATATCCTCCCCAAAGCTATCAAAGTTGTGGTCCTAATTCATACATCTGATCATATCACTAAATCATTTATGAATCTCCAGAAGATTCATGTCACCTGTAAGATCAAATTGGAAGTCTTTTATTCAACAGTTACAGCTTTTCTTTCAAAATTTGCTCTCAGGCTACCATTCCAGGCTATTGATACCATTTTACCCTTTATATTAGTAGGCTCTAGAAGAATTGTCTTGTTATCTTCCATATGTAAGAGTCTATCTTCCATGTCTTTTCCATCAAATGATCTATTAATTTACATCTGAAATAGTCTCCTTGATCATCATCAGTTCTCAGAATGCCTTCAAAGTTCAGCTAAAGTGCCACCTGCTTCAAGTCACCATTCCTAACTATTATATTATTATATTATATTTATTATATTATATTATATTATATTATATTATATTATATTATATTATATTATATTATATATTAATTATAATATAGCTAATCCATTCTTCCATCTTCAATTATCTAATTATCTTATATAGATTTTTATTTATTTATTTGTGTCTACATTACCTACCCAGTGGAATGTGTCTGCCTTCATTACAAAAATTGTTTTGATGTTCTTTTGTATCCTCATGCCTGGCACAGAAGCTGGCACACAGATGCTTGTTAATTAAAAAAAAAAAAAATACTAGAATCTCTGCTATAAAATAGCTTTGACTGGAGGGGAGAAACACTTCCTCTTTATTCAAAGGACCTTGATTCAAATCCTCACTCTGATGCTTACTGTGTGACATTGTTTAAGTCACCTGATCTACATGAATTTGATTTCTTTATCTGTCAAATGTGAAAATTGGATTAAATCATCTCTTGGCATCTTCCCATTAACTTTATGATCTTTTAACAAAACAAGCTTCATGGAACAATAGAAAGTTCACAAGCTTTGGAGTTAACAGAGTCCTGATTTCAAATTTCAATGCTGACATTTATTTATTAATTTATTGATCTATTCCAAATCATTTCACTTCTCTCAAAGTCCTGTTTGCTCCGTTCAAAAACTGATATAATACTACATCTATAGTTTATCTCTTAGAGTTGTTGTAAGGATCAAATTAAATAATGAGGATAAGGTGATTAGTTCTTAAACTTTAAAATATTATATAAAAAGGCTATTATTAATAGATCACAACAATTAGTTATTGAACAATCCTGCACTGTCTGGCTCCATAATCTCTCACTTCTCTTATATCACTAATAGTTTTTGATATTAAGAAAGCATATTTAATTAAGTGTATATTTCATATCCAGTTGACTATGGACAGTTTTCATTTATATTATTTTAACTCAATAATTAATATATTAATAACTAATAATATTTTCTATTAATTTTATCTATCACTGGATTTAGAGAAATTAGATCATCTAAGTAAATTCTGGTTATAATCAAAATATCAGCTCAGTTCATGGCATTGAATGGATGAATATATGTGTATACATACACACATACATCATAAGTTAGAAAGAAAGAGGGAGGGGAGAAAGACAATCTGTTGCTTATAATAATAAGACTAATTATGATACCCAGTATTTAAAGTTTTCAAAATGTTTTATAATAACATCTCATTTTATCTTGATAACAATCCTGGTAGATAGATATATTATTATATTCCCATTTCACAGAATATGAAACTGAAGTTGAGAGAGGTAGTTGACTTGCAAGGTCTCACTACTAGTATTTTTCTGCTACCAGATTTGAAATCAGATCTTTTGGATGCTGTATACAATCTATAGTGACAACTGGTTGTTTTGTTATTTAACATAGTTTGATGGCCTAACCTGGAGACACATTCTGAATTGGCCATTCTTAATTATCTATCCCCAGGAACAGGAAGTAAATTTAGTAAATTGAGTATGTCCTGTTCAATAATGCCAAATGAAAAAAAAAATCTATTCCCAGTTTGCCCAATTATTTATTTCAATTTAGAAGATGAGAGATTTAGAGCTGAAAGAGATCTCAGAAGTCATTAATCTAACTTCTTTATTTTAAGAATAAGGAAACTCAGATTCAAGAAGATGAAATTATTTGCCCAACATTACACAGGCAATACACTTCAGAAAAAGGATTTGAATCCAAGCCTCATTCCAGACCCAGTGCCCTCTATACTATACTATGTAGTCTCTCCTTAATAAGTACTTATTAAGCACATGTTTTGTGTCAGGCATTATTCTAGGTGCTAAAAATACAAAAGCAAAATGAAAAAATAAAAATAAAAATAATTCCTGACCATCAAGGAGATTATACTTACTGCAGAGGAGTTGAGGAACAACAGAACAGAGGTACAAAGGAAACCACAAAGTAACAGGCATGAAAATATTTTGATGCAAAATAAATTTTTTAGGGGAGAAGGGGAATAACAAAAGCTGAAATTACGAAAGATTTCCTTTAGGAAATGATACTTAAGCAGATGAATAGAGCTAGTGATTTCTAAAAAGGAAGTGACACAGGAGTAGAATACTGTGTATAGTATATAGCAAGTTGGACAATTTTGCTGGAATATCAAGTCAGTGAAGGAAAGTGACATGATCTAAATCTGAAGCAATAGAGAACAGTCAGATTCTTAAAGGTTTTTAATTTGAAGAGGAAGATTTCATATTTTATCTCAGGTTAGAGGGAGCCCCTGCAGATTTCAAAGCAAGCTACATAGACCAAATTACAAGATAAAATCAATAATAGTTAACTTGCCATCAATGAATTTCAACTGTCTTCAGCACGCTAGTGATCCTATACAGTGAAGTGTACCTGACTGTACCAATATTTGACAAGAGTTTCCCTTTCTCGCATTGAGACAGTTCAAAGCAAGAATATTCCACATTTAGAATTCTAGGATTTGTCTGAGATGTGGGCTAGGCTATAGTTTGCTGTCAGAGGAGAAAATGATAGTTTTTAAATGTTTGAGGATCATTCTGAAATGCTCCCTTTTATCCTGGATAATTGAGCTGAGAACATCAAATACATCATTAATTTTTACCTTGATCTTAAAAGACTTGTGATTTTGTCACTGAGCATTGAATGAAACATTTTAGCTTGGATAATTTCCTTCAATTGAGGTTTATTACCTAAGTGATAAGGGATAACAATAACTTTAATGTGATAATCAATTACTTGGTGCAAAGAAGTTACTTTTTTAAAGTAATACTCTATAATCTGAACATATGTCTCTATCTGATAAGACTATCCTCCTTTCTATCAAATTAGGGGAAAAAAATCATTTATCTTTCCTCTTTGAGGTAAAATGCAAAATGCAGCTGATAAAAATCTGTGTGTATATTGATCTTTCAAATGGAATTTTGAGGGACCATCCTTTCTATTTTTATGATTGGGTATACATTCCTCTTGGAAAGAATAATCTAAGAAACAGCTTTGTTTTCTTTCCTTTTCTTTCCCCCTTTGCTTTTCTTAAATTACTGAGGGGAGAAAATAACCTAAATGAATATCATTTCTATCTTTTGATCCTTAGAAGCTACTTTTATGGGGAAAAAAACAAAACGAGAGGGACTTTCTTCTTTCAGTTTTCTTCCCCTCCCCAATATGACGAGAAGGAGAAAAGCGATCTGAATATATGTAATACTTATATGTTTTTGGATATTCATCATATTAATATGCTTTGCTGGTTTCTCTGCTCATGGTGATTTAATACTGCATTAAAGTAGAACCTAGGAGGACATCATAAACAGTTCTTGTTTAAAGGGCATTGTGAAGGAGAGCCTTTAATCTGATTGATGAAATAAATGGAAAGTAATCTACCCTCTATTCAACAGCTTGTTGATGATATGAAAGAATTCCTACTCAAGCAAGCAAGGCTTTAAAGAGAAAGACCTCTTTCATCCTGTCAGCCTCTCATTTTTAGAAAAAGTTAAGTTTTTCATCATGGTTCAGGGGAGTTCTTGTAAAACGTTCATTGAAAATTTAAGAGCAATTACAGTGTCAGACAGCTAGAAAAATTGCTTTTACTGAGTGAGAGTTCTCTGACAGATGCATTGTGGGAGAATTGATTCTTTCTAAGGGATAAGTGAATTGTCATTGTTAGTCTCTTCTCATGACATCTAGCTAGATGTCATCTGCTCTGTAACAGAAGATTTGAATCAGACAACTGTACTCAACACTAGACAGTGTCTAGATTAGTTCAGCAAAGAAATAAGGTTTTATTCTGCATGGCATCAAATAAGATTTTAAAGGTTGCAGATGAGCAAGGTTTTTTTTTTTTTTTGAGGGGGGGGGGTAGAAAAACCAAAAACAAAGCTTTACAGCAACTTCAGAAAGCCTGGATGTTTAACCTGTAAGGAAGTCTGTCAAATCCTTATGGAAATCATATAGAGAAAAAGATCAATAGGATACCTACTGGCTCCATTAGCCTGATGTAAAAAGGGAGAGGGAACTCAGCTCTTCTACCAGAGAAGCTACACTATTCCAGGGATTATGTGGGATCAGTTCACTTTGCAGAAAAGAAGAAGAGAAAAAAGAGAACGAAGATTCTTGGTGGGCCAGGACTGGAGAGAAAGGGCTTGTCAGGTAATCTAACTGATGATAAGAGAGGAGCTTATTGACTGGGAGGTGTCTTAATTAGATGTTCATTAGCATAAGGGAAGATGGCAGTTTTAATCCTGAGTTAGATTCTGGAGAAGCAAAAAAATCAGAAAATAAATTGTCATTTACTCTTCCCTGAACTAACAGAAACATACACCATTGTGGTTGCTTTTTAAATTGAACTATTATATGTATTGGCAGGGGGGAGGTAAAGTGAAGAAATAGATTAAACATGGAAAATATGAGTTTTAAAAACAATATTATATAAACTTTCCATTTCCATAAATCGTTAAACTCCCATGTTGTCAGGAAGACAAAAATTGTTTTTGTTTTTATTTCTGTTTTTTTTTTTTTTTACTGAGTGTTCTAGTACTCATTTTCAAAGATTAGACATTTATAAAGTCATTTTAAAATTATAAACCTTGAACTTCATTTAGCAAATTAGCTTCTCAAGTATGATCAATTTCTGAATTAAAATAGATATTCTAGTGGCTAGTTTCCCCAAAATTTACTTTTAGAAAATCATTGATATATTCAGGCCAAAGAATTGATAGGAACTACAGTTCATTACATATCATATAGATATTCCTAGTTATTTAAATTTTTACATGTAAAAATATTTCTAATTCTTTTTTTGTAATTATTATATTCCTAAATGTATATTTGTAGTTTATATTTTCATTTCATTTATAAAACTTTAGCATCTTAAAAGTACAATCTTTTGTATAGAGCTCAATATCAATATTGATGTTTTCCATCTCATTTTTAAAATATCTTCCATCATTAGCAAAATAAGCTGAATAGTATTCTCATTTCTTTAATTTGTTTAGCTCATTTTAAGATGTTTGTTTTTTTTCTTTCAATGGGCCATTAAAACATTCTTGAAAACTTGTAGAAACACAAACTGTTAATATAACATTTGAAAAAAAAAAAAACAGTGTGTATGGGGGAACCTTTTTAACCCCTAACTAATGGCCTATGTTTTCATTTTTATTCATATCTCTCCCTGGAAGCCTTTATCAATGTTTATATGAATCTTTGAACTGATAATGATTCAGAGGGGAAAACTTGATTTCAGACAAAGATCAGTTAAAATTAAGCAAAACACTAGTTAAAAAGTTTCATTCCTTTTGTTTTCATTTAAATACCCATATGTGTTTATTTTTTTTTTTTTGCTCAGGTTTTTTAATTGCAATTAAAGAATTTACCAACAATCAGGTTATTCCATGTGTCTATACATTGAGCAGCTAGTACTGTCATAAGAATGCATTGTTATTCATTCTTCAATATGTTGAATAAATGAGTAATATATTATCTAGTCAATATAAAGTATAATTCAAATGTTCTGTTATAATCAATATGATAGAATTCACCTTAAAAGAGTGCCCTTGATCACCTCTCATTCTTTAACTGTGAATCTGATTCTTAGGTAATGGTTTTAAGTAGACTGCTACAACTATATAAAGACTGCATCCTTTGAGCATTTAAAAATGAATGTATAAGGGGAATAATTATTTTCTGTTTCCATAGATATCATTTATAAGATCATAGAACATTTTGAATTAGCATTGTTTAGAAACTAATTTTACACATTATACTATACATTATATTGGCTAAATAAATTCAATTCTTATGAATAAAAGTTTGCAACTCTTATATGGATCCTTTATTTTTCATCTAGTAAAGTATTGCAAGACATTCAGAACTCACAAGTAAAAAGTTTAAAGTTGCCTTTGGTCACATGATTTTATTGCTCCTTAAGTCAGCAATGTGAATTATGGGACAGATGGTAAATGCTCAAGCAGAAACATGAATTTATCAGCAGATGAATGATTTAAATTTACTCCTGAAGGGTTAAAAGGATAGGCTTTGGTGAGACAGTCAATGAATTATCTTCACATATCTTATAGAATATAATATTTAAGCCATTTTTCATACATCATACCATACAGTGTGTATATTTCATGCATTACAGGAAAAATTTGTGATACAGGATAAGAAAATCAATAAATATATGAACATCTTGAGTGATACACTGTTACAGCCAAAATATTAAAAGAGAAAAAAGTCCAGAATTTTAGATGAATCCCCTGGAAAAGATATCTAGAAAGTCAAGGGTGAGAATCTTGCACAAGATGAAAAGACATGGAGAAGGAGCAGTATGAATTTCTGGACAAGGTATTCCACGTAAGTGAGATCATAGATTCTTTAAATTGGCATATACTGTATGTAAAGAATATCTATGGGATCCTATTTACACTGTACAACTTCTCTTTGAAAAATAAACATAATTTTTATTGAATCAATTTATTATGAATCATAATTTTTAACTTTAACTGTTGCTTGTCCTTCTAACTACCTTATTTGATAATATTCTTTAGATGAGAATTTATTTTATAGCAAAAACACAAATTATCATAAAATAAGAAATAGAAATAGAAATAAAACTGCTTTGGAAAAAAAATTTAAAATTCTGAAGATTGAAAATTTTAAATCTGAAGATCATTTCTAAACAATAAACTAAACATTTCTAAACAAAAAGGAAAGGAAATTAAAAAGAGTTTGTTGTAGCTTCTTAGTCTTAGATGTTAGGAGAAAAATAATAAAGCACCAAATGACATTTTTCAATTAGAAGTCTAATGATTGTCTTTGGTATGGTGTACATCAACAATTTTGCTCTGTTACACTATCTCATAGTACAACTCAGTATAATTTTCTTGATTAGTAAGAAAATGTTACAGAATCCTAAAAGCTCCTCCAGTTGAGGGAAACAGTGAAATTTATGGTTCAACTTTTATGGAGAGGCTTATGTTTATGAAGAGATAAAAATATATGTTGCAGAATATTTATGGTGGGAATGAATGGCCTTCCTGGGGCATTCAGCTGCCAAAGTTGAGCATGATAGAAGTCATCTGTGGTTGTGTTTGTGTAAGTCTGCCTTCTGTGGCAAAGTACATTATCTCCTGTCACTTTATGAACCATTCACTGGAACAGACTTTTTCTTACTCAATATGTGTATAAGAATTACTTTAAACTTTCTTCTCCATGAGAGAAGATAAATGTTATCTGCTGTATATACCTGATGAAACACTTATCTTTTTTGATAATTAATGAACCTATTTTAAGTACATCTATACTATCCATCTTTTGTGGTTCAGAAATGGATGACAGTGTGATTATGTCTTTGTAAGATAAGTAAATGTGTGTGCTCTTAGATCATCTAGCTTTTAAAATACCAGCAAAACAAAAAGGGGCAACTTATGGCTAGTTCCTAATCTTGGTTTCAAATTTGGTGGTTCCTGATAACTTTATTATCTCATATTTCATATATTAAGGATTCTTCAGAAACCATTGCAAGTGAGATGCACTAACAGCATTTACAAAAGGGCATGTGAAGGAAATGAATGAATGCATAGTAGACTTATAACTTTGTTATAGTCCATTACTGATTTGGACCATGTGCAAGAGAATAGCTGAGACAAAAATGATTGAACTATTGATTTTGTCCTTCTTATTACTTTGTAAACCTGGAAATGTCATGGCCTTTATAAACAACCTTGACTTGGAATAGCAAGAATTTCGGCTTTGTCTAATTCATCTGCACCTGTAATATCATCCTGAATTATGTTACATGTTTGGGAATTATTTAAGTTTTTTTAATTGTGTTGAGAACTAAAATTATTCATCTCTAAGAAAAAAATGTTAAAATTAATCCCTACTGCTCCACCCACCAAAAAATAGAAGATTGATTCAAGGATTAGAAAGAGATGAGGTCACTTTCAGTGAGACAATTAGTTAAATTGATTGTTTAGTTTTTAAATAAATTCAACTCAACAAGAATTTACTAAGTGCCTATGATATGATAGGCACTGTGCTAAGAAACAGAGAAAAAAAGTCAAAATTTAAATAGTTTTGCTCTTGGAGGTTTGTATTCTGTAAAGAATATGAACAAATAGCCTTAAACTTTTTCATGACTGGATTTTCTTTATGGATGTTCCTTTTTATGCATAAGGTCAGCTTTAATAAACTGAATTGAATTTTAGCACTGTTTTCAATGCAAATTTTACTTTCAGGTTTTAAAAGATTGGTGAGCATATATCTTTGGGTCTGGACAGAGATATGGAAGTCAGTGACTATAATCCAGTTATTTCCAAATACAGTGAGAGATGTAATAAATGGGGTAAGAAATGGGGAAGAGATCAAATAAGTCCTTTTATACTGTGTTTTTAACTCAAATATGTTAAACTTCAAAAATGTATAGTTTTTGTTTAGTTCTAAGTTTGATTAACTTTTTGCTCTTATCTATTTTTATTAAATAGTGAAACAGTTAAAATACTTCCTCCTAGATATTACTTTTTGAACTTTACAAACAGGAAAACAACCTATGAATGCCATGACATCTGGTATTTTTTTAAGTCCCATTGTGAGGGACTTTTAAAATATGAAAATTTGGGGTAACAAAATGTTAAATGTGAAGAATTTGGAGAAGAATATGTTAAGATGGAATGTTTTTGTTCCTTTTTCTCTAAAATCTTGGTAACAGGTCTCTTGATGGCTGTCCTAATTTTTTTTTGTTTGTTTCCTAAAACATGCTGCCTGACAATTCTGAAGAAAGCCATATAACTATACTAGATACATTAACCAAAGAACCACATCTAAGCCCAGCTGGACCATCACTACTGCTTGGGTAATCTTCCCATGGATCTTTTATCCAAATCACATTAGCAGTCATTACAAAGTGTTTCTTAAAGCCCAAACCCCTAATCTTCATCGAGAAAGTCATCATTAATTATCAACTCTTTTAGTTACCCTCTTCATTTCGAAATGTCATTTTATCTTCACTTTATTTCTTTCTCTTCCTTCACCTGTGCTTCTGAACAAGTGTACTGCTTTGTTGTAATGACTGTTCCATCCCCTCTTATCTTTTTTTCAAACTCTTATTGCACCAAAAATTCTCTTGTTCTCTTAAAATTCTCAACTACCTTTCATGGACCAAGTCTCTCTCCACTAAAATTTCTTCTTTCACAGCTGCCAAAGTAACTCTTGTCTCATTAAGTTCTTGCTCAATGAGTCTCAATGGCTTATTTATAAGATAAAATATAAACTCCACTGTTACTTAAAGTGCACCCACCTACTTTCCCAAACTTATTTAACATCATTCCGCTTCACAAGATCCAGTCAAATTGGCCTTTTTCTCATACATTTCCCTTGTCTGTGTTTTGAATTTTGGGAGCCCCACATTAGAAATGATCTCCCTTCTGACTCCCATTTCTTAGAATTCCTGGTTTTCTTTCAGTTCAAGCTCTGTATTCTAGTTGGGATTTTTCTGATTCACCAGCTGCTAATGTCTACTCCCTCAAATTATTTTGCAACTATTTTACATATATGCTGTCTCTTGCAGCTTTGTTGTAAGTTACTGAAGTCCAAGAAGTGTTTTATTTTTTCCCCTTATATCTCCAGTGCCTACAGGCACATTTTTGCTTAGTGAATGCTTGTTAGTTTTTAATTTACCTGCATTAAATCCCTCACTACTGACTTCTTTTCCATGTTTTACATACATACTCATATGCCTTAGTTTTTTTTTTGTTTTGTTTTTGATTTTGTTTTTTTAAAGCCTGTTATCAAGTCTGGTTATCAAGTCTGGTCCCCATAACTGTTATCCTCTCCCTTTATTGACAAACTTCTTGTATTAATAGCCTATAATCACCACCTAAATTTCTGAACCATTAACTCCTTGACATATGTCTCCACTGAAGTTATACTCCTGGAGTTTAAAAAAAAATGTTCTTTTCTCAGTCTGCTTCCTCACTTTCTCTGAAGCAACTGTCATTCTTGATTACCTCCTCTTTTTTGAATTTCTCTTGGTTTCTGTGAAACTGAATACATCTGCTTGACCTGCTTCCCAACTGCTACTCTTTTTCTTAACACTATGGGTATATATCAGAATTGAGTTAGATATAGCAAAGTGGATAGCTGTGTGGCACATAGGATAGAATACCAGGCTAAAGATGGGCAGACTCAGATTCTTGAATTCAAATCTATTCTCAGTCACTTAGTAGTTATTTGACCCTGAAAAAGTCACTTAATCCTGTTTGCCTCAATTCCTCATCTACCTAATGTGCTAGAGAAGAAAATAGAAAACTACTCCAATAGTTTTCTACTTTAAGGGTCCTGTAAAGGTGGACATGACAGAACAACAGTTATACAAGAAAAGAATTTCTATCAAGACTAAAGGCAGAAGATATTTAAACAATTGGCAATCGGTGACTATTGTTTTTTGAACCAGAAACTTTGATATTATAAATAGACAGTGATGGGTCCAGTGCAAGGAGTATGACTATATTTATAAACGTATATACTTCTAAGTATCCTCCTTTTGTGATAGGCTTTGTTTTTCTTGTATTCTCTTTGGGAGAATAATAGGTGGAAGGAAATAATTTATAAGTAAAAATAAGAATAAAATTTTTTCTTTGACCTAAAAAAGTAAAGGGAAAAATGTTTTATGATAGGACATGGCAAAAGTAAAAAAAGTGAGGAAGCATGGATAAATGGATTGCCATCTGCATTGTTAGAGGAAATACTTATATTGATGGATACTTCTTTTTAAAAATACAAATTAACCTGATTAACAAAGCAAGAACTAAATAACTTAAATGGACCCATGTCAGAAAGAGAAACCAGAGAGGACATTAATATATTGTCTTGGAAAAAATATTGGATCTAGTAGATGAGCAAGTGAATTATATTAAGTTTTTTTAAAAAATTAAGTAACATTCTTATTGTTAAGTGAGCTATTTCAAAATAATCCCTGCCCACTTCAAGTTATAGGATAAATCAACTGAATAAAGTAAAAAAAAAAAGAAAGAAAGAAAGAAAGAAAGAAAAAGAAATTGAAAATTCATACCATTACTGAACATTGCTGAAAAAAAAAAAAAGCTAAATAAAATGGATCCAAATAGGATATATTAGTACATTAAAAAAGCCTTTTCAAATAAGGTTTTAATTGATGGAAGTTTTGGGTGGTAAAATACATGAAAATAATTGCAAAAATCAATATCATCAATAAATATATAGGATATGGAAATAAATTAAAGCCCTTATTTTATCAATCAAGGGGGACTCCTGGTTTGGGAACTCCCTCCATTAACAACTTTGGAAAGATCTATTACTTGAATAAGTATTCAAGTTCTACAAACCACCTGAAATACTAAATTTATGTTAGTTGCCAAGTTTCACAGTGTCAGGGGTCAAATTTATGTCTTCCTAAATCCAAGTCTAACATTCTTTCCAGTATATTGTACTATCTCTAGAAATATAATCTAAAGCAACAAAAAATAGCTTGTTTTCTGTACTCCACTATGAGAAATTAAGATAAAATAGCCTTTCCAATAATAATAAAATGTACCAAATGTTAACTTATTCAAACAAATAAGAGATCTACACAAACACATTTTTTAATATTAGTTTTATAGATATGAAAGAAAAACTTGAAAAAAAGGAATGCATCACTCCATCACATCTTGGTCCAACAAATGATAATATTTCTCAAACTGATTTACAAAGTTAATGAAACAGAAATTAAAATAGCAATAGTTTATTTCATCAATAAAAAGTTATCAAAAATAAATAAATAAATAAATGAAATAAGATAAATTTTGGGAAAAAAAACCACTGACCCTTGCAAAAACTTCTGTTCCAACTTCTCCCTTCCTTCTCTCTACCCTCTCCCCTAGATGTCAAGCAGTCCCATACATGTTAAAGATGTCAAAGTATATGTTAAATACAACATATGCATTTAACATGTTTATAATTATCTTGCTGCACAAGAAAAATCAGATTTAGAAAAAGGTAAAAATAACCTGAGAATAAAAACAAAAATGCAAGCAAGCATTAACAGAAAGAGTGGAAATGCTATGTTGTGGTCCATACTCATTTCCCAGTGTTCTTTCGCTAGGTGAAGCTGGTTCTGTTCATTACTGATCAATTGGAACTGATTTGGATCCTCTCATTGTTGAAGACAGTCACTTCCATCAGAATTGATCCTCATATAGTATTGTTGTTGTATAATGATCTCCTGCTTCTGCTCATTTCACTTAACGTCAGTTCATGTATGTCTCTCCAAACCTCTCTGTATTCATCCTGTTGATAATTTCTTATAGAACAATAATATTCATAAAATATATACCACAATTTATTCAGCCATTCTCCAACTGATGGACATACATTCAATTTCCAGTTTCTAGCCACTATGAAAAGGGCTGCCACAAACATTTTTGCACATATAGGTCCCTTTGCTTTCTTTAATAGCTCTTTGGGATATAAGCCCAGTAGTAACACTGTTGGATCAAAGAGTATGCACAGTTTGATAACTTTTTGAGTATAGTTCCAAATTACTCTACCAAATGGTTGGATCTATTCACAACTCCACCAACAATGCATCAATGTCCCATTTTCCCCACATTCCCTCCAACAATTGTCATTATATTTCTCATCTTAGCCAATCTGAGAGGTGTATAATGGCATCTCAGAGTTGTCTTACTTTACATTTCTCTGATCAGTAATAATTTGGAACACCTTTTCTAGGTGTTAAACTAGAAATAGTTTAAATTTCTTCATCTGAAAATTATCTGTTCATATCCTTTGACCATTTATCAATTGAAGAATGGCTTGATTTCTTATTAATTAGAGTCAATTCTCTATATATTTTGGAAATGAGGCCTTAATCAGAACCTTTAACTGTAAAAATGTTTTCTCAGTTTATAAGCACATAAAATTTCAAAGAAAAAGATATTTACATTTGATAAGCCAATACTTAAAAAATACTGAGCATTATAATATCTATCATGTTTAAAAAAAAAAAAAAACTTGTGAAATCTAATTGGTGGAGGGAGTAGATTTCAATCCTTCGTACATTACTATACACGATTCAATAAATTCTAAATGCCAAAGTATTTCAATATTCTTTTAAACAAATTTGAAGGGAAAATATAAAAACAATGTATTATTCTCAGTTTTAGAGAAGAGAGACTTTTTAACTAACCAAATAGAAGCAATGGTTGAAGGGACACATCCAGCCATTCTGGAGAGCAATTTGGAACTATGCTCAAAAAGTTATCAAACTGTGCATACCCTTTGATCCAGCAGTGTTTCTACTGGGCTTATACCCCAAAGAGATACTAAAGAAAGGAAAGGGACCAGTATGTGCCAAAATGTTTATGGCAGCCCTGTTTGTAGTGGCTAGAAGCTGGAAAATGAAAGGATGTCCTTCATTTGGAGAATGGTTGAGTAAATTGTGGTGTATGAATGTTATAGAATATTATTGTTCTGTAAGGAATGACCAGCAGGATGAATACAGAGAGGCTTGGAGAGACTTACATGAACTGATGCTGAGTGAAATGAGCAGAACCAGGAGATCATTATATACCTCAACAACGATACTGCTTGAGGATGTATTCTGATGGAAGTGGATCTCTTTGATAAAGAGAGCCTTAATTGATCAAAGATGGACAGAAGCAGCTACACCCAGAGAAAGAACACTGGGAAATGAATATAAACTGCTTGCATTTTTGTTTTTCTTCCCGGGTTATTTATACCTTCTGAATTCAATTCTCCCTGTGCAACAAGAAAACTGTTCGGTTCTGCACACATATATTGTATCTAGGATATACTGCAACCCATTCAACATGTAAAGGACTGCTTGCCATCTGGGGGAAGGGGTGGAGGGAGGGAGGGGAAAAATTGGAACAGAAGTGAATGCAAGGGATAATGCTGTAAAAAATTACCCTGGCATGCGTTCTATCAATAAAAAGTTATTTAAAAAAAAAAAAAAAGAAGCAATGGTTGAGATAGTCTGTAAAATAAAAGGATTTTATACCACCAAAAAAGAGTTTAACTAAAGTTAAATGACAAGAAACAAATTGGGAAATGGAGCAAAGAAAGTCTAACATTCACAATGCATAAGGAACTGAAACATAAGACTAATACTACCCAATGCATATCAAGTACAAGGATAAGTTAAGAAGGAAAAATCCAAACTGTATTTAATCACATGAAAAGATGCTTTAATACCCAAATAAGATAATTTAAGATTACACTAAAATAACAAAGATAATTATAATTTATTACATTGATAGTATTAAAATGCTTCCATAGATCATCCCATTTGATCCTTACAACAACATGGTAAAGTAAATAATTTAGATAAAAATAATTTCCTTTTTTGCAGATGATAAACTCAATTTATAGTCCTATAGGACTATAGGATTTGACCCAAGCATGAGAGATAGAATTTGATCCAAAATTTCTCCTTATTCCAAGATGAAGGTACTTTCCACTATGTCATAATTGTCTCCACTTGAATGGCAAAAGACAGGACATATGTAGGAAATCTAATGAGATCACAGATTTAGAGAAAGAAATACTCTCTTCTCTTATTTTGCAAATGAGGAAACCGAAGCTTCAAAAGTCTGAGTAACATGTTTTCAGAGTTATCTGTCTATTAAAAAACTAAACTAAGATTTGATTGCAGGTCCCACATATGACTTTATATCCATAACTATTTCCACAATACCACATTAATAAGATCTTTAAAGGAGAGTGGGAGTAGAAATTTTAAGCACGGCCTTCTGGGACACCAAGGGACACTGAAATGGAGTCATCAGAGAAATAGAATGAGAACCAGTAATGCAGAGTAAGCACAGAATCCAAGGAGGGAGAGATTATAAAGAAAAAAAATATTTATGAATAGATTACAACCTATTGGTATTCCCTTACTCTTTACAATATGAAGAAGGAAAATGCTGGGGAAAGTTAGGAAGAGGCAAGAAAACAGGATTAACAGGAAGCAATATAGGAGCTCCTGTTCACAATTCTTCCAAGGAGATCTAGAAAAAGAATCTACCCAAATTACCCAATCTACCCAAAACTTAATAGTGAAATCCAGAAAAAGAGACACTGAGTTCTTGTTCTGGTTCTCCTCAACATAGGAAGACAAACAGAAAAAATCGGGGACTGGATGAGGGAACATATATAGCATGGAGTACTCCAATATCAAGAGAGGCTGTGTATCAGATCAAGAGGAAAGCTTTGATCCCTATATTGGGGATACCTAGACATATACCAGAGTACTTTAAATGGGAATGGATGACAATTCTGGTTTTCTGGAGATATATACAGTTCGCATAGTCAGAACAGACTAAAGAGAGAACTTGTTGACAGGGATCCTGCCTCCGTAGGCAGGAAAAGGAGAGTTTAGAAGCCAAAAAAAGAAGTTTGTCTCAAACTCCAGGAGCAGAGCAAGAATTCAGTTTCAGAATCTATCTAAAGCAGGGGAATAACCAGGCCAAAAATTCCAGAACAACATCTGCATGTCTGTCACTCATTCAAAACAGCAAAACTATCTAGCTAATAGATGGGGACTGAATGCAGTAGCATTATATTGTTGATTTGAAACCAAGGATTTCGGTCAGACTAGGGGTGGAGGAGTAATTAGATTTTGTCCTGAATCAGAATACTCTGGGAGCACTGAAAATTCAAAGTTCCCCAGTCTTTAAGATCCTTGAATTGCAAAGTTCTCAATATCCCTAGGAAGCAGCAAATAGTCTGAGTCCAGACCTTCCTTCCAGAAAGGGGGTAAAGTCCATTCCTAACATTAAGACAAGAATTGGGAAGTAGTCTAGAAGAATTTGGAAAAAAAAACTATAATAATGAGCTTATGGTGGTGAGTATGCTCAAGACACAAAGATAAAAGAATGACTTCAAAATATCTACAAACAATGAACTGAACTTAGATACAACTTCAATAAGAATTCTAAGAATTTTTTAAAAAGTTTTTAAAAAGTTCTTTCATTAGCAAAATAAGATTACTTAATGTGTAAAAAATGAAAAAGAAATGAGAGCTACAGAAGAATGAATTGCTAGGGAATTAACAACATGACACAAGAGGTAACAACATTTTTTTCCAAGAAATACACTGGCTTAAAAAGTAGGATGAACCAAATAGAAGGCAATGATTCTGTGAAACAACAAGAAATGTAAAAACAAAGTCATCAGGCTAAAAAAAGGAAGAGAATATAAGGAATCATATGCAAAAATAACTGATCTAAAAACAGATCAAGGAGGAAAAAAATTAATACTCATTAGTCTATTGTATTCTATAGCTTAAAACATCACATTTCAAAAATCTTAAAAGAAAAATAAAACTACCCAGGTCATTTACAACCAAAGGAAAAACCAGAAGTAGAAAAAAAAATCTACCAGCCCCTTCACAACAGTAACTCCAAATTAAAAACTTAGAGAATTATCATATACAAAATCTAGATGTTCCACATCAAAGAAAAATATTTCAAGAATCCAGAAAGAATTCAGGGATGAAAGCATCACACATAGAAGCACACACAATTTAGCAGTTACAACTATGAAGGAGCAGAGAACTTGGAATTTGATGTTCCAGAAAGCAAAATTGAAGACTTCCAAGGAAATAGAGGACTCCCAAAAGTAAAAAGATCAACACTTCATAGAAACTTTGAAGTTCAACACAGTAATAAAAGAAACAAACAAACAAAAAAAATGTACACAGGGATGCCTAACGACATTTAACTAAACAAAAATAAAATGCTTATATTTTAAAGAGATGATACATGTGTGCTCTCTAGGTCATCACCAATCATTATATGTAGATTCTAATTAGTCATATCTTGGGAATGATTCAGTTATAGCATGATAATGTTGATAAAAGATTGGAGAGAGAAGAGGGATATATTGAAGAGAGAAAGAGAAAAGAAAAGTAGGGAACTTTATCTAACACAATTAGGGTCCAAAGGTAGACATTATTGAAAAAAGGAGTAGATGTGGGGAAACAACTGACACTCCAACCTCATTCTCATCTGAATTGATTAAAGGAAGAATAGAAAAACACACACACATGTTCACACAAATGACTAAATAAATACATTTCATTCCATAGAGAAACACATGGGAAAGTGTTGGAATAAGGATAAGAGGAAAGGAAATTAAGGAAGGAAATAACTTAAGTGATTTTTTTTTCCCTTCAGGTATCAAGGAACCAGAAAGAATTTCCATAAATTGGGGAATGGATGAACAAGTTATAGTATGGTAGAGCAATGAAATTATATTTTGTTGTAAGAAATTTTAAATGGGGTGATTTTGAAGAAACTTGAAAGACTTGTATAATCAGATTCCAAATTAAATGAGTAGATCTTAGAGAATAAATAATTAAATGATAACTGTATGATAAAGACAAACAACTTCAAAAGGAATCCTTATCAGCATAAAAACCAACCTTAATTTCAGAGGATTAATGATATAATATATTATCTACCACTTAACAGAGAATTAAGGGATTCCATGAAGAATTTGAGATTCTTAATGAATGATGAGGAAATTTATTTTCATTGATTATAAATGTTTGTAATGGTTTTCATTTTTCTTTAGCTCTCATGGAGGCTGTTGAAAAAGTAGGAAGATAGAAATTCAAGGATTAAAAAAAGTAAATAAATTTTTAAAAGAAAAGCCAATAAAATTTGGATTTTATTGAACTAATGTGAGACAAGATTCACGCTTTGCCTTCTTTGATGCACATCATTAACCTCTAGATATGCTGATATAACTTCCTGGTCATATCTCCAACTACATGGATTCAGGGCTTTTCCAACTTGGTAAATTTCTGATACAGATGAAAACATCCATCTCAACTAACTAGTCACATTTGGATATGAGAGTGCAATGTATAAAAGCTAAGTATAAAGATAATCTTGCTAAATTACTTGCTATGTTAGAACTATTTTAACCTTTTGTTAAATTTATTAAAATTATTAAATTTTATTAACAAACTATCAGTGTTTTATTTTATCTCACCGTCAAATCTAACTATCATGATGCTAGGTCAAATCAGCCCAAAAGGGATAGGTAATAATGTTGCATGCCATATCTATGTTTGTATTTTCACCTCCTGGCACAGTACTTTTCACATAGCAGATTCAAAGAATCTTCTGACCAAAAGACAGTGAGTTTTAAAAATGTTGGCCATTGCAACTCATGAAACCTTGTAGTAAAGAGCTATTAGTGAGGAGGTTTTGTGTGTGTGTGTGTGTGTGTGTGTGTGTGTGTGTGTGTGTATCTGTGTGTCTGTGTGTGTGCAAGGAAGCATTAAAATATAAGAGGGAAGCATATGAATTGGTTAAAGAAATAAAAACACCAATGGGGGAAAAATGCTTATTTTTATTTATTTTCAAAACATATGCATGGATAATTTTTCAACATTGACCCTTGCATAACCTTGTGTTTCAGATTTCCCCTCCTTTCCCCCATCCCCTCCGCTAGATGGCAAGCAATGCAATATATGTTGTACATGTTAAAATATATGTTGGAGGGGGCAGAGCCAAGATGGCAGAGAAGGCATACATGACTCTCTAAGCTCCTCTCATTCCCCTCATAACCAACTATTTAGTTCAGCCTCAAAAATAACTCTTCACTGCTTAAATTCATGAAGATTAGAAGCACTACAATTTACCAGCGGAAGTTAATCTGGAAGATCGCCAGGAAAGGTTTGTCCTGAGGGGCCAGGAACAAAATAGGACAGGCAGTGAGAGACTAGTGTCCTGAGCAGACCAGGGGCAGAGATGATCTCTGTGGCTAGAGAAGTTATAAAGATGACTCTGCTATAGGCTAACTGCTCTGCCTTGACTACAAAGCAGTAAACTGGCAGAGAAATTACAGCCTAAAATAGAGGAGCCTCTAAAAAATGCTAGAACCTAACAAGATCTGTCTGTAACCCCTCAAATCTGGAAGTGACTCAGGCAGACTTTAACACAGCCCTGCAGCCACATCCTGCAGTTCGGGGCTTTTGTGGGGGTAGTTACAAATCTGCTCAGCAGTGGGGCACAGCCTGGGCAGCTTATATTTGGCAGAGTGGGGGGCTCGCCTTGGGGCAATAGAGCTTCCCCAGCAGACTGTGCTTCCGGGGCAGACACTTCTGGTCCCTGCAAATCCATTCACTGCTCAACTGCTAACACCCACAGCCCTAGGGCAGGATTTGTCTTGGGCTAATGAAATTCTTACTGCTCAGTGTCTAGCCCCAGAGCAGTCATTATCTTGCACAGTGGAGGTCCTTTGTAGGGCACTTTACCAGCTCATCCCTTCAGGCCTGAGTTACTCCCGGGTGGGGAACTCTTTCCCAGAGCACTCCAGTACCTCGCTGCTTTTTGTAGCTGGCAGGCAGGACAGCTACCCGTCCATACATCTTTCACTGCTCTGCAGAGGAAGCTAGTAACTTCCTGGCTCTGAAGGCAGACCTCAAAATGAGTAAAAATAATCGAAAGAACGCTTGATAGTTTCTATACAGAAAGAGAACAGCTTTTCAATCCTGAAGAGATGAATAGCAGTCTCCAGACAATTGTTGGTCTCCAATACAAAAGGCTCTCCTAGAAGAGACTATTAAAAACCTTAAAAGAGAACTAGAAGAAAAATGGGGAAAGGAAAGAGAAGCTATGCAAGAGAGCAACAACTTCCTAAAATGTGAATTAGAAAAGATAAAAAAACTCCCAAGAAGTGCAGGGAAACAGAATTTGCAAATTGGAAAAAGAAAATAATTCACTAAGAAAAAAAAATTAATGAAATGGAAAAAAATTACATAGAGCAAAACAACTCAATTGGACATATACAAAAAGAAGTAAAAAAAGCTAATGAAGAAAATAACTCACTAAAAATCAGAACTGAACAAATAGAAATGACTGATTCATTGAGACATCAAGAATCAGTCAAGCAAAACCAAAAAAATGAAAGATTGGGAAAAAATGTCAAATATTTACTTGGAGAAACAACAGACCAGGAAAATAGATCTAGGAGAGATAATCTGAGTATCATTGGACTACCCAAAAATTGTGAGCCTAGATATTATTTTACAGGAAATCATCAAAGAGAATTGCCCAGAAGTAATAGAACCAGAAGGGAAAATAGGCGTTGAAAGAATTCATCGAACACCTTCTGAAAAAGACCCTAAAATAAAACCTCTGAGGAATATTGTGGCCAAACTTAACAATTTTCAGACTAAAGAAAAAATTTTACAAGCAGCCAGGAAAAAACAGTTCAAATACCGAGATGCCACAATAACGGTCATGCAAGAGCTGGCTGCTTCAACATTAAAGGATTGAAGGGCCTGGAATCAAATATTCCGAAAGGCAAAAGAGCTTGGAATGCAGCCAAGAATAAACTACCCAGCTAAGCTGAGTATTTTTTTCCATGGAAGAAGATGGACATTTAATGAAATAGAGGAATTCCATTTGTTTTTAAGGAAAAAACCAGAACTAAACAAAAAATTTGATCTCCAACAACAGAACTCAAGAGAAGTAGAAAAAGGTAAAAGTAACTCTTGAGAACTGTATTTCTGTTGTGGATATACATAAAAACCATATATATAATTTGATTTTATAGATGTAACATAAAAAAGGGAAGTAGAAATGGAAAGGGGATAGTGTCAGAAAAAAGGAAAAGGGGAGATAAAAAGAGGGAAACTACATGAGATGATGAGGCAAAGGAAACCTATCATATTTGAGGGAACTTAGAGAGGGGGAGGAACATTGTGTGAATCCTACTCTCATCAGAGTTGGCTCAAAGAAGAAATAATTGACATATTTGTTTTACAGAGATTCTTCTCTCGCTTCATTAAAAAGTGGGAGAGGAAAAGGGAAAACAAAAAAAGTAATAAGGGAAGGGTACAAGAAAGGGGAAGGGATTCAAAGGGAAGAGGGAGGGATACTAAAGAGGAAGAGCTGCGTGACATTAGTGGGACCAATAAGTTTAATACTAGGGAAGAAGGGAAGGAGGGCAAGAAAAAGAAACGTATAATCTGGGGAATTAGGATGGCAGGAAATACAGAATTAGTAATTTTAACCATAAATGTGAATGGGATGAACTCTCCCATAAAGAGGAGACAGATAGCAGACTGGATCAAATGTCAGAACCCTACAATATGTTGTTTACAGAAAACACATTTAAAACAGGGAGATACACACAGAGTAAAGGTAAAAGGCTGGAGCAGAATCTATTATGCTTCAGGTGAAGTCAAAAAAGCAGGGGTAGCCATCCTTATCTCAGATCAAGCAAAAGCAAAGATTGAGCTGATGAAAAGAGATAAGGAAGGAAACTCTATCTTGCTAAAGGGTACTATAGACAATGAAGCAGTATCAGTATTAAAAATATATGCACCAAGTGGTATAGCATCTAACTTCCTAAAGGAGAAGTTAAGAGAGTTGCGAGAAGAAATAGACAGGAAAACTATAATAGTGGGAGATCTCAATCTTGCACTCTCAGACTTAGATAAATCAAATCACAAAACAAATAAGAAAGAAATTAAAGAGATAAATAGAATATTTAAAAATTAGGTATGATAGATCTCTGGAGAAAACTGAATGGTGACAGAAAGGAGTATACTTTCTTCTCAGCAGTTCATGGAACCTACACAAAAATTCACCATATATTAGGACATAAAGACCTCAAAATTAAATGCAGGAAGGCAGAAATAGTAAGTGCTTTCTTTTCAGATCACAATGCAATAAAAACTACTTTCAACAAAAAGTTAGATATAAATAGACCAAAAAGTAACTGGAAACTAAATAATCTCATCTTAAAGAATGATTGGGCGAAACATCATTCAAACAGCAAATTATAGACACAATTAATAATTTCACTCAAGATAATGACAACGGTGAGACATCATACCAAAATTTATGGAATGCAGCCAAAGTGGCAATAAGGGGAAATTTTATACCCTTAGAGGCTTACTTGAATAAAATATAGAAAGAGAAGATCAATGAATTGGACCTGCAACTTAAAAAACTAGAAAAAGAACTAATTTAAAAACCCCCAATCAATTACTAAACTTGAAATTCTAAAATTAAAAGGAGAAATTAATAATATAGAAAGTAAAAAAAAAAAACTATTGAACTAATAAATAAAACTAAGAGTTGGTTTTATGAAAAAAAAACCAATAAAATTGATAAACCTTTGATAAATCTGATTAGAAAAAGGAGAGAGGGAAATCAAATTAGTAGTCTTAAAAATGAAAAGGGAGAACTTTCCACCAATGAAGAGGAAATTAAAGAAATAATAAGGGGTTATTTTGCCCAACTTTATGCCAATAAATTTGATAACCTAAGCAAAATGGATGACTACCTCCAAAAATATAGGCTTCCCAGATCATCAGAGAAGGAAGTAAATTGCTTAAATAGTCCCATTTCAGAAAAAAGAAATACAACAAGCTATTAATCAACTCCCTAAAAACAATCCCTGGGACCAGATGGATTTACATGTGAATTCTACCAAACATTCAAAAAACAATTAGTCCCAATGCTTTATAAACTATTTGAAAAAATAGGGAATGAAGGAGTCCTACAAAATTCCTTTTATGACACAGACATGGTACTGATACCTAAACCAGGTAGGTTGAAAACAGAGAAAGAAAATTATAGACCAATCTCCCTAATGAATATTGATGCTAAAATATTAAATAAGATATTCCAAAAAGACTACAGAAAATCATCCCCAGGATAATACACCACAATCAAGTAGGATTTATACCAGGAATGTAGGGCTGGTTCAATATTAGGAAAACTATCAGTATGATTAGCCATATTAATAATCAAATTAACAAAAACCATATTATCATCTCAATAGATGCAGAAAAAGCACTTGATAAAATCCAGCATCCATTCCTATTAAAAACTCTTGAGCATATAGGAATAAATGGACTATTCCTTAAAATAATCAGTAGCATCTATTTAAAACTAGCAGTGAGCATCATATGTAATGGGGACAAACTGCAGCCATTCCCAATAAGAGTGAAACAAGGTTGCCCACTATCATCATCACTATTTAATATTGTATTAGAAATGCTAGCTTTGGAAATAAGAATTTTCAAAGAGATTAAAGGAATAAGAATAGACAATGAGGAAATCAAATTATCACTCTTTGCTGATGATATGATGGTATACTTAGAGAACCCAGAGATTCTACTAAAAAGTTATTAGAAAATCCACACCTTTAAGACAGTTGCAGGATACAAAATAAACTGACATAAGTCATCAGCATTCTTATATATCACTAACAAAACCCAACAGTTAAAGTTACAAAGAGAAATTCCAATTAAAGTAACTACTGATTGTATAAAATATTTAGGAATCTATCTTCCAAGGGAAAATCAGAAACATTATGAGCAAAACTAAAAAAAAAATTCCACACAAATTAAGTCTGATCTAACCAACTGGAAAAATATTAAATGCTCTTGGATTGGGCAAGCAAATATAATAAATATGACAATACTACCTAAACTAATCTATTTATTTAGCGCTATATCAATCAGACTCCCAAAAAGCTATTTTGAAGACCTAGAAAAAATAACAACAAAGTTCATATGGAAAAACAAAAGATCAAGAATTTCAAGGGAATTAATGAAAAAAAAAAAATCAAATGAAGGTGGCCTAGCTGTACCAGATCTAAAATTATATTATAAAGCAGCAGTTACAAAAACCATCTGGTACTGGCTAAGAAATAGACTAGTTGATCAATGGAATAGGTTAGGTTCAAAGGACAAAACAGCCAATAACTTTAATAATCTAGTGTTTGACACACCCAAAGACCCCAGTTTTGGGGATAAGAATGCATTATTTGACAAAAATTGCTGGGTAAATTGGAAACTAATATGGCAGAAACTAGGGATTGACCTACACTTAACACTGTACACCAAGATAAAGTCAAAATGGGTTCATGACCTCGGCATAAAGAATGAGATTATAAATAAATTGGAAGAGCATAGTGTTGGAATCTGAGTGTTAACTCAACTTGAAACAAGGTGATAACTCAAGGGAAATGTCAGAACATAGTATTAACTCAATGTAATTGATACAGTGCTTATGTTCACATCTTTACTAATTGGAGTTCACACGTTTGGGAGATTTCAGGGTTTAGTATGAGATATCCGAATTCACACCTCCCTTGAAGCTCTTAGGGCCAGAGAGCACTGTGGGAGAAAACCTATAATCCCTCTTTCTCGCATCCCACAATCCCTCTCTCTTGAAGGAGCATAAATAGAGCTTCAATGGGCCAGTCAAGAAAGTTTTTCAGAGTGAAGAAGCTATGAGTCAAGAGTTCAGCTGAATTTAGATTGAGAGGGTCATATCAAGTGAGTTCAGCCAGAAGCCTTCTCTGAGTGAGGAGTTTTACTTCGGAACATTGACTGGGGTCAGAAAGGAGCACACTGGGAGATTGAGAGCCAGAAGCCCTCTTTCAAAGGCAAGACAGATTCAACTTGGTCCTGGCTCTAGAGGCTGAAGAATGTAGAGGCAGAAGCAAAGGACAAAGCTGTAAGAACTCTTGGAATCAAGCAGAGAGATAGACCTCTAAGCTAACTGGGCTATATTGGAGGCAATAAAAGATCTGAACTTTTAATACCTGGCTGTATTTGGGTGATTATTACTCTTAACTGCAACTAAGGCTGCCTCCAGAAAACCTCCCCAAGAAATCTGCTCTCCCCAAGAGAAAACCATTATATTTTATTTTAAAAGAAGAAAATCACAACAGCATAGGATAGTTTACCTCTCAGACCAGTGGAAGAGGAAGGAATTTATGACCAAAGAAGAAATAGAGATCACTATTGATCACAAAATAGAAAATTTTGATTATATCAAATTGAAAAGTTTTTGTACAAACAAAACTAATGCAGACAAGATTAGAAGGAAAACAATAAACTGGGAAAACATTTTTACAGTCAAAGATAAAGGCCTCATTTCCAAAATATATAAAGAATTGACTCTGATTTATAAGAAATCAAGCCATTCTCCAATTGATAAATGGTCAAAGGATATGAACAGACAATTCTCAGATGAAGAAATTAAAACTATTTATAGCCATATTAAAATATGCTCCAAATCATTATTAATCAGAGAAATGCAAATTAAGACAACTCTGAAATACCACTGCACACCTGTCAAATTGGCTAGAATGACAGGGAAAGATATTGCAGAATGTTGGAAGGGATGTGGGATAACAGGAACACTGATACATTGTTGATGGAATTGTGAATACATCCAACTATTCTGGAGAGCGATTTGGAACTATGTTCAAAAAGTTATCAAACTGTGCATACCCTTTGATCCAGCAGTGTTTCTACTGGGCTTATACCCCAAAGAGATACTAAAGAAGGGAAAGGGACCTGTATGTGCCAAAATTTTTGTGGCAGCCCTGTTTATAGTGGCTAGAAGCTGGAAAATGAATGGATGCCCATCAATTGGAGAATGGTTGAGTAAATTGTAGTATATGAACGTTATGGAATTTTATTGTTCTATAAGGAATGACCAGCAGGATGAATACAGAGAGGACTGGCGAGACTTACATAAACTGATGCTAAGTGAAATGATCAGAACCAGGAGATCATTATATACCTCAACAATGATACTGTTTGAGGATGTATGCTGATGGAAGTGGATCTCTTCAATAAAGAGAGCTAATTCAGTTTCAATTGATCAAGGATGGACAGAAGCAGCTACACCTAAAGAAAGAACACTGGGAAATGAATATAAACTGCTTGCATTTTTGTTTTTCTTCCCAGGTTATATATACCTTCTGAATCCAATTTTCCCTGTGCAACAAGAGAACTGTTCAGTTCTGCACACATATATTGTATCTAGAATATACTGTAACCTATTTAACATGTATAGAATTGCTTGCCATCTGGGGGAGGTGATGGAGGGAGAGAGGGGGAAAATTGGAACAGAAGTGTGTGCAAGGGATCATGTTGTAAAAAATTACCCTGGTATGGGTTCTGTCAATAAAAAGTTTAAAAAAAAAAAAAAGAAGAAGAAGAAGAAGAAAATTTAAAAGAACGCCTTTATTTCAGGAGGCCCAGGAATCCCATTCTAAATACCATCAGGCTGCTCGAGCTTTGTGTTTACAATTTGGGATAACAAAAGAGGAAGCTAGGAGCATAGTAAAAAGCTGTACAGCTTGTCTTCCTTTCCATCCTCCTATGCTCCCTCCAGGGAAGAACCCTCGTGGTTTGAGACCCAATGAAATCTGGCAAATGGATGTGACCCATTATAAATCTTTTGGTCGTCTGTCTTTTATCCACGTTGTAGTAGACACCTTTTCAGGATTCACTTTTGCAATACCAGCAGCAAAAGAGACAGCCCAAGTGGTCACTGAATTCCTCATTCAAGCATTTGCAATTATGGGTGTGCTACAAGAAATAAAAACAGATAATGGACCTGCATATACCTCCAAACATTTTGAACACTTTTGTGCACAGTATAAGATTTTACACACCACTGGCATACCCTTTAATCCTCCAGGTCAGCCAATCATAGAAAGAAGAAACAGGGACATTAAGACACTCCTCCAAAAACAAAAGAAAAGGGGAGCCACGGGTCACCCTAGAGAACTTCTAAATTTAGTTCTTTATACCATTAATTTTTTAATCTTTGATAAAGATGCACTGGCTCCAGCAGACAGGTTTTATAACCCATCAAATCACCAGGTGATGTGGAGAGATCCAGAAAGTGGTGAATGGAAGTGACCAGATAGGCTAACTGCTTGGGGGAGAGGGTTTGCTTGCATCTCTACAGATGGAGAAGGAATCAGAAGGGTGCCAATGAGCTGTATTCGCCTTGTTCATTGCAGAGAGATGGAGCAGACCCTTAAAACGAAGCAGAAGACCCAAGAAATATTGCATGGTCCTATTGCTGATTGTGTTCACTATTGAAAGAGCATGGCTAACAAGAGACTGTTAAAAGAACTTTAAAATCTTCATCTTTCAGTTCCTGAAAAACCAGCAACAATCATTGGATTTCCTGAGATGAAATAGAAAAAGAGAAAAACTTCAAAACAAAGGAGATTTAAGAAGCATCTGACACTGAAAGAGCATGGCTGACAATGAGACTGTTAAAAGGACTTTTAAAATCTTCAGGAATCATTGGATTTCCTAACACAAGATGAGACTGTTTCGGTTCTTGAAAAACCATCAAGAATCAATGGATTCCTTGAGATGAAAAATTGTTGATGAGACTTTTGCAGTACTTCAGAGCTTACAGGAACTATTAGATTCCTGGCACATGAACTAATAGACAATGGAATTCTTTTGGACTATTTTTAGGACTTATGGACGTGTTTAAATTCTCAGGTTGATTCATGTTATTTGTTACATTACTATTAGCCTGTGTTATATTACTATGTGCTTATGTATTTTATGTAATTGCAAGAATCATCGGATTTCTTGAGATGAAAAATTGTTGATGAGACTATTGCAGTACTTAAATTTTCATGTTGATTCATGTTATTTGTTACATTACTACTAGCCTGTGTTATATTGCTATGTGTTTATGTAAATTATGTGTAATGCCTCCCATATTGATGGATTTATGTATAGCATGTATATCTATTTCAAAGTTCTGGCCCATATTGATGGATTTATGTGTACCTGTTTCAAGTAAGCCTCTTCAGAAACCGGCTAATCTGATTTGATTTCCTATTTCCTTTGGTATTTTCATCTCCCTTCCTGAGGTGTCAGGGAAGGCGTGATCACCTTTTTTGGGGGTTCTCACCTCCTTGAGAAGTCAGGGAGGTCATGACCACCCTATGTTCTAAAAGAAAAGAAAGGGGGAGATGTTGGAATCTTTACAAACTGCTAAGTCATTAGAGTTGATAGATTATTGATCTGATCTTACAAAAAGATGTTTTGGGCCAAAACCTGAAACAAGATACTAAGTAGAAATAATTGATACAATGTGTTTGTTCACACCTTTATTCATTGGAGTTCACAAGTGTGGGAATTCACAAAGTTAACTGTGTAACTTTGTGAATTCACACTACCCTTGAAGCTCTTAGGCCAGAGAGCACTATGGAAGAAAACCCATAATCTCTCTCTCTCATATCCCACAATTCCTCTCTCTCTCATAAAAGAAACAGACAGAGGCTCTCAGACAGATTTCAGCAGGATTACATGAAGAGCAGAGCTGAATTGAAGGCTGAGGAAAGCAGAGGTGGAAGCAAAGGACAAAACTGCAAGAGCTCTTAGAACCAAGGAGAAAGAGAGCCCTCTAAGAAAAGTTAACCAGGCTATATTGGAGATTGAGAGCCAGAAGCCCTCTCTCTGAGGCAAGAGAGAGATCCATTCTATTTTCCACTTGGCTGGCTGGAGGACTGAAGGACAAACCTTTGGATTTGGAGACATTCGGAGGGAGCTCTTGGAACCAAGCAAAGAGATAGGCCTCTAAGAATCTAGCTATCCGGTCCCAAGGAAAGAGACAAGACTTGGAAGGAGAAATAAACATTTGTATTTTTACCATCTGGCTGCATTTGGGTGATTATTACTTTCAACTGCAACTAAGACTGCCTCCAGAAAATCTCCTCGAGAAACCTTTTCCCCCAGAGAGAACCTTCATCTTATATATTTTAAAGAAGAAAAAGATCACCTCATGGTTCAAATAAAATAAATGGAAATCTTATCTATCAAAGTAAAATTTGAAAGCAAGTTCTTTGCTAATTTGGATTAGTTAATTAATTCTCAAATAATTGTATCCTTAATGTGAATTATATGGCTGACACATAATAGATGCTGAACAACTGAATTTTGTGGTAAAGTATGTAAAATCTATATTTAGAATAATACAAAATACATTTAATATAATTTAATAATTTTATAATGTCAGCATCTTTGTAAGTTATTTGTTATTTGGTCTTAAGCTATGACTTCATTTTTTTAATAAGGAATTTCCAGTGAGGAAATTCCTTCTTTCAACTGGATAATTAACTATTTGTTACTTATACTCTTAGAGCATTATGGCAAAGTAGACAGGTTGAAATGACTAACTCAGAATAAGAGCCAACAAATGTTAGATTCAAAATTTGAGCCTAGATTATCTAGACCAAGAGGTTAACTATTTCTAGCCCACATTATCTTTTGGAATATTATTTACCCTAATTGGGCTATGCAAAGTATCTTTTTTTTTTAAAGGAAATAGATATCATTGAAAAAAATTTAGAGGAAAAATTTTTTCTTCTGAATATTAAGTTTCTGTATAGTATAAAAACTGGGATTTTATAAATCAAGGCAAATCCCTTCATTATATTTCCTAAGTATTTTAAAAAGAAAGCACAATAAGGATGAAAATTCCATGTATTAAAAATTATTTTTATAAATTAAAGCCCATGAAAAATAAAAGCTATTCAGAAAAGAAATGGAGGAATTCATAGTCACTGGGTTACAAAGATGATGCTAGTGATGACAAGGGGACAAAAATTTATTGAAATGTCAATTGACACACCTGAAATAAATAGAAGTGATTTTTTAAAAGGAAGGAAGAAATTGAGTCTCAAGGAGAGATTCAGAGACTAGATATTAGTTTGCAGTTTCTTACTATTAATAAGATCACATTTTCTTTTAAAAGTAATTTAAAGAAACGCAATTATGCCTAGTCACTTTTAACATTTGTTCATTTTCCTTTTCTTTCATCCAGTGATTAATATTGAACTAGATTCCCTTTGGCTGATGATTTTTCAAACTAGCTACCTAAAGACGTGGTTTCAAACATATATTAAGTGTGTGAATAGACAAGTCACTTAACTTTCCAATGTCCCTCCCATCAGAAAACTTTTTAAAATGATAAATTACAAACAAAATTGCAATCTGAATTGGTGGGAGTTTTTCTACTGGAAATTCTGATGCAATTAAAATCATAGTTCCAGAGTTAAATAACTAAGAATGGATAGATGTATGTATCTATATGTATATAAGTATACATATACACATATGTGTATGTATAATCTGTGTGACACATATATACACATATGTGTATATAACTGAATGAATAATCAAATGAGTAAGTAGATACAAAAATCAATAAAGACAGGAGAGAGACAGAGACAGATAGAGACAGAAAAGAGAGAAGGATAGAGAGAATGAGAAAGACACAGAGAGAGAGATAGAGAGAGACAGGGACACACAGAGAGAGACAGAGAGACAGAGACAGAGAAACAGAGAGAGATAGAGACAGAGAAAAGGACAGAGAGACAGACAGACAGACAGAGAGAGACAGAGAGATAGAGAGAAAGAGAGAGAGCTGCCAGGAAACAAAAGATGCCAAGTGGTTGTTGGTAATGGAGGTTCATAAATAATTTTGGTGCATGGCAAGAGAAAGGAGTGGGAAAGAGAGAGGTGAATTATATTTGATATGGGAAAAATTTTTTTATGTTTAGAATCATTGTATGAACATTAACTGGCTTTTCAGAATAAAACATCCAATTAAAAGATCTCTAATTAACTCTCTTGAAAATATGAGGTAGATAATGTGGGAAAATTGCCAAAACTTTAGAACTGAACAATTAGAAGATATTATTTGTAATCTTTTGACATTTGGTATAAAATATGATTTGACTAAATTAGTGAGGAGCTTAAAGTTAACTAAAAAGGCTAAAGAAAAAATCATGTAAAATATAACAAATTGTAAATTTTGCTTCATCATCTTTATAAAAAGCTAAATATTTTCATAGTGTGATGCAGCAAACCCCAATTCAAAAATACTCAGAGATATTTCAAAGTGAAGAACAGAAGTTTTATTAGGATCTTACAAGAAATGAACAGTTCTCTCATTGAAGTCTCAGAGAAAGGAGGGTGGGTCTTACAAAGGCTGTGAGATAATTTGAATGGTCAATGAAAGAAAAAAAATTACAGAAACTATTCACCCACCTAATCCTATTAATTCTCCTAAAATCATTGGCAAACTCAACCTTTATTCTTTATTTGTCTCTGGAGCATAGATGGGCTTTTGTAGCTAGAGGGTCTTGGTTATGCAAGACTTATTTTGAAAGAAAGAATCTGTTCTGCTTCTAAAGTTAATAATCAATTAAGATAGTTTAAGGAGACTTGGTTTTAGCTCAGGCTAGACAATTTAGGCAATACTTGCCTAAGAAAGGAATAAGCATTTATAAAACACTTACTATATACCAGGCATTGTGCTAAGCACTTTTTATAAATATCATCTCATTTGATCTTCACAGAAAACTTTTGAGGTAGATACTATTATTTTCTTTTTATAGTTGAGAAAACTGAGTTACATAGAAACTAACCAATTTGCCCAAGGACACATAGCTAGTAAGTGTCTGAGGTCTTGCTGACTTCAGGTTCATTTCTGCTTCACTGACTACACTAAAGCCTTTGCCTTTATGGATCATCAAAAAATGTGTCAGGTCCTCAAAGAGATAGGAATACTACTTGTCACCTGAACAATCTATATGCAAGCCAAGAAGCAACGGTTAGAACTGAACATGGAACAACTGATTTATTTAAAATTTGTTTAAAATTGTTGTTAAAAGGAGCACAATAAAACTGTATGTTGTCACCTGATTTCCTTTATGTTCATAGTGAATTATGTGAAATATCCAGCTGGATGAATCAAAAGCTGGAATTAAGATTGCTGAAAGAAATATCAACAATCTCAAAAATGCAAATGATATCATTCTGATGGGAGAAAGTGAAGAGGAATTAAGAAGCCCCTTGATGAAGGTGAAAGAGTAGTGTAAAAGCTGACTTGAAGCTTAACACATACATACACACAAAAACTGATTTCAGTACTTCCTGGAAAATAGAGGGAGTGTCAAATTTTATATTCTTGAACTCAAAAAATCATTGTAGATGATGCCTGCAGCCATGAAATGAAAAGACATTTACTCACTTAGAAGGAAAATTATGACAAATTTGAAAAGTATATTAAAAAGCAGAAACATCATTTGTTAATAAAGGTTCATATAGTCTTTGCTGTGGTTTTAGGAGTAGGGTCATAAGGAAACTTGAATGCTACAGAATCAATGCTTTCAAATTGTGGATACTAGAAAAGGGTTCTGAGAGACTCTTTAGCACTAAGGAGATGTAATTATTTAATACTTAATCAAATAGATTCAAATTATTTGTGGGAAGGTCAAATATTGAAGCTTAAACTTAGTCACAAAATGAAAAAACAGGACTAATTGGGTAAGACTGATTTTAGGAAAGATTAAAGAAAAAAGGAAAAAGGGATGGCACACAATGAGATAAATATACTGTCATGGAAGCTATAAATATGAACTTGGACATACTTCATGTGATAATAAAGGAAATAAGGGCTTGGAGGAGTGCTTTAGTCCATGGGGTCACAAAGAATAAGACACAAATAAGGAACTGAACAATGGTAAAAACAAGAGTATGTTTAATAATTTGGCACTGGTTGAAATAGTTGTATAGGAATACGATAGAGCACTATTATAATGTAAGAAATAAGGAAAATATGATTTTGAAGATACATGAAAAGACATAAAATGAGGCACAGAGAAATGAACAGAAAACAATTTGTACTATACCATCAATATTTTTAAAATGAGCAATTTTCAGAACTTTTATAAACTACTGAAGAATGAAATGAACAGAACCAAATGAACAATTTATATATATTTTAAAGAAGATAAAAACTATAATCAATAAAATGATGGCTCATGATTCCAGATAGCAAAGGAAGAAACACATTATCCATTTCAGAGAGATAATGGGCTTGGAGTTCAGAATCATAAACACTAAATACTCTCTACTTGTGAATAACAAATCTGTCAATTTACAAGTAAGGACACAAATTAAACATCACATATCACAGTCAAAAAAAAATAGAATAGAAGTCTATCACACAATTTTCAAAATTATGGGTAGAATGTGTTAATAAAGGATATAGAAAAGTTCAAAAGACTAATTTATGATTTTAGTTACACAAAACAAAATTTTCACCTGAACAAAATTAAGGTATTTAGAATTAGAAGAAAAGATTGCAAAAACATATTTTTAACTCCTAAATGAATATTTGCATTGTTTTTATGGTCAGTCACAGACATTCACAATGTACTGAAAAGTTTGAATCACCTGATACAGCCCTAGCTAAAACTTAACAAAGTGCTTCTCTGCCTTCTTGTTTCAGCTTCTTGTTACAGGTTTCATACTGTAAATAAAATGTCCTATTAATAGTCTAAGTGTCAAATTTTCACATATTTATGCTTTTTATTAATCATATCACTATTTAAAATGCCCTGAAGTGTAGTGTTGAAGTGCTGTCTAGTGTTCTTAAGCACAAGAAGAACATAATGTCTGTAGAAAATATGCGTATCAGGGGACAGGTAGGTGGCACAGTGGCTAGAGCAATAGCTCTGAAGTCAGGAAGAGTAAGTTCAAATCTGGCCTCAGACACTTAATACTTCCTAGCTATGTGACCCTAGGCAAGTCACTTGACGCCAATTGCCTCAACAAAAACATAAAACCAAGAAAGAGAGAAAGAGAGAAGGAGAGAAGAGAAAGAGAGAAAGGAAAAGAAAAGATTTGTATCAAATAAGCTCCATTCAGGCTTAAGTATTATAGTATTATAGTATTTGATGGCCTTGAGTTCAGTGTTAATGAATCAATAATATGATATATACAGAAAAAGAAAGAATTTAAACAATCTAAATCTGTACATTAGGCCCCTCCAGAAAGTAATAAAGCAAATATTGTGACTACAGATTCACAGGAACATACTGCTATATTTTCTTTAGGATTAGTGATGGGAAGTTCATTAATTCAGTCACTAATTAATTGACTATTTCATTGTTCAAAGTCACTTTACAGAGCACAATTATCACAAATGACAAGGGGCTATACATATGGATGCATATATGTGTATTGGATAGCAATATATGTGTACTTGTGGACATGTATATAACTTCATATATATGTTTCTGTATGTGTGTAGCAGCCATTGGGGTAATGCTTGATTATATATGGGCACATAGGTGGCACAGTGAATAGAACTCAAGACCTGAAGTCAGGAAGGCCTACCTTCAACTCTGATCTCAGACATTTCACAATTATACAACCCTGGGCTAGTCACTTAACTCTGCTTGCCTCAATTTCTTCATGAGTATTATGAGTTAGAGAAGGTAATAGCAAACTACTCCAGGATCTTTGCCAAGAAAATGCCAAATAAGAACTCAAAGGGTCAAACACAATTAAGGCAATCAAATAATAAATAACTATACAATTTTTAAAAAGAAATTTTCTTTTTGTCATTTCTTTTTTTTTTCACTATAGATTAAGTCATCGGAGAAAGAAAAATGTTTATGTTAATTTTTAAATAATGGCCTTTTATTTTCAAAATATATGCAAAGATAATTTTCAACATTCACCATTGCAAAACCGTGTGTTCCAATTTTTTTTCTCCTTCCCTTCCCGCCAGCCCTTCCCTTAATCAGCAAGTAATCCAACATAGGTTAGACATGTGCAATTCTTCTATACATATTTCTATAATTATCATGTTGCACAAGAAAAATTAGATCAAAAAAGGGGAAAAAATGAGAAAGAAAACATCAAGCAAACAACAACAAAAAGGTGTAAAATACTGTGTTCTGATCTATATTCGGTCCTGATAATCCTCTTTCTGGATGCAGATAGCTCTCTCCATCATGCCTATTGGAATTGGCCTAAATCATTTCATTGTTGGAAAAAAAACTGTATCTATCAGAATTGATCATTGCATATTCTTCTTGCTGTGTACAATGTTCTTTTGCTTCTACTCACTTCACTTAGCATCAATTCATACAAGTTTCTCCGTGTCTTTCTGAAATCATCCTGCTGATCATTTCTCATAGAACAATAATATTCCAACATAATAGCCATATATAATATCTATTAATAACAATAATATATATATATATATAAATTCATATATCATAACTTTTAATTCATATATCATAACTTATTCAGTCATTCTCAAACTGATGGGCATCCACTAAGTTTCCAGTTCCTTGCCATTACAAAAAAGGCTGCTACAAGCATTTTTGTGTGTTGATTTTTTTTTAAATAGCTATATGTGAAATACATTAAAATTGTGAGATACTACAAGTACTTTCAGATGACATCACTGTATTTTTGTTTATTTTAGTTAGGCATTTTATTTTGTTACAAGAAAACTCACATGAAGTGGAATAATCTGCAAAATATACAATATTAAAACAAAATATTAATAAAATTGAAAGTTTAAAAATAAAAAATAAGAAAATAATTTGCAAATTTTGAGGTGAAATATTTATTGCTTTAATTAGTGATTTAGAGAATTATTTTATATAACTTGCAATTATTTTGTTAATATTTGTTGACCACTTTGCTATTGGACAATGATATTTGGTCTTATATGTATACCTTAGTTTTCTACATATTTAGAATATCATACCCTCATCAGAGATATTCAATGGCAGATTTTTTTCTAGTTACATGCTTCTCTTCTTACATTAAATTCCCTAATTTTGTTCATACAAAACTTTTCAATTTAATGTAACCAAAATGATGAATTTATCTTTTGTGATTTTCTATATTCCTTGTTCTCTCCCTATCCATTAAAAAGGAATGTGATCTGCTTCTATTCTATTTTTTTATGATTGTTGATATTCAATTCATGTACATATCCATTTGGAATTTGTCATTGAATATAAATAAATAAGATTTTGATTTAAACTTAATATCTTTCAGTCTACTTTCTAGGTTTTCCAGCAATTTTTATCACATAGGGATTTTTTTTCCAATGTAATTTATGTTTTGGGGTTTATCAGATACTGGGTATCAATTTAATTATGCCTGATTCTATCTTATCTAGTCTGTTTCTACTTTTCTAATATTTTTTGAGACAATATAAAGTAGATTTAAACATGGGTCATCAAGCTATGAGTACCTGGACCAAATCAACCCACTATTTATTTTTGTACAAGTTATCGTTACATTTGATTGCTATATTTTTAAGTGGTTTACAAAAAGACTATTTGGGGACATAAAATTATATTAGATTCCACATTTTAGTTTCCCGATATGAAGCATTATTTGAACACAGCTGCAATCATTCATTTATATATTGTTCATGGCTGATTTCATACTAACATGATCAGAATTGAGTAGTGTTAGACAATATATGGCACTCTCATCATTTTGCACTACTCTTTGGGACATATCATATCATAATGATGTAGTAGTAACATCATTTTAATTGCCATGTATATTTCTGCTCTGTAACTTTTTAACGTTACCACTGTGTGCATATACATATGTGTATGTATATACATATATGTAAATATATATGCACATATATAAATCAAATTAAACTATGTTATTTCAATCATAAGTAATAACAAGCTGCTTTATACACTTCCATTGTTCTCAAAAATTAAAACAAGAAGCAACATCTCCATTCCCACACATACTTACAACAGATTTATTTTTCTCAGTTCAAATTATATAGTTTCATTACTGTTTTTCAAACCTCAATGTAAATGCAAAAGAATGTTTCCAAATCCATTTAACTGGACAATTAGCTTTAATCTTCAATTGAAAATGAAAAAAATTCAAAATGAAAATGTAGTATAGTCACATGCTACTAGTGTAGTCACACAGGCAAATATCAAGAATCTAAAAACATTTTATAAATGCTTTCCCATCAATGAATATGCTCAATTAAGTTGATACGCTTATGGAATGGTATTAGCATTTATCAGTACCTATATGCATATTTTCAGAGATTAAATATAAGAAAATCTCATTGCAGTTAAGCATTAGCAGATAAACACTTTCTTTTTTAAAAAATTAAAGCTTTTTATTTACAAAACATTTACAAAAAATTACATTTTGTAATTTTTCAACATTGACCCTTGCAAAGCCTTCTGTTCCAAATTATCCTGTGTTTCCCCCCAATCCCCTCCCTAGATGGCAAGTAGTCCAATATATGTTAAATGTGTAAAAATATATGTTAAATCCAATAAATGTACATATATTTATATAGTTATCTTGCTGCACAAGAAAAATCAAATCAATAAGGGGAAAAAACTGGGAAAGAAAACAAACTGCAAGCAAGCAACAATAGAAAGAGTGAAAATGCTATGTTGTGGTGCACACTCAGCTCCCACAGTCCTCTCTTTGGGTGTAGATGGCTCTCTTCATCACTGTCATATTCTTTTGACTTTCCTTCTACTTCTCTTACCATTCTTTTTTTTCCTTTCTGATTCTTCATTTCTTCCTAATAAGTATTTTCCAAAGGATTTGTCATTTATCTGAAAAAATAATATAGTGCAAGACAATAGGCACTATAGATGCATAACTAGGCTTAGAGTCAGAAAGTTCTGATTTCAAGTTATGCTTCTGACATATATTTTCTGTTATTGTGGGAGTATTTGGAAACTAACCTTCTAGTGCTCGTGCAAATTACTAAAGCTGTAAATTTCAAGTCTGCCTTGATGGAGGTTTTGCTTTGTGAGTTCCCATCCTCATGAAATCACTGATATGAATCTTATTCTTGACAAACCAAGGAACTATTTTGCAAGCCAAACCAAGGTCCTAGATATGCAAAATATGAAATACAGATTACATCTGTAACATAATCTGAGAAAAATATAATATCTTACTTTTAGGTGATGATACATGAGATTACCTTGCTGTGTTCTTAAATCGGTTGAAAGTAGGAGAAGCCATATCTGTTATATCACATAGAGAAACATACGTACTCAATCATGTAGCAAAGATTATCAAGATGCCAAATCAACTTGTAAAAATTATGATTTTCTAGATTCCTAGGGGCATTAATATATACCAGCCACTGATTGCATTTGAAATTTGAGTCACTCAGAAATAGCTACACTCAAAGAAAGAAAACTGGGAAATGAATGTGAACTATTTGCATTTTTGTTTTTCTTCCTGGGTTATTTTTACCTTCTGAATCCAATTTTCCCTGTGCAAAAAGAAAACTGTTCGGTTCTGCAAACATATATTGTATCTAGGATATACTGCAACATATCTAACATATATAGGACTGCTTGCCATCTAGGGGAGGGGGTGGAGGGAGGGAGGGGAAAAATTGGAACAGAGGCGAGTGCAAGGGATGATGTTGTAAAAAAATTACCCTGGCATGGATTCTGTCAATATAAAGTTATTATAAAATAAAATTAAATTAAATTAAATTTAAAAAAAAGAAATTTGAGTCACTAAAGCCAAATCATATATATTTTGTTCTAGAAATATATCTGCTTCTACTAGACTTTCTTGTTCTAAGAATATGTCTACTAGAAAACACATCATCTATGTTTTGTTAAAGTCTATGAGCAAAGAAAGAATACTTATGGTATCATTACTTTGGATATAAATTACTTCCAAGATACACATGTCATAATAATAAAGAAAATCTATCATAAATAGATTTTTAGGAATGCTTGAAAAGAGTATTCCAAATAAAATCAAAACACTCACAGGGTTCATGTCCAATCAATGAACTCACAATCAACTATCTGGGTGTTTAGAAATACAATGAAGGAACCATACTGTTCAAATACTCTAAATATCTTTTTTTTTAAATTGTTGTGGTCTTCAGGTTTTGGTATGGTTAAACATTTCATTATTGACTTAAACAGAAAAGAAAAAGAACAGAGCATCTCAATTTTAGCTTGTTAGTGGGAAATTTGCTCATGAGATTGCATAACTGAGGTATGCATGAATACAGTTTATTTTTGAGATATCTAAAATATAATCAAAATATCTAATTCCTATCTCAATAAGTGGAATTATTTTCATTTAAATTCTTTTTATAGGGAAATAAGCTGTAAGGAAAGGAAGGTATAAAATATTCACAGCAAAACTATTTTTGGCAACACTGAATTAGTAGATTACTAGTTTGGGGAGTGACTAAACAAATTCTGATACATAAAGGCAATGGAATCCCACTGCATTCTAAGAATTAAAAAAAAAATAAGAATATAGAAAAGCTTGGGAACTTTTTTGTGAACTGATCTAGGTAACATGAGCAGAATTATATAAACTGTATACCTAATGAATGCCAAAAAACAACCATAAAAATGGAACGCTTTTTTTGTAATGATCACCAAGCCTAGTCATGGACTTAAGAAAATACTCCTCTTTCTTTTTTACAAGGATTGGAACTCTGAGTGTGGATGACTGAATATATCATAAGATTTGTTTGATGCGTTGGTTAATTTTGTGGAACTTTTAGAAAAAATCTTTATTTAATAAATTGGTTCATATGGTAAGAGAGGACATATAGGAAGAAGGTCATAATGGAAATAAAAATAAGCTTTAAAAAATGCAGTGTCAAAAAATAATTTAGTTTAAAATCTTCAGACTATATCAAAAGTATATTCTTGATATGTAAATGTATAATAAAAATCAAGACTATGCGGTGATCTCTGAATAATTCTGCTTCTCTGGATTATTTTCACTTGAACAGTGATGTAGGAAAAAAACAAAAAGAAAAAATGGAAAAAATGTCTTCCTAAATTATCCAAATTATTTTCTTGTGTTACCTGTTAATTCCCAGCCATGTGTATTATATCAGACTATATAGAACAGACATGTGGCAATCATTTCACAAAATAAAATATGGATTTTTCCCTCAAGATTTTTTCCTTAGAGAATTAGTTGTGAATTCCTAAATCAGTAAAGTAAACTATATACCTCATATAATACAATCATATTTAACCTAAGGGAAACTAAATTCTTATTTTATATTTACAGAAATTATATGATACTGAATCAAATTGTTATACAAAGATCTCATGTAATTAGGCATGTGCATTTAACAAACCAAATCACCCTTAACTGGAAATAATAATAGAAAAAGCAACACATGAAAAAGGTTCTCATCTTCATGGAATTTTGGCTTAATGACAAGTATCTGAATTTATATTTGGCTCTAATGTAACTTCTAAACTGACTAACTCAGCATTTATCACTTCAGTTCTCTTATTGGATTGACACTTCTGCTACACCTCATGAGATTTAAGTATGTAAGCTAGGTGTTTTTGTTTGGTTTTCTTTTTTAAGTACTAAAACAGACTCACACATTCTAGTACCCAAGAAGGTGAAAAATGCATTTGTTTTCTCACTCTGGAAGTTTACCTTAGTGATTGACAAAAATAAATGTTTCCACGTTTGTCTCTAAATTTAAAAAAAAAATTTAGTGACAAAGAAGATTTGTTTATTTTTTTTTTGAGGGATCACTACCATCCAAAAAATAAGCAAGAGTGTTAATATCATTCTGGATTAAAAATTGACTAGAGAAAGAGAGGAAAAAGACCAAAATTACAATTGTGATATTGTTATCACAGTACAGTGAAGGGGAGGGAAAGGAAAGGGAATAAGAATTTATATTTCACCTACTAGATGCCAGACAATATACTAAGCACTTCTGATTCTCAGAATTATCCTCTGAGTTTTATTTCATTTAATTCTCAAAACAATGCTCTGAAGTAGATGCCATTGTTATCCATGTTTTATAGCTGAAAAAATTGAATCAAAGAGATGTTGTGTGAGGTTCAGTGTTACATTTCTAATAAGTGTTTAAGGCAGTATGTGAATTTAGTTCTTTCTGATTCCATGCCCAGCACAGTATCCATAGAACCACTGATTGTCATTGATTAGCCAGTGATTAGTGGTTGTTTTTCTCTAAAAACAGAACAAAACCTTCCTGATCTATTGTCACTTTCCTGGTTTCTCTTAGCTTCAGGGTCTTCACATTTTCCCATAGATCTACCAACTCCCCAAAGAGCTTTTCCATCTTCCCTATCATCTCCTATCAGTTGTCATTCTACTTCTTACCTAATTTATTAGGGAAGATTAAAAAAATAATAATAAAATAGGGGCAAAAACATGCTTGCTCTATGCCACGCTGGATGTGTGAATTTTCTTTCCCTAAGAAAGAGAGACACTCAATGTCCTAAGAAAACCATTGGGTTTACAAGGTCAGGATCTGTGGGCACCGTTACCATGGGTACAAGCTACCATTCTAGTGCTGTGACCACCATTATTTTCCCCACTTTCAGTAGCTATTATTCGAAGATAAGAAGGTATTGCTTTATAATGCAGATGTTAACCTTGAAAAATGTGTGTTTTATATATCATCCCTCTAAGGTGAAGGGAAACTGTTCAGTACTTCAATATTTCAGATATTTGAATGAGATATCTTTTCAGTAACCTTTCATTTTTGATGCTTTAGTAATATGATTTTTATTAACTAGCAGTTCTGTTTTATTTATTTTTAAATTATGCCCAGATGTCTACAATTATAATGCCTTTAGAAAGACATTTTCAAACAACAGGATACAACATTCTTGAAACCAACCTTGAAACCTCATATTCCTCTTTGACTCCTCACTTTTCTTGACTATCTTCATCCTGCAACATGCAGACACCAAGTTCTATTGCTATCACATTCATAATCTTTCTAAATGTTGCAAGAATCCAGACAGGAGATAATGAGGGTCATTGGGAATACCATTATGGCTATGTGAGTGGAAAAATAAGGAAATATATTTATGGAAATGTCATGGGAAAAAAAGTCTTATGTTTCTCAAAGTATTCTTTTGCTTCTCTTTGTAATTAATAGTCTAAAACAGCACTTGTCTTTTCCTCTATCTAAATCCTTCTTCCTAAATTCCTATATCTTTCAAGATTATTGCCATCATGCCAGTCACACAAATTTGCAACCTTAGATTCATTCTTGATTCCACACTCTCCCTGCCTCCATCTATTCAGTTACCAACTATTCTAAGTCTGACTTTCATGGTACTTAACAAGTGTGTTCTCTTTTCTCCTTTCCTTATGGCCACTTTCAGAATTCATTACTTACCTAATCAATCATATTTGCTCCTAATTGATCTCCCTGATTCAAATCCTACCCTTCTTAAAACAAGGTCTGACATATGGCACTTTCCTTCTAATGTTTTTTATTTTTTTTTATTTTAAAAAAGCTCTATTAGCAACCTATTACCACTTACCATGCTTCACTCTAAATTTATGGATTTCATTTCCTACCAAACTTTTGAGCCTGGAAGAAATCTCTCTCCTTGAAGACCCTTTCTCTGGTCAAGTTCCTCCTAGGTCTTTCATTTTAAGGAAATGTCCAAGTCAGCCACCTTCATTGCATTCCTCTTTGATCTCTGCTTTTAAATTAACTGGAATTGTTTCTCCAACATTCCCCATTGTCTCTGTCACAACTTTGCAATTTCCTTTTACATGTTGTCTTCCCTTCTTAGAATGTAAACTCCTTAAGGAAAAGTATTCTTTTTTTTCCCATTGTATTTATATTCCCACAACTTAACACATGCCTGCCACATAGAGAGACTTTGTAAATACTTGTTGCCTAGGCTAATTCACAGGCATTCTCTTTCCTATATTCGTGTCTAAAAGTAAAGGACTTATCCACTTGTGGGAAGTGACACAATTTAGTTTGTGGATAAGGACCTGGGGGCCATACATATCTCTTTAAATTATGAAAGTGGACTTGAAGTTTTTGAATTGTTTTGTTTGTCATTTACAATTTTAGGTGGTGTGAGGGAAGACTTCAACCCAGCAGCTATATCCTATATCTTATATTCATAGTTATTGTATAACCCAGAATTATAAATCAGAAGTTACAATCAATACAGAAGAGAAACCTTGAGATATCACAGGACCAAAAGAAAAGCCTACAAGAATTTTGGAGTTGAATTTGGTGGCATTAGTTAAACTGTTAGCCCAATTCCCCTCTCTTTCTTAAACATCAATGTTGTAAAGGGGATGTTTTATTTTTATTATTATTATTATCAATTAAATTTGGGGAAATTTACATTTATTTTTGCTATATTATATTAAGTAAAAGTTTCTTTGAAAATAATGTCATTTAGGGGCAACTAGTTGGTACAGTGATTAGAGCACCAGTCCTGAAATCAGAGAGACCTGACTTCAAATCTGACCTCATATACTTAGCGCCCTAGCTTTGTAACCTTGGGCAAGTCACTTAACACTAATTGCCTCAGCAAAAACAAACAAAAAAAAAATGTAATTTAATATTAAGAATTAAGTAGAACTGGGATTTCAGTCATGAGTCCTAAAAAAAGGGAAACACCATTGATGAGGGTTTGGTGCAATGGCAGAGGAGAGATACCACAACTTCAGTAGAATATTAAGAGACCTCTGCAGAGTGGAAGCAAAACGTACCAGACCTGTTTCTAAGACAGTGGGACGAGAGCACAACTCCATGTTACCAAATTAATCTACAAAGTTTTATAATTCTGAAATATATATTGTTACATACATTCACCATCTTGGCTCAGTCTGATCTTCAGAGGTAGACCAGAGATTTTTGTCAATTTTTTCATAGAATATCTATTTTATTTTTTCTAACATGAATAGTGTGATTGGCTTGCCCAAAGTGCAAGAAATCTTACACTTTCACAGTAATTGCAAGGATCTAAAACTATAGATATTGCCTGTCATGAAAAATGAGGAACTACACAGAGTAAAATCAAGGGCTTTCTTTTATACCTTTCACAATAGCATCATGCAAGAAAAGCATTGGAAACACTAGAAAAACAATTTTGCTTAAATTATGTTTGATGTAACAATGTCATTGGCCAAGAATCTGGTTCATATGCATGATGTATGAATTAGAATGAAAAATGACCAGTTATGACTGAATGGTAGACAAGAAGGAGGATGGAAGAAGTAAAAGAAGGTTCTTGCTAACATCCTCTGTTTGTGAGAGATGCAGATCCTCTGCCAAAAACAAGACTTGCCAATGCTAGTTTTGCACAAAATGTATTGGCAGCTGGCCTACATTATTTCTGGTCTGTGCCAGACTCCTGTGATGGGGACAGTACAGAACTGCTACTTTCATGTGCAGAAAGAAAAAAGACCAGTTCATTTTGTTCTCTTTGCTGCTAAAATTGAACTAAGAAATATTTTTGTTTTCTGCAGCAATACTTGGAAAGGTGTGCCAGCCAGCTGGGCACTGAGGTGTGCACCTGTATAATAAAGAAACCAACCAACTAACCAAAAGGGGGAAGAAAGAAAGAGGTAAATGAATAAAGTTTTTTTTTTCCTTCTTGTTTAATAGCAAATTGGCAAACACTTTTATTTTCTGAGATAGGGCCTCCTGAAAGGGCTTAGAAACCAACTGTGCACAGAAGCATACACCTGAGTTTGGCTGAAGCAAAATAAAAAGCTGAATAATATATGAATAAAGGTTTTCCTTTCCTGCTTGAAACTGAATTGGCAAATGTTTGTGTTTTCCATGAAAAACCCATTCATTGAGTAGTATTTTGAAACATACTGGATAGCATTACAAGTTTAAAAGCAACTTATCCTGCCTCTGCAATGACAAAGCACAGTTGTAGTAATCAGTACACATTAATGAGTACATTTTTTTGATGATGGAAAATAAACAGAGAGAAATCTTCACACCTTTGGAGGCCTAACCACAATGTTGAACCTACTTATAAGGCGGTGATAGTTCAAAAGTGCATGCAAATAGTGATTTAGCTCATTAAATGCTTATTTGAATAGAACTTAATAGTTTTTATTCAAATGACTAACAGGTGGGGGTGGTGAGCACTGTGGAGACTCTGAGCTCTTTCCAGCTTGGTAGGATCAGCCAGGGTTTATGCAGAGCCTTAGAGAACCCATAGTCCCTTCAAAAGTACTCAGAGGGAAAAAAAAAAAAAAGATACTTGAAGTTCAAAAAAATCCATCCACTTTCCTAATTATAAAAGTGGAGACGGATTGCATATTTGTAACACAAATTTATTAAGTGAAAGTAACAAATAAACAATGGTTTCTTTCTTTCCGTCTCCTTTTTTCTTTCTCCCTTTCTTCCTTTTTTCTTCTTTCCTTCCTTCCTTCTTGGTTTCCTTCCTTTTTTCTATCCTTCCTTCTTTCCCTCTCTCTCTCTTTCCCTCCCTTCCTCCCTCTCTCCCTCCCTTCTTTCCTTCCTTCCTTCCTTCTTTTCTTACTTTCTTCCTTCCCTCCTTCCTCACATCTATCCTTCCTTCCCCCATCTCTGTCTGTATCTCTATCTGTCTTTGTCTGTCTGTCTGTCTTTTTCTGTCTGTCTCTCTCACACACACACACACACACACACACACACACACACACACACACACACACACACGGTATGCACATTTCTATAAGAGGATATGCCCTTTCTTTGCACTTTCTATTTCTCTATTGCTATCTGTTTTGTTATTTTTGTATTTGTGTTATCTTCCTTAATAGATTGTCAACTCTTTGAAGGGAAGAATCCAATCTTTATTTATCTCTGCCATTCCCTTTAGACCCTCAGATAATCCTGTGCAAACAGTAGATTCTTTAGAGCAAAGGTCAAGAAGTATTCATTCAAAACACTTCTTAAGTAAGTACCTCTTTTGTGACTAGTTCCATGGTAGGTATTCCACTGGTAAAAATGACAAATAGTATTGCCAATTAACCTATTCCAGGTCTCAACTTTGTTGTGCGTGAGAAATTGGACTAGATGGTCTCTAAGATCCTTTCTAGTTCTCAAATTCTGATGACATTTATGCTGTTTTATTCTAAATATATTAAATGTCTACTTACACATGCCTAAGACCCCTAGAAGGAGAAATACACTTTCAAGATAGATTTAGTATTCTGAACAATGAAACAAAAATTCCATGGGAAAATATTGATGATAATTATGTTTCCCTATTAAAATATTAATAATAAGATTATGTATGTATGTATTAATATTTTAGTGAGATTAATCTTTTTTACTGATTTTTTTTTTTACTATTCTCTAATTGTTAATACTTTGATGAATTAATGATTTCCATGAGTTCTTATATTTATGTTCCTGTTGGTGGCAGGAGGGTGGCAGATGTTGTCAGTGGTAATTAGAAAGGTGGGATCCTTCTCCATAATGATTTCTCTTCATAGTAATGGTTGTAGAGTCTGGGCAAGAATCAAGTCTGATGACTTAAGGAACATTTTTTATTCCCAAGATTCTTGGGCTCAAAGTCATGTGAAGTTTTAATTAGAGCAGAAAGGAAAAGACAGTCAATATAAATGATGATTTGACTATCTGAATCATGCTACCTTCCATCAGAGAACATATCTCTGAATATTCCCTGCTGGCTTGCCTTCCTTGAGGAAGGAGATAATGCAATTATAGTCTACACTAATAAAAAAATTTAAAAACAAAAAACTAGTGTCTAGATCTCTATCTTCTCTCTTCTGACCACATCACACCACATCTGGGATATTTTGTTTAGTTCTGAGAACATAAACAAATTAGAACTCATTCAGTAGAGGATAGTAGGATAGTGAAGTGATTAGAAACCATGTCTAGTGAAAGAAATGTGTGCATGTGTATGTATATATGAATAAATGTATGTATATGCAGTGGGTATATGTTTATTTTTTTATTTTATTTTATTTTATTTTTTTTGCTGAGGCAATTGGGGTTAAGTGACTTCCCTGGGGTCACACAGCTAGGAAGTGTTAAGTGTCTCAGGCCAGATTGAATGAACTCATTATCTTCCTTGATCTACCCACTGCTCCACTTGGCTGCCCTATGTTTGAAAAAATTTTAAACACTTTTGGAATTTAAATAATTTTGAAAAATATTATTGAGGTTTATATCTATTTTTTTTTTTTGTATTTTGTTTAGTTTGTATTTTGTAGCTAAAGGGGCTTGTGGGCTAAAGGAAAAGAACACAGTTTGCCACTTTAAATAAAGAACTCCATGATATCTTGCCTCACTTTGCTCCAAAGCTGGGCAAAAATCCTTACACATTAAAGGTGGGTTTTTTTTTCTCTTCTGACCATTCCCTGAACCCATCCCCCACAAAGTGATGCTAACCTTCCTCAGAGTCACATATCTCTTATTAAGTTCTTTTGTTCATTTCTTTTCTAGGATCTATCCCCACTAAATTTAAAGATATATATATGATGATTGTTTTTGTTTGCTTATTTTCTTTTGTGTATGTGTGTATTTGTGTCTGTTTTTTCAATGTAGGGTAGGTTCTATTTCCTGCCCAACTATTCATTCTTTGAGCAGATCAAGAGATACCTGAGAATTTTCAAACCAAAACCATATGTTTCCTCCCTAACTATTGCTGGTCACCTATCCATCTGCCTTCTCATCTTCTCTTGTCCATTTTATTCTTTTCTTCTTTTATCTTTCCCATGAGATCACCAGTTGCTTTTAAAGTTCTATATAGAGAGGTGGGATAAGGAAAACAAAGCACTCTGTAAGCTTACATGGAAGTGTCTTGAATGACTTGTATCTGTACCCTCAATTTAACAAATAAAACAAAAACAAAGTGCCTGAGTTTACTCCCTGTCTCTGGAGTGCATGGGTCCATGCCCAGGTACAATATAATTTTAATGAGTATAAAAGTACATGCATGTGTGTTAGATCATTTCCCCAATTTTCCTTGAAACCATATCCCAAATTACAATGAAAAATGAACGAAAAGAGAAATTTTGGAGATTTTTCAGAGAGATTGAAAGCCAAATTAATTATTCAGAATCAAGCATCATCAGAAAAGTAACAAAATAAAATCCAAGTGATAGCTAAGTATGAAAAGGGACAACCTCTTTCCTTCACTGGCAGCATCACTTAGCATTTTGGTGCCCATACCCAGAATGCCTGAAAATTGGCTTCATGGTTAAATTAGACTGAAGAGGAAACAAGAGGACTATCAATAACTAGATAGAAGAGGATCTTATTCCAAAAGAGTAGCAGGGAACTTTTATTTGAAGTGTTAAAAGGAGGGACCCATTTCGTGTTTTTTTTTTTTTTTTTTTAATAATAGCTTTTTATTTTCAAAATACATGCAGCAATAGTTTTCAACATTCATCCTTGCAAAACCTTGTGTTTCAAATCTTTCTCTCTCCCCTCTGCCCTCTTTTCCTACACAGCAAATAATCCAATAATGGTAAATATATGCAATTCTTCTATATATTTCCACATTTATCTTACTGCACAAGAAAAATCAGATCAAAAGGAAAAAATAAGAAAAAAAAAACAAGCAAACAACAACAAAAAAGGTGAAAATATTATGTTGTGACCCACTTTTAGTCACCAGTCCTTTTTCTGGGTACAAGTGGTCTCTCCATCACAAATCTATTGGAATTGGCCTAAATCACCTCATTGTTGGAAAGAGCCAAGTCTATCACAGCTGATCATCACACAATCTTCTTGTTGCTGTGTGAAGTATTTTCTTGCTTCTACTCACTTCATTTAGCATCTGTTCATGTAAGTCTCTCCAGGCTTTCTGGAATCAGCTTGCTCATATTTTCTTACAGAACAATAGTATTCCATAACATTTATATACCATAACTTATTCAGTCATTTCCCAACATATAGTCATTCACTCAAGTCCAGTTCCTTGGAGGGTCCATTTTTAATGTAATGAGGGGAAAGTTTTTTTAAAAGGCAGCTGAGCTATTTCCTTGGTGTATGATACAATAGAAATTATATTTGTTACTCTGGGTAAATCATTCATTTTTAATTTTTTTTATCTGATTCTACTAAGTTTTACACTTTTGAAAATGAAGTCATAGAGATACATTGTGATCTAGTATTAAAGGGCTTAGAAGGCACAGTTTTTCAAGACCTGGGTTCAAGATGCTTATTATCTAATACCCTTCTGTTTCCTCAAGTGTAAAATGAAGTTAGAAGCAATAACTTCAAAGGTTCTATTCTAGTTCTAAATGTATGATTCTCTGATGCAAAGTAACTGAATATGGAATAAGAAAGTAGGACTATGACTTGATAATAATGTTTTCTTGCTTGCATGAGTTTGTTTTGTTTTTCTTTGTAACACTCTCCAGAAGTCCTGTTAGCAACCAAACTGGCAACAAATTATAAGATGATCTGTTGGAACTTTATAGAAACAAAAAAAGTAATAAGCTCACAGTGAAGAAAGATATGTTGATTTTGGGACATGGTGAGTATAAGAATTTGTTATGGCTTGTCTATGTATGTTTATCACAAGGGATTTTGTTAATTGTGGGCAGCAGGTGAGAGATAAAATATTTATTGATTAAAAATCAATATAGTATCAATCAATAAAATAATAAGATGCCATAACTCAGATCTTTAAGTGTAATATTAAATTAGCTGTGGACACACTATAACTTTAGATGAATACTTAATTATTATATGCAGATTTATGAAAAGAAATTAAGAAAGATAGGAATTAGGACCAAGGAGGAAGGGTTATTATAATTATGATTAGTCAATGAAAACAAGGATGTGCTAATAAAAATTGTATGTGCAAAGTATGAATAGAAGATTCTGAGCAGATGCTCAATTCATTTTTAAGCAATAAAATTTTAAAATGAGCATGGGAGAAGAAAAAGAGAAGAGAGATATGCAGAGGAGAGCTATAGGTGAGAGGGAGAAAAAAAGGGAAAAAGAGAAAGACAATGAGCAAGTGATTAAGAGAAAGAAAGACACAGAGAGAAAGCCAGCATTGAAGACCTTTTCTAATAAGAATCCCACAATTGCCCAGAAACATTTATTTGGCATAGCCCTCAAGTAAGTAATAGAAAGCAAGTTAAGCACTATAGCACCATCAATGGCCTAAGCACAGACAATAAAAAGATAACAATGAAGCAGGCTAGTTGTAGATACCCACCTGAGATCCTTTCCAAACTCCTAGTTCATCACAAAGCATTTTCTAAATTAAGAGAGAACAATAATCTAATAAATATTGGGGCCAATCAAACTTTATCTTTGTAAAGTCTCAAAAATTCAAGATATATTAAAAACTGAATAATTATACAACAAAGCTGACATTTTGAAGGATTTTCTAAAAGTTACTAAGCAAAAAGAAAATAATAACCCTAACATTTGTTCAGGCTGCAAATGGCCAAGATGTAAGGAAATCAGCTAAGGAGGTGCAAAGATTTTTTTTCATTCTCCCTAAAGTAGATTAACTAGTAGCTAGATATTTCTTTGAATAGCTTTCAAGGTACAAATGATATCTGACATAGTGAAGAGTAATGATATAGGCTTCATTCACCAAAGAAACAATTGTCTTGTTTCCCTACTCTAATTCTGTATTTAGGAGTTGCCTACAGTGATATAATATACGCCAGTATTATTGTAAAACAAGAGTTTATTACATGACTAAGTAAGTTGATCTTTGTAAAAGTGAAAAGCGCATTGAAATTAAATAAAAACTACTTAATCCAATCTTCTCCCATACAATTTCTTTCAAAGAGAACAGACACAGCCTGTTAAAATAACAAAGAATGTAGAGTTTCCATTCATGAACAAAGTGTCCTCATTCAAACTCTCATTCTAAAGCTACCTGGCCCATCTTCTCAGCTTTCTTTGCAGTGGGGAAATGTGATTCCATGAAACCTCCGGTGATTTGGTTTGATGTTAACTGGCAGTGCTTGTCAAGTCTCACAGACTTGGTGACACCTAAATGGCCCACACTGTGGATTGTCTTGTTGTGAAGAAAAGGAAGATCAAGGGAGGAGGGGAAACCTAAAACAGGTGGGTAAGGGCAAAGTGGCATTCACAAATGCTCCTCAGATAAGGGCCAGGCTGGGATCATTTTGGAGATAAAACAATTGCTCCAGTGAAATGATTTCACAAGAGGTGTTAAATTACTTACCAAGGCCTGAGAATTATCTATAATTTGGCAGTCCATGAGAGGAATATTACAAAGGAAAAGGTAAGATATTCTGAATCTCTAGCCAGGAAATGAATAGAAACTAATATAATTTAACGGTAATTAGTTGAATATGTGCTGCTTCCAGAAAGACTGCCAAATGGTGTCCTATGGTGACTCTCATAAAATGCCAGCATTTCCAGCTGTGTGAGGGATAAGATCAAACATTTTGAAATTGAATTATACTTGAAACCATCTAAGTCACTCCTAGAAATTTCCTGCATTAGTTAACTTATTAATACACATGTCCTAAGATGCTTGGTGAGAAATTTTGAATGATGCATTTTTTTAATTAATGTAATAAACAGCTATTAATTGCCCACTACATATAAAGTACTCTATTAGACACTGTGGATATAAAAGACAAAATTGAAATAATCCATGTCTTCAGGGAACTTGCAATCTAATATAATGCATAAACAAGTAAATATACAGAATGTTATGAAGATCAAAGACAGACACAGATAAAATAGAATATTTGAGAATGGAAACACAGTTTTTCTTTGGGAAGAATTAGGAAAATTTTTATGGGAAAGATAAAACTTTTCTTAAGTAAAAGAGAAAGATTTCAATGGGTAGAAAGATTGATAAAGAGTATACTGGCGTGGGCAAGCATTAGTTCAAATTCATGATTTGAGAAATTCAAAATGAAACTGGGGTCTACAAATTAACTTCACGGAAATATAGAATTCATACAGAGAGTACCATGAAATCAGGCTTTAAAGGCAAGTTGATGTCAGACTACAGAAAACCTAAAGTATCGGGTTACAGAAGAGCAGAATTTAACAAGTCCATCCTCAGGGACTTCAGCTGTCATTTTGCCTAACCTATACATGAAAGAAATCTGCATTATAGCATACCTGACAAGTAGTGTCCACTCTCTTTCTGAAATTCCCCCAAAATGAGAAACCTACTGTTTCTTCAAGTTGGTCCATTATGCACTTGGATGGCTATAATTGTTAGGTAGATGTTCTTTTTGCTTTCTTAAAATCAAGGTTAAGGCATATTTGTATTTTATTGGTTAGGCAATAGATTTCCACTGAAGAGACTTGAGCAGGAAAGTAACAAACTCAAGAAAATTAATTTGATAACTTTATAAAAGATAGATTGAGGAAGAGATATACTGGAAAGGGGGGGGGTGCTGTCACCACAAACAAGGAATGACAAGTTTGTGACAATGTTTTGCTTAATACAAAAGAAATTACAGGGGTAAAATTAATAGGCCTTAGTAAAGGATTGTACATATAGGATAATAGAGAGGAAAGAGTCAAAAATGTCTTATAAGTTCTCAAGCCTGGATAATACCTAGAATAGTGATGCCATTAAAAAAAATTAATCATAAATTTGGGAGCTGAGGCAACTCTGGTAGGACATATTATATTATTGACTAGTTGAGTTTGAGGTATCAATGGAACATTCAGGGTTCTGGAGATGTTCAGCAATAAGAGAAGCACATCTTTTGAGACCACTCACACTATTCCTACAAAGACACTAGTGAATCAATTTCAATGATTTTTTTGTTGGGGAAGGCAAACATTGTTCAGATTTTTGATTTCATGTGTGCAGATTTGTCATTGTAGACAAAAAAAAATGTGTCTATCATTTACAGTCTTCAAATGTGAAATTACATGGCTTACCCAGAATCACATAGTATGTGTCAGAAGTAGGTTCTGAATTTAGGTCTTTCTGATACCACGATCTGCCTTTTACCCAATGTGCCACTCTTTTCATTTTATATTTATTTTACCAGGAGCTATCTTTGCCTTCTTATTTTATTTGAATGGATTTCTTACATCTTAATTTGAGAGAAAAAAAATTATATGGACATTTTAAATTAAGGTTTATAAAGAGGTCTAATTAGTAAGGAACAACTTTATCTGGAGAGCCAATATCCAAAGGATTGTTTCCCTATCTGGGGATATGCTTCCTACAAGTGTCATGGTCCTTCACAGACCCACAAAATCCCATGATGTAACTATACTTGGTCATTTAATACTTCCACCCATATCCTCTCTCAGATCATATCACTGAAATGCTTCTCCCTTAAAAGCTACTTTTCCCTCCACACAATGTTAACTTGCTTAGATCTCTAGAAAATGAACCATATCTTTTCATACCATAACTAAACCTTTAGTCAATCTGTAATATTACCGTCCCCAACTAAATTTGAATGAGTTTCAAGAAGTCCTAGCTGTGACTTTGGATTTATATATGATATATATTTAATCATAAAATGTAAAACAATTTATTCCTGGAAGAGATCACCTAGTCCTTCCACAACCATCCCCAATTTATTGATAAAACTAAACTTCATAGAGATAAAGTGACTTGCCAAAAATCAAACAGTAAATAACAGGGCGAAAATTTAAGTCAAATTTTATGAATCTAAATATAGTGTTTCTATGCCATACAATTATTTCATGTTTTGCAAATTGAAAAATGTTAAAGGTTTTTTTTTTGTTTTTTACAGAGCAGTATCTTTTTTTTTAACAAGACAATTGGGGTTAAATTTTTCTAGGGTTGCACAGCTAGTGTCACGTTTCTGAGGCCAAGGGACAGCTATGTGGTATAGTGGATAGAGAGCCAGGCCTGCAATCAGAAGGACTTGAGTTCAATCACTTGACATTTACGGTTTTGTAACCCTGAGCAAATTAATTAACCCCATTTGCCTCACCAAAAAAAAAAGTCCGAGCCCAAGATTTGAACTCTGGTTTTGCTGACACCAAGGCTCTGCTTACTTTACCATCTACCTGCCCCAGTATCTCTTCACTGAGCATAACATCATTTTTCTCTTTTATCCTCTCAGAAACTTTTCTTTTTTTCCTCATATTTTTGAGTAATTGATTATCACATTCACAAAAGGCAAAAAAAAAAAAAAAAGCATTGTATGAAAATGCTTAAAAAAAAAAAAAAAAAAAAAAAAAAAGCTAATTTTTAAGAGGACTATTCCAAGAGCATGAACATTCTTCAACAAAGGCCAGGCTGGGATTTCTCTTGAGTCTATTTTGTTCTCATAGTATCATTTGTGGTTTTCTGGTATGCTGATCTCAATGTCTCAACCTACAAAAAGGAGAAATTTAGAGTGAACATATAACAGTTAATAAGACACTCATTTTTCTTTAGAAATTTTTACTAATACCTAAAACAGGTAATGGACTAGATCGTTATAACTAATATGATTATTGTGGCAATGGAAGAAGGGGGTTCAGATCTTTCATAATTTCATATATTACTGTTTCACATGATATTCAAATGTCTCCTTTAAACCATAAATAGTTCATAATTAGGGTTTGCTTTGCAGTAACGATACTATAGTAAATATGTAGTCAAAGAAGTACATAGTTGTGGACTGGTTGTGTTGGCACATTTTGGGTAAATATTCCCATGTGTTTATCCTCCCTTAAGGAAAGTATCAATAGCAAATGTTTCTTCAAGAGTGTCCCAGAACTTGGTTGTTTATTTCTCATTACAACTGAGTAGAATAATAGAGGATCACAGATAGAGTTGGCACAGCTGGACCCGATCTATACAAGTTTCCTATCTCCCATTCTTGTATTCTAATCATTGGATCAAACTGCCCCAACTCAGCCTATAAATAGGCCACATATTTGACATCATGTTGTAGATATAATTTATAACTTTACTTTTTTTGTCAAACACCATAGCTTTCTTAAAGATTGTAATTTAGGAGTTAGTCTATTTGTGCCAAATTGCCTGAAAATAGTAATTAGAGACAATTTAATATAACAAGTAAAGTAGTTTGAAATCAATTACCCTAGCAAGCACATTAATTGACTTCATTAATGGAAAGTGATAAAATTCCAAGGTCAAATCTATTGTTTTTATTACAAAAAAAAATACTTTAACCCCTGATTATTTATAAGATTATGTTTTTAAACATATGTAGGCATTTAGCTTTAAAATTAAGATATAATTTAAACTCAAAACCACATTCATTCTCCTTACTTCAAAATCTGTTCCTCCTCTTGACTCCCTGTTTCTAATAATAGCACTACCTTTATTCCTGTTGCCCAGGCACAAAACCTCAAAAGTATCATTTATTCTTCCCTATCTACCCTCATTTTCTATCTAATCAGTTCCCAGACTCTGCTGATTCTATATCTGTCCAAGGTTTTATAACCTGGAATCTGTGGACTTTTTAAAATTAATTGACAATTATATTTCAATATAATTGTTTTCCTTTGGAGTCCTATATATTTTATTTTATTCTTTTAAAAATATAATTTGATAATGAATCTAGAAACTCCAGATTGCCAAAAGGGTTCATGACTTAGAAAAAAGGTTAAAACTCCTTCATCTAGGCCATTTTTCCTGTTTTTTATTTTGACTTTCATTATTCTTTATCAGTCCATGTAGATTATTTACTTGCCCCCATCTTCAATTCTTTCCCAATCTAAACCATTCTTTGTTATAACTCGTGATTAATTTTTAAAACTTATTTATTTATTTTTAATACACATTGCTTTATGAATCATGTTGAAAGAGAAAAATCAGAACAAGAGGGAAAAATTATGGGACCGGAAAAAAAAAAAAACCCAGAAAAAAAGAAGTAAATATAGCATGTGTCGATTTACATTCAATCTCCATAATTTTTGGTTTTTTTTCCTGGATGTAGATGGCATTTTATAGCTAAAGTCTATTGGGATTGTTTTGGATCACTAAACCACTGAGAAGAACCAAGTCTTTCATAGCTGATCATCACATTACTGCTGTTATTGTGTACAATGTATTCCTGATTCAGTTTCTTTTGCTCTGCATCAGTTCATGTAAATCTTTCCAGACCTTTCTAAAATCAGCTTATTCATCATTTTTATAGAACAAAAATATTCCATTGCTTTCACATGCCAAAACTTATGTAGCTATTCCCCAATTAATGGGCATCTGTTCATTTTCCAATTCTTTCTTACTATAAAAAGAGCTGCTACCAACATTTTTGCACATGTGAGTCTATTTCCCTCCTTTTTGATTTCCTTGGAATATAGACCCAGTAATGGCACTGCTAGATCAGAGGACATGCACAGTGTAAAGTCTTTGGACATAATTCCAGATTGTTCTCCAGAAAGGTTGGATCATTTCACAATTCCACCAATAATGCATTAGTGTCCCAGTTTTCCCACATCCTCTCCAACATTTATCATTATATTTTTCTATCATCTTAGCCAATCTGAGAGTGTGCTGTGGTACCTCTGAATTATTTGCATGTTTCTAATCAATAGTGATTTAAAGCACTTTTTCACATTACTATAGATGGCTTTAATTTCATCTGAAAATTGTCTGTTCATATCCTTTGACTATCAATTGGGGAATGACTTATATACTTATAAATTTGACAGTTCTTTATATATTTTAGAAATAAGACTTTGATCAAAAACACTGGCTGTAAAGATGTTTCCCCAGCCTTGTACTTCCCTTTTTATCTTGTTTCTGTGGTGTTTTTCTTCTTTAAAATATAATGGTTCTCTCTGGGAGCAGGTTTCTCGGGGAGGTTTTCTGGAGGCAGCCTTGGTTTCAGTTTAAAGTAATAATCACCCAAATGCAGCCAGGTGTTAAAAGTTCTGATCTTTTATTGTCTCCAATATAGCCCGGTTAGTTTTCTTAAAGGCCTGTCTCTCTGCTTGGTTCCAAGAGCTCTTGCAGCTTTGTCCTTTGCTTCTGCCTCTGCTTTTTTCAACATCCAGCCAGCAAACCTGATGAAATGAATCTCTCTTGCCTCCGAGAGAGGGCTTGTGGGCTTCCTCCCAGAGTGCTCCTCTCCGACCCCTGGGAATGTTCCGAAGTAACTAACTCGAAGCTCTAAGAGCTTCTTCTATATATATGATCACCCAAAGGTTGACTCCTCCTGAGGGAGGGATTAAGGGAGGTGTGAATTTGGATATCTCATACTAAACCCTTAAATCTCCCACATTTGTGAACTCCAATGAATACTTAAATACTTCTTGCTTATATGAGCTCTCTAAAGGTGTGAACACAAGCATTGTTTCAATTAGTTCTACTTAGTACCTTGTTTCTTCTGGCCCATAACTCTCCTTATAGGATCAGATAAATAATACTGAACCATGCTAAATTAGAGAATTATTGTCTCTATCAACTCTAATGACTTACCAATTTGTAAAGATTCCAACATGTTTTTATTGGTTTTGTTTGGGCAAAACTTTTTAATTTAATGTAATCAAAGTTGTCCATTTTGCCTTTCATAATGTTCTCTAGTTCATCTTTGGTCATAAATTCCTCTCTTCTCCAAATATTTGACAGGTAAATTGTATCTTGTTCTCCTAATCTGTTTATGGAATCATCTTTTATGCCCAAATCATTTACCAATTTTGACCTTATTTTGACATGAGACATGAGATATAAGTCTATGTTAAGTTTCTGACATATTATTTTCCAGTTTCCATAGCAATTTTTGTCAAACAGTGAGTCCTTATTTTAGAAGCTGGAGTTTGGGGGCTTATCAAATACTAGATTGATTATTGTTATGTGTATCTAACCTATTCCACTGATCCACTACTGACTTTCTTAGCCAATACTAAATGGTTTTGATGATTTCTGTTTTATAATATAGTTTTAGGGATAGTACTGCTAAGCCATCATCCTTTATATTCTTTTTTTATTAATTTCCTTGATATTTTTAACTTTTGTTCTTATTTTTTTCTACTTTTATAAAATATTTTTTGGCAGTTTAATTGGTATGGCACTGGACAAGTAGACCAATTTAGACAGAATTTTCATTTTTTTTAATATTAGTTTGTCCTACCCATGAGCAATTTATTTTTTCAAGTGTTTAGGTCTGTTTGTGTGAAAAGTGTTTTGTAATTGTATTTATATAGTTCTTAAGTTCATCTTGGCAGGAAGACACCCAAATATTTTATTTTGTCTACTGTAATTTTAAATGGAATTTCTCTATCTCTTATTGATTGATTTGGTTTTCTGGAGGTCTCTGGGGCAGTCTTCTTTTCAGCAGATTAATCACCACAAGAATAGCCAGTTGTTAAAGTCCAAAAGTCTTTATTGTCTCCTTCTCCTGGTGCTCAGTGAGCTTTCTCATAGCCTTCAGAGGGAACTTGGTTTCAGTGGAGAAAATGCAGAGGGACAGACTAGCCACCACAAGGCTGATGAAGATAAAAATGAATCTCTATCTCCTTGGCTCCAAGAGCTTGAGTTCCTGCCTCCAGTCCACTTGTCTTTTCTGTCTCTGAATCTGAGTCTGAGTCCCAGCTTATATGCTGATTTAATTGATTTAGCACCTTGTAAGAATCCTTGTTTCAGAGTTCAGGCCCATAACAGTGATGTGCTTTGCAAGTAATATATAGAAATGTTGATGATTTGCGTGGATTTATTTCATATTCTGTGGCTTTGCTAAAGCTGGGGATTTTTTCTAGTAGGTTTTTGGATGATTTTCTAAGATTCTCTAAGCATATCACGATATCATCTGCAAAGAGTAATAGTTTTATTTCCTTATGACCTATTCTAAATCCCTTAAATTCTTTTTTTTTTTTCTTATTGCTAAAGCCAACATTTCTAGTGCAATGTTGAATGATAGTGGTGATAATGGGTATCCTTGTTTCACCCATGATCTTATTGGGAATGTGTCCGGCTTCTTTTCATTACAAATAATGATTGATGTTGGTTGTAGATAGATACTACTTATTTTAAGAAAAGCTCCCTATGTTCTCTAGGGTTTTTAATAGGAATGGGTGTTGTATTTGTCAAAAGCTTTTTCTGCATCTATTGAAATTATCATATGATTTCTGGTGGTTGTGTTATTGACACGGTCAATTATGGCAACATTTTAACTGAAATTGAATTAGTCCTGCATTCCTGGTATAAATCTCACTTGTTTATAATGTATTAACCAGCTGATAAATTGGTGTAATTTCTTTGTAATATATCATTCAAATTTTTTGCATTAATATTCAATAGGGAAATTGGTCTATAATTTCTTTCTCTATTTTTGCTCTTTTTGTTTTGGTATCATTACCATATTTGTGTCATAGAAGGATTTGGGCAGGATTCCTTCTTGACCTATTTTACCAAATAGTTTACATAGTATTGGAATTAATTGTTCTTTAAATGTTTGGTAAAGTTCAATTGTGAATCCATCTGACCTGGAGATTTTGCCTTCGGAACAAGATTTTCTTGTTCAATTTCTTTTTCTAAAATGGGATTATTTAAGTAATTTATTTCCTCTTCTGTTAATCTGGGCAATTTATATTTTGGTAAAGATTTATCCATTTCTGTTAGATTGTCACATTTGCTCCCAAGAGTTGGGCAAATTAGCTCCTAATTATTGCTTTAGTTTCTTTTCTTTTCTTTTTTTCTTTTTTTTTTTTTTTTTTTTTTTTTTTTTTTTTTTTTTGCTAAGGCAATTGGGGTTAAGTGATTTGCCTAGGGTCACACAGCTAGGAAGTATTAAGCATCTAAGACTAGATTTGAACTCAGATCCTCCTGACTTCAGGACTGGTGTTTTATCCATTACACCACCTAGCTACCCCCTTTACCCCCTTTAGTTTCTTTTTCATTGGTGGTAAGTTCACCCTTTTCATTTTTCATACTGGTAATTTGTTTTTTCTTTCTTTCTTTCTTCTAATCAAATTAGCCAGAGGTTTTTCTGTTTTGTTGTCTTATTTATAAAACCAACCCTTAGTTTTATTAATTAGTTCAATTTTTTTTTTTTAGTTTCTATTTTATTAATTCTTCCTTTGAGTTTCAGAATTTCTAATTTGGTATTTAATTTGGGGGGTATTAATTTGTTCTTTTTCTAGCTTTTTTAGTTGCATGCCTAATTCATTAATTCCCTCTTTCTCTATTTTATTCATGTAGTTATTTAGAGATATAAAAATTTCCCCTAAGAACTGCTTTGGCTGTGTCCCATATTTGGGAGTATGTTGTCTCATTATTCTTATTCTTTTGGATGAATTTATGAAATGTTGTTGTGATTTGTTGTTTGACCCACTCACTTTTTAGAATTAGATTATTTGACTTCTATTTGGTTTTTAGTTCATCTTTCCCTGGCCCATAATGAATATAATTTTTATTGTACTATTGTCTAAAAAGGAAGCATTTACTTTTTTTCTGCCTTTCTGCATTTGATTGTGAGGTTATTATGCCCTAATATATGGTTAGTTTTTGTGTAAGTGCCCCAAACTTCTAAGAAAAAGATGTATTCCTTTCTGTTTCTATTCAGTTGTTTCCATATCTAGATTGTCTAGCATCTTCTTAACCTCCCTAGATTTTTTCTTATTTATTTTGTGGTTAGATTTGTCTGATTCTGAAAGGGTAAGGTTGAGGTCCCCCAGTAATATAGCTTTATTGTCCATTTCTTCCTGTAATTGGATTAATATATTCTCTAGGAAATTGCCTGCTTTACCAGTCGGTGTGTATACATTTAATATCATTACTACTTTATTGTTTATGGTACCCTTTTATCAAGATTTGTTTTCCTTCCTTATCTTTTTAAATTAGATCTATTTTACTTTTACTTTATCTGAGTTCAAAATTGCTATTCCTTCTTTTTTTGTTTTTATTTCATCTTTTATCTTTATTCTACATATGTCTCTCTGTATCAAATTTGTTTCTTGTAAACAACATATTATAAGACTTTATTTTTTAATTCACTCTTCTATTGGCTTCTGGTTTATGGAAAAGTTCATCCCATTCACATTTACAGTTATGATTACCAGCTCTGTATTTCTCTTTATTCTATTCTCTCTCTTATATCTACTTTTGTCTTCTCTCTCCACCCTGTCTACCCTGTAGTTTTTGTTTAACCCACCCTACACATTATCTTATCTTCTATCACCCTCCCCCTTCTCTTATCTTTTTTCCTAGTGTTTCTGCCTTCCCTTCTATCATTCTCTCTCTCTCTCTTTCTTTCTCTCTCTCTCTCTCTCTCTCTCTCTCTCTCTCTCTCTCTCTTTTATTTCTTCTTTTCCTCCTACTTCTTTATAGGGTTAGATAAATTTCTGTGCCTAATTGAATGATTAAGTTATTCCCTCTTAGAGTTAAAACTGATGATATCAAGTTTAAGATAATATTCATCCCCTACCTTCTTCCCTTGATTGTAATAGGTTTTTGTGCCTCTTCATGTGATCTAATATGTCCCATTGTACCTCTCCTTTCCTCTTCTTCCACTACAGACCTTTTTTCCACCTTTGAATGTCTTTTTCTTTGATATTATCACATCAGACTCCATTCAGAACCACATCCTCCATACAGTTCTCAAGAGTTACAGATAGTGTTTATCCATTTAGGGATATAAACAGTTTAACCTTTAAATAAAAAAAAAAAATTTCCCCTTTTACCTTCCTATGCTTATCTTGAGTCTTGTGTTTGTAGATTAAATTTTCTGTTTAGTTCTGATTTTTTCACAGAAATGATTGAAAGTCTCTTATTTCATTGAATATCCATCTCCTAAAAGATGATTCTTAGTTTGGCTGTGTAATTAATTCTTGATTGTAACTCTAGATCCTTTGCCTTCTGGAATATGGTTTTCCAGGCCCTCAGATCCTTTATTGTAGAAACTGTCAGAGCCTGGGTAATTTTGACTGTTGCTCCTTGATATATAAATTGTTTTTTTTTTTTTGTCTGGCAGCTTGCAGTATTTTTTTCCTTGAGATTGTAGTTTGGGAGTTTCACAACAATGTTCCTTAAGGTTTTCCTTGCGGGAGCACTTTCTGAAGGTGATTGATGCATTCTTTCAATTAGCATTTTCTCCTCTGTTTCTTGAATTCCAGGGCAGTTTTCTTTAATGATCTCTTGAAGAATGCAATTCAGGTTCTTTTTTTGGAAATGGTCTTCAGGTAGACCAATAATTTCTGGATCTATTTTCCAGGTTGGCTGTTTTTCTAGTGAGATATTTCACATTTTCTTCCATTTTATTCATTTTTTTTTAGTTTGTTTGACAGATCTTTTATGTCTCATAGAGTCATTAGTTTCCATTTGCCCCATTCTAGTTTTTTCAGTTAATTTTTTATCTCTTTTTTCCAATTGGTTAATTCCACTTTTGAAGGTGTTGTTTTCTTTAGTGGATTTTTTTTTGCATTTAACCAATTGTATTTTTTAAGGAATTGCCTTCCCTTTCCAAGCTCTTTATTCTCTTTTGCTTACCTCTCATTTCTTTTTTTCATTTTTCTTCTACCTTTTTTTATTTCTTTTTAAACACTTTTATGAGAACTTCCAAGAAGCCTCTTTGGGCTTGAGACCAATTCATATCATTTTTTGAGATTTTCTCCGTGAATATTTTGTCCTTGTATAAGTTGGTGTTTTGATCCTGTCGCCATAATGCTCCTATGGTCAAGATTCTTTTCTGTTTATTGTTCATTTTCTTACATTCTCTTTTGATATTTCTTTCTTTCTTTCTTTTGCTTTTATGGTTGAGCTCTGCTCCTGGGGTAGAGGGGGCACTACCCTAAGCTTCCCATGTACCTCTGACCCTCAGTTTTGAGCACAGGGTGCCTTTGTGTTTGCAGGGGGTTGCTTTGCCTGCTCTTTTCAGGAAACAGTCTGGTTTTTCAGAGTTTGCCTTCTGAGCTGGAACTGGGGATGTCTCCCTGTTCCTCTACTGAGCCAAGACCAAGGTTCATAGTTACTGACTTGCTGTGATTAAGATCCTCTCACCAGCTTTCCCAGAGTCTGTCTAAGCTGGGTTTATCCCAGTGAGACTGACCTATTTTGAAGTTTTTTTCAATCTATATTGAACTGGAGATTGGTTTCATTCCATTAAAATCTGTTCCTTTGTTTGTGATTTTCTATGTATAAGCATTATACTCCCCATCTGCTAATATTTTGACCACCTTTCCTAAGTCTATCTCTATTGCCACTTCCATGAAGGCTTTTCTAATCACTCGAACTAGAAATAACATCTAAATGTAACCAATCTTTAAATGCATTTTTTCTTATGTACTTGCTATATTCTTTTTTGTATTATAGTGTTTCTTTTTCCTAATGAGAGAGTCAAAGATAACACTGGAAGATTTGCCCTTCATTCAGCTCCATCACTTCTTGATTCTAGTCAAATGGTGATTTCTCTGTACCTCAGTTTCTTCATCTTTAAAATTTCATTTTAAAAATTACATTATTTGATTTACATCCTCTACTAGGTTGTTGTAAGCACAGAACTTTGTACACTTTAAAACATAATAGAAATAGGAGATGCTATTGTTATAATGAAAATGAGGAGTGTATGAATATCCTGATGATGATGATGATGGTGATGGTGATGCTGGTGGTAAAGATAATGAAAAAATGAGGAAGACATTTGATATTCCCTGATTTTGATTACAGATGATATTGCACTGATTTCATCAAGCCCCAAAATATTCAAGGACTTTATCAAAGAAATTTGTGATATTTCAAAAAAATGATCAGCCAAAAAAATTCGAAGTAGGAATTTCAAAGAAGTGGCTGAAAAAAATGCCTGTTGTTCAGATTAGATAGCATGTAATTGAATGATAAATTCATTGAATTAGTATTTATATAGGATATCCCAAAAATCTTAGAGTAGTTTTAGGCCATGGAAGGTTAAAGCTGCACTAAGACTTTTTAAACACCCAACAGTGTATACACACACACACACATAGAAGAATACATTATTAATATAATTTATATGCACATGCATTGTGTATTTACATATGTATATAGTATATCTGTATGTATCCTACTGAGCATGCATATATGTATATAATTGTATGTACACATATACTTGTATGTACTGTGTATGTGCTATATTGGGCACATGTGCGTGTATGTGCTGTGTGTATGTATTTGTTTAGGTATACATGTATATGCATTGTATGTTTATGTATACATCTAGAGCTACTGGTACAGACAAGTATGAATATGAGTAAAAGTGAAGTAGAGGTTTAGGTGTAGGTACAGATATAGATTTAGATATAGGTTTAGGTACAGGTTTGGGTATAGGTATGTAACAACAAAGAGAAAATGTTAGATCCAGAACTGAACAGGAAGAAGAAAGGAAGCTAAATTACAATCAGGAAATTGAATAGTCTAGGTACTTTTAGCTGTTTATTCTTTGATTTAAAAATCTCAAACTTCTCTCTAACATAAAAACATATATTTGTAATAGATATTATCTCATAATAACAAATTGTAGGACACCAAATTCTCAAAGGAATTAAAAGTTGTGAGTGTTCCAAAAGTCAATTGAGAGACTTCTAGTTGGTACAATTTTAAAAAGCTGCAACAAATTTCCATTGATGACCAAAACCAAAAAATGGAATAAGGGATATCACTGAGGAAATATATAATCAGAAAATGCAATGAGCAAATGAAACCCAAGAAGTAATAGATGAAAAAAAAATTGTTTTGTTTTGGATTATTGAATGAATCCTCTATAGAACTTTCTTGGATAAAACAAACAAGAACTGCTCTGATTGAGAAGGCATGAATGGATTATAATTACCATGGGTGGTAGGAACACCCACAGAAATGCAATTATTGCTAGATCTTAAATAATGAATTCTCTAGAATGTTCTTATATTCCCAAATTCAAACTGTGTAAAATCTAGAAATTGCTTGCAGCCTTATGGAAATATGCAGTGCATATTCAAATAATGTACAATGAGGGAATTTATTATTTTCACTAATTGAGGCCTAACTGCAAAGTTCCATTGATATATCTCTGTTAGATTGTTAGCTCTTTGTGACTAAAATAGTTCCTTATTTATCTTTGCAAATATCCTAATTCCTAACATATTACCAAAACAGAAAATACTACAAATATCTGTTGACTTGATTTGTAGAAATAATTTAAGAATTACCACATGTAATTCCCTTCTGAACAATCCTCCAGTTTAATGTTTCTATACTATTTAAACTCAAATAATTCATTCAACTTTAGCTTTGTTCTAATTATTCTTACTTCTTCATTATTTTTATTGCAGAAATAAAAACATAAAATCATAGTTCAAAAATTATTTTTAAAATTGTATATTCTTCAAAATTGACCATATAGCATGATCTATGTAGCAAAGAAAAAAACTCTTAAATGCTTCAAATTATGTGATGCAATCAATACATACATACACAATGTGTGTATAGTGTGTGTGTGTGTGTGTGTGTGTGTGTGTGTGTGTATGTGTAATCCCTATGTATTATTGGTCTTTTTTAAAAGTACTAAAGATAAGTTGTAAACAATTTGATGAACCTGTTCAGTAGAATAATGATACCAAGGTTCAGATAAGGCAGATGATATTTAAACTAAATTGTGTACCTTTAACCCACCATAACAGTGCTCAAAAGAATCTTGTTTCTCTGGGTGTCACCCCTTCCATGATGGGGATAAAGTCTACATACAATAGAAGTTAGTTCTACAAAGGATCCATATATACCTGTAGGACTTAGTCTTCTTAGTAATAATAATAATAACAAATAGTAATAGTAATAAATATTTAGATAGAGTTTCACATTTTGCAAAGTGCTTTCTATATGTTCTCTCATTTGAATATCCTAACAACCCTGGGAAGTAACTGTCATATATTTAATTAGTTCTATTTTATGGCTAAAGTTGGCTCTCACTTTCAAAATTGAGAAAGGGAGAATAGAAAAAAGAAAAAGAAAGAAAAAATTTAAGAACTATAAAGAAACTTACAGATCATTTAGTTCAGACCACCTGATTCACATATGAAGAAAATGACAGCCCCCCAAAAAATAAATTACTTTTCCAAAATAACATAGTCAAGATTTGAACTCTTGTCCTCTAATGCAAAAATCCAACATTCTTTCCACAAAACCTCTGGAGCAAATCTTGGTGGCTATAGCATATTTTCAAGTGTTCTAAACTATTTGATAAGAACAAAATTGATAGTAGTATCTACAGTTAGAATGATGGGAAGGTACAATAGAGGAATGGACTTGGTAACAAGGTATTTATTGTCATGGCCATGTCTTAAGGGGGTAAAGAGCAAATGACCGATGAATTTATTGAATAAGCAACATTCTTTCAGAATTCTTTTTGTTTGTTTTATCTTAGAAAAGGAGAAAAAGATTACTGGTAACTGAAGTAATTATTTAAGTAGCAAAGACATAACCATAAATGGATGTTCATTGGCTTACTTAGCAGCATGTTGTGAATTCAAAGCAAATCTGTTACTCACCTCATAATGTTCACACCAGGAGCTATAAAAACACACAGTCTTTTAGAGACTGTTGATTTTAGTTCTTTAGTCACTTCTGGTTACAACTTTCTTTGAATTGGATGGGGGGAGGAGGTATTGTCTTGGATAAAGCATTTCCATTTCCAAATGAATTGTCTCTAGCTATAGATTTTTCCATACTTCCCAATATGAAGTTAGGAGAAGCTATCTAGGAATTCTATCTATAGAAGAAAGACCATATGTAAAAGAATTGGTATAATAATGAAATTCTCAGAAAACCCAAGATTTGGCCCACAGATGTTGATTGAATATGGTAAAAAATTTCTGATTTAAATTTTTAAAAGTTCAATGAAAATATCTGGAGAAATGAAGATTACATGGCATATTATTCAATGTAAAAGGCAACGATACTGGAAATTTTGGTTTTATGCCTTAAATAGTGCTGTATGTAATGGCAATAAGCCTCTCTGACTTATGTGGTAGTTTTGGAATGGTAGGAAAAGTTTTGGATTTAAAGTCTAAATAACTAGCTTACAATTTCATCTCTATTTTTTATGCTGTGTGATTTGGAGGGCAACTAATTAATCTTTCTGTGAAACAGTTTTCTAATCTTTAACTTGAAAATAATAATCATTATACTTTATATAACATAGGATTGTAATAACTTGATTAGATAATATATGCAAATATACCTTGGAAACTTTAAATATTGTTTAATATCATATTCCATTTCTATAATACTTTGTGGTTTACAATTTCTTTTCCCCTTATATAGACTGTATAGAATAAAAGTCAAAACACTGAATTAACCTGTTTCCACATAGATTTCTATGATTTTTTTTTTTTATTTTAATTCCTTCAGCCCCAGTTTCCTTATTTTCTAAAGAAGGTAGTTGGACTAGTGAATCCAGAAGATTTATACTTTAATAAGAATATCCAAGTTTATGAAACAATTTTTCTAAAGTTCTTTAATAGCTAAAAATGTGGTCATGTTCATGACATTGTCAAAAGAACATTCTTTAGAGCTTCTGACTCATACTTGTGAATATGATTCCATCTTCTCCAACATATCTTTGCCCCTTTCCCTTGCATCTTCTCTATCTTTTTATCTTCACTTTCTCCCTGCTATTGGTTATGTCTATGCTGCCTACAAAGATTTCTGTCTTTCTCTCTCTGTAAAAAAACCTCTTTGATCCATCCATCCTTGTTAGCTATGTTCTTATATATTTTCTCCTTTTTACACACTAAGCTGCTTTTTAAAAAGCTGTAATTCTCCTCCTTTCTTGATTTTCTGCAGTCTGCTTTCTCATCTCATCACTCAATTGAAACTGCTCTCTCCAAAGTTACCAGTAATCTCTTTATTGTTAAATCTAATGATCTTATCTCAATCATCATTCTTTTTCACCTCTTGGCACCCTTTGACACAGCAGATCAGTCTCTTACCCTTGACATTTTCTTCTCTTTAGAGAATTTCATGAAACTGTTCTCTTTCAGTTTCTCCTCTTAACTTATCATTCCTTCTCAATATCCTTTCTTATATCAAATCTAGATCATGACCATTAACTTTTGGTTCCTTCTAGGACATGTCCTGGGAGTTTTTCTCTTTTCCCCTTATAAAATTTCACTTAGTAATTTCATCATCTTCAATGGTTTCAACTTTAATCTCCATAAAGACAATTCTTAGATTTCTTTGTCCAACACTAACTTCTCTTTTGTCAGAGAACTCAAACTGCCTTTCAGATATTTCCTTTTGCATAACTCACAGACTTCTTAAAATCAGGATATTATTTTAATTACTCCTCTTTTCCTAACTTCTCTAACAGTACTCTCTTCCTCTAACTTCCTCTAACTTCTCTCTGATAACAAGTATCAATATTCTCCTATTGTCATAGGCTCACAATTTAGGTGTAATCCTTGACTTTTCAGTCTCAACTCCATAGTCAATTACTTTTGTGTAAAGTCCTGTCATTTCTACCTCTCATATATGTCTCTTTAAACACAGCCACTAGCGTGATTCAAATTCTTATTATCTTATTCCAATATTATTCCTATAACCTGTTCATCAGTCACTCTAACAAAAATCTCTTTCCATTGTAGTCCATTCTTCCCTCAACCTCCTTAAAGAATAAGTTTGACCACATCAAACTCCTATTAAGTCAAATCCATTGGCTCCTCATTGCCTCCAGAACCAAGTATTAAATCCTCTACTGTTTTTAAATGCCCCCAGGACCTGACTTCTTCTTAGCCTTTCCAATCTTCTTAGTCCTTAGCTCCCCCATCCCCACAATATTCTACAAAAAAAAAAAAAAAAAATGACACTGGCAATCTAGCTGTTCCTCAAAACAAGTACTACATCTCTTGCCATTAAGGATTTTCATTTCTCCTTCATGCTGTTATCTCTCTTCCTCCTCATCTATACTTCCTCGATACCTTAGTTTCCACCAAGTCTTTTGTAAGAAGCCTTTCCTGATCCCCTTTAATGAATCTTTTTTGATTTTCTTTCTCTCTCTTAGTCTCTCTGTATCTCTCTCTCTGTCTCTCTCTCTCCCTCTCTTTCTCTCTCTTTCTCAGTCTTTCTACCTCCCTGTATGTCTCTTTTTCTTTCTCTGCCTGTGTTTCTCTATTTTTGTCTTTCTGTCTCTCTGTTTCTATTTTCTCTCCCTCTTTCTCTCCTTCCCTGCCTGCATCTCTCCCTCTTTTCTCCCTCCTTCTTTCCTCCCTCCCTCCCTCTCATTTTTTCTCTCTCATTTTCTCCATATATATATAAATATATACACAAACATACACACATGTACATACACTCACACACCTTGTTTGTACATAGTTGTTTGTATGTTTCTCTCATTAGAATGTGTTTCTTAAGAGTAAGGATTCTTTTACTTTTCTTTGTACCTCCAATGCTTAGTACATTGCCTAGCAATTAGGTATTTGTGAATCTAAGGGAATTCCGAATATAGAGCCAAGATAGCAGAGTAAAGTTAGGAAGCTGCTTGAACTCTCCCAGTTTCCCTCAAAAATCATATGAAACCAAGATTCTAAGCAGAGTCTTAAGGAAGTAAAACTCTCCAGCTCCAGATACACTGAAAAACTTCAGGAAAGATCAGCCTCACTAGGGTGAAAAGGGTGTTGAGTCCAGGTCAGACAGGAACTCTGGGAAAGCTGGTGAGAGGGTCCTGATCACAGCAAAGCAGCATCTAAGAGCTTCAGTCCTAGCTCAGTAGAGGAGCAAGGGAGACAGATTCCCATTCCAGCTCAGAAGGCAAACTCTGGGAAAGCAGGTAGTTTCCTGAACAGAGCAGGCAAAGCTAACAAACACAAGGAGCGCCTGTGCTCAAAGCCAAGACTCAGAACTGCATAGGAAACTTGGGACAATTGCTCTCTTTACCCCAGGAGCAGAACTCCATCTTAAAAATAAAGAAAAGAGGAAATACCAAAAGAAAAGGAAAGAAAATAAGCAAAAAGATGAAAAAGAACCTTGACCATAGAAAGCTACTATAGTGACAGGGCAGACCAAAACACAAACTCAGCAGAAGACAGAATGTCCACACACACACAAAAAAAAAAAAATCTCAAGAGTGAGATAAATTGTTCTGAAGCCCAAAAAGGCTTCTTGGAAATGCTCATAAAAGGCTTCAAAAGGCAAGTAAGAGAGGAAGAAGAAAAAAAGAGAGAGAGAGAAAATATGAGAGATATTCCTGAGAGAGTTGATCAACAGTTTGAAAAAGGAAAGAAAAAAATTGTCTGAAGAAAACAACTCCTTAAACAATATAATAAACCAAATGGAAAAAGAGATACAAAAGATAACTGAAGAAGATCTAGAACAGGGCAAATGGAAATTAATGACTTTGTCAGACAGCAAAAACAGTCAAACAAAATAAAAGAATGAAAAAAATGGAAGAAAATATAAAACACCTTATTGGAAAAACAGCCAATTAAGAAAATCGATGCAGAAGAGACAATTTAAAAAATTATTGGCTTACCTGAAGCTCATGACCAAAAAAGAAAAAAAAAAAAAAAAGCCTGCATAGCATTTTATAAGAGGTCATTAAGGAAAATGGAACCAATATTCAAAAAACAGAGTGGGAAATACTCATTGAAAGAATCCATCAATCACTTTCATAAAGAGAGCCCACAAGGAAACTCTTAAGGAACACTGTGAAACTCCAAAACCAGTGGTTCTCAAAGTATGGTCTAGATTCAGGCAGGGGTCCTCAAACTACGGTCTGAAGGCCAGATGCAGCAGCTGAGGACATTTATCCCCCCCTCACCCAGGGCTATGAAGTTTATTTAAAGGCCCACAAAACAAAGTTTTTGTTTTTACTATAATCCTGCCCTCCAACAGTCTGAGGGACAGTGAACTGGCCCCCTATTTAAAAAGTTTGAGGACCCCTGGAGAATCCTGGGGAACTCTGAAACCCTTTTAGAGGGTCTACAAATTCAGAAATATTTTTTATTTCCAATATGGTAAATGTCTATAAATATAATCCAGATAAACAAAAACGCTTTGGAGAGATCCTCAATAATTTATAATAGGATAAAAATATTGAAAACAAAAGTTTGAGAACCACTTTAATATAATCTCAAATTAAAAATACTGCAAGCTGCCAGACAAAAACAATATCAATAAACAAATATCAAGGAACAACAATTAGGATTACTCAGAATCTGACAGCTTCTACAATAAAGTATCTGAGGCCCTGGAATACCATATTCTGGAAGGAAAAGGACCTGAAGTTACAACGAAGAATTAACTACCCAGGGAGATTCAGCATTATCTTTTAGGGGAGGAGATAGAGCTTCAGTGAAGTAAGAGACTTTCAATCATTTCTATTGGAAAAATCAGAACTAAAGAGAAAATTTAATCTACAAACATCAAACTCAAGAGAAGAATAGAAAGGTAAACAGGGGGAAAATATATTTTTAAAGATTAAACTGGTTTACATGCCTAGATGGACAAACAATATCTATAACTCTTGAGAACTGTATCCAACACTGGGGCAGACAAAAGGGGGGATCACATGGATGGAAAGTGTGATTGTGAATAGACTATGATGAGATGACATCAAAAAAAAAAGGAATTAAGGGGTGGGAAAAAAAAAGGTCTGTATTGGAAAAAGAGGAAAGGGAAGGCATAATGGGACAATTACTTCACTTCAAGAGACTCAAAAGATCTATCAAAATCAAGGCAAGAAAGGAGAGGGATAAGCATTGTGTGAAACAATCTCACCAATTTGGGAGCTGGAAGAGAACAAGTTAACCATTCAATGGGGTATAGAAATTTATTTAAACCTATAAAGGTTTAAATATAAACTTATATAAGTTTAAATATAAACTTACTTCTATAAAGAACTAAGAGGAGGAATAGAAAAAGAAAAGAGAGGGACAGGAAAGAAGCAAGGGAGAGACTCTAGGAAAAAAGGTAAGGGAAGGGTTGGTAGAAGACAAGGTAATAGAGTGTTTAAAAAAAAAAAAAACCTCTACTAAGAGAAGTGGGGGGAGTGGTAGGAGAGATGGGTTAAAACAAAAACAACACAGGACTAAGGATAGGAAAAAAATATACAAGGGAGACAATAGGATGGAGAAAAATACAGAGCTGGTAATCAGAACTGTTAATGTGAATCCGATGAACTCTCCCATAAAAGGGAAGCAAATAGCAGAGTAGATTAAAAAAATAGAATCCTACAATATGTTGTTTACAAGAAAAACATTTGACACAGAGAGATGTATACAGATAAAGGTAAAAGTCTGGAACAGAATTTATTATGCTTCAGCTGAAGTAAAAGAAGCAAGGGTAGCAATTCTGGTCTCAGATAAAGCAAAAATAAAAATATATCTTATTAAAAGAGATAAGGAGGGAAAATATATTTTGATAAAGGGTACCATAAATAATAAAGTAGTAATGATATTAAAAGTGTATACATCAAGTGTTAGAGCAGGCAAATTCCTAGAGAAAATTTTAAGCCAGTTAAGAGAAGAAGTAGACAGTAAAACAATTCTAGTGGGAGACCTCAACTTTCCCCTTTCAGAATCAGACAAATCTAATTTCCCCTTTCAGAATCAGACAAATCTAATCACAAAATAAACAAGAAAGCAAGGGAGGTTAAGAGAATCCTAGATAATCCAGATATCATAGATCTCTGGGGAAAAAATGAATAGGGACAACAAGGAATACACCTTTTTTTCAGCAATACATGACACCTACACAAAAATTGACCATGTATAAGGACATAAAAACTTTACTATTAAATGCATAAAGGCAAAAAATAATAACTGCTTCTTTTCAGACTACAATGTAATAAAAATTATATAAAATAAAGGGCCAAGGAAAGATAGACTAAAAAGCAAGTGGAAATTAAATAATCAAATTCTAAAGAATGGGTAGATCAAACAATAAATCACAGAAACAATCCAAAATTTCATCCAAGAAACTGACAATAATGAGACAACATACTGACACCTATGGGATGCAGGCAAAGCAGTTGTTAGGAAAAATTTTATATCTCTAAATAGTAACATAAATAAAATAGAGAAAGAGGAGATCAATGAATGAGGCATACAACCAAAAAAAGCCAGGAAAAAAAAAAAAAAACTTAAACCCCCCCAATTAAATACCAAATTGGAAATTTTGAAACTCAAAGGAGAAATTAATAATATAGAAACCAAGAAAACTGTTAAACTACTTAATAAAACTAAGAGTTGGTTTTATGAAAAAATTAACAAAATAGATAAGGCGTTGGTTAATTTGATCACAAAAAGGAAAAAAAAAAAACAATCAATAGCATCAAAAGTGAAAGAGGTAAACTCACCACCAATGAAAAAGAAATTAAAGGAATATTTGGGAGTTATTTTGCCCAACTCTATGGTAACAAATCTGACAATGTAATTGAAATGGATCAACATTTACAAATATATATATTTCCCAGGTTAATAGAAGAGAAAATAAAATATTTAAATAGTCCCTTTTTAGAAAAATAAATTGAACAAGTCATTAATTATCTCCCTAAGAACAAATACCCAGGGCCAAATGAATTCACTAGTGAATTTTACCAAATGTTTAAAGAACAATTAATTCTAATACTATATGAAGTATTTGGAAAAATAGTTTAAAAAGGAACACTGACAAATTCTTTCTATCATAGAAATATACCACTGATACCTAAATCAGGAAGAGCCAAAATAAAGAAAGAAAATTACAGACCAATCTCCCTAATGAATATTGATGCAAAAAATTAAATAAAATATTAGCAAAGAGGTCACAGCAAATTATCAGCAGGATAATACACTATGACCAACTAGGATTTATACCAGGAATGCAGAGCTGGTTCAAAGGCTGGAAAACTATTACCATAATTGACCATATCAATAACACAACCAACACAAATCATATGATGATGTTAATAAATGCAGAAAAAGCTTTTTAACAAAATATAGCACCCATTTCTCTTAAAAAGCACTAGAGAGCATAGAGATATGTAGAAATGCTAATGATTTGTTGGGTTTATTTTATATCCAGTTTCCAGTAGGCTTCTGGATGATTTTCTAGAATTATCTAAAAATGAGGGGGAAAGAATCATCTGGAGGAGCAAAAGATCAAGAATATCAAGGGAATTAATGAAAAAAATAATACAAAAGATGGTGGCTTCGTAGTACCAAACCTAAAACTATATTATAAAGCATCAGTCATCAAAACCATTTGATACTGGCTAAGAGAATGAGTAGTGGATTAGTGGAATAGATTAGATACACACAAGACAATAATCAAAGCCTATTGAAGTCTAGTATTTAATAAGCCCCCCAACTTCAACTTCTGGAATAAAAACCTAGTATTTGACAAAAATTTCTGGGAAAACTGGAAAATAATGTCAGAAAATAAGCATAAACCTACAAATCATACATCATACCAAAAAAAGATCAAAATGGATACATGCCTTGGGTATAAAGGATGATTCCATAAACAAATTAGGAGAACAAGAAACAGTTTATCTGTCAAATATTTGGAGAAGGGAGGAATTTATAACCAAAGAAGAACTAGAGAACCATATGAAAGACAAAACAGACAACTTTGATTACATTAAATTAAAAAGGTTTTGCACAAACAAAACCAACAGAAAAAAAGATTAAAATACATGTACAAAGCTGGGAAAAAAATCTTTATACACAGTATTTCTGATAAAGATTTCATTTCTAAATATATAAAGAACTGTGTCAAATTTGTAAACATACAGGTCATCGTCTAATTGATAAATGGTCAAAGGATATGAACAGACAATTTTCAGATGATGAAATTAAAGTCATTTATAGTTATATGAAAAAAATTTTGTAAATCACTATTGATCAGAGAAATGCAAATTAAAACATCTACGAGGTACCAGCTCACACCTCTCTAATTGGCTAGGACAACAGGAAAAGATAATGATAAATGTTGGAGAAGATGGGGAAAAACTGGGACACATATAGCATTGATGGAGTTGTGAAATGACCTCATCTTTCTAGAGAGCAATCTGGAACTATGCCCAAAGAGCTATAAAACTGTGCATACCCTTTGACCCAGCAGTGCCATTCCTGGGTCTTTATCCCAAGGAAATCATAAAGGTGGTAAAAGGACTCACATGTGCAAAAATGGTTCTAGCAGTTCTTTTTGTGGTAGCAAAGAATTGGAAAATCGTAGATGCCTATCAGTTGCGGAATAGCTGAACAAACTGTGGAATATGAAAGTAACAAAATATTATTATTCTATAAACAAATGATGACCAAGCTGATTATAGAAAGGCCCAGAAATATTTACATGAACTGATGCTGAGTGAAACAAGTAGAACCAGGAATACATTGTACACAATAACAATGAGAATGTGCTGTAATCAACTATGAAAGACTTAGTTCTTCTCAGTAGTTCAGTGATACAACGCAATCCCACTAGACTTTAGACAGAAAATGTCATCTACATCCAGAAAAAGAGCGAAGGAGACTAAATGTAAATCAACACATGCTATATTCACTTCTTTTTCTGTTTTTTATCTCTCTCTTGGTTTTTCCCTTTTGTTCTGATTTGTCTCTCCCAACGTGATTCATAAAGTAATGCATATTAAAAATAAACTTACAACTTTTAAAAAAGGACTTGAACTTAGGCTTTTTATTTTTTATGTGACTCTACCATATGACTTTCGCAAATTACAAATCTACAGCTCTACACAGCTTCATTTTCTTATTGTTACTGTTTTATAAAATTTGCAAAATGTGTAAAATGGATTTTAAGGTTCCTTCCACTCTTGATCTATGGGCCAGTTTTCACATTCTGTGATTCTGTGATACTTGACAGATGCAACATTCTAATCTTGCTGTAAATCTTCACCTTAAGTTATAAATAATTAATGCATTTCAGGGAAATATAAAGTCTTATTTTATAATTATGGAAATTAGTGTTTATTTGTCCTTTCACCATCCTAGAGGGGGTGCAGCAAAATATCTTGCAACTGTGTGGGTCAGAAACCATTTAATAAAAAAGACTGGAGAGATCTCTAGAAGCAAAGCAAAGTTTATTCTATGTTCTTACGAGAATCGGGTGTCCCACCCATCAAGCAGACAATCGAAGGGAGGAAGCACAGCAGGGGGCAGGGTCAATGCTTTTAATCCCTAATGCAACTTCCCCACCCACCACTGACTCTCATCCTTATTGGCTGAGGATTTTACATTCTAAATGCAGGAACTACCCAAGAAATTGAACTTCACCAATAAGTACATAGTTGCCCATATTTGGTTGAAATAGGGAGGATAGCAAGAAGGGGACTTAAGTATGCCCTTAGGGGGATAACAGGGAGGAGACTTTAAGTATGCCCTTAGGAGAATAGCAGGGAGGAGACACTTTAAGTATGCCCTTGACTTAATGCTTAAAGTCCTTCTGGCCTACTCAAACTTTGAAATAGATGAAGCCTTACTCAATTTTCACAACTGTCTTGAAAAATCTCACCTTATCTCATTCACCACCAACTTAGACTCCTTTAGCATTTAGAGTTTCACTGAACATGCTTCTGAAGGAACATCTGTGCCACTGCATAAAAACAATAATTTATATGTGGAGAGTCAGGCTAGTAGATGGATAGAAAATTGTGTTTATATAGTGCTTCAATATTATAAAAATGAAAAAAAACATAAAATATTCATATCCAGAAAGATGCCAATTACATAATGCATATACATATATAAGTATGCTTGTATATATAATCACTAGCATCTTTCCCAAGAAAACTCAAAATGAGATCACAAAGAGTGGTGTACAATTGCAGCAAAGTGAACAGCAAATATATGCAATCATACATGTGCACATGGGCATATCTTCACATTCAAGTCCACATCAAAAAAAAAAAAAATACTATTTTTAAAGCAGATAGCACAGTGTTTGGTACATAATAGGTATTCAATAAGTGCTTGTCTCCTCCCATACTGAATTTGGAGTCTGACAAACAAGGCTTGAAAACTTATTTTACTTTTTCCTACCATTGTGGCCTTAGGCAAGTAATTTAACCTGTCAGACTCTTAGTTTTCTCCTCTATAAAATGAGGATGTCACATTACTGATCTCCCAAGTCTCCCATTATAAGTTTGTGAGCATCTTGAACACAGAAACTCTTACAATTTTCTACACACAAAGCTTAGCATAGTGCTCTTCACATAGTGACTGCTTTATAATTTTTTTCTTATTAATTCTTTTTAAAATTCCTTCAAGCTCTAAATTTAGAATCTCAGTGACTCAGATGATTTACCAAACAGTCTAGCTCCCAAAGAAATCTCTTACTGTGTTAACTAGTTGTATAATCAACATAATCACTCCAGCTTTTCTGATTCAAATTCCGCTTCATTAGCTCCTTAATCTTCCTATCCACTCCCACTTTGGTTATTCAAGAATAAAATATAACCTTTTCTGAAACAACATAATAAAAGGTTAGGCTTACATAAATTCCATATTTAGATCATGTCAATTTGAGGGAAGTATTATTTTATACTAATGAGGGATTTAGTATGTGGAGAGCAATCTCATAATCAAGAAAATCTGGGTTCAAATCCTATTTCTGAATCATAATGCTGTGAGAACTTGGACTATAAATTACAGAGGAGGTTCCAATTGTTGTGCCAAAGTTCCATTTTGATGTCCTGACCCTAGTTTCCCTATTGTCCCATTTAGTTATTCTGCCTCAGGTTATAACCTTTCCTTCCCTCTTAATGTTCGATGAGATAAAGGTTTTATGTCTTTAGGTTATAGACATTCCTTCTTAATGTTTGACAAGATAAAGGTTTATCCATTTTAGATGTCATTAGAATATCAGTAACCTCCCTCCATTGTGTCATCCTAGGGGTCTCCCCCACCATTAGGTTATTCCCACCTAGGTACCTCCCCTACTATGTCATTGTTCTTGTTATCCTATAAAAAAGCTTGCTGTCTCTCGGGGCTGGACTCTTTGAGATGATAGTCTCGTCCTGCCCTGAGATCAAACATGTATCCATTGGTCCCAGTATTTCTCTCTATTGAATTGGTCTCTAATCTCTGTCTTACTCAGTTTCTTCGATATTACACAATCACTATTTGTGGAGGAATTTTTCTTACTGACAATTCTTTATAACAATAATATCAGAGTTGTAGGTGTGTTTCTCATCCAAACTGGCTTGGATCCTTAATAAGTTGTGTAAATATATGAGGACTGAATGAGGTTGCCTTAAAAGTAGACTTACCTGACAGAAATGGGATTCCTTTACTTTACATATTGCATCCTGTATTAATCATGGCATTTTCTTATTAATTGTAGAGTTGCTAAAAATCATATCACTGATTAAGTGGAAGAGGCCTTAGAAGTCATACACTTCACTGTCCAAGTGCTTCATTTTTCACATGAAGAAATAGTGACTTTTCTTTCTAGAGGAACCTTTCTTTTCAGGAGTTAGAATTGGAGAAAAATGATTAACTGATTTTCCCCAGCTAATTGATGCTCCAAGTCTGAATAAGATGTTAAATCTTGCATAAGTTCTAGAACAGCTCTTCTTTCTCTACACAGAGGATATCTTCATGATTGGATTAATTTGGAATTAGAGCATGGAGGATTGGACTTTCTTATCAATGAAATTTTAACCAGATTAGAGGCAATATAGGAAAATGTATTGAATGAATACAAGACAGAGTCAGTTCTGTGTTTAAATCCTTTGACTGGTCATTTTATTTTGTTGTTGAAGAAGATGAAAATAGCACCCTTATGTTGGGGTCAACATATAGTGTATCTAAACTGATTGATCAGATCGGTATAAGTTCAGAAAGCTCTACTACAAGTCAGGCACAAATAGTCCATATGAATGTTTGGAATGTAAGTTTGTGTATCTCTCATCTTTGAGCTATTTTAACTTGTATCCTTGATTAACTATGGGACCTTAAGGCAGCTTGTATAACTCTCTGGGACTCAGTTTATTAATTTATAAAATGAGGAGTTTGGGAGAGATTCATTTTAATATCCTTTTTGTGGGAAATGACTTACAAAATAAACAAACAAAAATGCATTAATATAATTTATTTTAAAAATAACTTGTTTTTGAGAGAAATAATGTATGCAAAGCAGACAAATATCTACTATATTTTGGGAATACTGGCATCATGGAACAGACAGTATGTCATCATGAGTTGAAAGCTCAGGAAGGACATGGGACTTGAATCAGAAAAATCTGGATTTGTATGAGCTTTTGCACATGTCTTAATGCCTATGGGTTTAATATTCTCATATGTAAAATAAGAGACTTGGATTCAATAGCCCCTCTCTTCCAGCTTTAAATAAATGATCTGATGTTTTAGGTTAAAATCCCATTTCTGATTCACACTGTCTGATCTTGGACACATTATTCAACATCTTTGTGATGTGGACCAGTGGTATTAAATTCAAATATAAGCAGGGCCACTAAGCCATATGTAAGGATTCTTGAAAACTGAATATTGATTTAGTTTTAAAATTTAAAATTGTCTATTTTTGTCACATTGTATTTATTTTTGTTAAGTATTTCTCAATTACGTTTTAATCTATTTGACACCTCTGCTTCAGGCAACTTAATTCTATAAGTTACAGAGGTTTCAATTAACTGATAAAAAGTGTTCCTTACCAATATATTAATATAATAATGAAATCACAAATTTAATCCCAATTCCTAACTTGATATTTCTGAACAATTGCTAGACAGTAGTTTAATTTAGGCTCAGAAGAAATTCTAATTTAGATACTTATTTCAGAGTTGTCTATTGATGTGCTATTTTCATTCAAGATCTGAAAGAATAAAATTGCATGTCAGTCTGGATATAAGCCAACTTGTACTCTTTTTGTGGTTGTAGAATAATAAATGTATACCTGCCTGAGGATCTTGCAAAGTAGTAGAAATATTAAACAGAATACATGTGTTTCCAATTTTGAGAGATAAATATCATGTAACATAGAATGACATCTCCTGACATTCTTCCCAATTGTATTTCATTCACACACATTGAATACACATCCAAAGATGTTTAGGCATGATCTCAGTTATGAGGTGGGAAAATCTCAACCTGAATTCTCAGTTTAATTTTTGCTTCTTTCACAGATTCTGTGATGCTTCAGGGAAGGTTGGATTTTGAAAGAAAAAGAGAAACCAGCTGATCAATCTATACTTAAAACATTAAACACCCCCCATCCCTTTCTTGCTCAAAATATAGTGATAAAGAAAATAAATATAAAATTTCCTCAGTATAGAAGTTATCTAAAAAGAAGGGTTGCTTTAGTGAATTTCTTCTCCCACCCTTTTTAAGAGAGAGAGAGAGACAGAAAGAAAGAGAGAGAGAGAAAGATTGTATTATAATTACATCTGCAAAATGAAAAATGCTGAAAAAATTATAAAAGTAGGTTTAAATATTGAAATCTTTGAATCTTTAATAGATCTTGATCTCACTCAATTGGGCACTCCCTCCAAAGATGCTCGCTATAACCCATCCATGCTTTCTGATTATGTTTGATTCATCCATATCTCCCATAAGCATCTTTATCCATTCTATTTGTATATCCTTCTATTGTATTGAGGATAAACTGTTGTGAATATTTAAAAGATGTCTATTTCTTCACTCATTCTTTTATTTGTCTATGTTTTCTCAATAGCAGCCATACTCTTTCTCCTTTTAAACTATCATACCTCAGCTATAATATCAGTTTTATTTTTCCTTCTACCTATCTTTTCTTTTACCTATTAACCCTACACTCTTGTCCAGCAACTTCAATAGCTTCTTCTAAGCTGATTGCTTTTCTTTCTGTTCATATATGTATGTATATGCGTATGTATATATGTATATATATTAGGTTTTTTATTATTGTTTTTCTCATATTTAAATACACTATATATACAGCCATATTATATATTCACACATATACATATACATTCTCTCTCTCTCTCTGTATATATATATATATATATATATATATATACACACACACACACATACATATACATACATATACATATACACATGTCCAAGAGGACTTTTTCTCCCTTCAGGATCCTCTTCTGTGATAATATTCACAGATCTTGAGAGCTTGAAGGAAATTCAGAACCACCCAACTAAATTTCATTTAAGAAATAAGGAAAATGGTGCCAGAAGAGATTGAGTGTCTTGCCAGTTTTATACAGATCATCAATTCAGATCTTTTGACTCCAAGCCCAATATACTTTCCATTGTACACCACTGCATCTGCTCTTTGCCTAAAGCAAACATCCTTACTAATTTCTCTTCCTGATAGTAGCAACTGAGATTTGAGTACCATGTGCTTATTCCTGTCTGTGGACTAGCCTAAAGTCATTTATCATTAGTGGCTAACATTCTAGTAATTTGATTAACTCAGGACCCCTCTTTGAATAGCCTCACATGAGTACAAACAACCAGTGCAATGTAGATTGATAGAATGAGAATTGGTCTCAGAGACTTAAGACATGAGTTTCAATACTTATTCCAATACTTACTGCTTGTTTAATAATGAACAAATAACTGAGCTTCTCTGATGTCCAATTTTATCATCTATATGATGGGGAAGCTAACAGTTGTATTACCTAGATCACAGAGTAATTATAAGAATAATTCTCTGTTTATTTTAAAATATGATGTAAATTAGCATTACTAATTTAAACATTTTTTGTTATTAGCTGGAGACTTAAAAGGAATTCCATACTCCTAGATTATAAAAGACAAGGTCTATATTTGCAAATGGCAAAGTATGCATCCAAACACAAACCTTTCTAGGACTTTTTTCTTGAGACATAACTCTACAAGCAACTTTCTAGCAGTTTGTTTTACTATAACAAACATAAACGTAATCTTATATTGGGCTTTAAGGTTGCCTCTGAAACATACTGGCATGTTTATAAGTTCTTTGTGGCACAAATCAAATCTCTTTTGAGTAGTCATAGATATTCTTGAAGAGGTAGTGTAGTATTTGAGATCCAAAGCAATCAACATAATAGCATCTTTAAACAGGAGCCTCTGGCAGAGTTTACCATTCATAGCAAATCTTTTTTCCATTAGTATTATTCTTCAACCAACTAAGCACTTATTTGTTCAAGCATTAGAAAGGTCATTGATGACATAAAGGCAAAGGTGAGACAGTCTGTCCTCAAGGACCTTGTATTCTAGTGAAAGGGGGAGAGGAAGAGAGCAATTATATATACATAATGCCTCTAGATAGGTACTATTTCTTCTGAGCCCAAATTAAACTAATAATCAGCAATTTTATAGGAATAAAATAGTAGGAATTGAGAAACACATATGCATACACACATATGTATATATATTTAAAGAAATAAGCAAAATGATCACAAAATAATATTGGGAATTTGTTCACTAATAGATGGGAAAGGCAGAAAAAGTTTCCCATGAAAAGGTTGTCCTTGAGCTGAGTCCAGATGGATATCAAAGATGAGAGACAACAGTGAGGAAGAAAAACATTGCAGTATGGCCAAAGGAAAGATAAGGAAATTAAACTTGGAATATTATGTATGTAAACAACAAGTCATCAGTATGGATACGTAACACCGTGCATAGAAGGATATGATATGTAAGGAAAATTGAAAGTAGCCATATGTAAAGAACTTTAAATATCAGAAAAGTTTATATTCTGTCCTAGACATATCAGGTCTTGGTGTTTATTAAATATTGGAATGACATGTTCAGCACTTCCATTTAGGAAATCACATTAGCAGCTTCATGGAGGGTGGTTTGGAGTGGGAAAATACTTTATATAGAGTCACCAAAAAGAAAGCTATTGCAAGAGTGCAGGTGAGATGTGATGAAGGTCAAACCTAGAGTAAGAATTATGTGAGTGTTGAGGAAGGAATATACAAGACATACAGAGATCAAAATGACAAGATTTGGCAAATGTTTGCATATGTAAAATAAACTTAGGAACCAGAAGGTTAGTAACTAGATAGTGTCCTCAACAGTAATACAGAAGTTCAAAATGGGTGGATGATAGGGGAAGAGTTAATGATAAATGTTGGAGGGGATATGGGAAAACTGGGACACTAATGCATTATTGGTAGAGTTGTGAAATGATCCAAACATTCTGGAGAGCAATCTGGAACACTGCCCAAATGGCTATAAAACTGCACATACATTTTGACCCAACAATACCATTACTGGGTCTGTATTCCAAGGAAATCATAAAGGAAGGAAAAGGATCCATATGTGCAAAAAATGTTTCTAGCAGCTCTTTTTGTGGTAGCAAAGAATTGGCAAAGGAATATATGCCCATCATTTGGGAATAAACAAGCTGTGGTACATGAAGGTAATGAATTTTTATTTTTCTATAAAAATGATGAACAAGTTGATTTTAGAAAGGCCCAGAAAGATTTACATGAACTGATGCTGAGTGAAACAAACAGAACCAGAAATACATTGTTCACATTAACAGAAAGAATACATGATGATCAACTATGAAAGGCTTGGTTTTTCTCTGTAGTTCAGTGATCCAAAGCAATCTCAATAGACTTTGGACAGAAAATGCCATCTGCATCCAGAAAAAAAGAACTAAGAAGACTAAATATAAATCAACACATGGTATATTCACTTCTTTTTCTGGTTTTTATCTCTCTCTTGGTTTTTCCCCTTTGCTCTGATCTTTCTCTTTTGATAAAGCAATGTATATTAAAAATAGGTAAATAAATAAATTTTCTACAATAAAAAAGAAATATTAAAAGACCCAGTACATGGTCTCCAAAATCTAGGTGTATTGTCTGTGGAGTAATTTAGGGTAGAAAAGAGCATTCATTAGAACAGTAGGCATGAATAGACTTGATATACAGTGGTGAGCATAATACTCATTCTAATGAAATCACAAAACTATCCAACTATCCAACAGTAAAGTATCTATAAAGTATCTATAAGGGATCATACCAAGAGCAAAACTCATCATTTCCCAAAGAAATCAACAGTGATTTCTGACCTCATTAGGTTTGTCAATAGTGCTATCATTTTTCCTTTCAACCACACTACAACCCTGAGAAGACTTATAAATCATGAAGTATATGATCACATATCAAGAGCTGGAAGGGACTTTTAATTTTTTTTCTAGTTCAATCTCCTCATTTATAGATGAATAAATTGTGAGACAGTATGGTGACATCTTGAATAGAGTGTTAAGCAAGATCTGAGTTTTAATCCATCTCAGACACTTATGAATTTTGTGACCTTAAGGTGAGTCACTTAACCCTTTCTGCAATACTTTACCAACTATGACATGGAGATAATAATTGCACCTATCTTTCAAGGATATTACAAGCATCAAATGAGATAATGATTGTAGAGAACTATAACTCTTAATGCTTGCTATTATCATCATAGTCCATCCATCTATCTATGCATCATCATTATATTGAGGTCCAGTTAGATTAAGTAACTTGCCCAATCCGGTAAGTGACATAGTACTACAAATTCTTTGATAATATATAGAGAGTGTTTTGTGATTGTAAATTGTTCTCTAAATATTAGCCATAATTATTATTGGATTGTTTCTCAAACATCTCTTCCTTTCCATTTTACTGCATCTACACTAATGCAAGTCTTCATTTCCTCATCTTTCCACTATTGTAATAACTTCTTAAGTGATCTGCTTGCTTCCAGGCTTCTTCCATTTCACTTCATTATGAATATTAATGCTAGATTATTTTTCTTAGTGGCATTAGACATGTCACTCCTCAGCTACCAAATTTCTTTTTACCAAAGGAAAAACCCAAACTCTTTAGCCACATATATAATGTCATCTGTTATCTAGCCCTAGATCTGCTTTCTTCAGTTACTCCCTTGTAGTTTTCCAGGTTAGCTAAACTCCTATGTTCTATAGCCAAGAAAAATCTCTTAATGATCTCTACCTGTACCCCAATATATGTCATTTCCTCAACATTGATAGCTTTGTCCCTTTCTCTCTACTTATTCAAATGTTTCCTGTCTTGTTTTTTTTCTGATTCAAAAGTCAACTCCACCTCTTCTCAATTCTTCCTGATCTTATTGTCCCCTGAGTACATAAATTTCTTGGCTGAGTCCAGATGGATATCAAAGATGAGAGACAACAGTGAGGAAGAAAAACATTGCAGTATGGCCAAAGGAAAGATAAGGAAATTAAACTTGGAATATTATGTATGTAAACAACAAGTCATCAGTATGGATACGTAACACCATGCATAGAAGGATATGATATGTAAGGAAAATTGAAAGTAGCCATATGTAAAGAACTTTAAATATCAGAAAAGTTTATATTCTGTCCTAGACATATCAGGTCTTGGTGTTTATTAAATATTGGAATGACATGTTCAGCACTTCCATTTAGGAAATCACATTAGCAGCTTCATGGAGGGTGGTTTGGAGTGGGAAAATACTTTATATAGAGTCACCAAAAAGAAAGCTATTGCAAGAGTGCAGGTGAGATGTGATGAAGGTCAAACCTAGAGTAAGAATTATGTGAGTGTTGAGGAAGGAATATACAAGACATACAGAGATCAAAATGACAAGATTTGGCAAATGTTTGCATATGTAAAATAAACTTAGGAACCAGAAGGTTAGTAACTAGATAGTGTCCTCAACAGTAATACAGAAGTTCAAAATGGGTGGATGATAGGGGAAGAGTTAATGATAAATGTTGGAGGGGATATGGGAAAACTGGGACACTAATGCATTATTGGTAGAGTTGTGAAATGATCCAAACATTCTGGAGAGCAATCTGGAACACTGCCCAAATGGCTATAAAACTGCACATACATTTTGACCCAACAATACCATTACTGGGTCTGTATTCCAAGGAAATCATAAAGGAAGGAAAAGGATCCATATGTGCAAAAAATGTTTCTAGCAGCTCTTTTTGTGGTAGCAAAGAATTGGCAAAGGAATATATGCCCATCATTTGGGAATAAACAAGCTGTGGTACATGAAGGTAATGAATTTTTATTTTTCTATAAAAATGATGAACAAGTTGATTTTAGAAAGGCCCAGAAAGATTTACATGAACTGATGCTGAGTGAAACAAACAGAACCAGAAATACATTGTTCACATTAACAGAAAGAATACATGATGATCAACTATGAAAGGCTTGGTTTTTCTCTGTAGTTCAGTGATCCAAAGCAATCTCAATAGACTTTGGACAGAAAATGCCATCTGCATCCAGAAAAAAAGAACTAAGAAGACTAAATATAAATCAACACATGGTATATTCACTTCTTTTTCTGGTTTTTATCTCTCTCTTGGTTTTTCCCCTTTGCTCTGATCTTTCTCTTTTGATAAAGCAATGTATATTAAAAAATAAGTAAATAAATAAATTTTCTACAATAAAAAAGAAATATTAAAAGACCCAGTACATGGTCTCCAAAATCTAGGTGTATTGTCTGTGGAGTAATTTAGGGTAGAAAAGAGCATTCATTAGAACAGTAGGCATGAATAGACTTGATATACAGTGGTGAGCATAATACTCATTCTAATGAAATCACAAAATTATCCAACTATCCAACAGTAAAGTATCTATAAAGTATCTATAAGGGATCATACCAAGAGCAAAACTCATCATTTTCCAAAGAAATCAACAGTGATTTCTGACCTCATTAGGTTTGTCAATAGTGCTATCATTTTTCCTTTCAACCACACTACAACCCTGAGAAGACTTATAAATCATGAAGTATATGATCACATATCAAGAGCTGGAAGGGACTTTTAATTTTTTTTCTAGTTCAATCTCCTCATTTATAGATGAATAAATTGTGAGACAGTATGGTGACATCTTGAATAGAGTGTTAAGCAAGATCTGAGTTTTAATCCATCTCAGACACTTATGAATTTTGTGACCTTAAGGTGAGTCACTTAACCCTTTCTGCAATACTTTACCAACTATGACATGGAGATAATAATTGCACCTATCTTTCAAGGATATTACAAGCATCAAATGAGATAATGATTGTAGAGAACTATAACTCTTAATGCTTGCTATTATCATCATAGTCCATCCATCTATCTATGCATCATCATTATACTGAGGTCCAGTTAGATTAAGTAACTTGCCCAATCCGGTAAGTGACATAGTACTACAAATTCTTTGATAATATATAGAGAGTGTTTTGTGATTGTAAATTGTTCTCTAAATATTAGCCATAATTATTATTGGATTGTTTCTCAAACATCTCTTCCTTTCCATTTTACTGCATCTACACTAATGCAAGTCTTCATTTCCTCATCTTTCCACTATTGTAATAACTTCTTAAGTGATCTGCTTGCTTCCAGGCTTCTTCCATTTCACTTCATTATGAATATTAATGCTAGATTATTTTTCTTAGTGGCATTAGACATGTCACTCCTCAGCTACCAAATTTCTTTTTACCAAAGGAAAAACCCAAACTCTTTAGCCACATATATAATGTCATCTGTTATCTAGCCCTAGATCTGCTTTCTTCAGTTACTCCCTTGTAGTTTTCCAGGTTAGCTAAACTCCTATGTTCTATAGCCAAGAAAAATCTCTTAATGATCTCTACCTGTACCCCAATATATGTCATTTCCTCAACATTGATAGCTTTGTCCCTTTCTCTCTACTTATTCAAATGTTTCCTGTCTTGTTTTTTTTCTGATTCAAAAGTCAACTCCACCTCTTCTCAATTCTTCCTGATCTTATTGTCCCCTGAGTACATAAATTTCTTGGTTGTGCAACTTATTGGGCACTTAAAATAGAATCTAAAACAAAAACAGAAACAAAATACAAAAAACTCCACAACACCTGACATGATTTTAGTGGTCATCTAGCCAAATTATACACCCAATTCAGAAATCCCTTATCCAACATCCCCACAACAGTTATGCTAATTTAAAAAAAAAAAAAAACCTCATTATATCACAAAAAAGACCATTCATTCCTGATCATTCTAATTATGAGAAAGTTTTCTTTATGTTGAAACTGCTTTCTCTGTAATGTTTACTTATTGACCTCGGTTGCATCTTCTGGATCTGTAGTACAAAATTCTAACCCCTCTTCAAATATTTGAAGTACTTTACCACAAAAGAGGCTTTGTAAACATTTGTTGAATTATGTCTATAGATACTATAAAAGTCTTCTCTTTTGTAGGTTAAATATCTATGCTTTGTTCACTCACTCATTATATAAATTGAATTCTATCATTATGTTCTTTTCTTTCTTCAAGGCATGAAGACTTCCTCTTAAAAACATGATGCTCAGAGAAAAACATAATATTGCATGGTCTGGACTCTATAGTAAAGTCTTTCTTCCAAATGCTTTACTTCTCTCAAGTTCTACTTATCATCTTTGACAGATATTTTCCACTGTTGACTTATATTGACTCTGGAGTCAACTTCTACATGAATATCTAGGTTGAGTCCTTGCCAGTATGTACAAGTTTAGATTTTTTCATATTTATGTACAATTTTTTAGACACAGCTAGTTAGTCCAGGAGATGGAGTGTTAAATCTGGAATCAGGAATACCTATCTTTATGAATTCAAATCTGGCCTCATAATTACTAATTGTGTGATTCTGGGCTCATTATTTAATATTGTTTCAGTTTAATAATCTGCAAAATGAGCTGGAGAAGGAAATGGCTAACCACTCTAGTATCTATGGCTCTGTTATCCAACATCTTAGTTATCACTGTTAAATTGTGACATATAGATTTGTTAAGTTAATCCTCCATTTTCACTAAAATCTTTCATAAAATATATTGAGTAGGCTAAAGGGAAATATGGAGCCCTTAAATATCTCACAATAAAATTTCTTCCATGTTGATAATAATTTTAATCAAAAATATTCTTGCTAAACAAAATGAGGAAATTTCATAAGAATATTTTTTCAGAGTGATTACACATCACTATCCTTCATGTACATTATGCTCCAAGCAATCTGACATCTTTAATGTTCTGCACATTCATCTTCTATTTTAGAAACTTTCTATATCTTTACATTTTTTTATATTTAAATAGATTCCCTCCTTTGCTTTGCCTTTAAAGAATGCCAAGTTCCCTTCAAAATTAAACTCAACCTCCTATAGAATACTCAATATCAATAGATCAGAACACTTCTCTGTAAATGAACACTTTATTGCTGACCTGAAAGGAAAACTGATTCAGCAAAAGGAAAACACACAGCAACAGAAAAATAGATGGGTAGCTACCAGAGATTTTGTACACCATTTGACCCAGAACATTTGCAAACATGAACACTGGCATGATGAAAATGATGGAGAAATGAACAAACTGCTAAGCAAAAAGTGAGAACACACTTGGCTTGATCAACAGGTGTTTACATGTCTAAGAAAGTAGCATTTAACTTCATTAAAAGTAAAATGTAAATGAAGCTCAGAAAGATGCAGGATTCTTGTCTCAGATAAAAGGCAGATAAGATTCAGTTTTACATTGATAACACAATCCAAAGTACTTCTATGATGCCCTGAAGAAAATTTATGTGCAATAAAGACATCTGGCACATCTCAACTTCTCAGTATTGAGGAAGCCACATTGATTAATGATAAGAACTATGATCCTGGAGAGATGAGCTAAACAGTTCCATTGTACTCTCAACAGACTGCCATCAACCAAAGTTGAACCTCTTGACCACATACCTATGCAGTCAATTTCTCTCTAGTAGAACTCCCCACTGAAGAAGTACCGAATATCATTAGGCTCTGATTATGTGGCAAAGTACCTACAGCTAATTCCATCCCAGCAGTGATCTACAAGGCAGAAAGTCCCATTGCTCTTACAGAAGATGACCGAGATCCTCCAGGTTACATGACAAAAGGAGGCTATCCCCCAGGACATCAAGTATGTCTCCATCATCCATCTATATAAAGGAAAAGGAAATGGGTTGTGCTGTGACAATCATAGGAATGTCTGTCTCATTTTCTCTATCTCTGTCTCAGTCTCTGTCTCTTTGTGTCTGTCTGTCTGTCTCTCTCTTTCTTTCTCTTTCTTTGTCATTGTAAGGAAGATTCTTGCCAAAGTCCTCCATAATAGATTGATCCTTCACCTGGAAAATGGTCATCTATTCATAAGCCAATATGGCTTCAGAAAGAGCTGAAGAATAGTCAGCATGGTGCCTAACAGGTTTAGAAGAAATGCCAAGAACAAAACAATATTCATTGACCTGACCAAGATCTTTAATATTATCAATTGTGAAGGCTTGTGGATGATTATAGTGAAATTCATTTGCCCAAGAAGTTCATTAGAATTGTATATCAGTTTCTGGATTGCAAGCTTAAGTGGGTTCTGGATAAAGGACGATGTTTTTTATGCTTTCCCAGGGACCAATGGAATGAAACAGTTCTCTGTGCTTGCTCCCATGCTTTTTAGCATGATGTTTTCAGCAGTATTGTCATACACCTTCAACAAGAATAAAAACATTAAGGTTAGCTATCTCACTGATGGTAAATTATTTAATTTGAAAAGGCTACAATTCAAGACTAAAGTAGAGAGAGAATTGGTTTGTGATTTCTTGTTTGCAGATGATTGTGCACTCAGTGTAGCCTTCAAGGATGAGATGTGAAAGAGTATGGATTGATTCTCTACCACTTGTGCTAATTTTGGCCTGACAATCTACATAAAGAAAATAGAGGTTCTCCACCAGTCAATAGTATATCATTAATATGTGGAACCATTGCTTATAACAAATAGAGAAATTTTGAATGCTATGGATAAGTTCACTTACTTTGACAGCATACTTTCCAGGAACATATACATATATGATAAGTTTGACATATATATTAGCAGAGCTAGCTCAGTATTTGAGAGTCTCCGATTTAAAAGTATAGGAGAAAAGAAGTATTAGACTACATGCTAAACTTATAAAGTCTACAAACCCTTTTACTTACCTTATTATTATATGCCTTCGAAATCTGGACAGTATAAGTAGCACCATGCCAGGAAACTGAAGAGTTTACATTTATATTATCGTAGGAAGATTTTGAACATCACTTGGCAAGGTAAAGTATCAGACACAGTTTCTAGCACTGAACCAAACACTGAATTCAAGGTAAGATAAGGTATCAGACACTTTTTAGCACTAAATTCAAAGAACACAATTTTAATATGCTAGCCACCTTGTTAGGCAAATGTATTTTTGCCTAAAAAAAAAAAAAAAAAAAAAAAAAAACTATCACTATTTTATGGAGAATTCACACATGGCAAACATTGACATTAAAGTCAGAAATATTGGGAAAGGGCATTCTCAAGTTCTCTCTGAAGAACTTTATAATTGATTATGAGATGCAGGAGATACTTGTGCAGGACTTATCAGTATAGTATGTGTACAGTGTGCCTATATCAAAAAAGGTCTATGCTTTATGAGCAAGGCAGAATCATAATAACTCAAATATGTGAGGTACACAAATTAAAGATGTCTCCACTCCAAATGTTCATATGAATTATTTGTATCCTACCTATCATAGAGCTTTCTAGTCTCTGTGATCAGCCACGGTCAGATATACTGTACCTTGACTCCAAATTAGTAAAATCATTTTGGTCTTCTCTGAGACAAAAGACCACAATCAACCAACAAACCATATGTATATATATGTAATATATACACATATGCAATTATACACATATATGTATGTATATGTGTATATCTATCTTTTTATATAGCTATGTAGATAGTGATATCCTGAGTTCAGAGTTTCTCATCATCACAATTATAAAATTTAGGGAAATATGATAATTTTCTTCAAGGTTTTCATTTGAACTTTATAAATTCTTCTCTATGCATCAAAAAAAAAAATTCAGTTTAGTATATATTACATGGTGTAATGGAAGTCTCAATCTTCAGAAAAATGAAATCATTAATGTAACTATGAATAGATTTGCCAAAAATTCTTTTTTAAATAGAATTAAACTTCTAGGTTATATGGTTTGTGGAAATGTGATGATTTCAATAACTTGTTGACATACCATTTTTGTGCTCTTTCTCTAAATCAATCTTCCATATCTGACTAGATACTACATTTTTCATATTCCACAATGCCATTACTTTTTCATGTCTTTCATTTTCTCCTCATTTAATAATCTTCATCATTTTTTTCAGATTTATAGGATTATACATAATTATGTATCTTATTGTCATTCCTTGGTGATTTTACATCCTTTTGACTAGCCACAATTCTTAAAAACAACTTGATCTTGGAATTGTTATATTCTACTTAACAGTACTATCTCACAAGCCTTGGTCACACCCAAATACTTCCTTGTATTAAAATACAATACATAATAACTTCCTTGTATTAAAATTTCACTTCGCTTTGGTCATTAACTATAAATTTGTGCTTTAGTAAATAGACATTTGTTTTAAACTATTGATCCTGGGTGATATAGCTAACCATTGACTTCCAAGGAAATAATGTTGTTTTCCTTTCAAAATTCTATCTCACCTGGAAAGAAAAAATGAAATACATATTCAAAAATGAAACATATATTCAATGAAGTGACATTCAAGTCATTGAGAGACTTCTATATTACTAAAGATATTCCATATTTCTTCTAATATTATCATTTATTCATTTATTCACATAAGCAGAAAGCATATTTTGTTAATTACATTTTATATTTAAAGAGTATATGTGTATGTATGTGTATTTCTAAGTGTGTGTGTATTCTACTACTTTATATATAAATAAATCCTGATACTTAATATTGATTTTGGAAACATGAATGGTTGGGCATGTTCATGCCATTAAGATTCATTTATTCCCTACTTCTGGGGAGAGATGGTTTTCTTAAATTTATCAGTTCTGAGTTACAGAAAGAGAAGTAGTCATATACACTAAGACCAAGACTAATAAAGTGAGTTCCTAGGAACTGAGTGGTTGCTAAGAAGAAAAGACCCAGAACAATTCCAGGAAATATGCAAATCAAAGAGGGAAGGAAGAAAGGAGAGGAAGAGAGATGAAAGAAAGGAAGAGGGAGAGAAAGACAAACAGACAGAGGCAGAGAGAAAGAGACAGAGAGACAGAGGCAGAGAAAGACAGAAAGAGAAGGGGGAGGAGGGAAGGTAGAAGGGAAGGAGAAAGAAAAGGGAAAAGAAAGGAAAGGGGTATTGATGAGTAATACTTGTTAATGTCTAAGATAGTAAGTCTTTGACTCATTTTAACTATGTCACTAAGGCATATAGTCATATTCCCAGTAGTAGTGATACACTTATTTGAGTAAAGCTAACCTTTCATATAGGAGATACAAAGACTAGAGATTCCTAGGAATTTGATGTCCTGATAATAGGGAAATCTGGGTGGGAGCTTTCTGATCTTCTTTGGTTATCTATCTTCTTCTTTTTTTTTTAATTTTTTAAAATATTCCTTAAATCTAAAAGGAAGATAATGCAAATGACAAGAACACAAAAAGGGGGAAAATAAAGATTTTATTGAGGGAGGAAGAACATAAGGTGTAAAGATTGCTCACTGATAAATAAAATGCTATATTTTACATTTATCTCTGTCATATGTTTAGGGAAAACCTTCAAATATTAAGAGGAAAAAATTTAATATAAGTATCCTTACTGAAGTCAAGATCATAGGGAAAAATTAATAATTTCATTATCCATGCATATTTATGGTCTAAAGAATTCTCAAAGATACTCATTGTGTTCAAATGAATACTGATGAACTTCAAAGAAGTCCTAAACTGTGGGTCTAACTCAGAGTTAGACCCCCTAACTACTCTTACTAACATACAGATTTTCCAAATATTAAAACTTTGTCTAGGAGCAGACCTTAGGATAAGTTTGGGCAAATGAGAGCAGGATCTGCGAGTTAGCAGACCATTAAATTCCTAGAATGAGTCTAGAGATCTTTAAAAAAATAGATTGAATTTTAATTTTGTCATGGAAGGTTCAAAATAGATTTCATAAAAGTACTATGGCTCTCTTTTTTCAATTATACTTAAAATTGTAAATATTATCTTATTTTTATCTTCACAACAACTGTGAGACATAGGTGTTATTATTATCCTTGTGGTACAAATCATGAAAGCAATGTTTAGAGAAATTACATAGCTTGCCCAGGGTCACGCAGCTAGTATCAGTGGCATTATGTGAACTCAAGTTCCTATGTGAGCTTCAGGTCCAGCACCTTATCCACTGTTTCACCTAGCTGTCAAAAGCATAAAATCAATTTGGAAGTGTAGGTTGGAGCCTGACACTATAGGGTTTTTCATGGCAGGCAGGCTATAAGAAATATGAAGGGATGAAATATATTTGAGCAGAAGAGTGACCGACATACCTGTGCTTTAGGAAATTTTATTTTGGCAGCTGTGTACCGAATAGATTGGTATGGGGAAAAAGAGGAAGCAGAAATAACTTTAGGAATCTGTTAAAAATAGACCACATCAGGCCAGAAACTGGAAATTGAATAGATGCCCATCAATTGGAGAATGGCTGAATAAATTGTAGTATATGAATATTATGGAATATTATTGTTTGGTAAGAAATGACCAACAGAATGATTTCAGCAAGGCCTGGAGAGACTTACACAAACTAATGCTGAGTGAAACGAGCAGGGACAGGAGATCCTTATATACTTCAACAACAATACTATATGATGATCAATTCTGATGGACCTGGCCATCTTCAGCAATGAGATGAACCAAATCAGTTCCAATGGAGCAGTAATGAACTGAACCAGCTACACCCAGTGAAAGAACTCTGGGAGATGACTAAGAACTATTACATTGATTTCCCAATCCCTATATTTTTGCCTGCCTGCATTTTGGATTTCCTTCACAGGCTAATCGTACAATATTTCAGAGTCCGATTCTTTTTGTACAGCAAAATAAGAGTTTGGTCATGTATACTTATTGTGTATCTAATTTATACTTCAATATATTTAACATCTACTGGTTATCCTGCCATCTAGAGGAGGGGGTTGGGGGAAAGAGGAGAAAAATTGGAACAAAAGGTTTGGCAACTGTCAATGTTTTCAAATTACCCATACATATAACTTGTAAATAAAAAGCTATGAAATAAATTTTAAAAAAATAGACCACATCAAGGAACTGGCAACTCAGTAGATTCCCATGAGTTGGGGAATGGCTAAATAAGTTATCCTATATAAATGTAATGGAATATTATGTCTTATAAGAAATGACAAACAGCCTGATTTCAGAAAAGCCTGGAAAGACCTGCATGAATTGATACTAAGTGAAATGAGTAGAACCAAAAGAACATTGTTCACAGAAACAAGATTTCATGATGATCAGCTATGATGGATTTGGCTCTTTTTGACAATGAGGTGATGGAAAGAGTCATTGCCTCTAGAAAGAGAACTATGAAGATTGAATATGGATCAAATCATAATATTTTCACTTTTTTGTTGGTGTTATTTATTTTTTGTGCTTTTTTCTCATTTTTTCTTTTAACTTTTGATCTGACTTTTCTTGTGCAGCTTGTGAATATGGAAATATGATTAGAAAAATTGTACATGTTTAACCTATATTGTTTGCTGCCTATGGGGAAAGTAAGGAGAAAATTTTGGAACACAAGATTAGGGTTAGGGTTGGAATTAAGAGAGAAATTAAATTAGATATTTATGATAACAAAGTATCTTCATAGAAATGATTCTTGAACTTGTAGGAATAGATGAAATCACCATGGAGAGAAAAAAATAGCACCTCATCCGATTTCAGAGGATCTCCATATTATGGGAAAGAAAGTTTGGAAATGTTACAGGGGGAAAAATATAAAGCATTTATCATCTATATCAAAGGACAATTAAGATATAATAGTACCATGAAAGCTAAGGGAGAAAGAATTCCAGAAGAAGGAGGTGGTTCACAATGTAAAAACTGCAGAGAAGTCAAGAAGAATGAGATCTGAGAAACATTTTCTTTCTATCCCTTTTTATAGGTCAGTCTTCCTGGTTGTCTTCGTTTGCTTTTTCTTTTCTTTTTTTTTTTTTTTTTTTGACATCAGATCTTTCTATTAAGAATTTCTCTTCTCTCCTCTCCTCTCCACTCATTTTCTCTCTTCTTCTCTCTTCTCCTCTTTCCTGTCTTTCCCCCTTCTCTTTCTTTTTCTCTCCCTCTTTACAATATTATGCTCATCCACCTAATCAATACATTATCTGGAATACACTTCCAGAGCAGCACTGAACTTAACATATGTTTCTCAAATCAAATAAGTGTGTATCGTTGTCTGGAAAGTGAGGGTGTGAGGTGGGGAGAGTGAAGGGTTAGTTTAACTTTTACTATGATTAAGTGGAAAGGTGGTATTCCTAAAACTGCATCTGGTCCTGGCATCAACACTCACTGTGAACAAGCAGACTCACAAGCAGTACAAATGTGGGGGAGGAGAAGGAATCTGGGGGAGGGAAATGGCTTTCCTCCAAATAGCACATTTCCTTCAAACACATGCGCTAGGAATATATTAAAAAGAGCTAGAGTGTCTGGCTAATGTTGAGATCGCCTTATAAGATCTCACATATAGCTCCTTACTTGTGTACAATGGTAGCAATAGAATAAAATCACCATAGGATTATAGGCTTACTTAACTTGATTGATTCATCCATCAGTCAGATCTTAGTCTGGTTCCTTTAACTAGTAGAGCCTCTCCTCAAGGGTATTTGGGAAGACATGCCCCTTCTCAAACTAGTTGAGCATCATTACCTGTGAAAAACATCTTCTCCACTATGGTGGACAATTTGGACACTTACATATTTAGATTTTGAATTCACATAGATATTTGAGCTTTTTCAGGCTTGCTGACTGTAGAACAATTTTAGTTAAACTTAGAAAGCATTTTGTAAAATTTTTGTCATCCGGTAAATGTAAGTCAAAAATGCCATAAGTATTATGTGCATTTTGGACCCTTCTTTGATCATCAGAGAAAGTGGTCACTTATAAAATAGCCTCTCCTTGTAAAAATAATTTAAAATTATTCAATTACCTGGGAATCGTCTGCCAGTCCTCCAGAGCTAAGGAAAAAAAATGTTCTCACTTCTTTCCACATGAACTTTAAAAACTTTTTTTCTGACCTTTTAAGTGTAATTAGGAATAAAATTTTCATATAAGTTAGCATAAACTCTGGATAAGAATCTGATCTCAGTGGGGTTTTATCCAGACCCACAAATCTTCAAACATTCACGCATCACCACTTTGTAACTTGAATTGGGATTTCCAGCCAGCAACAGCAGGAGAACTAGAGCCAAGTGAATTATAATATCTAATAGTTATTACATTGTGGAGCAGCAGTTGAAAAGCTGGGCCTGGAGCCAGTCAGCTCTTAGATACTAACACTACACACACAAATCATGGTCCATGTTTTCAGCAAAGGCTGGGGGAGTGGAACAGTAACAGAGCTTACAGATAAACTCCCCTGCAGAACTGAAATTCCCAGTTGCTTATCTCTAATTAAAATTTGACAGCAAACACTCTTTTTCAACTGTCAAGTCTCAACATTTTCTAAAAGCCTATACTGATTATTGTGATTTCTGAAAGGCTTAATGCTCTAAGTGAAAAAAAAAATATTATAATAACATGCACTTTTCATCCCACCCATTTATCAACAATAAACAGTTATTTACATTTGCAGATTGCAGTTTTAAGATGTAAGTAGACTACTCATGGACTAAAGTATTTCTTTTGTATATTATGTTGGATACCAAGAACTCTGTGGATGCATAATTGTTCAGGGTTGATGGTATTATCTGCAGTTTAAAGACAAAAAAATTTCTGGGACAGAAATGGCTTTGCATGAGGTTAGAATGTATCAGTCATGAACAGAAGTAAAAATCATTTTTCCATTTCTCTTACCTTGCCCTTAAACAAGCCCATCAATAAAAAATGACAAAGAAAGCATTGAAGATAACTTCTCATCTTCTTAAAGTTTATAAGACATTCACAATAACTCCCTTTTACTAAACACACAACATAGAATTGTTTTTCCTGATGTTCCAATTGAAAATCACTTGGGATAGGGGCAGGAGGTAAAGGAGGAAGTCCTTTAATATGTATTGTCTACCCTGAGGCTACTCATTTTCCTAATGGAGATGGATAGGTAAGGGAGGAATCAATGGTTTTCAAGAGACAATCCCCCTAGGCCTACTAGTTAGTTTATAAAACACAAACAGAGCTCTTAACATTTTTTCTAAAGCACAGTACCAATATCACACTGCAGGGCTTGTGTACATGTTGTGCTTGTATTATTTACAATGGAGTTCCATTTTAAAACCATTTGACAAGAGAGTGCCAGGGTTGTTTTATCTATCTAAAAAGGTTAAGTACTTTGAATTCTTAAAGCAAAAGAACAGAGCTTAGATATTCATATTAAACAAAGGGGGGAAAATTGTGTTTGCCAGTATATATAAATTTTAGATCCCACCAAATTATGAATTATATTGAATTCTTGGCAAAACAAAATATTTGCACTATCTACCCATTCCCATAACAAATACAATTACGTCTTTGACAGATTATATGTCTGCCATCCATGGACTATCCTGGATGATGGGGATGAGATTAATAATGGTGGTGATATTAGGGAGGATTAGATCAAGTAGGGAACCTCTACCAATGAAGGTTAGCATCTGGTCTCTTAATTTTTATCTTTAGATAGTTGCCTAGGATACTGAAAGATCAAATGACTTGCCCAAGATCACATAGCCAGTATCAGAAGCAGGACATAAATCCAAGTCTCCTAGAATCTAAGAAATGCTCTTTGGTCACTTTGCAACATTGCCAATCATTATCATGATTATCACAATTCATAATAATTCTATTAGCACTTTAATATTTACAAGTTGTTTTATACTCATGACATTATTTGAACCACACCACAATCCAAAAAGGTATAAACTAAAAGTATTTTTTTATTTATCTCCTCCATGAGACTGAAGCTTTTTTGAGGGTATTGATTATTTTTTTTTGTTGTTGTTTGCAAGTGTTTTTTATTTTTATCTTCCTTTGTATTTTTTGCTGCTAAGAACATGTTGTTGTTATTGATGTTGTTAAGTTGTGTCTGAATCTTTATGATCCCAAAGATCACATTGTCCATGGGATTTTTTTATTTGTTTGTTTGCTTGGGGACAGGCATACTGAAGGGGTTTACCATTTCCTTCTCCAGCAGATTAAGGCAAACAGATGTTAATTGTTTTATCAAAAATCATCGAGCTAGTAAGTGCCAGAGATCAGATTTGAAATCAGGTCTTTCTGAATACAGACCTAGTAATTATCCACTGAGCCATCTAGTGGCATCTATGTCACACAGTAGGTGATTAATAAATGCTAGTTGACTCATTGACTTTTTCATTAAGTCTGCAAATGATTATCTTCAGAAGCTGACTAGCTGTAATGATTTTATTTTCAGCTTTAGAATCTTGAGAAAATGGCCGACATTTGAATTTGATAGTAGATTCAGAAGTCATGATTAAAATATAAACTCTGTTGTGCTTTTTATTTACTTTCAAAAGTTGCTTATATTTAGTGATCCTTCTTTTCTTCCCACTTGAGAATGTGAATTATATCTAACCTTTCAAAACTAGAATTTCTCATGTTTTGAGTAATTCCTAAAACTACATGACCTTTCATTTCTTCTTTAGCATTCAGACTTTTCTCTGCTCAACTGTTTTGTTACATGAGCTTGGCTAATCATTGTACCTCATTTTCATTCATTTCTTCAATTGTCAATTAAAAATTTGTATTGGATTTCTCTAGTATCTAACCCAGCTCTGTAACTATTATTCCAAGTGATAATGCAACCATTTCAATTAGAATTCATGATAGTTTGTATTGCTGCATAAAAGTATTGCCAGTATCTGTTGAAAAACAAAATGAGCATTGTACCTATTACATTTATTAGTATTTGTCCTTATCATTGGATACAATACTATCTACTTCCAAAAGTTCCATTGTTAGCTGTATAGTTACTTATTTTTAGTTAGATATTTTGAACCAAAAAGTTAACATTTAGAATAAATCATCAAAAAAAAAGTATTTGTTGCTCTTAGTTTGTATTTTAAAGGCCTTTCTCAAAATTTTAAGTGAAATTATTCATCTAGGGATATGACATGCTTATTTTTATAATTTTGCACTTTAGTAATCCTTAATGAATATTAAGACAACTGAAAGCTGAAAAGTCAAATGATACAACTGAAGAGTCATGATATAGTAGATTGGGTACTCAATTTTGAGCCCAAAAGACCTGAGTTCAAATTCCATTTGAGACACTAATTTTATAATCTTGGGGAAACTACTTAACCTTTCTTTGCCACAGCTTCCTCATCTGAAATGCAGAGTTTTACTCATAGATAAACCATCATAAAGAAAATGTTTTATAAATTTTATAATACTATATAAATATGAGCTATTGTTATAATAATATATTTTAATAATAATTAAGCAACTAGTTGCTTTGGGGGGGAGGGGCACTGGCCTTAATGGCTTTCAGGGTCCCTTAACCCTAAAACTTTGATCTTCTATACTAGAATATGCTATGCACTATGAAATTCAGTCTTATGTTACTATGTTTTCTTTGTGGTTGAAGAGATTGCAGTTTTGTTTGAAGACTGTTTTAGAAAAGCCTATTTGATTACCTAACAGTTCCTTGGAAAAGCAACATGATATTTTGAAGGAACACTAGCCTTTGAATCAGAAGATCTGAGTGCAAATTCTGGCCCTTACTAGTTATAAAACTATTGATTTTATCATATGAAGCCTCAGGAAGAAAGAGTTTTATAAACCTTATAACACTGTGTAAATGTGAGCTATTGTCACTAGTAATCAACTAGTTACTTTCAGATTCAAATGTCAATATAATACAAAAGGTAATTTTTATAATATGGCCTAAATTCAACCAGTAAGTACTTATATATCTAAAGCCAGTTCTTTGCAGCACTGTAAACTAAAGTAAGTTAAAATAAAGGGTGAAAAAAGAAGAAAAACCCACAGGATTAGAGTTATAAAATAAATAATTTAGACACATTGAAAGACTCTTTGTGAGATATGAATGAACTGATTCTGCCTGCTGGGATATTTAGCAGATGAAAAGTGTGACAACGACATTACTGTGGTTGTTTGGTACATAATTTACAGTATTCCTAATGAATATTTCATATAGTATCATTTGAGTATGAATTGTAAGACATGTATATCTCCACTCACAAGAGGCATTGTCAAACTCCTCAGTTTGAAATAAGCATTTATAAATTAATTATGAAGACTGTAAGAGGAAAGAAGACTGCTATCTCTCTTTGTGATTCTCAAGCAACTTTTTGAGAAATAGAATCCACTTTTCCAAGAATAAAATCAATATCTTGGAGACTGAACAAGGTGCATCCTATCACACTAATGAATCCAAATTTAGCCAGAGCTCAAGACAGACCTCAGTAGCTTTTAAAGTTGCCACCACAAGATAATAAGGTTAAGAATTTTGAGTGATCCAATTTTGATATGCAATATTTTTATTAATTTCTAGATTCAAAGGCCTCATCTCTTTCTATCCTCCTCCTCCTCTTTCTTTCTCCTGTTTCTGTCTTTTTCCTTCCTCTGTCTCTCTCCATATCTTTCCATCTTTTTCTCTCTCTACCTCTCCATCTCTCTATCTCTGTTTCTCTGTCTCTGTTGCTCTGTCTCTGTTTATCTGTGTGTCTATGTGTCTCTGTCTCTTTCTCTCTCCTCCTCCCCCCACCCCATTCTCTTTCTCTCCTTGCCTTCCTCCAGCCCCTACTTACTCCCTTTCTTTTCCCTCTCCCCTAGAGGATACAAAGAAATATTTTATGTTTGGGCAAGACTTAAATCCAGATCTTCTTGATTTGAAGGCTTCTGGACTCTATCTACTATGGCCCACTAAATTTTAATATCCTTAACTGGGATTGATTGAATGTCCCCTTTACTCAGGTTAATCTGTAAATATGTTTGATATTGTTGGTGGCTATGGCCCTAAGGAAGTTAGGGACTTCCTTGGTATCTGCCACATTACCTGATCTACTGCTGGTCACAAAACAGGCACTCGGGAAATACCCGTTTGTTGAACTAAAAAGAAACTCAAGAGGCCTTACAGATATAGACTCAGGCAACTGGGACTTATTAAGTCAGACATTGAAGAACTCAAGACTTAAGCTATTGATTTTTAACAACAAAAACCAGTTCATTAATATTTATTATTTTCTGTATATATTCATATTTCCTTTGGTTATTTATTGTCAATTGGCTATTCACATGCATATATAAACCTTTTTGCAGGGATTTTTTTTTTTAATTTATACCATTCCTTAGATTATAATGAGGTCCATAAATTTAGTTCCTACTTTGCAAAGTGATACTATCTTTTATTTATTGAAAACTTACTTCTATGTTGCTTTAAGTAGTTTCCTCCAGTTCAATTATACCAGCTATAAATAATCTCTCCCTGCTCCAAACTTTCATGACATTGTATACCTTTTTAAAATCATTGTGTTTAGTAAATTGTTACAGTCCTTGAAGCATTAAAATATATTGCTGTTACTATCTATTTAATTTATGTCAAAGCCATCTTCCTATATGTATTTTCCCTTCTACTAAATTTCAGTTACTTAAAAGTGGGAACCATCCCTTATTTATTGCTAAATCTTCCTCAGTCACTTGAACCCAATATGTAGTTAATAAATGTTTGAGAAGCACTTAAATGACAGGCCAGATCTGACCAAGAAGCCTTTTCTTCCTTTATGTATGCACCCTAGTGTCATAGTATATTTTCAATAGCTGATTTCTAAGGACACAAATCTTTTGCCATATTGTATTATAAAGGTGTCTATGACTGGGTAATAGTAGAGATTGATAGGGGTTTGAGTTTTATTGTGAAGATTCAGAAATGTAGTTGCAAGGCTGAATTTTCTGAGTATTATGCCCTGGTTCCCTTACCTTAGCACAGGACTTGATTGTAAATCCAATAAAATGTTCAGTTACATTACACATATGCTTGCATTTTTGAAATCTTCCCAGGGATTAACACCTCACATCCACAACACCCTCAGGCAAGACAGAAGCTGGAAAATTCTGTACCACCAGAGCTGAACTACTGCTAGCTTCTCAGAGAGTAAAACGATGGATTCACTATCTTAGGATAAATGAATCCCATTCATTTTCTTGTCTTGGGGTAATGACTGTGGATTTCCCAGAGATTCAGCATCAACTGCTGAATTTTTTTGATTTTGGGGATAAACACACTCTATATTTAAGTTATTATCATTTTTTTTCTCAGAAGTAGAAACTGGGCCAGACTCGTCATGGCAAATAGAATTTTAAAAGAAGCATAAAGAGTTTCAAATATAAGAGCAGCTAAGAGGTTTTCACAGTAGATTGTTGTGTTTGTCCTTGTTCTTGAAAAGAACCATAGCATTAGGGACGTGATGCCATGACATGCAAGTGAAATTAGATTTAAGTGAGGGAGGCTGTACAAGATCACCTGTCTCATTTTCCCCTCCAGAGTCATCTGGGTCCAGTGGCCAGATATAGATCAGGACAACTGAAGATGGTCTCTGATATAATGGAGACCTGGGCCTTTTTAAGCTAAGGTCTTCAAAAGGTCTCAGTTTGACTGAGGCTACCATTCAGTGATTAAGGCTAGGTAGCAATTGAGGCAAAGAATCTTTTCTTTCACAAGTTGTCCAAAAGGAATCTGAATAAATAAATAAAACAATGACCAAATGGGGCTTATTAGTGGCCAATTAGAATCAGCTTGGTTTTGATTTAAGGCCTAGTCCTTAAAAGAAGAAATCTAGCCAATAAACCAAAGATATCCTGACAGGGTTCAGAAGTGCAAAAGAGAAAAAAAAATGCTTTTAAGAGCATCTATAGGTAAGAGTATGATTTTCTATGGGGACAGAGAGAGGAAATAAAGGAATGAAGAAAGGAAGGAGAAAGGGAGGGAAGAAATGAAGGAAAGAGGGGAAGAAGGAAGGAAAGAAGGAAGGAAGAAAGGAAGGAAGGAAGGAAGGGAGGGAGGGAGGAAGGAAGGAAGGAAGGAAGGAAGGGAGGGAGGGAGAGAGGGAGGAAGAGAAGAAGAGAGAGAAGGAGAGAAGGAGGAAGGGAGGCAAGGAGAAAAGGAGGGAGGGAGAATGGGAGAGAGGGAGGGAGGGAAGAAAGGAGGAGGGAAGGAAGGAAGGGAAGAGAAAGGATGGGAGAAAGGAAGGAAGGAATCTTCCATCTGACCAATTCCAGGCCAGTTTTATTTAGAAAAGTTTTTGTCCTTCATTTTGGAAGAGAGCCATGACATCAGGGAAATGATGCAAATGAATTGGATTTAAGTGAGGGGTGACACATGGATTCTAAAGGTGTATGAAAAATCCTAAGAAGATACTGGTAAATTATCACACCACAAATATGAGGCATATAGTAGGTGACATATCATAAAACTTAATAAATGTTTATTGATTTATTGATCTTTCAATTGTCAAGCTTTACTATATTGAATTACTAATGGGGCAAAGAAAAGCAATATTAATTTATGTGAGGTACAGGGAAGAGAGTCTGGACTTCTTTTTCTCTATCTGTAGATGGAATTCCCAACTGTGGAATTCAAATCTGCATCTACAACTCATAATATATGTTAGAAGGATAACTTGAATTCAGCTTTTCCTTTTTCCAAGGACATCCTGCTATCCATTCCACATTGCCTCCCATTAAGAGTAACAAATACAATTACCTCTCTTTATATTTTTCCCTGATAAATTCAAGGTTAGAACAGAGCTCTTTAACCCTCTTTAAAGTCTGATTAGAATAATGTTTTCAAACTTACAAAATCTACCTAATTACAAAGGAAATCAATTATGTTGAAATATAGTTATTAAAATATTTAATTAAAAACAATTTAATGAAATTCAGGTTAAAAATTCTTGATCTAGAGAAATCAAGAGTTATTTTCTTTCCTCCATGTTTATGTTTTCTATTGCCTCAAGTCACTTATTCACATCAGAAAAATAGAGGAAAGTGCTCTGTTAGAATTGACTGGATGAATCATCTTCACTTGAAAACAATCAAACAAACAAACAAAATCCTTTCCTTTCTTTGCTGTTTCTTATCTGAGGAATAGTCCTTTTATCTCAGAGTGTGAGCAAATAGCCATTCTTCTTTTCAAAATCAATGTAGAATATCTTCAGAGGCAAAGAAACAACACTCACTTTCATTTCATTATATTGAATTACTTTCATAGATCATTATTCATAAAATAAAAATTGATTGAATCTTAAAGTATGACTAGATTGTTTATTTTTATGATGAAGAATCTCCTGAATTTGAACAAAAATGGAACTGAGAAGAGAAAGAAAGGTAAGAAAAGATAAAGAGTAAGGTCATTTGAATATGTCCTGATAACCTAAATTTGCATTTAGAAAATAGAGAGGAGGGGCGAGCCAAGATGGAGAAGAAGGCATACCAGACTTTCTAAGCTCCTCTCATTCCCTAATAACCAACTATTTAATTCAGCCTCAAAAATAGCTCTTCACTACTTAAATTCATGAAGATTAGAAGCACTACCATTTACCAGCCTAAGTCAATCTGGAAGATTGCGAGGAAAAGTTTGTCCTGAGGGGCCAGGAACAGACTAGCACAGGCAGCAAGAGGCTAGCTTTCTGAGCAGACCTGTGGCTAGAGAAGTTATAGAGACAACTCTGCTATAGGCTAACTGCTCTGCCTTGACTACAAAGCAGTAAACTGGCAGGGAAATTAAAGCCTAAAACAGAGGGTACTATAAAAAATGCCAGAACCTAAAAAGATCTGGCTGTAACCACTCAAACCTGGAAGTAACTCAGGCAGACCCTCAACATAGCCCTGCAGCCACATCCTGCAGTTTGGGGCTTTTGCAGGGACAGTTACAAATCTGCACAGCAGTGAGGGGGTACAGCCTGGGCAGCCTCTAATCGACACAGTGCTGGGCTCAGCCTGGCGCAATAGAAATTCCCCAGGAGACTGTGCTTCCAAGGCAGACACTTCCGTTCCCTACAAATCCATTCACTGCTCAACTACTAATATCTACAGTCCCATGGCAGGCTTTGGCTTGGGGTAGTGAAACTCTCACTGCTCAGCGTCTAGCCCCAGGGCAGTCATTATCTCACACAGCTGGGGTTCTTTGAAGGGCACTTTCCCAGCTCAGCCCTGTAGGCCTGAGTTATTCCTGGGTGGGGAACTCTTTCCCAGAGCACTCCAGTCCCTCGCTGCTTTTTGTAGCTGGTCGACAGGACCCGTCCACACACCTAACACTGCTCTGCAGAGGAAGCTGGTAACCTCCTAGCTTTGAAGGCAGACCCTACAGGCGCTAACAAAATGAGTAAAAAAATCAAAAGAACAATTGATAGTTTCTATACAGAAAGAGAACACCTTTTCAACCCTGAAGAAACTAATAGCAGAAAATCTCTAGACAATTGTTGGCCCCAATACAAAAGGCTCTCCTAAAAGAGACTATTAAAAACCTTAAAAGAAAACTAGAAGAAAAATGGGGAAAGGAAAGAGAAGCTATGCAAGAGAGTACGGAAAAGACATATAACTCACTAAAAGAAAAAAATGATTAAGTGCAGGGAAATAGAATTTGTGAATTGGAAAAAGAAAATAACTCACTAAAAATCAGAACTGAACAAATAGAAATGACTGATTCATTGAGACATCAAGAATCAGTCAAGCAAAACCAAAAAAATGAAAGATTGGAAAAAAATGTCAACTATTTACTTGGAAAAACAACAAACCTGGAAAATAGCTCTAGGAGAGATAACCTGAGGATCATTGGACTACCAGAAAATTATGATGAAAAAAGAGCCTAGATACTATTTTACAGGAAATCATCAAAGAAAACTGCCCAGAAGTAATAGAACTGGAAGGGAAAATAGGCATTGAAAGAATTTATCAAAAATATTCTGGAAAAGACCCTAAAATAAAGACTCTGAGGAATATTGTGGCCAAAGTTCAGAATTTTCAGACTAAAGAAAAAATTTTACAAGCAGCCAAGGAAAAAATAGTTCAAATACTGAGGTGCCACAATAAGGGTCACACAAGATCTGGCTGCCTCAACATTAAAGGATAAAAGGGCCTGGAATCAGATATTCTGAAAAGCAAAATAACTTGGAATGCAACCAAGAATAAACTACCCAGCTAAGCTGAGTATTTTTTCCCATGGAAGAAAATGGACATTTAATGAAACAGAGGAATTCCATTTATTTCTAAGGAAAAAAAAAACAGACTTAAGCAAAAAATTTGATCTCCAACAACAGAACTCAAGAGAAGTAGAAAAATGTAAAAGGAACTCTTGAGAACTGTATTTCTGTTGTGGATATACATAAAAAACCATATGTATAATTTGATTTTACCAATGTAACAAAAAGGGAAGTAGAAATGGAAAGGGGATAGTGTCAGAAAAGGGGAAAGGAGAGATAAAAAGAGGGAAACCACATGCAATGATGAGGCAAAAGAAACCTATCAAATCTGAGGGAACTTAGAGAGGGGGAGGAACATTGTGTGAATCCTACTCTCATCAGAGTTGGCTCAAAGAGGAAATAATTGACATATTTGTTTTACAGAGAATCTTCTCTCACTTCATTAAAAAGTGGGAGAGGAAAAGGGAAAAGGGAAAAGTGTAATAGGGGAAGGGTACAAAAAAGGGGAAGGGATTCAAATGGAGGAAGGAAGGATATTAAAGAGGGAGAACTGTGTGACGCAAGTGGGACCAATAAGTTTAATACTAGGGAAGGAGGGAAGGAGGGCAAGAAAAAGAAAAGCACAACATGGGGATATTAGGATGGAAGGAAATACAGAATTAGCGATTTTAATCATAAATGTGAATGGGATGAACTCTCCCATAAAGAGGAGGCAGATAGCAGACTGGATCAAAAGTCAGAACCTTACAATATGTTGTTTACAAGAAACACATTTAAAACATGGAGATACATACAGAGTAAAGGTAAAAGGCTGGAGCAGAATCTATTATGCTTCAGGTGAAGTCAAAAAAGCAGGGGTAGCCATCCTTATCTCAGATTAAGGAAAAGCAAAGATTGATCTGATGAAAAGAGATAAGGAATCTTGCTATCTTGCTAAAGGGTACTATAGACAATGAAGCAGTATAAGTATTGAAAATATATTCACCAAGTGATATAGCATCTAACTTCCTAAAGGAGAAGTTAAGAGAGTTGCGAGAAGAAATAGACAGCAAAACTATAATAGTGGGAGATCTCAATCTTGCACTCTCAGACTTAGATAAATCAAATCACAAAACAAATAAGAAAGAAATTAAAGAGGTAACTAGAATATTAGAAAAATTAGATATGATAGATTTCTGAAGAAAACTGAATGGTGACAAAAAGGAGTATACTTTCTTCTCAGCAGTTTATGGAACGTACACAAAAATTGACCATATATTAGGACATAAAGACCTCAAAATTAAATGAAGGAAGGCAGAAATAGTAAATGCTTTCTTTTCAGATCACAATGCAATAAAAACTATATTCAACAAAAAGTTAGGTGTAAATAGACCTAAAAGTAATTGGAAACTAAATAATCTCATCTTAAAGAATGATTGGGTGAAACATCAATCAAACAGCAAATTATAGACACAATTAATAATTTCACTCAAGATAATGACAACGGTGAGACATCATACCAAAATTTATGGGATGCAGCCAAAACGGTAATAAGGGAAAATTTTATATCCTTAGAGGCTTACTTGAATAAAATAGAGAAAGAAAAGATAAATGAATTGGGCCTGCAAGTTAAAAAGCTAGAAAAAGTCCAAATTAAAAACCCCAATCAATTACTAAACTTGAAATTCTAAAGTTAAAAGGAGAAGTTAATAACATAGAAAGTAAAACAACTCTCAAATTAATAAATAAAACTAAGATTTGGCTTTATGAAAAAACCAATACAATTGATAAACCTTTGGTAAATATGATTAGAAAAAGAAGAGAGGAAAGTCAAATTAGTAGTCTTAAAAATGAAAGGTGAGAACTTTCCACCAATGAAAGAGGAAATTAAAGAAATAATAATGGGTTACTTTGCCCAACTTTATGCCAATTAATTTGATAACCTAAGTAAAATGGAAGACTGCCTCCAAAAATATAGGCTTCTCAGATTATCAGAGGAGGAAGTAAATTGCTTAAATAGTCCCATTTCAGAAAAAGAAATAGAACAAGCTATTAATCAACTCCCTAAAAAAAATCCCCAGAACCAGATAGATTTACACGTGAATTCTACCAAAGATTCAAAGAACAATTAGCCCCAATGCTTTATAAACTATTTGAAAAATTAAGGAATGAAGGAATCCTACCAAATTCCTTTTATGACACAGACATGTTACTGATAAATAAACCAGGTAGGTTGAAAACAGAGAAAGATAATTATAGACCAATCTCCCTAATGAATATTGATGCTAAAATCTTAAATAAGATACTAGCAAAAAGACTACAGAAAATCATTCCCAAGATAATACACCACAATCAAGTAGGATTTATACCAGAAATGCAGGGCTGGTTCAATATTAGGAAAACTATTAGTATAATTGACCATATTAATAACCAAATTAACAAAAACCATATGATCATCTCAATAGATGCAGAAAAAGCACTTGATAAAATCCAACATCCATTCCTATTAAAAACTCTTGAGAGTATAGGAATAAATGGACTTTTCTTTAAAATAATCAGTAAGATCTATTTAAAACCAGCAGTAAGCATCATATGTAATGGGGACAAACTGCAACCATTCCCAATAAGATCAGGAGTTTTGAAACAAGGTTGCCCACGATCACCGTCACTATTTAATATTGTATTAGAAAAGTTAGCTTTGGCAATAAGAGTTCACAAAGAAATTAAAGGAATAAGAATAGGCAATGAGGAAACCAAATTATCACTCTTTGCTGATGATATGATGGCATACTTAAAGAACCCCAGAGATTCTACTAAAAAGTTATTAGAAACAATCCACAGCTTTAGCAAAGTTGCAGGATACAAAATAAACTGACATAAGTCATCAGCATTCTTATATATCACTAACAAAACCCAACAGTTAGAGTTACAAAGAGAAATTCCATTTAAAGTAACTACTGATTGTATAAAATATTTAGGAATCTATCTGCCAAGGGAAAATCAGAAACTTTATGAGAAAAACTACAAAACACTTTTCACACAAATTAAGTCTGATCTAACCAACTGGAAAAATATTAAATGTTCTTGGATTGGGCAAGCAAATACAATAAAAATGACAATACTACCTAAACTAATCTATTTATTTAACGCTATACCAATCAGACTCCTAAAAAACTATTTTGATGACCTAGAAAAAATAACAACAAAGTTCATATGGAAAAACAAAAGGTCAAGAATTTCAAGGGAATTAATGAAAAAAAAAATCTGAAGGTGGCCTAGCTGTACCCGATCTAAAATTATACTATAAAGTAGCAGTTACCAAAACCATCTGGTATTGGCTAAGAAATAGACTAGCTGATCAATGGAATAGGTTAGGTTCAAAGGACAAAACAGCCAATAACTTTAATAATCTAGTGTTTGACAAACCCAAAGACCCCAGTTTTTGGGATAATAACTCATTATTTGACAAAAATTGCTGGAAAAATTTGAAATTAGTATGGCAGAAACTAGGCATTGACTCACACTTACCACCATACACCAAGATAAGGTCAAAATGGGTTCATGACCTAGGTATAAAGAATGAGATTATAAATAAATTGGAAGAGCATAGGATAGTTTACCTCTCAGACCTGTGGAAAGAATTTATGACCAAAGAAAAACTAGAGATCACTATTGACCACAAAATAGAAAATTTTGATTATATCAAATTGAAAACTTTTTGTGCAAACAAAACTAATGCAGAAAAGATTAGAAGGGCAACAATAAACTGGGAAAACATTTTTACAGTCAAAGGTTCTGATAAAGGCCTCATTTCCAAAATATATAGAGAATTGACTCAAATTTATAAGAAATCAAGCCATTCTCCAATTGATAAATGGTCAAAGGATATTAACAGACAATTTTCAGATGAAGAAATTGAAATTATTTCAAGCCTTATGAAAAAATGCTCCAAGTCATTATTAATCAGAGAAATGAAAATTAAGACAACTCTGAGATACCACTACACACCTGTCAGATTGGGTAAGATGACAGGAAAAAATAATGATGAATATTGGAGGTGATGTGGGAAAGGAGGGACACTGATGCATTGTTGGTGGAGTTGTGAACGAATCCAACCATTCTGGAGAGCAATCTGGAATTATGCCCCAAAATTATCAAAATGTGCATACCCTTTGATCCAGCTGTGTTACTTCTGGGCTTATATCCCAAAGAAATACTAAAGAAGGGAAAAAGTGCCATGTGCCAAAATGTTTGTGGCAGCCCTGTTTGTAGTGGCTAGAAACTGGAAATTGAATGGATGCCCATCAATTAGAGAATGGTTGGGTAAATTGTGGTATATGAATGTCATGGAATATTATTGTTCTGTGAGAAATGACCAGCAAGATGAATACAGAGAGGACTGGCGAGACTTACATGAATTGATGCTGAGTGAAATGAGCAGAACCAGGAGATCATTATATAGCTCAATAACAACAACACTGTATGAGGATGTATGCTGATGAAAGTGGATTTCTTCGACAAAGAGATCTGAGTTTCAATTGATCAAGGATGGACAGAAGCAGCTACTCCCAAAGAAAGGACACTGGGAAATGAATATAAACTGCTTGCATTTTTTGTTTTTCTTCTGGGGTTATTTATGCCTTCTGAATCCAATTCTCCCTGTGCAACAAGAGAACTGTTCGGTTCTGCACACATATATTGTATCTAGGATATACTGTAACCTATTTAACATGTATAGAATGCTTGCCATCTGCGGGAAGGGGTGAAGGGAGGGAAGGGAAAAATCGGAACAGAAGTGAATGCAAGGGATAATGCTGTAAAAAATTACCCTGGCATGGGTTCTATCAATAAAAAGTTATTTAAAAAATAGAAAATAGGGAGGAAAATATCACTCTCAGTTCTTCACCCTACCCCAACTTCCCACATAGTCAAAAGCCAACAGGATTATCATTGCATGCAGCTACATTGGGCATTATAAATTATAATACCAGTCATGACTGGATCACAGGAGTTAGATCATGTTAAAATACCTTAACCTCATCTTTTCCAGCATTCTTATTTTACAAATGAACATGCTGGGGCTCTAAGTGATGAAGCAATCTTCTCCATGGTCATAAGAGGAGCAGATACATATAAATGGTGCCAGGATTCCAATACTTATTCTTTAACTTCTGACCCAGTTTTTTCTTACCCCATAGAATCTCCATGGAGATTCTCTCATATGGAGGAAAGAGGAAAGCTGATTTGGAAATAGATTCTATGCTGTAATTTCCTGTAACCTGTGCTCTAGCTCTTGGATACTACAGAAGTATCCTGCTTAGCTCTACTCCCCTTAATGTTTTACAGATGTTAGGGATATAGTGTCTAGGCCTCAATGTTTTGATGTATTCACAATAATTGAGCTGATGGTATTACTGTCAGCAGAAAATTAATAACTTTCTCCTTCAGACAGCAGCTAAACATGCAAATTTCAAAACAAATGGAAAGAAGGTACCATTAAATTCAGCTTGCTTCATATATTGAAAATCCCTCTTTTTTTTTACTTCTTTTTAAAAATGTTTTTTATTTTGAAAAAATTTCTTTACAACATTATCCCTTGCACTCATTTCTGTTCCAACTTTATCCCTCCCTTCCTCTACCCCTCCCCCAGATGGCAAGCAGTCCCATACATGTTGAATATGTCACAGTGTATCCTAGATACAATATACGTGGGAAGAACTGAACAGTTCTCTTGTTGCACAGGAAGAATTGGATTCAGAAGGTAAAAATAGCCCAGGAAGAAAAACAAAAATGCAAGCAGTTTACATTCATTTCCCAGTGTTCTTTCTTTGGATGTAGCTGCTTCTGTCCATCATTGATCAATTGAAACTGAGTTAGATCTTCTCTTTGTTGAATAAATCCACTTCTGTCAGAATACATCCTCATATAGTATCATGGTTGAAGTATATAATGATCTCCTGGTTCTGCTCATTTCACTCAGCATCAGTTCCTGTAAGTCTCTCCAAGTCTCTCTGTATTCATCCTGCTGGTCATTTCTTACAGAACAATAATATTCCATAACATTCATATACCACAATTTATCCAACCATTCTCCAATTGATGGGCATCCATTCATTTTCCAGTTTCTAGCCATGACAAGCAGGACTGCCACAAACATTTTGGCACATACATGTCCCTTTCCCTTCTTTAGTATCTCTTTGGGATATAAACCTAGTAGTAGCACTGCTGTATCAAAGGGTATGCACAGTTTGATAACTTTTTGGTCAGATTTCCAGATTGCTCTCCAGAATGGTTGGATTCGTTCACAAATCCATTAACAATGCATCAATGTTCCAGTTTTCCTACATCCCCTCCAATATTCATCATTATTTTTTCCTGTCATCTTAGCCAATCTGACAGGTGTGTAGTGGTATTTCAGAGTTTTCTTAATTTGCATTTCTCTGATCAATAGTGATTTGGAACACTCTTTCATATGAGTGGAAATAATTTCAATTTCATCATCTGAAAATTGTCTGTTCATATCCTTTGACCAGCACATCCCTCTAATCAGATACAGCTCACTTGTTACTAATTAAGAATCATTAAATGTTCAAGCTTAACATAATCTTAAAGATCATGGACTCAAAGAAGTCAAAGTTTTTAGAGTCAAGAGGAACCTAATTGACCATATGGTCCAACCCCACAAAGAATTCTCACTGAAAAACATCAATCACCCTGCTTTTGCTTGAAGATCTTAAATTAAGTCTGGCTTTCCAAAGAAGACCATTCCATTTGAGGATAGTTTTAATCTTTAGAACTAGTCATTAGAATCACTAGGAAATGGAGAAGTCCAGTGGGTAGATTAGATTCTGAATCATCTGAATTCAAATTGTACTTCAGATATTCTCTGTGTGACTCCACACAAAGTCCTTTGGCCACTCAGCTTCAATTTCCTCATCTGTAAAATGGAGTTAATAAAAACACTCCCTCTGAAGGTCATTTTGAGGATCAAAATAAATAACATTTATAAAAGAGTTATTCAAACCCTCAAGTACCATATTAAAAATAGCTATGGTTATTAGGAAATATTTCTTTAAATTAAGCATAAATTAGCCTTATAGAAATTGTCTCTACTTTTATTTAGCCTTTGGGGCCAAATTGATATAGATTTTCATTTCTACTTGATGACCTTTCAAATATTTAAAGATATGACTATGGTATGGATTTGAGGTCCTTCACTATCCAAGTTAATTTCCTCTGTATGTTTTCAAATTTATGAACACCCTCTTTTAACTATAAACTATAGAATTTACCCCCAATATTCCAAATGAGATTTGAAGAGGGTTGAGTACAGAGGTTTATCTCCTGATTTTCAGAAGTTCTTGTGTCTCTCAAGATGAAAGATAGCATTAACTATATTCCATACTGATTCATATTTTCTTGCAGTCTATTAACCCACATAGATCTTTTTCAGAAAAATGGTTATCTCACCATTCCTCCTGTGTTTTATATTAATGACTTTTTTAAAAATCCAAGTGTGAATTCTCCTGATTGAATTTCATGCCATTAGATTCTGCTCCTGTCTGTCTATCTCCAGATTCAGTCACCCACTGTGTTACTTATCTCTCTCAACTTTAGGTCATAAGCAGATTTGATGAGTATGTCAATAATGCCTTTCTCCTATATCACTAATAAAAATGTTCATCAATAGATTAAATGGATATACCCATATTCACAGATATATATATATGAAATCACAAATAAGATTACTTAAAATTATTATTATATGTTATATAAGCATGATTATATGTAATATAATAATATATCATATATTATTATAATTATGATAAAAAAATTAAGATGTAATTTAAAGCATGAGGGAACTCTGCTACTTAAAATCTCTCCACTAAAAAAAGAACATGTAGCAATATGTTTATGTCTACCTTACATAGTGAAGATTGGCAAAAACAAAACAAAACAAACAAACAAAAAACCCTCAAATTTATATATCATAGCCAAAACTTCTTTTCTCACAACAACAAATTGTTCAATTGGTCTTAGAAATGTTAAGGTTCTAGTCCTTGATCACATAATTAATAAATATTAGAAGTGGAATTTAAACTTAGATCTTGAGATTTCAAGTTCTATATTTTGTTTTATCATGCCACATCAATGCAAGATTTCTGAGTGATTTTGGAAATATATTTACATGCTTCAGTTTTCTGCACAATCCCACTATTAAGTGTTTATTGCAAAAGGGCACATTGTAATTCTAACAATAAAGACTAAGGGAAACCACAGCCTTAAAACTAAATCTTGAATTTGCTGCAAGAAGTAGTAATACTTTTTTGAAATTGACTAGTACTGACGAATGCATCTTTTCCAACATTAAAAAAAGTGCACAGTGCCTGGCACATAGTAGGTTTTTAGTAAATGCTTATTGATTGAGTGACTCTCCAATCAGCCAAATTGGTTTTCTCCTTACTATTTTTCTGAAATGACAGTCGTTCCTTTTTGCTGGAGGTGGAGCCAAGATGGCATAATATAGATATTCCTCAGCTGGGATCTCCAAATATTTCCCTCTCCACTTCTATCCCACCCAAATGACTTTAAAGTAATACTTCAAATCAAATACTGAAACCTGAAATAGAACCAACAAAAAATTTTGGTCATAGTTCAAGGACAGAGAAGAGTAAGTACAATCAAACAAGAATAGAAACCCTGAAGGGCAAACTATTTGACTACTCTATTGTTTATTTCCATTTCTGGGTCATAGTTCAAAGGCATGGAGGAATATTTTTGATCAAGGGATAGTGGAAGTCTTGAAGCACTGTATGACTTCTGACCTTAAGGGATTAGCAACCCTAAGGAAAAGTATTTCCTATACAAAATGAACAAAGGTCCTAAAAGGAAGTATTGATCGCAATCCCAAAAGATCAGAAGTTTTTTCCTGGGTTAAGAACCAGAGTACAGACCAGGAGAGACCATAACTCTTTCCAGATCACACCATTCATGACAGAAGAAAAGAAGAAATGTTGTGTAATGTGTACTATTAATTTTGTGGCAAAAGATTCGGAAACTTCCAAACCACAAAACTAGCTCTGAAAATAGCAGTGAAAAAATTTTGAAGTTTGAGACAGTATCCCTGACTCCCACATTGGGAATGGAGCCCCAACATTAACATAAAGTTCAAAATCAAAAAATAAAGAGAAAAATAAGCAAATAACAAAATAAAAACCTGTTCATAAAAGTCTAATATGGAGACTGAGAAGAACAATATACAACAAACAGAAGAAGACAAACAGAAGAAGAACAAACAGAAGAAGACAAAGAAGTAAAAAAAGCTACAAGTTAAGTCTCAAAGAAAAAATGCGAAATAGATATAAAATAAACAAGAATTTTTAAAAGATCTAAAAATAAGGTTTTTCAAAATCAAAGGAGAATATATTAGGTTAAATATTTTTAAAAGTAATAGAATTATCAAAAGGCCATTACAATTTGGTAAAAAAAAAAAAAGACACAAAATATTGAAGAAAATAACAACTTAAATAGCAGAATTAGACAAATGTGGAAAAGATAGATAAAATGTCAGTGATTAAAAAAAGAACTCCTTAAAAATTAGAATTTGAAAAGTAGAATCTGATGACTCCATGTGATATCAAGAAAGTCAAAAGGATAAAAGAGAAAAAAATTAAATAAGTCATTGGAAAGATAACTGATCTGGAAAATAGGTCCAAAAAAAAATTTAAGAATAATTGAATTACCTGAAAGTCTTCATCCAAAAAAATCAATAACAAAAAAAAAAAAATCAAAACCCACAGACATCTTATTTCAAGAAAAGGTCAAGGAAAACTGTCCAAATATTCTTGAACCAGAGGGTAAAATAGAAATTGAAAGGATCCACCAATCACCACCTAAAAGAGATTTCAAAATGAAAACTCCTATGAATATATAGTCAAATTCCAGTGCCTAAAGATTAAAGGGAAAATACTTCAAAAACCCAGAAAGAAACCATTCAAATATTGTGGCATCAGGGTCAGGATAACACAGGATTTAACAACTACCACATTAAAGAAACAAATATGGAATGTGATATTCTAGAAATAAAAAGAATTAGGATTATAATAAAGAATAATTGATCTAATAACACTGAGTATAATCTTTCCAAAGAAAAGGGGGATATTTAATGAAACAAAGGACCTTCAAGCACTATGGATAAAAAGACAAGAGCTGAATAGAGCATTTGTTTTTGAAATAAAAGATTCAAAAGACACATGAAAAGTAAACATGAAAGAGAAATCATAAGGAACTCAATAAAGTTAAACGATTTATCTTTCTATATAGGAAGATGAGACATATAGTTTCTAATGACTTTACCATTATTGTGGCAACTAGAAGAATTTTACAAAGAACTAGTTTGAGATGATTTTAAAAAATGGATAAGCAAGAAAGAGTTTGCCATACAAGAAGAGGGAAGGAAGTAGAAGAATGGAGAAAATTATCTCATGTAAAACAGACATGTAAAAAGAACTTTTATAATGAAGAAAAAAATAAAGAGTAATTGCATGGTGGATGATGCTTGAACATTATGTGTATCTAAATTGGTTCAAAGGAATATATATATATATATATATATATATATGCATATACATATATATGTGTATACACACACACACACACACACACATATATATATACACATACTTAATTGGATATACAAATCTATCCTACTCAATAGGGAAATAGGAGTGAAGAGGATAAGAGAAAAGTGGGGGTGATAAAATGAAGGGTAGATTAAAGAAGGCAGTAGTCAAAAATAGAACAGACTTGAGAGGAGAGACAGAATAAAAATGGGGAGAGAATATAAATAGAAAAAACAAGAGTATAGTTAATAATCATAACTCTAAGTCTGAATAAGATAAACACCACCATAAAACAGAGGTGGATAGTAAAATGGATTAGAAAACAGATTCTAACAATATTCCAACAAGAAACACATTTGAAACAGAAAGGCACACACAGACTTAAAATAAGAAACTGAAGTAAAATTAATTATGCTTCAGTTGGAAAAAAAAAGGCAGAGATAGAAATCATGACCTAAGACAAAGCAAAAGTAAAAGTAGATTTAATTAAAAGACAATCAGGGAAACTACACATTGCTAAAAGGAACTATAAACAATAAAATAACATCAATTCTAAACATATATGCAACAAATGAACTACTACCCAAATGTTTTATGGAAAAGTTAAAATAATAAGAAGAAATAAATAATAAAAGTACTCTACCGGGACAACTAAACCTATATCTAAACATAAAATGACTAAGAAAGAAGTTGAGGAGATGAATAATATCCTAGAAAATTGGCTATGACAAATTTCTGAGGGAAAAAAATTATAGGGGTATGGAAAGGAGTACACCTTAACAAAATTAATCATGGATCAGGGCATGAAAATTTCATGAATAAATGCAGGAAAAAACCAAGAATAATAAATATAGCCCTTTCAGACAACAATTCATTAAAAATTACATTTAATAAAGGATCTTGGAAGCAAAATTAAATTTAAGTGAAAATTAAGTGAAAAGTGAAAGTAATCTGCCCTTAAAGAATGAATGAGTAAAAGAACAATAATAAAAACAATCAATAATTTCATTAAAGAGATAAATGAGATAAAATCCCAAAATTTGTGAGATGCAGAAAAAACAGTACTGAAACAAAAAATTCTATCTCTATATATGTACCTTGAGTAGAGAGACAGAGAGAGAGAGCAGATAAGTGAGTTGAGCATATGATAGGAAAAAATATTAAAAAGAGAACAAACTATAAATCTCTATGAAAATCTTTATAATCAAAGGAGAGATTAATGGAATTGAAAATTAAAAAGACAATTGAATAAAACTTTGAACTAATTTTATTAAAACAAAATAAATATAACATTGATTTTAAAAAGAAAGAAAACCATATTACCAGCATCAAAAATTTAAAAAAAAGGATGAATATACCACCAAATGCAGATGAAATCAAAGCAATTATTAGTAAATAATCTGTCCAATTATATGTCAGTAAAACTGGTAATCTAAGTGAAAATGATGGATATTTACAAAACATATCAGTTACCTACATTAACAGAAGAGAGACTATTTAAATAAGCATAAATTAGAAAAGAAAATTTTATGTACCATCATTTAGCTGCCTAAAAAAATTCCCTAGGACCAGATGGATTTACAAGGAAATCTACCACTCAATACTATATGAACTATTTTAAAAACATAATCCTGCCAAAATTCCTTTTATGACACCTTTGATACCTAATTTGGGAAGAGCAAAAACAGAGAATGGAAATTATATATATATTTCTTTAATGAATGAATATAGTTGCAACAATTTTAAATGAAAAGCTATCAGGGAGATTACAGTAATATATACAAAGATGAAACACTATTACTAGGAATGCAGGACCTATTCAACATTAGGAAAACTGTCATTATAATTAAGCATATCAATAAGAAAAATATCATATAATTCTTTTAATAGATGCAGAAAAACATCATATATATATAAGGGCTTGAAAATTAATAAAATTCATTTGGAAAAATAAAAAATCAAAAATATCAATGAAAAATGTTAAGGAAGGTAGCTGAGCAGTTTCAGATTTCAAACTATTATAAATAGTTATTATAAATAAGTAATCATCCAAACAATTCTGTACTGGCTAAAAAATATAATGATGGATTAGTGGAAGAAATTTCTCAAATATATAGATAACTGAGCAAAATTTATAAAAATGAGTCATTCAGGAGTTCCGGCCAAGATGGCGGAGAGGAGGCACATAGCTGTGTAAGCTCCGTGTTTTCTCTCACTATCCATTTCATTCCAACCTTTGAATTAATGCTTGACTGAAAAAAAAACCCACAGTTACCAAGAGAAGACATTTTTGAAACCCTCCCAAGAAAGGTCTGTTTTTGCTCGAGGGTGGGGATGGTTTTAAATCAGGCACAGGCTGAGGGCAGCGGCAGTGAGAGCACAGGAGCAGAGCGGAGAGGGGGTGGGGTGGGATCGCAGCCATCTCTGCAGGGAGAGCGTTGCTACAGGATTGGATACTTTGCCCTGGCAGCAAGCCAGCAGCCCAGCAGAGAAGCTAAAAAACACATTGGGGGTGGGGGTGGGGTTGAAGAATACAATCCCAAACAGCTGGAGTCTCTCTGGACCTGGCCAACCCTCCCCCATAGTGTCTCAGCACACTCTCGGAGTCTCAGAGCGCAGGCGCAGCACAATCTGGCTAGTGCCTCGCTGCTGCCCCCGCAGTCTGTAGAGGAAGCTCGGTAACACGACCCAGCCCCTCCCCCCAAAAAAGCAGACTCGATTTAGGGGTTCTTTCTTTTTTTTCTTTGCTAGTTTGTCTTTGATTCTTTGACAAAATGAGCAAAAAATTGAAGAGGACTTTAACCCTTGACAGCTTCTATACAGATAGAGAGCAGACTCTAAATCCTGAGGAGACTAAAAACAGATTGTCTCCAGGTGAATCACCAAAGGAGGAGATCATCTGTTCCTCAGCACAGATGAACTTCATAGAAGAAGTTAAAAAGGCTCTCACAAGGGAGCTAGAAGAAAAAATGGGAAAAGGAGAGGGAGGCTTGGCAAGAGAGGCTGGAGAAGTCATCCCACTCACTTAAAGAGAGACCAAATAAAGAAATAAAATCCTTGAAAAATAGGATTAGTGAACTGGAAACAGAAAATAGCTCTCTAAAAAACAAAATTGGCAAAATGGAAAAAAATTCCATAGAACAAAAGAACTCAATTGGACAATTAGAAAAAGATTTTTTAAAAAGTGAGTGAAGAAAATACTTCATTAAAAATCAGGTTCAAACAAATGGAATTGAATGACTCGAGGCGACAAGAAGAATCAGTCAAGCAAATCCAAAAAAATCAAACAATGGAAAAGAATATGAAATACCTTCTGGGGAAAGCAACAGACCTGGAAAACAGATCCAGGAGAGACAATCTGAGAATCATTGGACTCCCAGAAAAGTATGATGAAAAAAAGAGCCTGGACACTATTTTCCAGGAAATTATCAAAGAGAACTGGCCAGAAGTCATAGAACAGAGGGTAAAATAGACATTGAAAGGATTCATCGATCACCTACTGAAAGGGATCCTAAAATCAAAACACCAAGAAATATAGTGGCCAAATGCCAGAACCCTCAGACGAAGGAAAAAATATTGCAAGCGGCTAGAAAAACCCAATTCAAGTATTGAGGAGCCACAATAAGGATCACCCAGGATCTGGCAGCATCCACATTAAAGGATTGAAGGGCCTGGAATATGATATTCTGAAAGGCTAAGGAACATGGTATGCAACCAAAAATAACTTACCCAGCTAGAATGAGCATCTTTTTTCCAGGGAAGAAGATGGACATTCAACGAAGTAAGTGAATTTCATCTATTTTTGATGAAAAAGCCAGAACTTAACAAAAAGTTTGATCTACAAATATAGAACTCAAGAGAAATCTAAAAAGGTAAAGATTAATCTTGGGAACTATATTTCGGCTATAAAGATGTATAAAGAATACATGTATACCTTGTTCTAGAAACTAGATGTGGAAAGGACATTGTACCAGAAAAAGGGTAATGTGGGGGCACTACATCTCATGAAGAGGCAAAGGAAACCTATTATATCTAAGAGAAAGAATGGAGGGGGGTGAATATAGTGGGTATCTTACTGCCTTCAGAATTGGCTTTAAGAGAAAAATTTTAGACATATTCAATTTATGGTAAAACTTCTCCCACTTCATTGAAAAGTGAGAAGGGAAAAGTGAAAAGGGAAGGAATAAGCTAAGTGGAAGGGAATATGGAAACTGGGAGGGAAAGGGGTTAGATAGGGGGAGGAACTCTAAGGCGGGGGAGGGATACTAAAAAGGGAGGGCTGTGAGAAGCAAGTGGTGCTCACAAGCTTAATACTGGGAAGGGAGGTAAGGGGGAAAGAAGGGAGAAAAGCATAAACAGGGGTTAACAAGATGGCAAGTAATACAGAATTGGTCATTTTAACCATAAATGTGAATGGGGTAAACTCCCCCATAAAGAGGAAGCGGTTAGCAGAATGGATTAAAAGCCAGAATCCTACAATATGTTGTTTACAGGAAACAGACCTGAAGTGGGGAGATACATGCAGGTTAAAGGTAAAAGGTTGGAGCAAAGTCTACTATGCTTCAGGTAAAGTCAAAAAAGCAGGGGTAGCCATCCTGATCTCAGATCAAGCTAAAGCAAAAATTGATCTAATTAAAAGAGATAAGGAAGGGCACTATATCTTGCTAAAGGGTAGCTTAGATAATGAAGCAATATCAGTATTAAACATATATGCAGCAAGTGGCGTAGCCAATGGGACACTGATGCATTGTTGGTGGAGTTGTGAATGAATCCAACCATTCTGGAGAGCAATCTGGAATTATGCCCAAAAAGTTATCAAATTATGCATACCCTTTGATCCAGCAGTGTTTCTATTGGGCTTATATCCCTAAGAGATACTAAAGAAGGGAAAGGGACCTGCATGTGCCAAAATGTTTGTGGCAGCCCTGTTTGTAGTGGGCTAGAAACTGGAAATTGAATGGATGCCCATCAATTGGAGAATGGCTGGGTAAATTGTGGTATATGAATGTTATGGAATATTATTGTTCTGTAAGAAATGACCAGCAGGATGAATACAGAGAGGCTTGGCAAGACTTACATGAACTGATGCTAAGTGAAATGAGCAGAACCAGGAGATCATTATACACTTCGACAACGATATTGTATGAGGATGTATTCTGATGGAAGTGGACTTCTTTGACAAAGAGACCTAACTGAGTTTCAATTGATAAATGATGGACAGAAGCAGCTACACCCAAAGAAAGAACACTGGGAAACAAATGTGAACTATCTACACCTTTGTTTTTCTTCCCGGGTTATTTTTACCTTCTGAATCCAATTCTCCCTGTGCAACAAGAGAACTGTTCGGTTCTGCAAACATATATTGTATCTAGTACATACTGCAACATATCTAACATATATAGGACTGCTTGCCATCTAGGGGAGGGGGTGGAGGGAGGGAGGGGAAAAATTGGAACAGAAACAAGTGCAAGGGATAATGTTTTAAAAAAATTACCCTGGCATGGATTCTGTCAATATAAAGTTATTATTAAATAATATATATATTTAAAAAAACATTGTAAAAAAATTAGTCATTCATTAGTTGATAAATTAACAAGCAATATGAACAGGTGATTTTTCAGAGGAAAAAATGTCAAAGCTATCAATAGTCACATAAAAATGCTCTAAATCATCACTGATCAAAGAAATGCAAATATAAAACAACTCTGAAGTACCATCCCACATCTATCAGATTGGCTAACAAGATAGCAAAGTGTAATATTCTTCTCTAAAATGTAATCTTCTCTTGTATGAGTTTTCTTGGGGTCTCTGGAGGCAGCCTTCCTTTCAGTTCAGTAATCATCCCAAATGCATCCAGGTCTTAAAGTCTATATTCTTTATTGTCTCTTTCAAAGTCTTGTCTCCTTCATTTGGAGCTCAGCTAGTTTTTCTGGAGGCCATCCAGTCTGGCCTTGATTCAGAGAGCTTGTGCTCCCAACTGCCTTCTCTGGCTCCTGAATCTTCCAAAATCAATCCTGGTTGAGGATCCTAGTTTATATATGCTCTCTTAAAGGTATTAATCTTGTAGAACTATAGTAAGTACTAATATATGTATTAAACTAGAGAACTGTTAAGCATCATGCTAAATTAGATAATTATTGTCTCTATGAATTCCACTGACTTAGCACCTTGTTTCAAGTTCTGTCCTATAACAGCAAAGGAAAACAATAAATGCTGGATTGGATGTGGAAAAATTGAAACATTACTGCATTGTTAGTAGAGTTAGGAACTAGTCTAGTCATTCTGAAGAATAGTTTGGAACTATGCCTAAAGACTATGAAACTGTACTATAAAACTGTGTATACTTTCATCCATGAATATCACTAAGAAGTCTATAATTCAAAGAGATCAGAGAAAAGGATAAAAGGCCAAAAATGGTGTACAAAATGTTTATAATAGGTCATTTGTGGTGGTAAAAAACTGGAAACCAAAGGGGTGCTCATCAATTGGAAAATGGCTGAACAAGTTGTGTTATATAGTTGTGATTGAATTTCATAAGAAATGATGAGCAGCATAGTTTCAGATAAATGTGGGAATACTTAACATGAATTCATTCAAAGTGAAGGAAGCAGAACCAAGAGTACATTGTAAACCTTAATAGTAATATTGTAAGAATGATCAACTGTGAAAGACTTATTTGTTCTGATCAAGATAATGATCCAAGACAATTCCAAATATTCCATGAAGAAAATGCTCTCTATTGAAAGACACTTTTTAAATTCTATTTTTATTATTTTACTTTGTGTTTCTTTTTGCAAGATAATGAATATGGAAAAGTCTTGCATGACCACATATGTAATCAATATAAAACCTTTTTTGTCTTGTTAAGGAGGGGTGTAGATAAGGGGAGAGAATAAAAAACTCAAAATTCCAAAAAAGGTAATTAAAAATTTTGCATGCAATTCATATTTAATGAAATATATATTAATTTTTAAAAGATGCTCAGTTTTAAGCTTATATATACATTTGTGTCAATTCCCTATAGATTTTTAATATGAGGCTTTCTTATCTGTGTATTTTATGAAAAAAATCAAATCTACAACATTTCTTCTGATTTTAGCTAAATTGATTTTCTTTTTGAAAAAAAATGCTTTAAAAATTTTTATACAGTGAATAGTATCTATTTTGTCATTTATGATTCTTCTATCTTTTGCTGGTCATATTTTTCTTCTTTCCATAACTGTAAAACTTGACTCCAGGCCTAGTATTCTATCTACTGTGCCATCTAGATGAGAAGATTCTTTAATCCAACTTTAAAATCTTCCACAATCTGTACATAACCTATCTTTCCTATAATCTCAGCTTTATTTTCTGTCATTCTCTTTCAGAGACTTTATATTTCTGATGAACTTAACTACTATTAACTTTCTCATACTTAATATTCTATCTCCTGCATGCAAGTATGCACACAAGCTCTCCTAAATTTAGAATGCACTGCCTTGTCATCTCTCTGCTTTTTAGAATTTTTATCTATCTACAAAGTTCAATTTAGTTGCCACTCGTTTGAGGAAGTCTTTTTTAATCTCTCCCCCTTCTCCCACATAGCTGTTCTTCAAATTATTTTATATTTGTTTATCTTTATATGTGTATATCTCCAACTGAATGTTAAATACAGTGTTTCTTTGTGCAACATATCTAGGAATATAGGAAAATATTCCTAGCACCTAGCATCTAGGAAAATAACTTTTACAGTTGCAGATCTTAGTTTTAAATCTATAAAGGATTTCATAGGTCTTCTAGTCCAATCTTGAATTGCTTTATTTAACATAAAATAGTATTAAGGATGGTAATTAGTACTTAATTAATGCTGAATAATTGAATGGAATTCTAATTATATTATTCTTACTTACCTAAGTTCTTAATAGTGGAATAATATTTGAACAGGTTAAACTCATACTTTTAAGGATTTGGGAGTATATCCTGCAATTCTCTATTGCTATGGAACTTTTCCTTTGTATCATCTCTCAACTTGATAATGAATTTCTTGAGAGGGTTGATTATATTTTCTAAAATGCTTATTGTTTAAGTAATGGAAGTCTTCTGCTTCTTGCTCACTGATAAACCAATGCAATGGGACACCAAACATCATGGGGAAACCATTTTCTCTCTTAAATGTTTCAAGAATACTTATTTTGTCATTTTTCAAAGGCAGAAGAAAAAATGCAGTTCACTGTCATTCATTTATAAGTCCTTGATATTATCTATTTTAGACCAATCTTTGTCAATTTGACCATCATATAGAAATTAGATCATAGAATATATGTGCAAACAAAGTATTTAGCCCTAAGGCTTAATTTTAGATATGATTAAAATGAAATGTGTAGGTATAAGAAAGAAAGCTGAATCCACAACTGTGGTGCCTAATTTCCAAGTCACTGTGGAACTTATCATATTGTCATCACTTTTAAGGAGAACTGCTGAATGCCATGCTATCTTCAGGCTAATGATAAGCAAATATGCCCATTCCCCTAAAAAATTAACATGCTTCTTTAGGTTTTACAGGCTTTTGAAATGTTTTCATAAACACAATATAATAGTAAGAATAAAGAATTGTTGAATTCAAATACATATTGTATACTCCAATATATATTTGAAGATTTGGGTATGCATTTTTTCCCATTGAGGATCAGGCAACATCTTGTTGCTTTGGGCAAATGATAATACCAAGTCTCTTCAAAAAAGACTAGAAAGACATACATGATTTGATACTGAGTGAAGTGAGCACAACCAGGAGAACATTGTACAAAATAACAAGATTATGTTGATTATCATCTGTGAGGGACTTGGCTCTTCTCAATCTGGTTATGTAAAGCAATTCCAATAGACTTAGAATGAAAAATACCAATTGCATTCTGAGAGAGAACTATGGAGACTCAATGTGGATCAAAGCATAGGGTTTTCAACTTTTTTATTTGTTTACGGTCCTTTTCTTTCTCCTAGTAGTCTGATTTTTTTTTGTACAACATGACAAATATGGAAATATGTTTAAAAGAACTGAAAATATTTAATCTGCATCAGACTGCCTGGTGTGTTGGAGAAGGAGGAGGTAAGGAAGGGAAGGAGAAAAATTTAGAACACCAATGTGATGACCGTATATTTAAAATCAGCCCGAGTCAGGAATTCAGGTTAAGGGAAAAATCTTCAATCTTTATTCTCAGTAGAGGTGAAGAAGGATTGCTATAGCAATATGGGCAGCTGCAACAGGAAGCCAGCTAGCAGAGGTGAAAGGGGATTGCAGGTGAAAAGAGGATCGGAAGTGAAGGGCGGTCACAAGGTTGCAATAGCAATGTGAGCATCTGTGTCAAGATGCCAGCCAGCAGTCTCTCTTTCTGCTTCCCTCTCCACCCCTCTGCCTCCACCCACCAAAATTGTCATTTCCTATATAACACATCAGGACTTGCACAAAGAGTGGGCAGGGGCCATTCTTTCTCCAAGCATATATATTAATAGAGTATAGTCCAACTAATATTTAGCCTCATGTGCTTGGAACCTCAGTGCATCAACTCTAGCCTCAGCCCATTACACACCAAGTCTTATAAAAATGAATGTTGAGAATGATCTTTATATACATTTGAAAAAAAATTCTATTAAAATAAAAAGGTAATACAAAATCTAATAATCCATTTCTCTGCCAAAGAATATTTTAGCTTTCTTCCAATTTAGTTGTCATTTTATTTTTTTTGCTTCTGTCTTAATTTCTAGTCAGAGTGCTAATAAAGATAAAATTGAGGTCTTCCAATCATATAACTTGCTTGCCTTTCATCAAAGATCACAACTTGAAAAATGACAATTAGATTTCTTTCTGCACAATCTGAAAATTATATAAACCTAAGGATGCTCTACCTGCTTTTCTTTCCACTATTGAAGTCATGTGGGATAATGGACCGTTTCATGTGTCACCATAGACAATCTTCTGATAATTAAAGTTTCCTATGCTTAGCTACACTTCATTCTAATAACAAGAAAAATATGTTGACAAGACTATATTCAAAGCCTTTTCAGTCAGATTTAACCCACCAGAACTTTTTCTCAATTGACAGAAGTTAGGATGATGACCTAACTCTATGCTATTTGCCATGAGAACAATTGGTCATAGATGTCTTAGTAATAACTCTGGCAAAAAAAATTAGGCACATCACATGACTTTTTTTGTTTTAGATGTTTGAAAAAAATAAATTTTATTTAAGTTTTGTTTTCTTTGTCTGGCATACAATCCCTCTTCACCTCAGCATCTTAAAATTAATCTTTAATTTCTTTCAAGATTCAATTTAAGCAGAGCCTTCTATGTGTAACCTTTGCTTGTGCCTCTTTCCTTCACCTGCTACCTGCTTTCTAGTTATCTTCCACTCCAAAACTGTATGTCTATTTTGGATATGTTATTATATAATTATATATTATGAGAATATAAACTACTTGAGGATAGAGACTATTCATTTTGATCTTTTTATCCTCAGTATTTAGCACAATGCCTGGCATAAAGTTGGCACCTTCTTTTTAAGTGCTCGTTCATTGAGTAATTGACTCATTTCTGGCAGAATGAGACATCTAAACAGGATAGTTTGTATTCTCCTCTCATATGATCCTCAGAACAACTCTAAGAAGATGATGACATTATCTTCATTTTACAGATGAGGAAATTGAGACCAAAAGAGTTAAATGACTTATTCAGAATCATACAGTAAATATGAGTTAGATTTTGAACCGAGTTCTTCAGAATTCTAATTCTTGAAGCTAAACCTGAGTAGAGCCTTGTATGTTTTCAGCATCCTCTGTAACAGCCACTCTTTCCTATAGAAAACTCTAGGCCATAGTTTCAGGATGGAAAGGAATGTTGAGAGATGGTCACAAGGAAATGAGAGACCTAGTCACAGTTCCAAAATTGAGAGCACTAGTGATTGTGGGCAGGATAAAGGCCATTCCTGGATTGAGACCAGATTGAAGACCAAGAGATTAGTGACCATACATCTCTGAGGATCACACTACCTAGGAAGCACAAGATACTTGTAGAGTCTCAGAACTAGCTCTAAAAACAGCATTCTCTACTCCAGTTGAGCCAAGCCCAACTTTTACATAGATTAAAAGTCAGAATATTGACTAGAAGATGAATGAATAATAACAATAAAGGATCTGGATATAAAACGTGACTATAGTGGCAGTCAAGACCAAGACATGAACTTAGAAGAAAACAACAATATGTAAACAGTTCAAAAATTCTCAAAGAAAAATACCAGCTGGACCCAAACCCAACAAAAATCCCTTAAGAAAAAAGATAAGAGCAGCAGAGGGAAAACTGGGAAAATAAATGAAAATAACAAAAAAAATTTATGAAAGGAAAACAGGTTGATAAAAGAGGTGCAAAAAAAAACTGAGAAGAAGAAAGTAAAAGAGCTACAACAATTCACTAAAGAACTCCTTATAAAGCAAAATAAGCCAAATGGAAAAGAGGTACAAAACTTCACTAAAAAAATTCTTTAAAAATTAGAATTGGGCAAGTGAAAACTAATGATTCCATGGGACATCAAGGAGTAATAAAACAAAAGCAAAAGAAGAAAAAGAAGAAAGTGTGAATATATCAGAAGAAAAGAAAAAAAAAAAAAAACGGGCTTGGAAAAATAGATCAAGGCCAGATTATTAAAGCATTGTTGGACAACCTGAAAGCCATGGTCAAAGAAATAGCATATACATCATGTTTCTAAAATTCATGCCTTTATATTTTAGATCCAGAAGGTAAAATAGAAATGAATATAATCTGATCCTGAAATAGATACCAAAGTGAAAACTCCCAGGAATATTATAACCAAACTTCATATCTCCCTGATCAGCCAACCAAAAAGAAACCATTCAAATATCATGAAGATACAGTCAAGATCATAAGAGATTTACTAGCTTTAACATTAAAGAAATAGAGGGCTTGAAATATGACATTCCAAAAGACAAAAAAGGTAGGATTAAAACAAGAATAACTTACCCAACAAAACCAAATTTAATCCTTTGGGGGGAATGGATGTTTAATAACATAGAGGTCTTTCAAGTATTCATGATGAAAAGACCAGAGATAAATAGAAAAATTGACATTTATACACAAGACTGATGAGAAGCACAAAAAGATAAACATAAAAGAGTAATCATAAGGTTCTCAATGAAGTCAAATTGTTTACATTCCTGCATGGGAGGATGATACATGTCACTCCTAAGAATTCTATTGTTAATAGAAAAAATAAAAGGAGTTTACACAAATGGAGGGTATGCATATTAGTAAATCAATGTTGGAATGATCTTCCCCCAACAAGAAAAAATGAAATTTTCTTAAGAAAGAAAATTGGGAGAAGGAAAAGGTGGGATTGAGGAAATTATATCATATAAAAGGAAGATTTTATAGTATAGGGGAAAATTAGGGCTTAATAGTATATAATATTTTAATCTTATTTTCCTCAGAATTGGTTCAAAAAGAATAAATATATATATATATATGTATATATATATATATATATACATATATATAGATATAGATAGATAGATAGATATAAAGATAAATGTAGATGTATTGATATATTATAACATTATATTATGTGTATATGTACATATGTGTGTATATTTACTCAATAGTAAAGAAAAATGCAACTTACCCAAAGGGAAATAGGAGGGGAAGGAAATAAGAGAAATGGACAAGTTGGGGCAGGGGATGATTAAAAAGTAAGGCAAAATAAAGAAGGCCATGATTAGAAATAAAATAGACTTTAAAGAAGGGCAGAATGAAAGAGAGACAGACAGAGAGAGAAACAGACAGATTGAGGAAATGGAAGAAAATAGGATGGGAGGGAACACACAATCAGTAATCATAACAATGTTCATGGAATGAACTCCATCATAAAAAAGAAATAGCAGAATGGATTAGAAACTAGAATCTGATAATATGTTATGGTAGAGCAGAAATTAATATGTTTTGAGTAAACGAAAAAAGGAATGGATAGTAATCATGATCTCAGACAAAGCAAAAGCAAAAGAAAGGCATAATTAAACTAGATAATCAACGAAACTACATTTTGTTGGAAGATACCATAAATAATAAAGTAATAGAAGAAAAATTACAGCAAGTTTCTCTGATAAAGGCTTCATTCTGCAAATCTATTTTGTGTATAGAACTAAATCAAATTTATGAAGAGCCATTGACTGATCAGTGGTCAAAGAATATAAGCAGACAATTTTCAGAAAAAATAAATTAAGACTATGTATTGTTATGTGAAAAAAAATCTTCTAAATCACTATTGATTAGAAAACAGCAAATTAAAGCAACTCTGTGGTATTATCTTACACCTATCAGAAATGGCAAATACTGGACAAGATGAGAGAAAGTTAGGTAGACTAGTGAATTGTTGGTAGATGTTGAAGTAGTCCAACTGTTCTGGAAAACAATTAGGAACTATGCCTAAATATCTTTTAATTCAGAAATATCACTTCTAAGTCTGTATCCCAAAGAGATCAAAGAAAAAGGTAAGGGATGTACATGTACAAAAATATGTAGAGTAGTTCTTTTTGAGATGGCAAATAACTGGAAGTTGAGGAAATGATCATCAGTTGGGGAATGACTGAACTGTATATGATTATTATGGAAGACTATTGTGCTATGGGAAATAATGAAAGAGTGAGATGATATGTTGGAAGGGAATGATTCAAAATATCATAGCAAGATCTGTATGAATTGATGCAGAGTGAAATGAGAAGAATTGGGACATCATTGTGCACAGTAAAAACAATGTCATAATGATGCTCATGTGTGAAAAACATGTCTACTCTGATCAATATAACAATGCAAGACAATTCCATAGAACTCATAATGAAAATTGTTATCCACTTCCAAAGAGAGAAAGAGAGCTGATGAATTTTGAGTGTAAATTAAAGTATAATTTCCTCACTATTTTTCTTATTTTTGAAATATGGCTGACATAGGAATTTGTTTTGCATAATTTCACATGTATAATTGATATATTGTTTGCTTTTTTAGTGTGTAGGAGAGTGATGAAGAAGAGGTAGAGAATTTGGAACTCAAAATTTAAAAAGAAAAATTGTTTTAAATAAATAAATTAAATTAAAATATAAAAAACAAAATATTCAGAAAACTTTATAAATCGAACAACCAAATATCAAGTAAAATATTAAAAAATAAAATAAAATATATATAAGTTACTAACATTATTATTGCTATTTTCATTATTATCAACAACAACAATTTGTTCTTTATATTGGGAGGGGGGGTTGGGAATTTAGATTGAAATTATTCTGGCATATGTCATTGGCTGTTAAGCTTTTCTAATCAAAGTATTGGGACATACTGATGGCATGTTTGGAACAACTCTAGTAGGATACACCTACTTTTCTTCGATCTGCTCTGACGCAGTTATGATTTCTTCTGTTATGCTTCCATATTTTAACAACTTTTCATTCCAAATAGTTTGGAGATTATAAGTATCTGGTAACATCATTCATTAAAATAATTTTTTTAAATAAATGTTTATTGATGTTATGTCCATTTGATTGTGGATAACTGTTTGTCATCCTATTTTAGTGCCACTGTAATTTATTTATTGAATTCTCTTGAAGTCTGTGTGTAATGTAAGGATTTAACCTCTGGTAGCTTCTGAAAAGTAATTAACTTCTAATATCTATGCCTGAACATCTGATTTTTTGCAACTAGTAGTGACATTCATTCATAGTTTCTACCATTTTCTTGCATGGTTTACATCAATCAATAAATCTGGGCTCCTTAAGGATATGGTGGCAATGATATGACATATAATTACTTTTATTATCACATAGAGAGTTTATAATGTGTTTACACAGTCTAGTATTATAGGAAAGTTGTGTTGAAGAGAAAATGATGAAGGTATAAAGAATTTATCTGCTTATTCCAAGGATAAGAATAAGAATATATGTACAAAGTGCCAACTGTGGGACAGGCACTGTACTAAATAATTTACAAATATCATTACTGATAATGAAATATTTTTCTCATGTTGTAAGATTTAGTTTAAAATTAGAGATTTTATATTGTACAGAACCAAATTAGTAAGAAAATTTCAACACTGAAGTTTATAGTTAGAGAGGTGACTGTGGCAATTAAATCAATGAGAGGAGATTAAAGGAAATTGTTTCCTAAACAGAACTAAAAAGCCAAAAATTGTTAGATGTATCATTATGTTCTTAGAAACAGTTTTCAGGTGTATCATTTCCAAGTTTCAGGGTAGTCACTAAATTCATTAACATTGGAAATAAAGCATTGTTTTTATTAATCATTGACTTATTTTTTTTAAATGTGAATCCATCCATCTTGTCCATATTATAGATTTGTTTTTTAATATATCCAACTGAAAGTTTTATATTCATTGATTGAACTAATTTGCTTTGACAATATGTAGATTCAATTCATACAAAATTCTACCAAAATACCCATTACAGTTACTTTATTTCATTTTTTTTAACCACAAAAATGTTACCTAAGCTACCTGGAGAGCAAGATAACTTGATTTAGGAGTTAAAAGTTATTCTCCCCTTCCTCAAACCCCTTTTTAAGTGGAAAAGATTCAGAAGTTGCGTGGAATCATTAGTAAATATGACAGATTGAATGTCACTAACCAATCAAAAGAAGACAGGAATGGATTATCTTTGTGAAAACAGCACAAACTATGGGTTTTAGTGGCCTTTTGACAAGAATGCCAAAGGAAGCTTGTGGCCACTTACAATAGAATGTTAATAGCTTATGTCACTTTTACACTGACAGCTCTGAAGTGAGAGGCCACTAATCTCTGTTTGTAATATCCACAGCTGAAGAAAAAAAAATAAGTCTTTCTGCTTAAGCATGGGATCAGCATTAACAGTCTAAAAATTTAGGGAATGCTATACCACATGTCTGGAAGTCAGAGGGAATAAAAGGTGTTGTAAGGGGTTCTTTTTTTATTGTTGTTTTCTCCTGCACTGATATACACAATTAAAATGGAATGCAGCTTTCAAGACTGATCAGCTCACAAATCAACCCTTTTGGGGGGGCTGCATATACATCTAGCACATACTGTAGATATAAATCATTACACAGTTTTATCAAAAAGATGAAGGCCACTGCATTTGCAGTCTGGGGTTTGTCTGAGATTAGCCTACTATTTATAAAATTAAATTAAATCAAAAGGAAATATTCTTTGTCAGGGAGTGGATGCCCCAAATCTAAAATGAAATCTGTTCATCAGCTCGACATTATTCAGGCACATAAAAAGGAGACATTTTAACAGCCCCTGGCTCAATTAGGCATCAAATGTGACTCTGGCAGAAACCTGGCATACTTCTTCATTCTCAGGAGGTTTGGATGGCATTATTTACAGTTTCTTCCCCAATGAATGCCCCGAAAAAAAAAACTCTGGACACAATCATAACTTATGCACCAACCTCATAATTCTCAGCATGACAGTTCAATTGGACATCCTTCATCTAATTAGGTGGCAGTATACTGACGCTTGAAATGCAGTAGCTCAAAGCACAGCTTTGAAGGAACAAGGAACAGTGAAGAGTGCATTTGTGAAATTATTTTACATGGACAGCAGAAGAAACTTATCTCTAGAAAGTTCAAAGGCCAACATAAAAAAATAAATAAATAAAATCAAATGGTAAATGATGCCATGAACAGCAATGGCTTAATTGCTCTGGAAACTTTCTACAAAGACACATTCAGTGTGTTCAAAACCCACATTAACCCAATTGGGATTTTATACGTTGTTCCTTACCCATTTTACCTGAATCCCAAAATTTTATGCTGTAGTATGGAGAAATATACTTTTCTTAGATGCCAACCATCCTAATGATCTGACTCATGCTTTAGGTACAAAAAAAGTCATTTCTTAGATAGTTGGCAAAATTGTAGTCAGAATGGCTCAGCTTTGTGCTTAAGGGATTTAATTTCCACAACAAAGAAGCTTTAAATATTCCCCATCCATGAAATGTATTGCAGAAAATTGACTAATAACATATTTCCATTCTTGAATTTTCTGTACCTGTCATCTATAGGGTTAAATTTGAGAAACAAGTAAAAATTTTTTTATTTGTTCAGATTTTACTTATTGTTCCCTTTCTCCCCTTTTAGTCTTACTTTAGTTCATTAGATGCAGTAATATCTCCCTTGTCTGTGACAATTTCCATTAATATCTCAAACAGCAGCTATTAAGTCTCATTACAAGAAAAAGATTATAGAAGGATACCGCATACAATAACAGAGAAGATAAAGACAATAGATAAAGACAATTTTCATTTGTTTCTTTGTTCTTAAGATGCAAATCAAATTTGAAGCTTCTTTTAGTCTGCTTTTTCTTAGTTTGGTCTTTCAAAGCTTTCCAAAAGGAAAAACCTTCATGGCCAAATAAATTCTTGTATTTGGATTATTCATTTCTCAAATTTCAACAAAAGAAATGTAGCTCCTGACAGAAATTTGCCACACTTATTACTTTCAAAAAATCTCATTGTCAGAAAATACAAAAATCTTTTAGTTTCATCATTTGCATAAGCTATTCGAGGAAACTGAACAGTAGGCAATAATGAAGTTAATTAGTGGTTGTTGCTAAGACAATTTATAAGGTGGTCATTATTACCAACAATATAATCTATCATTCCATCAAAATACTTAAAAGATCAATTCTTAGACAATTATCCAAATATATCTATGGGAAACTGGTTGGGAGTAAAACTCATTCAATATCCCCCAAGAAATAAACTGTTGGATATGTATTTTTTAGCTTTGTTAATGGCTATTTACAATTTGAATTTAGTCATTTAAGGAATGGAAGGTCAAAGATTAAAAGTAACATATTTGTATTTAAAACAATGAAGAATTATATTTATTATATAATAGTCTAAAATAAATCATTTCCACTTTTATCTTTAATATAAATTTTATTAATGAGCTGCACATGATTAATGAGCAAAGTTTCATCAAATATTGGTCTCTGTCACTCATAACTAAGATTGAATAATCAGGTCTTTGTTTCCATAAGTGAAGATAGGATAACATTTGCTTTTCTCCAACAGCTAAGAAACACCTGAATGTAGCACCTACTTACTAAAAGTGAGTACTTGAAATAATAATTTTATCCAGAAACTGAAACAATGTTAATTAATTATAGCCAAAAGACTTTAGAAACTATCCTAGTCAGCAAATATCTTCCTGACAGAGAGTAATGAATGCCAAAAGCAATCTTGATAATACAAATGTGTTTGTACAATTGTAAATAGAAGAGTGATGAATGATTATATTTAGTGTGACCTCATAAAGTACATATGAAAGCAGAAGAAAGTAATATCACTTTAAGGAAAATGGCTGAGATATCCAACTGAGAAATCATTCCATGGGCATGTGAATGGAAGAACTAGAAACAAAAGAAAATTGAAAAAAATTAGATTTGGAATATTAAAAAAAAAGTTTTCTCCATTAAAGACACCTGATCCTCTGTGCTTGGAACCTAATATCATACTTTCATATGTTGTTATCTGTGACAAAGTAATAATGGCAAAAAAAAAATTAGGTAAGGCAAATATTTTGAATCAAGTCTGTATAGAGAGGATATATTCTGGAGGTGATATAAAAATAAGGGATGTTGGGGAATCAATATCTAATAATATATAAAGGAGGAGGTGATATCAAAAGTTGGCAAAAGTGCTTGGACACTACTGTCACTGAAAAAAGGTTAATAAGGATTATCAATATTGTACCAATCAAATGCCTAATCTCCCTTCTAGACAAAAGAATTATAAAAGTAATCAATCTCTAAATCAAAGTTTCTTTGATAAGGGTATTAATATTGTTATTATTGTTATTGTTGTTGTTGATGATCCTTTATATTCAAAGACCACTAGTAACATAAGGAGGAGGATGTTTGACTTGCAAGTAAATTGGATTTGAATGAGGCAGAGCTGTGTAAAGTGATCAATCTCACCCTCTCCTCCAGAGTCAGAATTAGTAAACTTCTGTAGATACTATAAAAAATTGTTTCAAGTTCAAATGAGAGAGTAAAGGTAAAATGCCTTTGCCCACTTTAAAGTGTCATATGAATGTCAATCATCAATATAATTATTACATTCCAAAATTGTAGTGATTCAAAATCATTCAAATCATAATAATAAGTTAATAATGGAGATAGATTATGCCAATTGAAAAAAAAAAGCATTCAACTCATTGAAAAATTTTACTATAACAGAATTTAGTTACTACGGTATTTCCAAAATACATTATTTGGTACAATGTAGATTCTTCATGTTCTAAAAAAGAGATATTAATTGATGTAATATGCTATGACAATGTCTCACATAGAACAGTAATTAAATATTACTTTTAGGAGGGAACTCTAGTGTAATTATTTTATTTTATTTTAATAGCTTTTTATTTACAAGTTACATGTATGGGTAATTTTACAGCATTGACAATTGCTAACCCTTTTGTTCCAATTTTTCCCCTCCTTCCCCCCACTCCCTCCCCTAGATGGCAGAATAACCAGTATTATTATATTATTAATATATTAAAGTATAAATTAGATACACAATAAGTATACATGACCAAACCGTTATTTTGCTATTTTGCTCGGACTCTGAAATATTGTACAATTAGCCCATGCAGGAAATCCAAAATGTAGGCAGGCAAAAATATAGGGATTGGGAATTGGTTCTTAGTCATCTCCCAGAGTTCTTTCACTGGGCATAACTGGTTCAGTTCATTACTGCTCCATTGGAACTGATTTGGTTCATCTCATTGCTGAAGATGGCCAGGTCCATCAGAATTGATCATTATATAATATTGTTGTTGAAGTATATAAGGATCTCCTGCCCTTGCTTGTTTTACTCAGCATCAGTTCGTGTAAGTCTCTCCAGGCCTTTCTGAAATCATCCTGTTGGTCATCTCTTACGGAACAATAATATTCTGTAATATTCATATACTACAATTTATTCAGCCATTCTCCAATTGATGGGCATCTACTCAGTTTCCAGTTTCTGGCCACTACAAAGGCCTGCCACAAACATTTGTGCATATACAGATTCCTTTCCCTTCTTTATGATCTCTTTGGGATATAAGCTCAGTAGTAACGCTGTACAGTTTGAAAACTTTTTGAGCATAGTTCCAAATTGCTCTCCAGAATAGTTGGATATAGTCACAATTACACCAACAATGTATCTGTGTCCCTGTTTTCCACACCCCCTCCAACATTCCGCATTACCTTTCTCTGTCATTCTAGCTAGTCTGACAGGTGTGTAGTGGTATGTCAGGGGTGTCTTAATTTGCATTTCTCTGATTAATAATGACTTGGAGCATCTTTTCATATGGTTAGAAAGAGTTTCAATTTCTTCATCTGAGAATTGTCTGTTCATATCTTTTGACCATTTATCAATTGGAGAATGGCTTGATTTCTTATAAATTAGAGCCAATTCTCTATATGTTTTGGAAATGAGTCCTTTATCAGAACCTTTGACTGTAAAAATATTTTCCCAGTTTATTACTTCCCTTCTAATCTTGTCTGCATTAGTTTTGTTTGTGCAAAAACTTTTCAGTTTGATATAATCAAAATTTTCTATTTTGTAATCAGTAATGATCTCTAGTTCTTTTTTTGGTCATAAATTCCTTCTTCTTTCACAGGTCTGAGAGGTAAACTATCCTGTGTTCCTCTAATTTATTTATAATCTCATTCTTTATATTTAGGTCATGAGCCCATTTTGATCTTATCTTGGTGTATGGTGTTAAGTGTGGGTCAATGCCTAGTTTCTGCCATACTAGTTTCCAATTTTCCCAGCAATTTTTGTCAAACTAGTGCAATTATTTTAAAATATCTCCTACCTCATGTATAAATACAGGTAGAAGTTAAGTTTTAAGGTCATTAAATGTTTTCTATTCAGTTGCAAGTCAGCAACAAAAAATATTCAATAAATATTTAAGGAACTAAAATATAAATATAGTAAGTTCATTATATATAATACATACTTAACATATTACACATATGTACATATTTGTGTATGTAAATATTAAGAACAATTCCTTAATAAGTGGAAAATCATACAAACAATTGATTTTCCAATGAAAAATTGAAAACCACAAAAGACCATTTTTTTTCCCCCACAAATCAGTAATGGTGAAACAAACAAAAAAAAATGTAAGGTAAAATGCCTCAACTCCATGAAAAGGGGCAAAGATCAAAAACTTAAGAACAGTTAATGTTGGAGGGGCTCCAGAAGATAAGCACTTTTATGTATTGTTGGCTCAATATTATGGATTCAGTTTAGAATTATGCAAGAAGAATGATTAAACCATTTATATTCTTTCTCCAGAATTTCCACTATTAGGATATAATCCCCAAAAAAGTCAATGTCAGAAACACAGTTCCAAGATAGAGCAAAAGAGTCATACATGTTCTATTTGTGATAGAGATGAAAAAGAATGTGATTGAATATTCTTTGCTATCAAGGAAGATTCCATTTTCCCTTTATATTCTCAGTGCCTAGACCACAGCCCATTAAATAGTAGACACTTAATCAAAGATTGTTGAATTGAAATTGGAAATTAGCTGGAAAAAAATCTGTGATATATTAATGGAGTGGAGTGTGATTTATTGGTAGAAATTATGAATACAAGGAATTCAGAAAAACATAGGAAGATCTATATGAACTGATACAGGAAAAAAAATAAGTAAAACCTAGGGAACAAACAACCTGCAATGACTGAAATTAAAAGTTCAATAAAAAGAATTTGAACTTTTAGTAATTAAAACATCAAACAATAATGCATAAAGGACTCTACCAAGGTAGAATATTTTATAAGTTGTCAGGTGTCATCCCTGTAGCAGACATTTGCTTCATTACTTTTCTTTCTCAAAAGGGAGGTGTCAAACTTGGGGAGAGTGGCTTGAAATAACTATGATAAAAGACATCAGTACAATATTTTTTTTAAATGAAGAATGCAGTAAAAAAGAAAGAAAAGTAGCAATAAAACTAGCACCTTTTCCCTAAGCCTCTCCCCTCTTTTTTCTATATTTGTCTGTCTTGGTTTAAAAAGCCCATCGATTAGCAAAAGCATTCTTCCACTGCTGTTTATGTTTGTGAAATTTAAATAGTTACATGTTGATTAACTAAAAATATTATAATCAGCCTATACACATTATTAGGACACATAATGCATAATTTATACCTTAAAAGCACCATTTGTTCACAAAGGTATTGCAGGATGATTGGTAAGTGCAATTTAATAACATTTTAGAATTGGAGTGATTATTAAAAAAAACAACTCAAATATACAAATAAAGATAAAAGCAAGAAAGGCAATCTCTCAATGCATTTGAGCTTAAGGTAGTGATAGAAATGTTCATAGTACATAATAAATGTATTATTTCCATGAAGTTGCATTTACAAATTTCTAGTTTTTAGGGACAGAAGAAAAGTTAAAGGTCATCTATTCAACTCATATTTTATAGATAAGGAAACTTAGACACAGTGAAGTGCTTGAGTTCAACAAATATAGTCTTTCAAAAATGACAGATTTGGAAATGACATCCAATTATTGACTTCAAATTTAATCATTGTACCCCTAAATCTTACTTTTAAAATATACACATTTTCATTTATTCACTTTAGAAACAAGTAACTCTCCATTTTCATCAAAAGAAATTCAATTTTAAAATATCCTAATTATCCACAGTGGAAACACAACAATTCTTTTCCCTGAATCTCTCCCCTACCCAATTTCTTAATTGGAGCCAGGCCTTTTTGACTTATTGACTTATTTTCTTATTCATTGTTTCTAAGGATTTTTTTTTGGGCGGGGGAGTCATAAAGTGAGTAATCTGGATGATCCAGTCCCTGAAATGTAGCTTCTTTTCTCTCCAACATCATTTGATGACTTCTTATCCCTTCTCCTGCTCTCTCCACTCTTTGATTTAGTGTTCTGTTTTGCTTTTTATTGTAAAAAATTTCCAATACTCCAATTTAGGTCTCCTTTTCTCCTTTCAATTCTGCTTCCTGTCTTTTTAGCTCAATTTCTTCTTGATTCCATTCTTATTATTATTATCTTTGCTTTCCCTCTATTAGCAATTTTAATGAATAACCTTACCTTTCTTGCTTGTGTATACCTAAATATTTTCTTGTTTGTATATATCTATCTAAGGAGATATTGTATTGCTTGTATTCCTATACCATTAAAATACCTATTTGTTTATTCCTTTTAAGGAAATATTAAGCCTCTGTAATGGCATTTACAATAGTATTTTGCTTTATTCTCAGATCACCACTAATAAATAAGACTCAGATGATGAGGCATGTATTCAGAGAATTTTAGTATAGGGAGAAAATACAAATATGAGACATCTATAAGAAAAAAAAAAAGATCACATGTGGAAGACATCATTCCTGACTGGTGTGATACAATGAGTTTTCATGCTTATGATGACATTATAGCTTGAATATTGAGTGAAATTAGAAGAAATAGAAGTAGGGGAAAACACTCTCAAGAATAATCACATGAAATGAGCAAAAGAACAAAGATACGGACAATTCACAGTATGCTCAGGGGACAGCTAGGAGATGAATTTGGCTGAAGGATAGAATAAAAAGAGGGAATAATATAAAGAAAATTTGCAAGGAATAAAATATTAGACCACTTTGAATGTCAGAAAATTCTAATACATATGACTCTTATTATGCTGGTCAAAAGAATGTATGGTCATTTTGTGGTTAAAAGGGACTCATTAAAAGTTTGGTTTTGGTTTCTAAAGACATAAACACTCAGGACTCCACCAACTTGGTGGATTTTTGAAAACTCCATGAGTCCATTTCCTTCACCAAATCCAATTTTCCAAGAAGCTGAGAGAAAAGGAGACCAATCAGCTCTCTGGAAGAGAAATTTCTTCAGGTCACAGAAAGGAAAGAGGAAGGGTTGGTCAAATCTGTATTGTAGAGGAAATTGTTTTGTTTTTGTTTTGTTTTTCTTTCTTTCTTTCTTTCTTTCTTTCTTTCTTTCTTTCTTTTTTTTTTTTTTTTTTTGCTGAGGCAATTAGGGTTAAGTGACTTGCCCAAGATCAAACAGCTAGGAAGTGTTAAGTGTCTGAGATCAAATTTGAACTCAGGTCCTCCTTACTTCAGGGTTAGCACTCTATCCACTGTACCACCTAGCTGCCTCTGAACAGAAAATTCTAATACCTCTTATTATTCTGGTCAAAAGAATGTGTGGTCATTTTGTGGTCAAAAAGGACTCATTAAAAGTTTGGTTTGGTTTCTTTTTTTGGATTAGGAGAATAACCTGACTATTCTTATACATTAAGATACTTTCAGAAGCAATTGGGGGAAATGGGAACTAAGAACTGGGAAACCAGATGGAAGGTTACTGCAAAAATCCAGAAGAGAAGTAAGAAGGACCTCCATGAGGGTAGCCAAAATGAAAATGGTAAGGAAGAATTAGGTGTACAACTCAGAGAACCTGGGTTATCTAATAAAATAGATTAGTTGCAAGAATTGTCAGACACCATTTAATCTGCGTCATATTTGAAAAAGAGCAATGTCTACAACATATTGAAGTGGTCAGTAGTTGTTTAATATTTACTTCAAGACCAGTATCCCATACCTGAGATAGCTTATTGCATCTATAATTATTAGAAAGTTTGTTTTTCTATCAAGTGAAAAGCTGTTTTCTTGCAACTCCCAACCCATTACTTCTAACTCTTATGACTGGAAGCAAAACAAGCATCATCATTCTTTCACATATTTACAGATGGTTATCACAGCTGACATAAGTCTTTCCTTCTTCAAGTTAAAGATCTTCAGATCCTTCAGCTGATCCTCATAGTCCTTACCTGATTTACCTTGTTGAAAAAACTCTTCCTTTTCATAGAGCACTCTATAAAGCTTTGTAATATAGATGTTGCACATCTGCAGTATAATGTTAATTACTTCAGGACAGAAACTTTTGTTCTCATCTTTATATCATCAAGGGCAAAAAAAATTCAGCACTTTGTATGTTATAACACTCAAAAATATGTTAAATAAATTAATATGGAAAGTGTCTTAAGAGTTTTCATCATCCTGGTTACCATACTCTAGATGTAGTCCAACTTTTCAATATCTTTCTAAACAATGGCATATAGAACGGAACATAATCTATTTGCATTCTGAGCAGGTAAAAATGCAAGAAGTATATGCCTTTCTTAGTCCTTAGTGCTATAACTATCTTAAAGCAGCTTGATGCAATATTAAATAGACTTTTGTGTGGTTGAGAGGTATTTAACATCACAATGGTGATCTTATAGTTCATTAAAAGCCCTAGATGGTCTTCATTTCAATTGCTATGTATCTAGTCACAACTCTTCAATTTTGCGGAGTAATTTTTTTTTTTCAGCAGGAGAGTTAACAGCTTTATATTTGTTCTTACCAAATTTCACTTTGGTTTTATCCAACATTCTAAAATTTTGAGTTCTTTTTGGATCTTAATTGTCATTCAGTAAAAAACTCCTCTTTTAGTGCTGTGTCATTTGAAAATTTGACTACCATTTACTTTATCCAGTAATTAATAGCAAGTTTAAACAGAACATTAGATTTGGAACTCTATGAGGGAAGGGACTATTTTTTGGCTTCTTTTTGCATCTCCAGGACTTAGCATAATACCGTGAACAAATTAGATGGTGATAAATGTTTATTGATAGATTGATTGATTGAAAAAGGCTTGGTATAAATTCTTGGCTCACTCTATCAGATCTTTTTTTTTCCTAAGTTGACATCAGTTGACTACTTTTTGGTCCAAATATTTAATCAGTTCCAAATCCACTTGATTATAATTTTATATATATATTTCTCTATTTTATCCAACAGAATTGCATGAAAATGTGTCAAATACATCACTAAGATCTAAGGAGGCTATTTTTTACAGAATTCCCATGAACACAATCTTGTAATCCACTCACACAAAAAAGAAAGGATGTTAGTATCAAAAAAAGATATGATGGTTCTTTGTGATTACCACTTATTTTGTAAGATATTAAATCCTTCTCTCAATAATAATATTCCAAAATTTTGACAAAGATCAAAGACAAAGTCATTAGCATGTTTTTTTGTAAATCCTCTCTTCTGTATTTTTTTTAATCAAAGCACTATTTTCTCTTCTCTGGTCCTATGGTATTTCTCCTTTAAAAAAAAAAATCAAAGTTTACTGACAGTAGCTCAGTAATTCTATGTGCCCTTTCTTTCAGGATTGTTGATATTGTTCATTTGAGCCTAGGTACTTGAACTTAGGGTAAGGACTCTGGGAAGATAGATAGCAGAGCAGTTGATAAATTTCAAGCTTTCTAGATTTCCAGGAACACAATTTTGCCTCAGGGCAAACATAGACTGGTGAAAAATGAAGAGTTGGGACAAAGGAGTCTTCTGGATCACCAAAGATCTGAAGAAAGAACCTCAACTAAGCATTAAAGCATGTGAAATGCAAACACCTCTGGACTGGCTCCACAGAAACAGCAAGTAGGGAGCCCTGGAACTCACTGGGTATGCTTGGACCTTAATTGGAACCACAGAAACTTTCACTTCCTGAATTGTTTGTAGAATCAAAGTCTGAGTGGGGAACACTGAGGGCTCTCAGCTGATTAGAAATGCCAGACCCAGTTATGCTGCAGGGACATGGCCTTGGGTGAAAAGGAAGCAGCACCTACTGAGTGCGGAGGCAATGAGGCAGTGATGATGGCTGTGGACATTTGCTGGAGATTGGAGCTTTTGATTTAGGGCTCTAGATTAAAGGGGAAAGCTGAAGGAAAACTTGAGACAGCAGCCCTCCACCCAAGATTAGAAGTGCTTAAACTAATACCTCTTATTTTTTAAAAAATGAACTTCAAAGAAGAAAGAACTGTCACCATAGAAACTTCTTACAAGAACAGGGAAGACTGGGCTTCATCTTCAGAGGAGGACAGTGAAATAAAAAAGCTTCCACCTCAAGGAGTAACATGAAATGACTCCCTGCCCAGAGAGAATTTTTAAAAGACCTCAAAAAAGAATTTAAAAATCAAACAAGAAACATTGAGGGAAAACTAAAAAAGTTAAAATTAAAAACCATCAAGAAAAAACAAGATTGTGAAAAAAAATTAATCAACTAGATATAGAGTCTCAAAAATGAAAATAAATCTTTCAAAATCAGAATTTGGCAAGGAAAAGTCAATGAAGCTCTGAGACAACAAGAAATAACAAGACGGAATATAAGGAATGAAAAAATAGTACAGAATGTGAAACATTAAAAAAAACAGATCTGAAGAACATGTCAAGAAGAGAAAATATAAGAATAATTGGACCACCTGAAAACTGTGATTTAAAAAAAAAAAAAGCAAGAAATAGTCCAAGAAAATTTTCCTGAGTGATAGAACATAAGGGAAAAGTAGAAACAGAAAAAGTCCCCTATCACTACTTCAACAAGATCCTTTATGGAAAACACATAGGAACATTCTTACCAAATTTTGAAACCCCCAGATCAAAGAGAAAATTTTGCAAGAAACAAGAAAAAATCAATTCATATATACTGGAACTACAATTAAAATTGTACGGGATAGCAGCAGACACAATAAAAGACCACAGGTTCTGGAATTATATCTACTAACAATTAAAAAACCTAGGTCTATGGCCAAAAATATCATATCCAGCAAAATTATCTATAATATTGAATGAGAAAAAAATGAACTTACAATGAACATGCAGATTTTCAGGACTCTCCAACAACCAAACATAAACTTAATAGAATTAACATATAAGAATCAATATCAAAAATCAGTTTCAAGGAACCCAACATGGACAAATTGTTTATGATTATTTTTTTTTTTACATAGGAAATGTATACCATATGTCTAAGATATCCATCAACAATAGGGTAGCTCAAAAGAAAGACTGGGGCAGAGCTAAGCTAAAAATAGTAATCATGCTATACAAATAAGGCACAGAGGAAGAATAGACACAGCATCATTAGAAGAGAGAAGAGGACCAGTAGTTCTTACTACCTTATCACATCTGGAATGTGTTAAATATGCCACATTACATATAAACCATGAAAAAGGTATAATACCCACCAAAATCTATAAAGAACTTGGGGGAGGGGAGGGGAGAGGAAGGATGGAAAACAAAAAGTGAGGGAAGAAGACAAGGGAGGGATCCATGGGTGGGGAGAGGTTAAAGTTAGCCAAGTTAAGGAGCAGAATTGAAGCATAGAGTCATAAGGGATAGGAAAGAGGTGTGTGTGTGTGTGTGTGTGTGTGTGTGTGTGTGTGTGTGTGTGTGTAGATAAGTGGGGTGGAAGCAGGATGTGTGTATACATGTTTATATACACATACATACATATGTATACATAAATATATCCTTTATTAATTATATTCTGCTTGAGGATAGTGGGCAAGATGAAAGGGGGGAAAGAATAAAGTTAAAAAGATGTGCAGCAGAGAAGAAAAGAACAATTTACAAGGAAGTAAAGAAAAGATGGACATATTAATTTCTTCTATTAATATATATACTTTCTTGAAATGGCAATTTGTTGTTATATATTTTGAATTCTCCCTGATGTTCTGCTAAGTACATGACAATGTTCTCTTTTCTTTTCTTTTGTATTTCTTTTCCATTTTTACTTTTTCTTATTCTGTTTTGTTTTTAATAAAATAAATTAAAAAAAAACATTTTGAAAACAATGAATTTGAATTTATCCAAGGCAAGGTAAGTGTTATTTTACTTAATCTAGGCTTATTTTAAATTTCAAATATCTCTTAGTGATGCGGGAAAGATTCCTTTCTAGATTCTCATCCTCTCCTAGTTAATAATGTAAATAGCCCTTTAATTCACAAATCCTGGTCCCTTTGAATTCCAATAGAAGATCTGACCTGTTCCCAGCCCCACCCGGATATGAGCCATCTTTGGGGCTACACCCCAAAGCCGCTCGAGCTAAGTCTCCTATTATAAAAAGGCCATGCTGGGAACCTCTCTTTTCAGAGACTCCAAACATGCCTACCATGTGAGGACCCTCTGTCCACTGGACCCTCTGTCCAGTGCCTTCCTTATCTCTACCTCCGCCTATACTTTAACCTTGCTTACCCAATAATAAACCTTTTATCAATCTAGCTCTCTAAGCCAATAAATGCTTTTATTGGGGACTCTCGCCTCTACTAGACCCCCTTGTGCTGAATCTGTACCCTAAACCTGCCACTAGACCTTAACCCTAATTTCATTTAGGTACCCCAAATCTAGACCTCAACATTAGTTTTTTGTTCATTGTTTTCTTGGGCTTTGTTTTTATTTTTGTTTGTTTATACTTTATTGTTTCAAATTAAAGATTATTCTCCTGAACATAAAAAAGGAAAAAAAATTTCAGATTTTCCTCATTGGCATATTATCATGACTTTCTTTTCATTATTATTTTATTTTGGTGTATGTATTAAATAATATTTCATAATTTAGATTAAATAATTTCTTTCAGTTAATAAGGGCTCAATAAAATGTTTCCTAAATTGAATTGTATTTACTGCACATTTAAGTCTCTTATTATATTTTACCAATTTATAGCTACATAGAAAAGAATATGCTATCTTTGGTAGAAGAATGTCATCATGAAAAGGATGCAGAAAGACTTGAAATAAGAAGGTCTGAGTTTACACAACAATATCCGGGCTTTTTTGTTACTTTCAATAAAACATTTTCTCTTTTTGTCAGTTTCTTTTTCTACCATATAAGGAAATAGACTAGTTAGTTTCTTTTCATTGTCTTCCTTGGGAAATTTTTTTTAGTTTTATGATTATGAGGTTGAAGGTATTGACAATCTTCTCAGAGTCTTATATATTTAAATTCATGGATGATGGTTTTTATTTTTTATTATTATCTTTTTTTTTAGTAATTACTTAAAGGATTTTCTTTAGAGTGAACTTAAAGTCTCCAGTGATTTAAACAAATACTTTTCATCTTGCTATCAGGCATGCTACCTTCTCAAGTATTCTTTCCTGCCCACTCTTACCTGCCTTCCATCACTTGTTCTGGACTCACTAATCAAAGTAATACAACCATGCTGTCATTGTTTCTGAAAAGAGTAGCTCAATTGTTTACCCTATGGATTAATTTATAAGTCCTATGATTTACCAGATGCTCTCTGCTGGCCAACATTCCCATATAATGCATTGTCTTCATAATTCAGATACAAATAAGAGGGGATGATGAAACTGTCTCTGCACTTGTATCTTTTACTATATTTATTGTTGGGCATATAATAAGTTCTTAATAAATGCTCATTCATTAATTAATTTATTTTGCACTAAGCAAATATCAAGCAACTAATTACCAATTGCATTTGAAAAGAGACAATGCAATAATTTTGACCTAGTTCACCAGGTTTTTAGCAATTAACAAAAGACATCATTAAGTATTTTCAAATATTACCATCTAACTTTCTATTATTACTAAGAACATTAGTAAATAGATCAGATGTAAGGTGGTGGAAAAGGTAATGATTTTTCTTGGGACACTGGAAAATCATTCGAGTTCTTAGTATCCAGGTAATACCTAAGATTGTCCATTGTAGAAAAAATGTCAATGTATATTTGGAAAGAAAATTTCTTACTATGAGCTTCCTAATTGCAATGAAATCAGAAATGGGGGAAAGATAAAGAAAAATAATATTTAAACATTCACAGTTGAAAATTTCATGAATTTATCCCTGCCATCCAAATTCTTTATTTGAAATTCAGTGATTACACCTGAGCTTACATAAGTGATATTTTCCAAAGAAAAAAGTTAAGGAGTTGGATTTGTATTTAAATTTTACATTCTTTTCACAATGTTACATAAAAATTCACTAAATTTCTATGGAACTTAGATTTGCAGATCCAGATTTTGCTTTCTTTATGGAAGTCCAATCTTGATTTCTGAAGTGAGTTGATTATATTCTTCCTTTCCAAATGATTTTAAAATGACACAGCACTCATCTTTAATGCATATATAGTGCTATCAATTTTTAAAAATCTGTAGCAAATGAGTAGGCTCAGCATATTTAATATAATATCCCACTTTATCTACTGGTTTTAACTGTCTGTCACTCCCAGTGTTTTCAAAAAATTCCAAGAGACAAAAAAAAAAAAAAAAAAAAAATCACTCTCCCTTCTTCCCTCTAGGAGAGGAGCTGACAAATAAGAAGAAATGAACTTGGCTGATCAGAGCATATAATTAGTTTGGGGGGGGGGGTAAAAACTAATAAACACATAAGATAGCTAGATGAAAAATACATATTGAAATAAAATACTTATCCTTTTGTACAATGAGACAATTTTCCTGGCCCTCCCAGAGAGAAATCTATTATAGCTAAGGTATATGATCATTGATTAATTTGGGAAGATGTTTTGGGGATGAATCACTAAGGGACTAGCATTTTACTTTTATTGTAATATTGTAATAGAGTCTAATTATCTGATTATTTAGTAAATCATGATTTTTCACTAGAAGAAAAAAAAGAAATAATGCTTTATGTCAAATGAATTTCAAAGATGTAAATTATTTTGAATATTGCTAATGTTATTTGCTGTAGAAATCTGTGATCAATGGCTAGTGACTACTGTTGTCACTGAGATACCTGATGGCAGTATTAGAAAAAGTTAATGATCTGTGCTTTGGAAATTTTAAACATTGAAATTCATGCATCATGTAGTAGAATTGGATGCTAGGAGTCAAGGAAAATTAAGTAAAGGCATAGAAATTATCTGTATTTTCAATGATTTTGTTCTTCAAAGTATCAAATTAGTTTTGACATAAGCAGTAAGTCATTTTTGTTTTTTTTTAATCTGAAATAGCCAGTTCTTTTCATAATGTTTCAAATAAGGAAGCCACTAAAAAGAAGTGATCCATTTTTTCATTACCCTTAACTCATTGACTTCTCTGCCAAAAAAACAAAACAAAACAAAACATTAAATTCAAAACTTTATCACCATTTTCCTATGATTTTGAGTCAATATCCTACAGTGAAGACTGTTGGACTTAGAATCAGAGGATAACTGTTCAAATTCTGGCATAATTTCTTTCTAGTTCTGTGAACTTGGGTAAATTACTAAACTTATTTGATTTGTTTCCTTATCTCTACACTGGGGTAGGGAAGGGTATGAGACAAATCTTCAATATCCTTTCTAGTTTTAATTCTATGATCCTATGATGTACTTAATTCCAACAGCTTATTACCTATAATATTTCATCTGTCAAGTTTAATACTTTGCAGAAATAAATTCATAATAGTCCTGATTCATTTCAACCTTTTGATAAAGCACTACATTATTTCTGTGCAAAAAGGATGAAGAAAAAATTGTCTGGGGCCTATGAAATATACTTAGAAAGCATCGTGTTCATATTATTTAATCTTTTAAATATATATATATATATGTATATATATATATATATATATATATGAGAGAGAGCGAAAGGTAAAGAATGAATTATATAAATGAATATTTACTAATAGAAGATACCATTATTCCAGTTCAAGTTGATTCAAAAGTCAACACTAAAGTTTCTCTACTTGAATTCTGAATCATTTGAAGGGAGATGTAATGTTTATGCATGCATAAGCATCAAAAAGCTGCTCAGTGTTTTGAATGAACACGAAGCATGATGTGTCCAAGGTATTGAAGTGTGTGAAAGATAATAAATGATAAGTGTTATTAGAGAGAAGGCTGAATATGTCTTTAAAAAGATACTCTACAGGCAGGTAAATGTGTGCTTATGTATTTTTAACCAAAAAAAAAAAAAAAAGATGATGGTTTGAAAAGTAACAATTTAGTGCATTAGTATTATGTTTTTTTCCCTTCCAGGCACTTCATATGCTCTTGTATCTTTCCTTTGATCTGTTACAAGATGAAGAATAAGAAGAGAGGGACTGCTAAACTAAAGAAGGGAAGAAGTGATTTTTCAAAAATAACTTGCAGGATATTCATGATTAAGGAAGTAGTAAGAGGATTCTATTGTGTGTAAATGGAGTTATAAATTATGTGTGTATACAAACATGTGTATATACATACATACATATGTGTGTATACACACACACACACACACACACACACATAAAAAATAACAAACTAGGTCTACCCATGGGCTTCACATCATCTGCTCTGGACTTCATCTTTTGATTCACACTAGATATTCCAACAAATCCCATTCATTGTTCTACAAACTGAGTCTATGGTTAAGATGGTTCAAATCATGTAGTGAGTTATTTTTTATCTTAAAGATTAGTTTAAGACCACTTATCAATCAACTCTGATAAAACTAAATTTAATTTGTAGAATAATATCAAAGGTCACTTGCAAAATGCCTAATCCATGTTCCTTAAAATAGTTATAGCTAACTAGATTATCTTGAGGGACTTTATTTTTGTTGTAGTTTAACTAGTTTTCAAATATATTAAGAGAACTTTTTTGTTTAATTAAGTGTTTTTTTTAACATATTGACACATGCACTAAATTATTTACAATAAATCTGACTAATTATAGCTTTGTTTTCAAAGAAGTTCTTTGAATTGGGTCTTTTAGCTAACTTATCTCTTTCAGAAAATAATTGAGAGAAAATATGAAGTACGCATCAATTTGAGACAGAAAGCTTGATTCCCAAAATAAAGTAGGTTACAAGTAGAGATTGATAATAAAATTAGGGTTAAATCAGCTTCTTCATTTCTCTTGATTTGTATTCCAAGGACAAATTGATTATTTTGTTTTCAAACCAGAATATTAGATTTACATATATTTATGCAAAATTTCTAAATTTCTTACAAGTCAAAATGAACATATATGTGTGTGTATCAACTACTATAGGAAACAAAAATATGTGATACAGATATGACTGCAGACTTAATTATTGCACTCTGAATAGTGAGTGGTATAAAAGGCAATCATAAAAATATTAAGCATATGAAAGAAGATGATGATGAAAAATATACCCAACTATGGGGGGATGTATCCAATTTACAAATGAAAAAGCATTATAAATTAACATAATAGAAAAGTCTTCTTAACTGAATATAAAATTGTGAAAATAAACAAACCCAAAATAATTACAAAAGAGGAAAATTTTTAAATTAAAAGAAAAATAAAAAAATTAGAAGCCAAAGATACTAAATTAATTTGCATATTTAAAACTACATCAATCAACCCTTAAAGGAATATTTTATGACACCAAACGACAAATTTTTAAAATTCTTTTGGAAGAATGGTCCTTTTAAAATCTTTTAAATACACTTTTTTTTAAATCATGTTGGGAGAGAAAAATCATAACAAAACTGAAAACCAATTGGAGAAAAAAAAAAAACAGAATAAAGAAGGGAACATAGCATGTGTTTGTTTACATTTAATCTCCATAGTTCTTTTTCTGGATGCAGATGACATTTTTCATTCAAAGTTTTTGGGATTGCATTGTAAGAATGAATGAGTCTTAAGAAAAATAATACCATGTCAATAAAAAGTTATTTAAAAAAAAAGAAGAAAAATAATATCCCCATTGATAGCAGTGAAGGGGAAATTGTGCTTCCAGACATCAATTTTTATTACAAAGAAATCATAAAGATTATTATTCCCTTAATATGAAAATATGCAAAGTAGATAAACAGAACAAATCAGGCACTAATGGATCAGATAAAATTGAATTCAACAACTCTAATAATCATAAGAACTTAAATTAATTAGGTAAGAAAGCCTTGTTTCACAAGAACTGCAAAAACTTAAAAGCACTCTGAAAGAAATAAGTTTTAAATCAACACATTTAAGCATATACACAATAAACTCAAACTGGATGTGTGACCTAAAAATTAAGGATCACAGCAAAGAACAATATAGAAAAGTAAAAGACCTGATATTTTTGAGAACGATAATCAAGGAGAGAAAAAAGTTTAATCAAATGAGGGGGGGAAAGTATCTCAATAGATGGCATATGAAAATTCAATTATATAAAATTTAATAGCATTTGCCATAATGAAATAAATTTAATCAAAATAAAAAAGGAATATGTTGATTGGAAAAATTATATTCCCTTCACATATTTTTAGTAAAAGTATGATATCCAAGATATACAGAAAACTAACACAAATATATATATATATATATAACACAAATATATATATATATATATATATATATATATATGTTTAAGCTGAGAAGCCATTATCCAATGTTTAAATGGTTAAAGAATATAAACAAGCATTACTTAAAAGTTGTATGCTATTAACAACTATTTGAATGGCTATTCTTTAATAATAAGAGAAAAGAAAAAGAAAAACATTGTAAAGTTTCCTCACAACCAGTAAATTGCTAAAGATGATGAAAAATCAAAATAGTAAATATTTCAGGGGTTTTGTGATATTTTTATCTAGTCATTCTTGAAATTATTTTGCAATTATCTTAACAAAGTGACTAAAATTCCCATACTTTTTGTCTTCCAGAAATGATTCAATTTCTAGACATTTATCTCTAAGAAGCTGAAGACAGAAAGGTCCAATATATACTAAAATGTTTATTGTAGATTTTCAGCCTTTTTTAGTACTGAAGAACTAGAAACAATGCAGATGATCATCTGTTAGAAATTTATATCATCATTCTGGAAACTGTGAAAGTTTTATCCACCATGTGTAAATTATACTTCAGAGAATGTTGAGAAATTAAAGAAGACAAGTACCTTTCCAGATCTTTAGATGGCATAGTGGAGTAAGGAAGATTAATCTTCCTGAGTTTAAATCTGGCCTCAAACATTTATTGGCTGTGTGACCCTAGATCTTGTTTGCTAAGTTTCATCATCTGTAAAGCGAGGAGTAGAAGAAAATGGCAAACCACTCCAGTATTTTTGCCAAGAAAATGCAAAATGGGGATAGAGTCAGACACGATTGAAATTACTGAACAACAGCAAAAGATACCTTCCCAAACACTGATAGAAAGTATTTGCAAATAAATGAATAACTTATCAGTTCTGACTAAACTGGGAAGAAAATGCTTTTTCCTGAAACTTTTCCAATTCATAATTGCTTTAACAAAAATAAAAAATATATAATTAATGGATATTTTGCTTAATAGGCAAGAATCATACATATAAAATGTTTCCATGTTTAGTTTTACTTTCCTGTCACTCCACATTAAATTCTGTTTCCCCATCTAGTGTTGTCTTTAGTCATCCTAAGAAAGATTGATTAAAGAGTATGAGGTATGTCACAGATGATAACTATAAATCTAGCAATATTTCCCTTTAGAATTTTAGCTAAGGTAGGTCTTAAAAGACTTCCACCAACACTTTTAGTGCTTGGTAGCCACCAAGGGAAAATATGCCCTAAGTCTCCAAAAGGTTATTGAAAATCTGTTAAAACTCTAAACACTTATCTGAACCTATGACTCCCAAGTGCCCCTGTGTAGAACAGCATCTTAATTTAGTCTGAAATGCACAGAAATTGCACTAGTAGTAATAAGAGGGAGAAAAGAATTCACCTATAAAAATCATTGTTAAAGAAGAAGAAAGGATATTATCAGGGAAGCATTACATAATTCCATAAAGTATCCATAAAAATCTTTGCTCGTCTTCAACAAAACATTGTGAAATATTCTCTCCAAAATTTTTGTATCATGTTTATTGTGTGCATATAGTTAAAGGGATTTTCTCCCTTTAAATTGAATTGATATTTAATTATTTAGTGATAAATCAGTATTAATAAGTTCTCTATAGCCTGAGCATAAATTATTCCTTAGGTAAAAATCAGTTCTTAAACAAGATATTCAGGCTCTGTTATTAAATTACAACTTCAGAGTAATAAATCATACTCAGCAATCAACCCAAGATGATGCCTTGTCCAAGTAGATGATGCATACATAATTGTTGCTAAAGATGATGAAAAAAATGAAGGTGATGATTGGTGATATCTAGGGAGGCTGTTTGGAGAGAATGAGACTCAATAAATTTCACCTCCCTTGGTGCCCAAGTTATTTTTCCTTAAAAGAATTATTGTCAGGGCAAAAGTTGGGGCTTTGGGGGATTATAATCCTTTATCTATAAAAGAGGAGATGAGAAACAGCTTTGAGAACATAGAAAACAACCAAATATTATAGAATAATAGAAATTGAGACTTGGGAGTATCCTAAGCAATACTCTAGTCCATTTCATTTTAAGTATTTAATTGCAAATTCTAATTGATGGACAGCAAATGCTTTTAAGAGTCCAGAGTATGTTTGTTGCTATCATTAGGACTGACATCTCTTACCTGAATTGTGATTTCATTGATGTAAGAAATAATCCATCAGGAATTTCCTTTGCCAATGAAGATTATAGTGTTTTTTCTGCAAGGTATATTTTAAAGAATTGTCTGGAATCCTGATGCATTTTATGACTTACCAAGGTAGTAGTTGATCTGTTGTATTTTGTTTTCATCTGTTGATGGTTATGAATTCCATTGATTCTTCTGTCTTTCATTCTAATCTTACCATCATGACAATTTCCAGTAAGATTAGTGGAAAACCTTCATCTCATTCTTTTCTTAAATTCATAGGAACAGTTTCATAATAGTGGCTAGGCCAAAATATTTATTTTTGCCTATTGCCAGATCACAATTGTCCATCATTTCAGAGATTCTATCAGACATCTGCTGCTACTGTAGTGGGATAAGGGTACCAAGAATCTCTATTATACATCACTCTAGCTTTCATTCCCCTGTTTTATTGTTATTCGTACTTCAACTTTCCCATATTGAGAACAGTTGAGTTTTGAGAATATCATTAATTAGATCATGGATCAGTTGTAAACTGAACCATATGAATTTCCATAAAATCACAGAGTTTTTTTTTAATATCAGACTATTAATTTTTATAATATATGATTTGTTGATACCTGTTATCTTTATATTGCAGCCATTTCTTCCTCTCTTCCAGATTAAAAATTTCATTTTATCATCAATAACAAAAGCAAAGCTATCTTTATATGTAATTTTCTCTTCTATCTCCCACTTCTGGATTCAGATGAAGGAAGTGTAGTTACCAATTGATCTACACTTTGGCTGTTTTTTCTACTGTTCAGAATTCAAGTTTGTTTTTTGTTTTTTTTTTTTATCATTTATATTGTACTATAAACATTTGTGAATATTGATTTGTTGTTTCCATTTACTTTATTATGTATCATTCATACACTTCTTTCTAAATTTCCTGAATATCTGTAATGGAGAGAATCTGGGTGCATTCCCAGTAAAATCAGGGATGAAACAAGGATTCCATCATCACCAATGTTATTCAACATCATACTAGAAATGTTGGTTTAGCAATAAGAAAAGAAAAAGAGGTTAAAGAAATTAGACTAGGCAATAAGAAGATAAAACTATCACTCTTAGCAGATGATATTATGATACATTTAGAGAATAATAAAAACATCCAAAAATGTACCTGAAATAATTCACAGCTTTAGTAAAGTTGCAGGATATAAAACAAACCCATATGAATCATAAGAATTTCTATACATTACTGACAAAGCCCAGCAGCAAGAGATAGAAAGAGAAATTCCTTATAAAATAACTCAGTGTCTACCTACCATGACAAACGCAAAAACAATATGAAAACAATTACAAAACACTTCTAACACAAATAAAGTCTAATCTAAACAACTAGAAAAAAATATCAATTGCTAATAGATACCCTGACCTAATATATTAAAAATTAATCTGCTTGTTCAGTGTCATACTAATCAAACTACCAAAACATTGTGTTATTTATCCATTGTGTTATATATCCAATTTCATCTGGAAAAACAAAAAGTCAAAAATATGAAGGGAATTAATGAGAAAAAATACAAAGAATGGTGACCTGGCACTACCAGATCTAAAACTGTATTATTAAACAGGAGTCATCAAAACCATTTAGAACTTACTGGTTAAGAAACAGAGTGGTGGATCAGTGGAATAATTTAGATAGATGTCACAATAATCACTGATTATAGCAATCTAATAGTTGATAAACCTCCAAATTCCAGCTTCTGGAGTAAGAACTCACTATTTCACAAAAATTGCTAGAGAAACTAGAAAATAATATGTCAGAAACTCAGCATAGACCTACATCTCTCAATCCATACCAAAATAAGGTCAAAATGAGTACATGATTTGGGCATAAAGGGTGATGTCATAAGCAAATTGGAAAAGCAAGAGATAGTTTACATATTAGATCTTTGGAGAAGGGAGGAATTTATCACTAAAGAAGAACTAGAGACCATTATGAAAATGCAAAATTGACAACTTTGATTACACTAAATTAAAAAGATTTTGCATAAAGAAAACCAATATAAACAGGATAAAAAGCGGCAAAGATGGGGAAAAAAATTTTATAGTCAGTGTTTCTGATAAAGCCCTCACTTCTAAAATATTTAAAAAACTGTGAAAAAATTACAAGAATACAAGTCATTCCTCAATTGATACATGGTCAAATGATATGAACAGACAATTTTCAGATGATGAAATTAAAGCCATCCATAGTCATATAAAAAGATGCTCTAAATCAATATTAACAGGCAATGTAAATTAAAACAATTCTGAGATACCATCTCACACCTTTCAAATTGGCTAAAATGACAGGAAAATATAATGATAAACATTGGAGGGGTGTGGAGAAACTGAGACACTAATGCATTGTTGGAGGAGCAATTTGGAACTATGGCAAAGGGCTATAAAACTGTGCATATCCTTTGATCCAGAAGTGCTTTTACTGGGTCTGAATCCCAAGGAAATCATAAAGGAAGGAGAAGGACCACATGTGCAAAAATGTTTGTAGCAACTCTTTTTATGACGGCAAAGAATTGGAAAGTGAATAAATGCCTATCAACTGAGGAATGGCTAAATAAGTTATGATATATGAAAGGCGTGGAATATTATTGGTTCTACAAAAAATGATGAACAACCTGATGCCAAGTGAAACAAATAGAATCATGAATAAATTATACAATAAATGTACAATAAATATACACCAGGAAAAAAAATAACAACGAGATTAGTCATCAACTATGAAAAACTTCATTCTTGTAAGCAGTTCAATGATTCAAGGTAATCCCAATAAACTTTAAGTAGAAAATGATATCTGTATCCAAAGAGAGAACTATGGAGAATGAATGTTCATTCTTTTTCCTTTTTTCTTTCATTTTTTCCCTCATGTTTTCCCACTTGTTTTGATTTTTCTCTCCCAACATGATTCATAAAGAAATATGTAGCTCAGGGGGCAGAGCCAAGATGGTGGAAAAGGCACATGTGACTTTCTAAGCTTCTCTCATGTCCTCACAACCAACTATTAAATTCATCCTGAAAAAATAGTGCTTGACTGGTAAAACCCACGAAGTTTAGAAGCACAACTTACCAGCTGAAGATAATCTAGAAGATCGCCAGGAAAGGTTTGTCTTGAGGGGCCAGGAACAGACCAGAGGAGGCAGAGAGAGACTAGTGTCCAGAGCAGACCAGAGATGGGGTGACCTCTGTGGCTAGACATGACTCTCCCATAGGCTAACTGCTCTGCCTTAATTATAAAGCAGTGAAGCAGCAGAGAAATTAAAGCCAAAGCAGAGGGTACTCTCTCTAAAAAATGCAAGAACCTAACAAGATCTGGCTATAATGACCCAAAACTGGAAGTGACTCAGCACAGACCATAACACATTCTGCAGCCACATTCTAGCAGTAGGGGGCTTTTGTGGGAGAGGGGGAGTGGCAGTTACAAATCTGCTTGGCAGGGGGGCACAGCCCAGGGCAGCCACTAATCTGCACAGTGAGGGGCTCGGCCTTGGACAATAGAACTTTCACAGCATCACCACTTCTGGTCCATGTGGGACTATTCACTGGTCAGCTGCTAATACCCACAGCCCCAAGCCAGGCTTTGGCCTGGGATAGTGACACTTTTACTGCTCAGCTTCTAGCCCCAAGGCAGTCCTTAACTTGCACAGCAGGATTCTTTGCAGGACACTTCCTGAGCTCTGCAGTGCAGGCCTGAGTTACTTCTGGGAGGAACTTTTCCCCAGAGCACTCCCATACCTCCTTGCTCTTTGTAACCGGTTGGCAGGACAGCTACCCATCCATACACCTATCCTTGCTCTACAGAGGAAGCTGGTAACCTCCTGGTCCTGAAGGTAGACCCTACATGCTTTTAAAAAATGAGTAAAAAAGATCAAAAGGACAATCGATAGCTTCTATACAGAAAGAGAGCAAGTTTTCAACCCCAAGGAGACTAACAGCAGACAGTCTCCAGACAATTGTTGGTCCCCAACACAAAAGGCTCTCCTGGAAGAGACTATTAAAAACCTTAAAAGAGAACTAGAAGAAAAATGGAGAAAGGAAAGAGAAGCTATATGCAAGAGAACAACAACTTCATAAAATGTGAATTGGAAAAGGTAAAAAAAAAAAAAAAACTCCCAAGAAGTGCAGGGAAACAGAATTTATGAAAGGGAAAAGGGAAAGAATTCCCAAGAAAATTTGTGAAATGGAAAAAGAAAATAACTCACTAAAAAAAAAAAAAAAAAAAATTAGTGAAATGGAAAAAAATTCCATAGAGTAAAACAACTCATTTAAAAATTCAATTGGACATATAAAAAAAAAGAAATGAAAAAGCTAATGAAGAAAATAACTCACTAAAAATCAGAACTGAACAAACAGAAATGACTGATTCATTGAAATATCAAGAATCAGTCAAGCAAAACCAAAAAAATGAAAGATTTAGAAAAAAATGTCAAATATTTACATGGAAAAACAACAGACCTGGAAAACAGATCTAGGAGAGATAACCTGAAGATAATTGGACTTCCCGAAAATTATGATGAAAAAAAGAGCCTAGGTACTATTTTACAGGAAATCATAAAAGAGAACTGCCTAGAAGTAATAAAACCAGAAGGTAAAATTGGCATTGAAAGAATTCATCAAATACCTTCTGAAAAAGACCCTAAAATAAAAACTCCAAGGAATATTGTGGCCAAATTTCAGAACTATCAGACTAAAGAAAAAATATTACAAGCAGTCAGGAAAAAACAATGCAAATACCGAGGTGCCGCAATAAGGGTCACTCAAGATCTGGCTGCCTCAACATTAAAGGACTGAAGGGCCTGGAATCTGATATTCTGGAAGGCAAAAGAACTTGGAATGCAGCCATGAAAAACTACCCAGCTAAGCTGAGCATTTTTGCCCATGGAAGAAAATGGACATTTAATGAAACAGGAATCCCATTTGTTTCTAAGGAAAAAACCAGATCTAAACAAAAAATTTTATCTCTGACCATAGGACTCAAGAGAAGCAGAAAAAGGTGAAAGAAGCTCTTGAAAACTGTATTTCTATTGTGGTGATACATAAAAACTACATGTATAACTTGATTTTACTGATATAATATTTAAAAAGGGAAGTAAAAATGGAAAGGGAATAGTGTCAGAAAAAGGGAAAGGGAGACAAAAAGAGGGAAACTACATCCCACAAAGAGGCAAAGGAAAACTATCATATCTGAGGGAACTTAGAGAGGGGGAGGAACATTGTGTGAATCTTACTCTCATCAGAGTTGGCTCAAAGAGAAAATAATTGACATATTTGTTTTACAGAAAATCTTCTCTCATCTTATTAAAAAGTGGGAGAGGAAAAGGGAAAAGGAAAAAGAGTAATAAGGGAAGGGTACAAAAAAGGGGGAGGGATTCAAAGGGAGGATGGAGGGATCCTAAAGAGGGAGAGCTGTGTGATGCAAGTGGGGCCCATAAGTATAATACTATGGAAGGCGATAAGGAGGGGGAAGGGGTGCAAGAAAAAGAAAAGCACAATCTGGGGATATTATGATGGCAGGAAATACAGAATTAATAATTTTAACCATAAATGTGAATGGGATGAATGCTCCCATAAAGTGGAGACAGATAGCAGACTAGATCAAAAGTCAGAACCCTACAATATATTATTTACAGGAAACATATTTAAAGCAGGGAGATACATACAGAGTAAAGGTGAAAGGCTGGAGCAGAAGCTATTATGCTTCAGGTGAAGTCAAAAAAGCAGGGGTAGCCATCCTAATCTCAGATCAAGCAAGAGCAAAAATTGATCTAATTAAAAGAGATAGGAAGGAAACTATATCTTGCTAAAGGGTACTGTAAACAATGAAGCAATATCAATATTAAACATATATGCACCAAGGGTTGTAGCATCTAACTTCCTAAAGGAGAAGTTAAGAGAGTTGCAAGAAGAAATAGACAGCAAAACTATAATAGTGGGAGATTTCAATCTTGCACTCTCAGAATTAGATAAATCAAACCACAAAACAAATAAGAAAGAAATTAAAGAGGTAAATAGAATATTAGAAAAATTAGATATGATAGATCTTTGGAAAAAACTGAATGGTGACAGACAGGATTATACTTTCTTCTCAGCAGTTCATGGAACCTACACAAAAATTGACCATAAATTAGGACATAAAGACCTCAAAATTAAATGCAGGAAGGCAGAAATAGTAAATGTTTTCTTTTCAGATCTTTCTACATTCAATAAAAAGTTAGGGATAAATAGACTAAAAAGCAATTGGAAACTAAATAATCTCATGTTAAAGAATAATTGTGTGTAACAACAAATTATAGACACAATTAATAATTTCATTCAAGATAATGACAATGATGAGAAATAATACCAAAATTTATGGGATGCAGCCAAAGCAGTAATAAGGGGAAATTTTATATCTTTAGAGGCTTACTTGAATAAAATAGAGAAAGGGACGATCAGTGAATTGGGCTTGCAATTTAAAAAGCTAGAAAAAGACCAAATTAAAAACCCCCAATCAAATCCTAAACTTGAAATTCTAAAATTAAAAGGAGAAATTAATAATATCAAAAGTAAACAAACTATGGTTTTATGAAAAAAAAAACAATTAAACAAATAAATCTTTGGTAAATCTGATTTAAAAAAAAGAGAGAGGAAAATCAAATTATCAAATTGTTAGTCTTAAAAATGAAAAGGGGGAACTTTCCAGTAATGAAGAGGAAATTAGAGCAATAATAAGAAGTTACTTTGTCCAACTTTATGCCAATAAATTTGATAACTTAAGTGAAATGAATGACTACCTCCAAAAATATAGGCTTCCTAGATTAACAGAGGAGGAAGTAAATTGCTTAAAAATTCCATTTCAGAAAAAGAAATAGAACAAGCTATTAATTAACTCCCTAAGAAAAAGTCCCCAGGACCAGATGGATTTACACATGAATTCTACCAAACATTTAAAGAACAATTAGCTCCAGTGCTATACTATTTGAAAAAATAGGGAATGAAAGAGTCCTCCCAAATTTCTTTTATGACACAGACATGGTACTGATACCATGGTGAAACCAGGTAGGTTGAAAACAAAGAAAGAAAATTATAAACCAATCTCCCTAATGAATATTGATGCTAAAATCTTAAACAAGATATTAGCAAAAAGACTACAGAAAATCATCCCCAGGATAATACACCATGATGAAGAAGGATTTATACCAGGATTGCAGGGCTGGTTCAATATTAGGAAAACTATTAGTATAATTGACCATATTAATAACCAAATTAACAAAAACCATATGAGCATCTCAATAGATGCAGAAAAAGTATTTGATAAAATCCTACATCCATTCCTATTAAAAACACTGGAGAATATAGGAATAAATTGACTGTTCCTTAAAATAATCAGAAGCATCTATTTAAAACCATCAGTAAGCATCATATGTAGTAGGGATGAACTGGAATCATTCCCAATATTATCAAGAGTGAAACAAGATTGCCCTCTATCACCATTACTATTCAATATTATATTAGAAATGCACACTTTGGCAATAAGAGCTGAAAAAGAAATGAAAGGAATTAGAGTAGGTAATGAGGAAACCAAATTATCACTCTTTGCTGATGATATGGTATACTTACAGAACCCCAGAGATTCTACTAAAAAGTCATTATAAATAATCCACACCTTTAGCAAAGTTTCAGGATACAAAATAAACCCACATAAGTCATCAGCATTCTTATATATCACTAACAAAATCCAACAGTTAGAGTTACAAAGAGAAATTCTTAAAGTAACTACTGATTATATAAAATATTTAGGAATCTATCTGCCAAGGGCAAATCAGAAACTTTATGAGCAACACTACAAAACACTTTCCACACAAATTAAGTCAGATCTAACCAATTGGAAAAATATTAAATGCTCTTGGATTGGGCAAGGAAATATAATAAAGATGACAATACTACCTAAACTAATCTATTTATTTAGCACTAGACCAGACTCCCAAAAACTATTTTAATGACCTAGAAAAATTAACAACAAAGTTCACATGGAAAAACAAAAGGTAAAGAATATTAAGGGAATTAATGAAAAAAAAAATCAAATGAAAGTGGCCTAGCTGTACCAGATCTAAAATTATATTATAAAGCAGCGGTTACCAAAAGCATTTGGTATTAGCTAAGAAACAGACTATTTGATCAATAAAATAGGTTAGGTTCAAAGGACAAAACAGCCAATAACTTCAATAATCTAGTGTTTGACAAACCCAAAGACCCCAGTTTTTGGGGATAAGAACTCACTGTTTGACAAAAATTGCTAGGAAAAATTGGAAATTAGTATGGCAGAAACCAGGCATTGTGCTTAACACTGTACATCAAGATAAGGTCAAAGTGACCTGGGCATAAAGAATGAGATTATAAATAAATTGGAAAAGCATAGGATAGTTTACCTCTCAGACCTGTGGAAGACGAAGGAATTTATGACCAAAGAAGAACTAGAGATCATTATTGATCACAAAATAGATAAATTTGATTATATCAAATTGAAAAGTTTTTGTACAAACAAAAGTAATGCAGACAAGATTAGAAGGGAAGCAATAAAATGGGAAAACATTTTTACAGTTAAAGGTTCTGATAAAGGTATCATTTCCAAAATATAAAGAGAATTGACTATAATTTATAAGAAATCATATGATTCTCCGATTGATAAATGGTCAAAGGATATTAACAGACAATTCCCAGACGATGAAATTGAAACTATTTCTAGCCATATGAAAAGATGGTCCAAATCATTATTAATCAGAGAAATGCAAATTCAGACAACTGTGAGATGCCACTACACACCTGTCAGATTGGCTAGAATGACAGGGAAAGATAATGCTGAATGTTGGAGGGGATGTGGGAAAACAGGGATACTAATACATTTTTGGTGGAATTGTGAATACATCCAGCCATTCTGGAGGGTAATTTGGAACTATGCTCAAAAAGTTATCAAATTGTGCATACCCTTTGATCCAGCAATGTTACTACTGGGCTTTTATCCCAAAGAAATTTTAAAGAAAGGTAAGGGAACTGTATGTGCAAGAATGTTTGGGCAGCCCTCTTTGTGGTGGCCAGAAACTGGAAACTGAGTAGATGCCCAGCAATTGGAGACTGGCTGAATAAATTGTGGTATATGAATATTATGGAATATAATTGTTCAGTAAGAAATGACCAACAGGATGATTTCAGAAAGGCCTAGAGGGACTTACATGAATTGATGCTGAGTGACATGAACAGGACCAGGAGATCATTATATACTTCAACAACAATACTATATGATGATCAATTCTGATGCACGTGGCCATCCCCAGCAATAAAATGAACCAAATCAGTTCCAACAGAGCAGTAATGAATTTAACCAGCTACACCTAGCAAAAGAATTCTGGGAGATGACTATGAACCATTATATAGAATTCCCAATCCCTCTATTTTTGTCCGCCTGCATTTTTGATTTCCTTCACAGGCTAGATTAACAGAGGAGGAAGTTTCATTTCAAAGTCCAATTCTTTTTGTACAGCAAAATAACTATTTGGACATGTATACTTATATTGTATTTAATTTATACTTTAACATATTTAACATGTATTGGTTAACCTGCCATCTGGAAGAAGGGGTGGGGGGAAGGAGGGGAAAATTTGGAACAAAAGGTTTAGCAATTGTCAATGCTGTAAAATTACCCATGCATATAACTTGTAAATAAAAAGCTATAATAATAAAAAAAGAAATGTGTATTTTAAAAATAATTAATGTCCATGTATAATCATACAAATAAAGAAAACAATTGAAAGGGGAAAAAATAAAAAAATAAATTTATCTGAATACTCCATGTTTATCATTTCTTGAAATACAATAATGTTCTAATAGATGTATGTACTGTATTTTTTCTTGACTGCTAATTAGAAATAAGTACCCATTTTATTTCTACTTTATTATTACCACAGTTGTAATATGAATATTTTGTTATTGAAGAGAATATTGCTTCTGTCATTTAATTATTTGAAATATATATATATACACACATATATAAACACATACATGCACACACACACATACAAACCACATCAGATAGTGGGAATTTGGGGTAAAAATTTAAGAGGAGATATGTAACTTTTATTCAAATTATAAATATAATTTAGAAGATTTGGATTTATTCATACATCATATACCATCAATACATCAATATATTTATCTTTTCATAGTCCCAAAAACATTGACCATCCTTATCTTATTTCTGATAATTTCTTTAGAATAAAATGAAATCTCAGAATTGTTTTCAATTTGAATTTCACTTGATCATTTGCATATTGCACATCATCAGAAAATTATTAAAAAGAATGAAGTTTTAGACACTATGCTTATTATTTGAAAACTGTAAAATTTAATTTTTAAAGTCTTGACTTCTATACAAGATTATCAATGCCCACCATTTATGGAAAAGACAATCTCATATTTGTAGTTAAACAATTTGTTTTTGAATTTTTGAAATTCATGTAAGTATTTTAGCTAAAATGCTAAAATGACTAACTTTTTTCTAGTGTGAAATTTGTTTTGAATAGTTTGTTTTTTTTTTAATTTTTATTTAATAATAACTATATTGACAGAATCCATGCCAGGGTAATTTTTTTTTTACAACATTATCCCTTGCACTCATTTCTGTTTCGATTTTTCCCCTTCCTCCCTCCACCTCCCCTAGATGGCAAGCAGTCCTATATATGTTGGATATGTTGCAGTATATCCTAGATACAATATATGTTTGCAGAACCGAACAGTTCTCTTGTTGCACAGGGAGAATTGGATTCAGAAGGTATAAATAACCCGGGGAGAAAAACAAAAATGCAGATAGTTCACATTCGTTTCCCAGTGTTCTTTCTTTGGGTGTAGCTGCTTCTGTCCGTCATTTATCAATTGAAATTCAGTTAGGTCTCTTTGTCAAAGAAATCCACTTCCATCAAAATATGTCCTCATACAATATCGTTGTCGAAGTGTATAATGATCTCCTGGTTCTGCTCATTTCACTTAGCATCAGTTCATGTAAGTCTCGCCAATCCTCTCTGTATTCATCCTGCTGGTCATTTCTTACAGAACAATAATATTCCATAACATTCATATACCACAGTTTACCCAGCCATTCTCCAATTGATGGGGCATCCATTCATTTTCCAGTTTCTAGCCACTACAAACAGGGCTGCTACAAACATTTTGGCACATACAGCTCCCTTTCCCTTCTTTAGTATTTCTTTGGGATATAAGCCCAATAGAAACACTGCTGGGTCAAAGGGTATGCACAATTTGATAACTTTTTGGGCATAAATCCAGATTGCTCTCCAGAATGGTTGGATGCTTTCACAACTCCACCAACAATGCATTAGTGTCCCAATTTTCCCACATCCCCTCCAACATTCATCATTATTTTTTCCTGTCATCTTAGCCAATCTGACAGGTGTGTAGTAGTATCTCAGAGTTGTCTTAATTTGCATTTCTCTGATCAATAATGATTTGGAACACTCTTTCATATGAGTGGTAATAGTTTCAATTTCATCCTCTGAAAATTGTCTGTTCATATCCTTTGACCATTTATCAATTGGAGAATGGCTTGATTTCTTATAAATTTGAGTCAGTTCTCTATATATTTTGGAAATGAGGCCTTTATCAGAAACTTTAACTGTGAAGATGTTTTCCCAGTTTGTTGCTTGTTAGAGTTCAAATGTTGGAGTTCTTGTTCTTCTCAAAACACAGGGCTTAGAGGCTTAGAGCCCTCCAAATATCTCCAAATCCAAAGGTTCTGTCCTTCAGCCTCTGCCTCTGCTTTCTTCAGCCTCCAACCAACACAGAGATGGAATGTCTCTTTTGTCTCCTTCTGGGGAGCCCAGCCACCAACTACAGTGGTCTGAGACGAAGATGAATCTGGTTGTCCACTGAACTCTCACTCGTAGCTTTATCCTCTGAAAGCTCTTCTCTGCTACCAGCCAGCCAAGTGGAAAAAAAATGTGTTCTGGAATGGCTGTCTCGCCTTATACGTGAATCTTCTGAGAGAATGGGATTATGGGTTTTCTCCCATAGTGCTCTCTGGCCCAAAGAGCTTTAAGGGAGGTGTGGACTCCCTTGAAGTTAGAAAGTGTACTTTGTGAAGCTAGCATACTTGTGGACTCCAATGAGTAAAGGTGTGAACACAAGCCTTGTATTAATTAGTTCTACTTAGTACCTTGTTTCAGGTTCTAGCCAAAATCTTCTTGTAAGATTAGATCAACTCTAATTGGTTAGCAGTTAGTAAGGATTCCAACATCTCCCCCTTTCTTTTGTTAGATGAAAACACCAAAGGAAATAGGAAATCTAATCAGATTAGTGGATTTCTGAAGGGGTACACATAAATCCATCAATATGGGCCAGAACTTTGTAACAGATATACATGGTATACATAAATCCATCAATATGAGAGCCATTATACATAATTTACATAAGCACATAGCAATATGACACAGGCTAGTAGTAATGTAACAAATAATATGAATCATCCTGAAAATTTACAAATGTCCATAAGTCCTAGAAATAGTCCATAAGGAATCCATTGTCCATTAGTTCATGTGCCGGGAATCCAATAGTTCCTGTAAGCCCTGAAGTACTGCAAAAGTCTCATCAACAATTTTTCATCTTAAGGAATCCAATGATTCTCGCTGGTTTTTCAAGAACTAAAACAGTTTCATCTTGTGTTAGGAAATCCAAAGATTCCTGAAGATTTTAAAAGTCTTTTTAACAGTCTCCTTGTCAACTATGCTCTTTCAACGGTGAGCACAATCAGCAACAGAACCACTGGATAATTCTTGGGTCTTCTCCTTTGTTTCAAGGGTCTGCTCCATCTCTCTGTGATGGACAAGGCGAATGCGGCTTGTAGACAGCCATCTGATTCCTTCTCCACATGTAGAGATGCAAGCAAATCCTCTCCCCCAAGCAGTTAGCCTATCTGGTTCCTTCCATTTACCACTTTCTGGATCTCTCCACATCACCTGGAGATCATCTAAAGATAGTGGAGCTGCTCTCACTGGACACTGCTCTTCTGGTGGGTTATAAAACCTGTCTGCTGGAGCCAGTGCATCTTTATCAAAGATTAAAAAATTAATGGTATAGAGAACTAAATTTAGAAGTTCTCTAGGGTTACCTGTGGCTCCCCCTTTCTTTTGTTTTTGGAGGAGTGTCTTAATGTCTCTGTTTCTTCTTTCTACTATTGCTTGACCTTGAGGATTAAAGGGTATGCCAGTAGTGTGTAAAATCTTATACTGTGCACAAAAGTGTTCAAAATGTTTGGAGGTATATGCCGGTCCATTATCTGTTTTTATTTCTTGTGGCACACCCATAATTGTGAATGCTTGAATGAGGAATTCAGTGACCACTCGGGCTGTCTCTTTTGCTGCTGGTATGGCAAAAGTGAATCCTGAAAAGGTGTCTACCACAACGTGGATAAAAGACAGACGACCAAAAGATTTATAATGGGTCACATCCATTTGCCAGATTTCATTGGGTCTCAAACCACGAGGATTCTTCCCTGGAGGCAGTGTAGGAGCGTGGAAGGGAAGGCAAGCTGTACAGCTTTTTACTATGCTCCTAGCTTCTTCTTTTGTGATCCCAAACTGTAAACGCAAAGCTCGAGCAGCCTGATGGTATTTAGAATGGGATTCCTGGGCCTCCTGAAATAAAGGTGTACTGGCCAACATAGTTAAAAGGCTATCTACCTTGGAATTTCCATCAAAAATAGGACCTGGAAGTCCACTATGTGAGTGGACATGCAGGATATAAATCTTTCCTGGATGCTTTCTCACTTGCTCTTGAAGTTCCTTAAAGAGCTGATATATATTAGAAGCTGCAAATTTTATTTGGGCTGTGGCAATTCTTTGTACCACACCTACTGAATAGGCTGAATCAGATATTATATTTATGTTGCCTGGGTAATAAGTGAGAGCTAGCATGATCGCATATAATTCGTTCTGCTGAGTGGACTGAAAAGGAGTTCTGACTACTCTTTTTACGGTTAAATTGTGAGAGTATACAGCACAAATATTTTGTTTGGCTGCGTCTGTAAAAATAGTTGGTCCTTCAAGAGGAACCTTAGAAACCTTCTCCTCAAAAGTCCATTGCCAATTATGCAGTAGTCTGGTTATCTTTAATGGAGATCCATGTGCAAAATTTGGAGCCATGGGCAATAAAATTTGCCACTCTGGGATGGTTTCACAGCATACATTAATTTGTGCATTTGTATAAAAGGTGTATATCTTGTCAGGTCTTGTCCCAGATAATTGTACTGCTCGCTTAATGGCCTTTAAGAGAATCCTAGCCACAAGCACTGGGTAAGGCGTAAGGCTTTGTTCTGGTTGTGCCGGGAGGTTCACCCACTCTATCACACTGTCTCCTTGATGAAGGACTGCTGTGGGTGCTTCTTTCGTAGCAAAAACTGATATTTCCAAGGGTTTTTCAGTTACTCTTTCAACTACATTGGATAAAGCCAGTTCAACTTCTCTCAAGGCCTCTTGAGCTTCTTTTGTAAGCCGGCGTGGTGAATTTAAAGCAGTGCCTCCCCTTAAAATGTATCATATAGGGGTTGCAATTGTTTGGTAGTTAAACCTAATACTGGACGCATCCATTGGATATCTCCTATTAATTTTTGGAAATCATTTAAGGTGTTCAACCTCTCTGTTCTTAAAGACAGTTTTTGTAGTGTAAGTGCCTTAGGATATATTTCATATCCTAAATATTGAAAAGGAGCATGCCTTTGAATTTTTTCTGTAGCAATATGAAGTTTGTAGTATCTTAGTGTTTCTATGGTTTTTTGTAGACATGCTTCTAGCATTTGTTCCTCAGGTGCACATCCCAATATATCATCCATATAATGTAATAGCATAACTTTTGGAAATGCTTTTCTTATTGGAGCAAGAACAGCAGCAACATACATTTGACACATAGTGGGGCTGTTCTTCATTCCCCGTGGCAAAACTGTCCATTCATATCTTTTATAGGGCTCAGCTAAGTTAACGCTGGGCACTGAAAAGGCAAATCTCTTCATATCCTCCTTATCCAGAGGAATGGAATAGAAACAATCCTTGATGTCTATAACCCAAAGAGGCCATTCTCTAGGAAGCTGAGTAGGAGATGGAAGTCCAGGCTGAAGAGTTCCCATAGTTTCCATCTGTTTGTTCACTTTTCTTAAATCAGTAAGCATCCTCCATTTTCCCGATTTCTTTTTTACAACGAACACTGGTGAATTCCAAGGACTTAGAGAAGGTGGTAAATGCCCTTGTTCAAGCTGCTCCTGTACTATATCTAATAAGGCCTGAATTTTATCGCTACTTAAGGGCCACTGTTCTATCCACACTGGTGTATCAGTTTTCCATTGGATAGAAACAGGTGAAAGTGTTGGCAGGCCTTCAACAGCAGCCCTGCTTAAAAAACCGAAGTACTCATTTTTAACCCCAATTGTTGTAAAACGTCTCTTCCCCACAGATTGATGGGGATTTTTTCAACTATAAAAGGAGTAAAAACTCCTGTTTTGCCTTCAAAAGTCCATCTCATAGGGGCAGCACTAACTTCAGCTGCTATTGATCCTCCTACTCCAGACATATAGGTATCTGCTTTAATCTTTGGCCAGTGACTGGGCCAACTGGCACCTCTAATAACTGTACAATCCGCACCTGTGTCTACCAATCCTTCCAATGGTAGGCCATTTATATAGATAGTGAGCATAGGTCGGTCAGCCGTTACTGCTGCTGTCCAATATATTTCTGGTTTTTGTGGTCTGGAGTCAGAACCTGGGTGACTATCACGAGGCTGCTTATTAGGATTCTGTATGAGTAAACCTGATGCTACTACGTCTCCTGGGTGATAAGTCACACATTGTCTACCTGTATTAGTGACTGGGATATTATCTACACATTCCCCAGTTTCCCACATCAGTGTGTGGATGGACACTGTTTTGTACATACAAGGAGGTGAAATGGTCAAGCCTACTGTGCCTGGAGGTAGGGGATCCATAGGCTGGAGAGGAACAGATTTCACCTCTCCAGGGGGTATCTCAGTTGTCCCAGCTGCATACAGCTCTATTCTCCCCAATTGTAATTCCCTTCTGCCATCAGGTTGCTTCCTGGCTGGTTGACTGTGTAATCCCCTTCTCCCATCATATGGCTTTCTGGCTGATTGGTCATGTCTGGGTACTGGACTTGTAGGCACTCTCTGGGTGCACCATTGGCTGCCATCATGCCCCAAGTGTTTTTTGCCTTGGGCCCTGGGGCTGGGCCCCTCATCCCGTTTCCCTGAATCTGTCTGTATTCTGAGGCCCAATGGAAGCCTCTGTTGCATTTTGGACATGGGGTTTGGGGTCTTGTTCTCCCACCTTGTTTTCCCATTCTATCTCTATACCAACATTGAGCTTTCAGATGTCCTACTTTTCCACACTGAAAGCATCTACGAGTCTCTCTGGAAGTCCCTTGCCAGGAGGGACTCTGTCTTCTCATGTTTGGATTTTGGGAAGTCTGCATCATAGCCTGGCTATAAAAGGCACCTGTGCCCACTGTGGCACAGCGTCTTATGAGCTCCTCTAAAGGAGCATCCTTGCGCAGTCCTAGTATAATTCTTCTGCAAACCTCATTAGCATTTTCCTTAGCAAGTTGCCTTATCAAAATGTCTGTTATTGCATTTTCTCCATTTGTTCTTGTGATAGCTGTCTGCAAACGTCCCACAAAGTCAGCAAAGGGTTCATTTGGCCCTTGTGTTATTTTTGTGAAGGCCCCACCCTTGTTGTCTTTATTGTGGAGAGAAGCCCACGCTTTGATAGCATTAGCAGCAATTTGCTCATATGCTGCTATAGAATAATTAATCTGTACTGTGACATCTGCATAAGGACCTGTACCTGTTAGTAGGTCACAAGTGATTGCAGTATGAACTCCACTTTGACTATTTTGTTGGGCTTGTATCCTACAGAGCTCACTATATTCAGAAAGCCACAAGTAGTTCTGTCCAGGTTCTAGGCATATTCTTGTTATAGATTTCCAGTCATTAGGGGTCAAGATTTCAAAAGACAAATTTTGTAATAGCATCTTAACATAAGCTGATGTAGCCCCATAAAGAGTGCAAGCTTTTTTCAGGTCTTTGAGGATTTCTATATCAAAAGGTGAGTATCTTCTACTTTCTTGACCTGAAGAATTAAACTGTTGAATTACAGGAAAAATGTGGTGTTGAAATTCTGATACATTTTCCCCTTCTTCTCTGGCCTTAATTAGTCCCTTTTGCAATCTACTCATAGGAGCAGCTGGATGCTGGGGGGGAGGTGCTGGATGCTGGGGGGGGGAGGTGCTGGTGCTGTCACTGCCCCCCCCCACTACCCCTCCTCCCTCCATCCCGGAGGAGGGTGGAGTTGATGGAGGAGAGTCAATTACCTGCTCCTCAGGTGGGGCTGAAGCTGCCTCAGATTCACCCCGCCCTTGAGCCTCACTTAAGTCTCCCTGCCCTGTGGGGATATGGCCATTAATCTGTTCTTTGTCTTCCTCCTTTATCTCAGGCTTCCCCCTTTGGCTATTCCTAGAGTTTTTTCCTTTTCTCCTAGAACTAATACGGTATTTTAAGGCCATCTGTATCGTATTGTATAAATAGAATACTTCAATGGAAACTGAACGAGGACCATTTTCATTGTTATATGCGGAGATCTGTTGACCAACCAATGCCCAGTTTTTTAGAGAGATTTGCTCTTCCTCTAAGAACCAAGGGGAGGTGCGTTTTAATGTAGCCAGAAGTCTAGCTGCCTGTCCCCAAATTACAAGTAGCCCTTGATCTTCTATCAGCTTAAGCAGGCTTTCTATAGCACCACTCCTGGGTGGAGCTGGGGTTGGGGGGGTTGGGGTGGGGGATGGAGAATCTTTACCTAGGATCTGTCCCATTTCAGCCAAAAAAGGTTGTATTCACTCAGTTCCTGGTCACTGGAGACTTCTTCAGTGAAAGTAGGGTCCTTGGTTCCCACGCTTGGGCGCCAAATGTTAGAGTTCAAATGTTGGAGTTCTTGTTCTTCTCAAAACACAGGGCTTAGAGGCTTAGAGCCCTCTGAATATCTCCAAATCCAAAGGCTCTGTCCTTCAGCCTCTGCCTCTGCTTTCTTCAGCCTCCAACCAACACAGAGATGGAATGTCTCTTTTGTCTCCTTCTGGGGAGCCCAGCCACCAACTACAGTGGTCTGAGATGAAGATGAATCTGGTTGTCCACTGAACTCTCACTCGTAGCTTTATCCTCTGAAAGCTCTTCTCTGCTACCAGCCAGCCAAGTGGAAAAAAAATGTGTTCTGGAATGGCTGTCTCGCTTTATACGTGAATCTTCTGAGAGAATGGGATTATGGGTTTTCTCCCATAGTGCTCTCTGGCCCAAAGAGCTTTAAGGGAGGTGTGGACTCCCTTGAAGTTAGAAAGTGTACTTTGTGAAGCTAGCATACTTGTGGACTCCAATGAGTAAAGGTGTGAACACAAGCCTTGTATTAATTAGTTCTACTTAGTACCTTGTTTCAGGTTCTAGCCAAAATATTCTTATAAGATTAGATCAACTCTAATTGGTTAGCAGTTAGTAAGGATTCCAACAGTTGCTTCCCTTCTAATCTTGTTTGCATTAGTTTTACTTGTACAAAGGCTTTTTAATTTGATGTAATCGAAATTTTCTATTCTGTGATCAGTAATGGTCTCTAGTTCATCTTTGGTCACAAATTTCTTTCTCCTCCACAAGTCTGAGAGGTAAACTATCCTATGTTCCTCTAATTTATTTATAATCTCATTTTTTATTCCTAGGTCATGGACCCATTTTGATCTTATCTTGGTATATGGTGTTAAGTGTGGGTCCATGCCTAATTTCTGCCATACTAATTTCCAATTATCCCAGCAGTTTTTATCAAATAATGAATTCTTATCCCAGAAGTTAGGGTCTTTGGCTTTGTCAAACACTAGATTGCTATAGTTGACTATTCTGTCTTGTGAACCTAACCTTTTCCACTGATCCACTGATCTATTTCTTAGCCAATACCAAATGGTTTTGGTGACTGCTGCTTTATAATATAATTTTAGATCAGGTACAGCTAGGCCACCTTCATTTGATTTTTTTTTCATTAATTCCCTTAAGATTCTCGACTTTTTATTGTTCCATATGAATTTTGTTGTTATTTTTTCTAGATCTGAATAGAATAGAATAGTTTAAAAGATTGGATCCTTTTAAAGCCATTTCATTAAAGAATTTGGTGAATATATTTTTCCTACTTCTAGTTTTAGCCACTTCTTATATGATTATTTTTTTCATGTACAAATCTCTATAAGTTGAGTGAATTTTTCTATACTTAGAACAGAAGTGACAAAATATCACAGTGCACAGTCTTCTGGAATGGACTTCAGGAAGGCCCAATTTCAAACCCGATTTCTCACACATATTAGTTGAATGACTTTAACCAAATCACTTAACTTTTCTGTGCCTCAACCACTGTCCTAGACCTCACTAACCAAGTCCTAAGAGTGTGTGGTAAAGGGAGTTATCCATTCTGGTAAAATCAATCAAAAATCATTTATTAAAAACATTTACTAAAGCCAGATACTATACTTAAGAATTGAAATCAAAATATTTTAGAAAAAAATAAGCAATCTCATCTTTCCTTATAAAGCACAGAATATTTTTCTTCAAAAGAATAATGAAGTTTTTTAAAAAATAATTATAACTTTTTATTGACAGAATCCATGCCTGGGTAAATTTTTACAACATTATCCCTTGCACTCACTTCTGTTCTAACTTTTCTCCTCCCTCCTTCCACTCCCTCCCCCAGATGGCAAGTCCTATACATTTTAAATATGTCACAGTATATTCTAGATACAATATATGTGTGCAGAACCAAACAGTTCTCTTGTTGCACAGGAATAATTGGATTCAGAAGGTAAAAATAACCCGGGAAGAAAAACAAAAATGCAAACAGTTTACATTTCTTTCCCAGTGTTCTTTCTTTGGGTGTAGCTGCTTCTGTCCATCATTGATCAATTCAGACAGACTCAGGGAAAGCCACTGAGAGGATCATAATTACAGCAAATTAGCAATGGAAACCCTTGGTTCTTGTTCAGTATAAGAGCAGATCAGTGGGGCAGCCTCCAGTTCCAGATCAGAAAGCAAACTGGGAAACAAGAATGTTTCCTGGAAAGAGGAGAAAAACTACTCTCTGCAAACATAAGGGTTCTCTGTGCTCAAAGCCAGGTCACAAAGTTGCACAGGAAGCTTGGTACAATGCTCATTTTATCCCAGGAACAGAGCTCGACCATAAAAGTAAAAAACAAACAAACAAAAAAAAAAAAAAAAAAAAAAGAGGAAATACCCAAAGAAAAGGAAAGAAAATGAGCAAGAAATAGAAAAGAACCTTGATCACAGAAGGCCATTATGGTGAAGAGAAGACCAAAATACCAACTCAGATAAGGACACAGTATCAACAGAAGAAATCTCCAAAAGTGATATGAATTCATCTCAATTCCAACAAAAAGGCTTCTTTGAAGTTCTCATAAAAGACTTTAAAAGGAAAATGAGAGAGCAAGAAGAAGAATTAGGAAAAGAAATGAGAGCTTTGTAAGAAAGAGTCAATAGCTTGAAAGAGGAAGACAATGCCTTAAAAAAATACAATTTTCCAAATTAAAAAAAAAATCCATTAAAGAAAACAACACCTTCAAAAGCAGAATTAACCACCTAGAAAAAAAAAAGCTAACTGAAGAAAATCACATTTTAAAAACTAGAATGGGACAAATGAAAGGTAATGACTCTATGAGACATGAAGAATCATCAAATAAACTAAAAAGAATGAAAAAATGGAAGAAAATGTGAAATACCTCATCAGAAAAACAGCCAACCTAGAAAACAGATCCAGAAGAGACCATTTAAAGATTGTTGCCCTACCAGAAGTCTGTGACCAAAATAAAATAAAATAAAATAAGAGCCTGGGTAGCATTCTTCAAGAGATCATCAAGGAAAACTGCTCTGATATTCTAGAAATAGAGGGAGAAATACTGATTTAAAGAATCCATCAATCACCTTCAGAAAGAAATCTCACAAGATAATCCTCAAGGAACATTGTTGCAAAACTTCAAAACTAAAATCTCAAGGAAAAAATTCTGCAAGTTGCCAGAAAAAAAAGCAATCAAAATATCAAGGAGAAAAAAGTTATGATGACCCAGGATCTGACAACTTCTACAAAAAGGATCAGAGGGCCTACAATACCATATTCTGGAAAATAAAGGACCTGGGGTTACCACCAAGAATTAACTTCCCAGACAGGTATCATCTTTCAGGGGAGGCGATGGATCTTCAATGAAGTAAGAAACTTTCAATTATTTCTAATTAAAAAACCAGAACTTAAAAAAAAATTAATAATCTGCAAACAGGACTCAAGAGAAACATATGAAAGTAAATAAGAGGAAATATATATATATATACATATGTATGTATATGTATATGTATGTATGCATGTATTATTTAAAGGTTAAACTGATCACTTCCCTAGATGGGAAAACAATATCTGTAACTTTTGAGAACTGTATCTATTACTGGGGCAAACAGAGAGGAGTATCACATGGACTGAGGGTATGGTTGTGAATGGACTCTGATGTGATCATATCAAAGAGACTTTAAGGGTGGAAAAAGGTCTGCCCTAGAAGAAGAGAAAAGGGGAGGTATAATGGCACAAATTAGATCACAGGAAGAGGCACAAAAGACCTATTACAATCCAGGGAAGAAGGGAGGAGAATCATCATTGCCTGAAAATTGATCTCATTAGTTTTGGATTTAAGAGGGAATACCAACATTCAGTTGGGTATAGAAATTTATCTAAGCTTATAAAAAAATAGGAAGAGAAAGAGAAAAGAAAATGGAGAGGCTGGATAAAAGGGAGGGCAAAAACACTAGGTGGGAAAAAAAAGATAGGAGAAGGAGAAAAGATAAGGTAGTGAGCAAGATGGGTTAACAAAAAAAAAAAAAAAAAAAAACAAACAAAAAAAAACCACCATTAAGAGAAAGGACAGTGAGGTGATAAGGAGATAAGGTAGTGGGTGGGGGTGAAGTGAAAAACAAAATACTAATGAGGACAGGGTAGAAAGAGAACAAAACTGTATACAAGGGACAGAATATAATGGAGAAAAATACAGAACTGGTAACTATAACTGTGAATGTGAATAGGATGAACTCTTCCATAAGCCAGAAGCGAATTGCACAGTAGATTAAAAAACAGAATCCTACAATATGTTGTTTACAAGAAACACATTTTGATACAAAGAAACACATGCAGAATAAAGAGAAAAAGAATGAAATAGAACCTTTTCTGTTTCAGTTGAAGTAAAAAAAAAGAAGGGGTAGCAGACAAAGCAAAAGTAAAAATAAATCTAATTAAAAGAGATAAAAAAAGGAAAGTCCATCTTGATTAAAGGACCATAAATAATGATGGAGTAATGATATTAAATGTATATGCACCAAGTGGTAGAGCATACAAATTTCTAGAAAAATATTCAGCTGCTTACAAGAAGAAATAGAAAAACGACATTAGAAGGATATCAACTTTCCTCTCTCAGAATCAGAGAAATTTATCCACAAAATAAACAAGAAAAAAAAAAAAAAAAAACTAGGAAGATTAATAGGATCCTAGAAAACCTTGATGTGATAGACTTCTAAAGAAAACTGAATATAGACAGCAAGGTATGCACTTTTTTCTCAGCAGTACATGGCACCAACACAAAAAAAATGACCATGTACTAGGGCATAGAAACCTCACAATCAAATGCAGAAAGGCAGAAATCATAAATGCTTCCTTTTCAGACCACAAAGCAATAAAAGTCCAGGAAAAGATTGTTTCAAACAACAAATCACAGAAACAATCTAAGTTTTCATCTAGAAGGTTTCATTATTTGACAATAATGAGATAACATAGCAAAACTTATGGGACACAGTCACAGCAGTTTTTAGGGGAAATTTTATATCTCTAAATAGGTATATGAATAAAATAGAGAAAAAAGAGAGCAATAATAATGATGCAACTAAAAAAGTAAGAATAAAACAAATAAAAATTCCCCAATTAAATATCAAATTAGAAATTCTGAAACTCAAAGGAGAGATTAATAGAACTGAAATGAAGGAAATTAAACTAATTAATAAAACTAAGAGTTGGCTTTATAAAAAAAAATAAACATTTGATTAATTAGAAAAAGGAAAAGGAAAAAAAAAACACATCAACATCAGAAATGAAAAGGATCAATTTAACATCAATGAAAAAGAAAAAGAAATTTAAGCAAAAATTAGGAACTATTTTGACCAACTGTATGACCAAATGTAACAATCTAACCCAATATGTATGAATGTTTACAAAAATATAAATTGCCCAGATTAACAGAAGAAGAAATCAACTACTCAAATAGTCCCATTTTAGACAAAGAAATTCAAGGATCAGTAATGAACTCCCTAAGAAAAAATCTCCAGGGACAGATGGATTCACAAGGGAATTCTACCAAACATTTAAAGAACAATTAATTCCAATATTATATGAACTATTTGGAAAAATAGGTCAAGAAGGGTTACTGCCAAATGACACAAATATATTACTGATACCTAAACCAGGAAGAGCTAAACAAAGAAAGAAAATTCCATATCAATCTTTCTAATGAATATTGATGCAAAAAAACTAAATAAAATATTAGCAAGAGGGTTACAACAATTTATCAGGAGGATAATACACTATGACCAAGTGGATTTTATACCAGGAATGTGGGGCTGATTCAATGCTGATTCAATTCAAAACTATTACCATAATTCACCATATCCATAACAATAACTAAACAAAAATCATATGATAATCTTAATAGATACAGAAAAAGGTTTTGATAAAATGCAGCACTCGTTGCTATTAAAAACACCAGACAGCATAGGCATAATAAAACTTTCCTTAAAATAATAAGTAGCATCCATTTAAAACCAACAGCAAGCATTATTTGTAATGGAGAGAAGCTGGACACATTCATGATAAGATCAGGGGAGAAATAAGGATTCCCATTATCACTACTATTATTCAACGTTGCACTAAAAATGTTGGCTTTAGCAATAAGAAAAGAAAAGGAATTTTTAAAAATTAGAATAGGTAACGAGGAAGTAAAACTATCACTCTTTGCAGGTAATATGATGATATACTTAGAAAATCCAAGTAAATCATCCAAAAACTTCCTGAAAACAATAAAAGCTTTAGCAAAGTTACAGGATATAAAATAAACCCACACGAATCATCAGCATTACTATGTATTACAAAATGGATGGAAATTGGATGGAAAAAGAAATTCCATTTAAAATAAATGAAGACAAAATAAAATACTTGGGTATCTACCTGATAGGATAAACCCAAGAATTATATGAACACAATTATAAAACATTTCTCATATAAATAAAGTCAGGTCTAAGTACTTGGGAAAATATCAAATGCTCAGTTGCTGAGCTAACAATAAAAATAGCAACTCTGCCTAAATTGACCTACTTTTTCAGTGCCATACCAATCAAATTGCCTAAAAATTATTTTATAGAACTAGAAAAAATAATAACAGTGTTCATCTAGAAGAACAAGAGGTCAAGGATATCAAGGAATTGAATGAAAAAAAAAATACAAAGGATGGTGTACTAAACCTAAAACTATATTATATTGTAGCAGTCATCAAAACTATTTGGTACTAAGAAATAGAGTGTTGGGTCAATGGAATAGATTAGATATACATCACATAATAATTAAGACCTATAGTAATCTAATATTTGATAAACCTCCAGCTCTAGTTTCTAGAATAAGAACTTACTATTTGATAAAAATTGCTGGGAAACCTGAAACATAATATGTCAGAAACTTGGCATAGACCTGCATCTCACTCCCTATATCAAAATAAGTTCAAAATGGATACATTATTTGGGCATAAAGGATGATACCATACAGAAATTAGGAAAGCAAAGGATAATTTATCTGTCAGATTTTTGGAGATAGGAAGAATTTATGACCAAAGAAGACTAGAGAGCATTATGAAAAGCAAATGGATAACTTTGCATTAAATTAAAAAGATTTTGCACAAACATAACCAATAGAAACAAGATTAAAAGAGAAGTACAAAGCTGGGAAAAATCTTTACAGCCAGTGTTTCTGATAAAAGTGATATGCATATTGATTTTAGAAAGTCTTGGAAAGATTTCCATGAACTGATGCTGAGCAAAACAGGCAGAAATAGGAATACACTGTATGCAATGCCATCAAGAATATGTGATAATCAAGTATGAAAGATTTGGTTCTTCTCAGTGGTTCAGTGATCCAAAGTAATCACAGTAGACTTTGGCAGAAAATTCCATTTGTACCCAGAAAAAGAATCATAAATATGTTAACTTCTTTTGTTTTGATTTTTCTCTCCAACATGATTTATAAAGCAATGTGCATTAAAATAAATAAATAAACTATAAAAATTTGTCCTTTAAGTTCTTCACATTTTTGCTAAAATAACCTTTAAAAGTCACACACCTAAAAGTAAAAATCTGCATCAAGTACCCCTTGAAGTACCCTCTTTACACCAATGCTTATTTTTCTCTTTTATCAGGAAAAGATGAGATTTTTATGAGCAGGGCAAACTGTTCTTAATGTAATGGGAGATGAGAATAGCAAAAAGATTCATTTTCTCCTGATGGCCTCTCAACTCAGCAAATTCAAGCAGTATGTCCTCTGGTATATAGCAGCCTTTATATTTCTACTTATGCATCAAGGATGACATATGTAACATCACACGGTAATATGACACTATAGGTCATATCCTGAGTTTTTCCCAAATGTGTATAGAAAAGAGACCAAAAAAAAAAAAAAAAAAAAAAAAAAACAGATGGGTATATGTCAGTAGAAAGGTTCCCAGGCAGAGGGGAAAAGCTCACTGACCTAACAGATGGTGGGTTCTATTCTAATAACCAGTTCTGCAACTCCTGAGCTACAAGTGATGGAGTCAGATGCTAGCAACAAATTTTATCTTTGTAGCAGGATGGCTCTAAATGTAGGCTGAAACCACATTTATTTCTTCTACCAAACATTCTTAGAATACAAGAATATTTGACTTAAAATCAGAAAGACTTGAATTCAATTTCTATCTCTAACATTTGCTGCATGTATGATCATGAGAAAGGTCAGATATTCATTTAAATGTGTATATATGTATGTATGTATACATATGTGTGTACACATGCATGGATGTGTGTATATATGTATGTGTATTATATATGTACATAAATATATGTGAGTAAATATATAATTTTTCTATATATTCATGATTCAAGACAAAGCAATTCACTTTCTATAATAGTGAATGTACCTTTTACATCATTAAAGAATTCATAGGCCTCTTGCTCTCATTCAATCCTTCTATAAGTATTTATTATGTGCCAGGGACTGTGCTAAGTTCATAAACTGATTCTGACTTGGATGTTTGCTTTTCTCTTGAACAATGAGGGAGGAGGCAGAACAATGTAGTGATCAATATGGAGTTAGAAAAAAATAAGAATTTAAGTCTTTTCTTCCATATTTACTGACTGTAGAATCACATGTAAGTTACAATTAGTCAGAACTTCATTTCCTCATCTTTAAAAGAAGGATAAAAGGATTAAATGACATAATGTATTTAAATTAATTTGCAAAGTTTAGAACTATGCAAATGTGGAATGACATCATTCTTCTCACATTAAGAAAAGGATAAGAGAATCTTCCTCAAAGTATTTTGTAAGGAAAGCATTTTGTAAATATTAAAGCACTAGATAAGATTGATTGATGAAGTTAGTCAGAATAAAAATGCTTATTACATCAGAGATCACAGATGGTAGCAAATGCTACAGCATGGATTTTACTTTGCTTAAGTTTTCCCATTTCTTTTATCCTGTGTCTACCTGACAAGTTGTATAGTGAAATGAAAGGAAAAAGACTTGCCATCAAAATGTTAGTTCCAACTCCACCAATCATTAGTTGTATAATCTTGATCAAGAAACCTACCTGCTTTGAGCCTGTCTCATCATCACTAAATTGGTTATCAGAGTATCCCTCCTATTAATTACAATGGGGTACTGATATACACAATTTAAGTGGAAATTCCTGACAAACTATAAAGCATAAACAAAGATGACAAAAATGGAAATAGTGAATGTTATAAGTGTTGACAGAGCATTGAATTGTCCCAACTATTCTTTTTTTTTTCAGCTGTAGAGCTGTAGATTTATTTTTTTTAATAATAACTTTTTATTGACAGAACACATGCCAGGATAATTTCTTTACAACATTATCCTTTGCACTCGTTTCTGTTCCGATTTTTCCCCTCCTTCCCTCCATCCCCTCTCCTAGATGGCAAGCAGTCCTATATATGTTAAATATGTTGCTGTATATCCTAGATACAATATATGTTTGCAGAACCAAACAGTTCTCTTGTTGCAAAAGGAGAATTGGATTCAGAAGGTAAAAATAACCCGGGAAGAAAAACAAAAATGCAAATAGTTTACATTCATTTCCCAGTGTTCTTTCTTTGGGTGTAGCTGCTTCTGTCCATCATTTATTAGGTCTCTTTGTCAAAGAAATCCACTTCCATCAGAATACATCCTCATACAGTATCGTTGTTGAAGTGTATAATGATCTCCTGGTTCTGCTCATTTCACTTAGCATCAGTTCATGTAAGTCTCTCCAAGCTTCTCTGTATTCATCCTGCTGGTCATTTCTTACAGAACAATAATATTCCATAACATTCATATACCACAATTTACTCAGCCATTCTCCAATTGATGGGCATCCATTCAATTTCCAGTTTCTAGCCACTACAAACAGAGCTGCCACAAACATTTTGGCACATACAGGTCCCTTTCCCTTCTTTAGTATTTCTTTGGGATATAAGCCTAGAAGTAACACTGCTGGATCAAAGGGTATTTTGTTCACAACTCTACCAACAATGCATCAGTGTCCCAGTTTTTCTGCATCCCCTCCAATATTCATCATTATTTTTTTCTGTCAGGTTAGACAATCTGACAGGTGTGTATCTCAGAGTTGCCTTAATTTGCATTTTTCTGATCAATAGTGATTTGGAACACTCTTTCATATGAGTGGTAATAATTTCAATTTCATCATCTGAAAATTGTCTGTTCATATCCTTTGACCATTTATCAATTGGAGAATTGTCCCAACTATTGGGACACATACTAAGAAAATTACTAAAATATCTCTATTCTGTGATCTAGAGATCTCATTACTCCCAAGGAAGTTAATGACAAAAAGAAATGACAAGAAAATGAAATATGAGGAAAAAGCATTGATAAAATAGAAATAAAATTATCACTTTTTGAAGATAATGTTATTCCAAGAGGACTTTAGAAAGACAACTAAGAAATTAACTGAAAAAAATATCAAAAAATGAAAAAAATAAATTCCCAGAAATCATAAGAATTCCATATAATACTAATAAATAGATAAAAACTGAATTTCCACTTAAAGTTACTACAGTATACACACACACATACACACACACACACACACACACACACACACACACACACACACAACTTGGTAGTCTATCTACCAAGATATACACATGAACTAAATAAATGAAAATTATTTTTAAAATCAATTAAAACATTCTAGTAATATCACTCTTAAAAATGAAGCTGATCAATAGTTAGATTTTTTTTTCTGGGTATTTGGATATTTTAGACCCAACCTCATTCATTGGTGTCACTTCTGAAGAACAGAGAGGAGTTGATGTGACCACATACTTTGTCTATTAAAGATTGGTTATCTACACAATCTTTATTCAACAGATAGCTCCCATTTCCATTTTTGCTTCTGATAGCTCAAAGGGGACTGAAAGATTAGAAAATTTAAAGGGTTAAATCATATTAGTGATCACAATGTAAATAAAATCATGAGGCTGGATTTGTGATATTATTGTTCTAAAACGTAGTTGGAAATAAATGGCTAATTGCTCATTGGAAAGTATATATGTTTACATATGTATATAATCTTATATTATAGGAATATATCTGGTCGTTCTCAGGAAGTTCATGTACTTTATATTTTCTTAAGACCCTGCTTCATTACAAGTTAGATGCAGAGTTTAATTACTAACTTCAAAGCAAAATATTTATACATTATTTTATATTTTTCCACTTCAGTAGACAAATTTGATATCTTTATAAATCGTGGTGTTTGAGTCAGTACAAACTGATTAGTTATGCAGACAATTAGCAGAAGGTAGTAAAAGCTTCTGGGGGAAATTTTTTTTTTAACTTTGGTAGAGCATCAGAAAATAACTTCCCATCTCTCCAACTATCTTCTAAGATAATTTCATATTTATGAGGGGAAAAACCACACAATTCCAACACCAAAATTATGCTAAAGGAAATGGGAGATGTTCTTTAGTCTTTGAACCAAACTTCCTCAATTTGGGTGGAAAAGAAGAATAATCATTAAGATTTCAACTCCCCTAATGTTTAAACATAAGATGTTTGTTGGTCTTTTTTGTGGCTATACCAGAGCTATTTGAATGGATAAAATATTTTTCGTTCTAAGCAAGGTGCCCACAATATCTGTTCAGATGTGGTTATGAAAAGTATAAAGTATAAACTAAAATAAACACAATATAATATTTGTGTATACAATAATAAAAAAAATTTCCCCACAAATAAACATTTTTAAAGTATCTTGAAACTAACTAGAAACATACATACTTTATAGCAGTTATACCACAAACCATCAATATTGTTTCATTTCATAGGCTGGAAAGCAAATGTTTCTTTATGACTTGAGGATTCCACAGATGGTTATTTTACATATAATATAGAGCATTTTCTCTTATTAACAACTCACAGCTTTGTAATAATCTGTTTTGACAGTATTTATACAGAAATATTGTGTTAAATATTTTTAGACATCAGAGAGTATGGACATATGGATACAGTTGTGTATGCCTTGTCTAATTATATGCATTATACAATTTGCCATTGTTGGGGACCATCTTCTATTCATTTAATAATGTTTTTGCAAATTGGCAGATAGCATTTGGGCTAAAATACACACAGGATTTTTGCAATGAAAAAAAAAAAAAGAAAAACTCTTCTGCCTTTTCTCTAGTGTGGAGCAATTTGTCAAGTAATTAGCCAACCTAATTAAATTTTTGTAGCACTAATCAAACGAATATGCTAAAATAGTCTTTGCACAGCCAGTTTGCTGTCTGTCTGCATTTAACTTGATGGTTTGAAAGGGGCCCTACTCTGTCTGCCACTCCACTTAATCACCTAATTTGCATTTTATATTGGTAAATCAAATTAAGCACCAGTGGCTTTTAGTATGATTGACTGTGGTCAGGGCTGCTCAGATGGGACTTTTTCACAGAAAATTAGGCACATTTTAATATGACTAAGGCTGTGCTTTCTGTGTTCAGCAAACTACATTCACTCAGCTAATTAAAAGTGCTTGTTGCTTTTCTATCCCCAGCCTATGATAGATTTATCCAGCTGGTGGGTCCATTTTCTTTTGTATGATTTCTTGATGGAAGTTTTGATCCTTAAATATAATAAAATTGTCTAAACAACACTTGAGTGCAATTTGGATTAATCCTATATATTTTATAGAAACTAATCATCATGGAAGGTGTATGCTATTTAAGGTACATAGAAGGATTTATAGGTTTTATTTTATCTGGTAGAAGGAATGTGGAGCAGCAACTTCGTTCTCCCAAAATAATCTATTATTAGAACATTATTAAAAGTGATCAATGCTGATAAATCAAGACAGGCATCAGATGAAGGTTTACAGTTTTTCTTTTTTTTCCCTGAAAAAGTAAATTTTTAAGGCTAAAAAAGTCACTATAAAGGCATGTTATTTCTGAAAAAAAAATGTTTCTTCAGAGATAAAAATTGAAGTTCATAAAATTTTAGGACTCACTACCAAAGATGTTTATTTTATGCAATAGAGTACATAGTATTAAGAACAGATATGATTTCCTTTTTGTTATTTATTTTTGTATAATATTTATATGATAAAAGTTTAATATACATATTATATAAAATATTTAATAAAATTTAAGTTCTTTAGCTCAGAGATACAAAAACAGCAAACCTAAGCAGAGCCATATACAAAATTCCCAAAAGCTGTTTTGTAATTACTTTTAGAGTAAGGTTGTCCCTATATTTTTTCTAAGTTATCTGTACCCTTCTACAATTGAGCCTTTATATTTATTTGATAAAGTAGACTTTTGTAAATCTGAAGAAACAGGAAAGAACTTGGTATACAAAAAAGAACCTTAAAGATATTTAAAACAATCAAAAAGCTCACTTAAAAGAAGCAAACAAATAGCAATAACAACAAACCACAATGATTTTACTTGCCATATTAATGTACCTAAATTTTTAGGTATTTAGATATACTCTGATTCAAAGAATCAGAATAAATATATTCCCCTCTACTTCTGTCCCAAGCTATCTTGAGAGATCACTCTCAAGTGATCTTTAGGATTATTCTTTAATTGCAAAGTACAAGGAGAGTATGGAAGAAATTAATTTAAATGTGACAATCAGCAGCAGTGTCCTTATATTTTCAGTTTTATTTTATTTAAAGTAATAGTTTTTTAGGAACTGAAGCTTTGGCTGAATCTATAAAGAAAAAAGTAAAAAAAAGCTTGAAAAAAAAAAAAAAAAACTCAAGCCATTACCTGTTCAGCCCTTTTATTGAAGCATAAAATAATAGACAGAGCTATCCAGTCTATTCTTAGAAATTCAATTTTGCAAAATTCAAATATTATTTGATGTTGCCTTTGCTGTCTGTGTTTATTGTAAAAAAAATATTGTCTAAAAGTCTAAAAACTTCTTTTTATAAATTAAGCCTATTTTCCCTCATTTAAGTTTTTTTTTTTTAGAAATAAGTAACAATGGCTCCATTGTCTTTCTTATAAAAATAACTGACTTTAGGGTTTTAATAAATGATTTTTCATCCATTCATGAAATAACTTTATTAAAATTTGCAGAAGTTCTTTCTTCACCATAATGCTGTGATTGTTATTCCTATTTCAAAGTTGAGAAAACTGAGCCTTAGTAAGATTATGGCTCTTTTAGAATTAGATTATTACCAAGTAACACAACCAAGAAATAAAACAGATTCTTTGACTTAAGTGCAGAGTTCTTTCTAAAATCCCAAATTATTGCTAACATAATTGAAAAGTTACTAAATATTGTATAATTTGATATGTTTTTATCTTCTACATCTAATACAATAACCCTAATCATTGTATCACTATTTTTGTTAGCTGTGTTTTGTAGCTTTAATTTTATAATCTGCTTTGAATATCCCCTGATTTGTTTTTATTGAATGCAATGGGTCTATGGTTACAAATAAGTATTCCCTCTGATAATGTATATTGGAACCACTCAATCTTGCCCATACTACACTATTTGTATCCATATCTTCATATAAATTTACCACACAGGCACCAAACAAAGCTAAAGCTGCCTTTCTTTAGCTCTCTTAATGTTGTATAATTAAAAATGTACCATGTGTGCCATCCAATTGGGTTGCATGTTATCTTGTATGTATATTTTTTTACATGTAGCATCCCCATATTTGAGAACCTTGAAGGCAGGAAACATATTTTATTTTGTTTTGCTTGGTTTGTTTTTCCTTGCTTTTTATCTTCAGAATAGCAGTATCTGGCAAATAATTATGACTCAATTAATATTTATTGACAGACTGACTGGCTTGCACATTGATTATGTTTTATTCTTTCTACATTATCAGTCATACATGCTTCTGGTTGCATCTTTACATAATATATCCCATGGAATTCTAGACGGAAAATGCATTATATCCTGATCACACCTGCTATGTGCTTTCCTATAGCCCTTTGGTGGTTCCTTATCTCCAATTTTTAGAAGCTGTAGCATTGCATTAGTTGATGCAATTAAATATTATCACAATAATTTTTTAGTGCTTCATCATAGCAGAAAAAAGCTGAAAATCATAAAAGAGAACTGCATACTCTCATAGCATTAATTTAGTTGAAGCTCTTCTACATTCAGTTTAAGGAGCAGCTCATTGTCTATTTTAACTGACTAATTATAAACTAACAGAGTCTATTCAGAATTCAATATTTGGTCTATTAATTGGATGATATTATTATGCACATTTTTACAAATAAAGATAGAAAAAAGTGAACTTCTCTGGGATCACACAACTACTAAGTGTCTAAAGCCAGATTTGAACTCATATTGGATTGCTATCCATATTTTCACCTTCATTTGATCATACACATTTTGGAGTGAAGCTATGACCCTTCAGAAAATCCTAGCACTTATCTTGGATACCAGTGTTCTATCCAACTATACATCTTCATTTAGAAAATGAGGCATCACTTTTCAATGAAAATTACATATAAAGGGTCATAAAAAATAAACCAAAAAATTAATTGGAAACCAGATAATCTAATCCTAAAGAAGGGTGGAACAAACAACAAATCATAGAAATAGCCAATCATTTTATCCAAGAAAATGAAAATAATGAGACAACACATCAAAACTTATATGATGTAGCCAAAGAAATTCTTAGGGGAAATTTTATATCTCTAGATGTTTAGATGAATAAAATAAAGAAAGAGAAGATCAACAAATTGGGCATGCAACTGAAAAAGCTGGAAAGAGAACAAATTGGAAACTCCCAATTAAATACCAAATTAGAAATCCTGAAAATTAGAAGAAAGATTAATAAAATTTAAAAAAAGAAAAAATATTGAAGTAATAAAACTGAATTGATTTTATTTTTAAAGCTTTTTATTTTCAAAACAAATGCATAAATAACTTGCAAAATTCACCCTTACAAAACCATGTGTTCTATTTTTTTTCTCCCTACCTTCCCCCTCCCCTCTCCTAGATGGCAAGTAATTCAATATATGTTTAAAATGAGCAAATCTTCTGTACATATTTCCACAATTATCATGCTGCACAAGAAAAATCAGATCAAAAACAAACAAAAAAAAGATAAGAAAGAAAATAAAATGCAAGTAAACAACAACAACAACAAAAAAATAAAATACTATGCTACAATCCACATTCAGTCCCCACAGTACTCTATCTGGGTGCAAATTGTTCTATTCATCACAAGACCATTGAAACTGACCTGAATCACCTTGCTGTTGAAAAGAGCAATGATCAGAATTGTCATATAATCTTGCTGTTGGTATGTACAATGTTCTCCTGATTTCACTAAGACTTGATTAAAAAAAAATAACAGTTAATTTGATTAGAAAAAGGAAAGAGGAAAATCAAACTACAGTATCAAAAATGAAAAGGGTGAATTTACTACAAATGAAGAGAAAATTACAGAAATAATTAGGAGTTATGTTTGCCCTATTGTGTGCCAATAAATGTGACAATCTAAGTGAAATAGATAAATATTTGCAAAATTATAGATTGCCCAGAATAACAGAAGAAGAAATAAAATACATAGAAATAAAATTCATTGCCCAGTTAAAAAAGGAAATTTTAAAAGTCATCAAAGAAGTACCTAAGAAAAAATCTCCAGGGTTAAATGGATATACCAGTGAGATCTACCAAACATTTAAAGAATGATTAATTCCAATACTATACAAACTATTCAGAAAAATAGAGGAAGGAGTCCTACAAAATTCCTTTTATGACACAAATGTGGTGCTTATATCCAAACCTAGAAGAGCCAAAACAGAAAAAGGAAATAACTCAATTTCCCTAATAGGTATTGATGCAAAAATCTTAAATAAACTATTAGCAAAGAGATTACAACAACCTATCACTATGATAATATACTATGACCAAGTGGGATTTATATCAGGAATGCAGAGCTGGTTAGATATAAGGAAAGTTTATCAGCATAATTGACTATGTCAATAACAAAATTAGCATAAATTATATGAGAATCTCAAAAAGCATTTGACAAAATATAACAGCCATTCCTAATACAAGTGTTAGAGAACATAGAAATAAATGGAGTTCCCCTTAAAATGACAAGTAATATCCATCTAAAACTTTGAGCAAGCATTATATATAATGGGGATAAACTAGAAACATTCCCAATTAGATCAGGGTGAAGCAAGATGCACATTATCACCATTTTTATTCAATATTGTACTAGAAATGTTAGCTTTAGTAGGAGAAAAAAAGAAATAGAAAGAATTAGAGTAGACATTAAGGAAATAAAGCTATCGTTCTTTGTAGATGACATGATACTATACTTAGACAATACTAGAAAATCAACAAAAAAGCTATATGAAACATTTAACAATTTTAGCAAAGTTGGGGGATATAAAATAAATACACATAAATCAAGACATTTTTATATGTTACCAACAAAGCAGAAAGAAATCCCATTTAAAATAAATGTAGCCTTATTGTTCTGTAAGGAATGACCAGCAGGATGAATACAGAGAAGACTGGCGAGACTTACATGAACTGATGCTAAGTGAAATGAGCAGAACCAGAAGATCATTATATACCTCAATAACAATACTGTTTGAGGATGTATTCTGATGGAAGTGGATCTCTTCAATAAAGAGATCTTTAATTGATCAAAGATGGACAGAAGCAGCTACACCCAAAGAAAGAATGTTGGGAAATGAATATAAACTGCTTGCATTTTTGTTTTTCTTCCTGGGTTATTTCTACCTTCTGAATTCAATTCTCCCTGTGCAACAAGAAAACTGTTCAGTTCTGCACACATATATTGTATCTAAGATATACTGTAACCTATTCAACATGTAAAGGACTGCTTGCCATCTGGGGGAGGGGGTGGAGGGAGGGAGGGGAAAAATCGTAACAGAAGTGAATGCAAGGGATAATGCTGTAAAAAATTACCCTGGCATGTGTTCTATCAATAAAAAGTTATTTTAAAAAATAATAATAAATAAATGTAGCCAATATAAAATATCTGGGAATCCACCCACCGAGACAAGACTAGGAACTATATGAATACAATTATCAAAAACAAAAACAAAAAACTTTTCATACAAATAAAGTTAAAACAATTGGGAAAATATCAATTGATCATGAGTAAGCTGAACCAATATTATAAAAATGACAATTCTATCAAAATTAAGCTACTTATTCAATGACATAACAACTAAACTGCCAAAAAATGTTTTATAGAGCTGCAAAAAATAAGCAAATGAATATGGAAGAACAAAAGTTCAAGATTATCAAGAGAATTAATGAAAAAAATGCAAAAGAACATGGTCTAGTCATACCAGACCTAAAACTATATTATAAAATGAGATTCAATAAAACCATTTGATAATGACTAAGAATACAGTGGATCAGTGGAATAGATTAAGTAAATGAGATGCAATAGTTAGTGACTATAGCAATCTAGTGCTTGATAAACACAGAGACTCCAGCTTCTGGGAAAAAAAAACCTCACAATGTGACAAAAATTTCCTGGGAAATTGGAAAATAGTATGGTAGAAACTGGGCTTTGTCCAACATCTCATGCCCTATATCAAGATAAGGTTGAAATGGGTTCTTGGTTTAGACATAGACTAATATCATAAGAAAATTAGTAGATCAAGGGATAATCTACCTATCAAATCTGTGAAGATGAAATTTATGGATAAAGAAGAACTAAGGAATATTACAAAATATAAAATGGATAATTTTGATTACATAAAGTTAAAAAAAACTTGCACAAACAAAACCAATGTAGCCAATATTAGAAGGGAAGCAGAAAGCTGGACACAGTTTTACAATCAGTGTTTCTGATAAGGACCTATTGCTCAAATATATAGAATCTTTACAAACTGTTAAGTCATTAGAGTTGAGATGTTTGGGGCCAGAACCTGAAACAAGGTGCTAAGTAGAACTAATTGATACAATGCTTGTGTTTATTCCTTTACTCATTGGAATTCACAAGTATGGGAGATTCACAAAGTTAACTGTCTAACTTTGTGAATTCACACCTCCCTTGAAGCTCTTAGGGCCAGAGAGCACTATGGGAGAAAACCAATAATCCATCTCTCTTATCCCACAATTCCTCTCTCTCATATATAAGAAACAGACAGAGGTTCTCGGAGAGATTCATTCCATTTTCCACTTGGCTGGCTGGTGGCAGAAGAGAGTGGAGCTGAATTTAGATTTAGAAGGGAGTGTCAAGTGAATTCAGCCAGAAGCCCACTCTGAGTGAGGAGACTTTCTTCGGAACATTGACTGGGGTCGGAGAGGAGCACTCTGGGAGATTAAGAGCCAGAATCTGCCAAGACAGATTCAACTTGGTGCTGGCTCTGGAGGCCGAAGAAAGCAGAGACAGAAGCAAAGGACAAAGCTGCAAGAGGTCTTAGAACCAAGCATAGTGATAGGCTTCTAAGCTAACCGGGCTATATTGGAGACAATAAAAGATCTGAAATTTTATCACCTACCTGCATTTGGGGTAATTATTGATCTGAATTGCAACTAAGGCTGCCTCCAGAAAACCTCCCCAGGTTGCTCCCAGAGAGAACCATTGTTATTATTTTAAAGAAGAAAAACACCATAGAATGAAGTCAAATTTATAAGCACACAAATCTTTTCCCAATTGATAAGTGGTCAAAGGATATGGACAGAGAATTTTCAGATGAAGAAATTAAAGTGATCTGTAGTCATATGAAAAATGCTCTAAATCATTAATGAATGGAGAAATGCAAGTTAAGCCAACTCTGAGATATCAATTCATACTTCTCAGATTGGCTAGGAGGTCAGGTAAAGATAATGATAAATGTTAAAAGGGATGTGGGAAATCTGGGACTCTAATACATTGTTAGTGGAATTGTAAAATAATCCAATCATTCTAAATAGCAGTTTAGAACTCTACCCAAAAGGCTATAAAACTGTGCATACCCTTTGATTCAGCAATGTCACTACTGGATTTGTATTCCCAAAGAAATCAGAAAAAAAGGTGAAAGAATCCACATGTGAAAAAATGTTTGTAGCAGCTTTTTTTGTAGTGGCAAGTAATAGTGAATTGAATGGATTTTGTGCCAGCCCTTTGTGTAGTGGCAAGATGCTGCCCCATCAATAGGGCAATGGCTGAATAAGTTATGGAATATGAATGTAATGTAATATTGTTGCTTTATAAGTAATGATGAGGAATGGGCTGATTTAGGAAAAACTTGGAAAGATTGTATGAACTGATGCTGAGTGAAATGAGCAGAACTGAGACAATTTTATACATAGTAACCAGATTATGTGATGATCAATCATGATGGACTTGGCTTTTGTAAGAAAGTGATGATTCAACACAATTCCAATAGACTTGGGATGGAAAATGTCATTAACATCCAGAGAGAGAACTATGGAGATTGAATGTGGATTAAAGTATAGTATTTTCAGCTTTTAAAATGTTTGTTTGCTTTTTTTCTAAAGCAATTCTTTCTCATGTTTTTTTTTTCCCTTTCAGTCTGATTTTCTTGTACTGCATAAGAAATATAGAAATATGTTTAAAGGGATTATACATGTTTAATCTATATCAGATTTCTTGCTGTCTTGGGGAACAGAAAAGTAAGGGAGAAAGGGGGAAAAATTTGGAAACAAAATTTTACAAAAATGAATGTTGGGAATATCTTTATATACATTTGTAAAAATATAACACTATTGTGGAAAACACAGAAGAAAAGACAACAGGCATCCTTCAATTAATTTATTTTTTCTTGTGTGGTAAAGTCAAATTATTTTGAATGATAATGCATATATTTGGGATGGTTTACTATGTGCCATGGCTTGGTGAATTCATTACAATATTGTCTGCAAAAAAAAAAGTCTCAAAAATTTTCACATTTAGTATTACAGTTAAGCATTAAATACCTCATTAACTTGGACCTTAAGATAAATCTCCATGAAAATAGCAAATTTATTGTGAATCATACATCTCTTTGTTTTAGTCTCAGTCTTAATCATCAAGGGGTTATCTTATTCTTCAAAAAATTAAGGGAGTCTTTAAAGTGTTAATTTTGTTCTGCTGAATTAAATGTATTATTATAAATAATAATATTCAACACAATGGTTAAGGGATGACCCTAAATTCTCTAAGATGATATATCCATGAATATCAAGTTCTAAAAGGCATTCTGGGACAGTTGATACAAGTACTGGGGTGGAGGAGCAGAGATGGCACAATGGTCAACATTGACCTTGGAATCAGAAGAACCTGAGTTTAAATCCATCCTCAGACACTCAACACTTACTAGGTATGTAACCCTGGACAAGTCACTTAATTGCAATTGTCACACCAAAAAAAATATGTATAAATAAAAAAAAATAAGTTATAACAATAAAAAAAGAAATGCTAGAAAGATTTCATATAGGATTCCAACATGAAATTAAAAAGTCTGTGAAAAATGAGTTCATCTATTAACAGATTGTCACACAAATAGGTTGATTATGTGGGGTTAAAATCATTGGTCTTGACAACCCATAAATATCTACAATCTTGGAAAAATGTGCCGTAGCAAAGTGAATGCACTGCTAAAGAAAGCTCTCATCACGTTTGCATGCCATGGTATTTTCATATGATATTTAATCAATTAATGAAGTTTTATTTTATAAAGTAATGTTCAGCTTTAAATTCAGCTTCTACTCTTTATATAATTGTATTAATTTTATCCATCTAGGTTTTTTTTTAAATTTATTTACCCCTAAATAGCAATGTTAAAACATGATTTTCTCCCCTTTTTCCTAAAAGGACATCTTAAGTTTTTCCTGAGGATGAAATGGAGGATCAAATTTTTCTGGGTTCATCCAGGTCAGTGATAATATTCAGTCACTGAATACCACCTTTAATAATTCATACTCCTAAGAGTATAGTAATTGTTTGCTGAACTTATTCCCCACAATTTTAACACCATTGGCTAGGGCACATTGACTTTTATTTCTAAGAGCACTACAATCGAAGATTCATACATGTGTACTGCTTATCCCCACTTCAATAATGCAAGAATTTCTAATTTTCATCAGTGCAGGAACTCCAACCAAACACCTTTAAGAGATGAAATCAGAAAGTTGTTACAAATCCACCAGTTATTGTATTAAACTTTAAAAAATATTATTCTTTATATATATTTTTCACAATGCATATAGATTATGTTTATAGGTGAATGTGTACATATATGTATACGTGCATATAAATAGTACAAATATAGATATGATATATCTATATGAATTGACATTTGTAGTATAAAATATATATTATACATACACGCACAAACACATACAATGTGTACATACATATATTTTCATATTATATGTATATATACATACATATTTTAATCTCACCTTCAGAGGATCTTAATAATATCCCCTTTTGTAGACAAAAGTGAGATAATGCCCCATTCTAATAATTGATTGGGGTGAAATAAATGTCATGTATGTATGTATATATATATATATATATACATATATATATATATATATGTAACTGCATGTATATCTGTATATAAAAACTATATACATATATAAATGTATATGCAATACATATTTAACTATATACATATATAACCATATATACCTGTTGGAATCCTTACTAACTGCTAAGTAGTTAGAGTTGATCTAATCTTACAAGAAGATGTTTTGGGCAGAACCTGAAACAAGGTACTAAGTAGAACTAAGTTCAATGAGTTCACACCTCCCTTGAAGCTCGTTGGGCCAGAGAGCACTATGGGAGAAAACCCATAATCCCTCTCTCTCGTATCCCATAATTCCTCCCTCTTGGATAAAAGAAACAGACAGAAGCTCTCGGTCAGATTTCAGTAGAGTTACGCCAGAAGCCCTCTCTCCGAGGCAAGGCAGAATATTTTCCACTTGGCTGGCTGGTGGCAGAAGTGTTCTTGAGAGAGGAAGACGCTACAAGTCGAGATTTCACCGGAATGACATGAAGACTGGAGCTGGGGAGGCTGAAGAAAGCAGAGGCAGAGGCTGAAGGACCAGACCTTTGGATTTGGTGACATTCGGAGAGAGCTCTTGGAACCAAGCAGAGAGATAGGCCTCTAAGCTAACCGGGCTATATTGGGATAATAAAAGATCTGAACTTTTATCACCTGGCTGCGTTTTGAGAAGAAAAAGCTCACCACATTTTGGCGCCCTGAACGTGGGACAAACAGACCCCTCAGTGGATTTCAGTGGAAAAGCTCCGATCCTGATTCAAGTGGAAAAGCTCCGATCCTGATTCAAGTGGAAAAGCCTCTGATCCTGATCCAGTGGAAAAGACTCTTCAACCCAGAAATTAGGGTGAGTGCAATAAAGAAATTTTGCTAAAAGAGTTAAAGTAGAATTTCATCTAAGATGGGACAGATATTTAGAAAACAGCCTTCTGTTTCTGTTCAAGGAAAATGTTTAGAGAGCATTGTCAAAATTATGGAAAGCCAAGGTTTAATTATAAGTTTACAGCAAATCACTGAACTTTTACAAACTTTAAAGGACATATGTCCTTGTTTCTCTCTTGATAAGGAATTAGATCTAAATGAATGGAAATTGGTTGGAGAGGATCTTTGTCAATTCTATGATAAAAATGGGCCTAACTCAATAATTAATACATATAATGTAATACAATTGGCTATAAGAAGTTATTTAAGTGATAGAATGATGAAAAGGAAAGTACAGGAGGAAGAAATGCCAACTTTACTAGGTGAAAAGGAGGACGAATCAGATGAGAATGGAGTTAATTACAATTCTGAGTATGATACTTCACAGCAGGAGGAATTAGGTGATTCCACGTCTCATGACCCTCCCCCCACAATGAACCCTTCATGGGTGGAACAAGGGGGAGGGAGAGAGACAGAAACACAGTCAGCTTCTCCTATAAAGCAGAATTTAACAAGATTAGAAAAAGCATTAATTAAGGCAAAAAATGAAGGAGAAGATATATCTGATTTTATAAATGCATATCCTGTGATTGAAGAGCTCAACTCCTCAGGTCAGAAAGGGAGAAGATACACTCCTTTTAATTTGGAAAAAATTAAAGATTTGAAAAAGGGTTGCACTCTTTATGGGGCTACATCATCTTATGTGAAGATGTTACTGGATAATTTATCTTATGAAATCCTAACCCCGAATGACTGGAAATCCATAGTGAAAACTTGTCTAGAACCGGGACAAAATTTATTGTGGCTTTCGGAGTTTCATGAATTATGTAGGATTCAAGCCCAACGCAATAGGCAAACAGGAGCTGTTGTACAAATCACTTTTGACCAACTAGCTGGTGAAGGTCAGTATGCAGAGAGTTCAGAACAGATTTATTATCCCATAACAGTGTATGAGCAAATTTCTAAGGCTGCAATAAAAGCTTGGAATTCTCTCCCTGGACAGAAAGATGGAAATAATGCTTTCACAAAAATAGAGCAAGGTCCCAATGAAACTTTTGCAGATTTTGTGGGACGTTTACAAACAGCTGTAATAAGAACCATTGGAGACAATGCAGCAACAGAAATAATGACTAAACATTTGGCTAAGGAAAATGCCAATGAGGTTTGCAAAAGAATTATATGGGGGCTAGACAAAGATGCTCCTTTAGAGGAAATCATAAGACGCTGTGCCACAGTGGGCACAAATGCTTATTATGCCCAGACTATGATGAACATGGAAAGACAAGGTCCTTCTTGGCAAAGGAATTATAGAGAAACTCGCCGATGTTTCCAGTGCGGAAAAATTGGACATCTAAGAGCCCAATGTAGAAATGGAGATAAAGTGAGAAGACAGGGTGAGAGAAAACCCAAAACCCCATGTCCAAAATGTAACCAAGGCTTTCACTGGGCTTCTAAATGTATATTGACCCAGAAGAATGAGAGGCAAGGCCCAGCTCCAAAGTATCAATCAAAGGACAGGTGGGGCATGATAGCAGCCGAGGTTACACCCAGAGAGACTTTAGAAATTCAGAACTCTGATGTCATCAACCAACAGAAAAGCAATCAGGATTACAGTTGGGAAGAATACAGGCCTTTTAAAGACAACAAGACAATATCCAATGCAAACAGCTCCAATGTAATTATCAGATGATGAGGAGAAATCCCAAAAGTGGTAAACAGAAGAGAATTAGATAAGTTAACTGCTTGGGGAAGAGGATCTGCTTATATTTCCACAGGTGGAAAAGGAATCAGATGGCTAACAATGAGACTGTCAAAAGAACTTTAAAATCTTCAGCTTTCAGTTCCTGAAAAACCAGCAAGAATCACTGGATTCCCTGAGATGAAAAATTGTTGATGAGACTTTTTGCAGTACTTCAGAGCTTACAGGAATTATTAGATTCCTGGCGCATGAACTAATGAACAATGGATTCCTTATGGACTATTTCTAGGACTTATGGACATTTGTAAATTTTCAGGTCGATTTATGTTGTTACATTACTACTAGCCTGTGTTATATTACTATGTGCTTATGTATTTTAAGCAATTGCAAGAATCATTGGATTTCTTGAGATGAAAGATTGTTGATGAGACTTTTGCAGTAGTTAAATTTTCATGTTGATTCATGTTATTTGTTACATTACCACTAGCCTGTGTTATATTGCTGTGTGCTTTTGTAAATTATGTATAATGCCTCCCATATTGATGGATTTATGTATACCATGTATATCTGTTACAAAGTTCTGGCCCATATTGATGGATTTATGTGTACCCCCTCAGGAACCCCCTATGTTTTAAAACAAAAGAAAGGGGGAGATGTTGGAATCCTTACTAACTGCTAAGTAGTTAGAGTTGATCTAATCTTACAAGAAGATGTTTTGGGCAGAACCTGAAACAAGGTACTAAGTAGAACTAAGTTCAATGAGTTCACACCTCCCTTGAAGCTCGTTGGGCCAGAGAGCACTATGGGAGAAAACCCATAATCCCTCTCTCTCGTATCCCATAATTCCTCCCTCTTGGATAAAAGAAACAGACAGAAGCTCTCGGTCAGATTTCAGTAGAGTTACGCCAGAAGCCCTCTCTCCGAGGCAAGGCAGAATATTTTCCACTTGGCTGGCTGGTGGCAGAAGTGTTCTTGAGAGAGGAAGACGCTACAAGTCGAGATTTCACCGGAATGACATGAAGACTGGAGCTGGGGAGGCTGAAGAAAGCAGAGGCAGAGGCTGAAGGACCAGACCTTTGGATTTGGTGACATTCGGAGAGAGCTCTTGGAACCAAGCAGAGAGATAGGCCTCTAAGCTAACCGGGCTATATTGGGATAATAAAAGATCTGAACTTTTATCACCTGGCTGCGTTTTGAGAAGAAAAAGCTCACCACATATACCTATATGCATATATAATTATATGTGTACCTATACAATGATATATATACCCATATAACTATATATAACTATAAATGTAACATTTACATAATTATATACATACTATATATAACAATATACACATATGATTATGTATATAACACTACAAAACTATATACACACAATTGTATAAATACATAATTACATACACACACACACACACACACACACACACACACACATATAAGCACACCACCTCCCCAATCTGAGGGACATAATCTCCACACATACCAACCATCTTAGTGTCTGGAGAAAGGAAAAGGATTAATTTTAAAGTTAAGCCCACTGTTATGTGGGACAGTCCCAACAAAATCTAAGTCTAAAGTCCTATTTAGGTTCAAGTTCCAGAAATCTTGGGTTCATAGAATTTCTGTGCTGATCTGGTAATAACAATCAGGCTGGAATCTTACCTTTATGGTTCAATTCTGGGAGCAGGTATTCCATCATCCATGCCTAGGCCTGAAAAGGCCAAACAAAACATACCAATATAAAATGTTGAGCTCATTTTTAGGGACCATGGGGCCTTATTCATTCAGTTCATGGCACCCATGAGGGGAACAAACAAAACCTTCATCTTCTTAGATACTGGCACAAAAATATGCCAGTCTGGTTAGTTTCAAAAACTCAACTTATTTTGTCTACTCAGCCAATGGAAAGATTCTACTCCCATCCATGTGAAAGTGACAAATAGAATATCTTCTCTCAGAATCAGATCTTTGGAATCTTTTGGAATCTTCCATATAGCTATCTCCACATTGTTAATTTGGACATGCTGCAAAGCCCTGTTATACTTGCCATACTAGACTTCTTCATATTGTCCACTGAAACTCCATACCTATTGTCTCTGTTCTACTAACCAGTAAACAGTAGTATCGGCCTCCTTGTTATTCCTTTCTGATCTGTTTCTTTCCTGGGAATTTTCATTGGCTATCCCTTGTTCCTGTACCTCTCTTCCTTCTTGTTTCCATCACCAGCTCTCCTTTGCTTCCTCCAAATATCAGTTAAAATCCAACCTTTTAAAAGAAGTTTTTCTCAGTCTTCTTTAATACTAAGGCCTCTCTCTGTTATCTTCAATTTATACTGTGTATTTCTTGCTTTTACATAATTCTTTGCATGGTGTCTACCCCATTAGACAATGAGCTCTATAAAAAAGGGGGCTGTCATAGGTAGACCATTAAACTTAAAAATCTCCAAAGTCCCTTGTAACTCATATTCCATTGTGATGTGTCTATCATCTATGAGTATATCTTTTTTTTCCCTTAGTTAACCTAACCTGCTCTATTGCAACATATTTTTTTTAATTGAGAGAAGAAGAATGAATTCTAGAATGCATTATATTTCTTTATTAAAAAGCAGACATAATGTAGTGAATAGAGCACTGGACCTATAGTCAGGAAAAACTGAACTAAAATCTTGCTTCAGATACTTATTAGCTTTTATTGTAGCTATAAAATGGAAATAAAAATAGTACTTTAATATCTCAAGGGGCTATCGTGAGGATCATATGAAATGTGAAATCTGTATTTACAAAACTGGATATTTTGTAAAATGTTAACTACTATCATGTTAGGCTTTGTATTTCTACATGTTACCATTATGGAAAAATTGCCATTTTTTCTTTCTTTTTTTAGGGATAGAAGTGGTTAATTCTATCATGGTCCTGACTCAGGCCAAATCCATGATAACTTAGGTTTGACATTGGAATGAATAACATTTACAAGTCATTCAATAGTTAACAAAAAGAGATTCCCTTAGTTATGACATCACAAGGAGATTCAAAAGCAATAAGAGCACCTTAAGATAATTCATCTGAGTGAAACTCCTTTGTATCTATTATCAAGTGTGACCAACCAGCCAAGCTTTAGACTATTCCCAGTTTTTCATGGTTTCTTTGTTCCCCAAGTAACAAGAAAGTGAAGTCAACAGTTTAAATGAAATCTTTAACTCACTGAATCAACTAATATCCAAGAATTGTATATACCATCTGTACCCAAAGAGAGTACTGTGGGGACTGAATGTGGGTGACAACATAGTATTTTCACTTTTTTGTTGTTGTTTGCTCAAATTTTGTTTTCTTCCTCAATTTTTTTCCTTTTTGATCTGATTTTTTCTTGTGCAGCCAATAATTATGGAAATGTATATAGAATAATTGCATATATTTAACATATATTGGATTACTTGCTATCTTGGGGAGAAGGTGGGAGGTAGAGAGGGAAAAATTTGTAACCCAAGATTTTGCAAGAGTGAATACTGAAAATGATCTATGCATGTGTATTGAACATAAAAAGCTTTAATTTAAAAAATAATTTTAAAAATTGCTCCTAGTAGAGAGTTGGTAGATTTTATTTTTTTCTCCTTCCTTCCCTTACCTCTCCCTCTTCCAAGGCAGCAAGCAACCTGATATAAATTATATATGTACAATTATTTTAAACATATTTCCATATATATAAATTTTAAAGCTGTTTGGAACTTTTGTTAAGGAAATCTCTACACATATGAAGATTAGTCACTTTCCTACAACTTATTGTCTTAGAGAATTTTCTGGGGTTATTGATAGATTAAGTGACTTGTCCAGGAAGACTTGCTTATTCAGTACCTCCTTGGGTCAAAGACAGGACTTGATCCCCAGTATTCTTATGCTAAGGTCAGCTTTCTAGCCACATGCCATACTGCTTCTGTTTAAAGTAATAGAGAAAGAAACAAAAAAATGATCAACCTAAATAACCCTTATAGAGTTAACAAGGAAAAAAGAGAGCAGCATGTTGGACCATTTGAGTTTCGTTTCTCTCTGGCTACATAGAAAGCATACAAGACTAACATTCTATGGAGCTGTCCATCTTACATACAATACAGTACTGATTATTGTAAGGCTCTAGAGAATTTGCACAACTATAGGCTTCATAAAACCTCAAAATCAGCCCAGCAGGAACTTCCCTGGGCTTCCTAACCTTTATCTAAATCTACTAAGGGGAGAAAACATTTAAATGTTCAGAGAAACTATAGATTTTTCTGCTACTAAAATTAAATTTAGTGTGTTTTAACATTCCTAGAATAAGCTTGAAAATAACTGTTTTTTTTAAAGCTTCATTAACAATAAAATGTCTTATAAAAGTAGGAATAAGAAAATCAGATCTCACTTCCCTTTTTTGTGAGCTCATGCAAAGCATATAGGTAACTAGAGGGAGATATCCTCTCACTCTAAGAATTTCCATCTGATTGTTATCTTCCTCATCACATCCTATTTATTCTTCATCAAATTCCTTTATTCTCTACTTCCTAGATGAAGTTCACTATGTCCTTGTAATGTTTCCCCCACTTCCCTCCCCTCATCCCATGAAAATCTAAAGAAAAAAAAAATGAGGCACTTGAATGAGTTTCCACTACAGGTGTCTATTTCCCAGCAACTTGGTTTTGCTACACTAATATTTCCATATCACAGACTGCTCAGAGAAAGAATGGCATAAACTGAGTAAAGTGACCTTTGAACTATCATTTGACTTCAAAAACTTCAAAAAATAAATGGTGTTTCCAGATATAAATGTGAGTAAGGGTATTTTACATATCTCCTTTGATCAGAGCCAATAGTAAGTAACTTTAGGAAAGAGATATTGGTCTTCAGCAGCCTTTGCCTTTCTTGCCTTTCTTCTCTCCACAAAAGTCTCCAAGGTTCCCATTCTTTGCTTTACTTTTTAAATATGGAGCCAGTTCACTGTCCCTCAGACTGTTGGAGGGATGGACTATAGTAAAAACAAAAACTTTGTTTTGTGGGCCTTTAAATAAAGAAACTTCACAACCCTGGGTGAGGGGGATAGACATCCTCAGCTATCGCATCTGGTCTGTGGGCCATAGTTTGAGGACCCCTGCTTTAGACTATGCCTATTATCAAAACTTTCACTCAGAAAAAGAGCTAATACATATAATTTCCTTTTTAATATTAATTTATGTCACTTTGTTACCTTCTCTGAGTTATAAAAATATTTGAATTTTAATTCATCTATAAGGTTGTAGAATGAAGAAATGATGAAGAGAAAGGAAGGCTGGGTTCAAATCTCAGTTTCCATATTGATTAGTAGCTGCTTCCTCTTGGGCAAGTTACTTTCTCTTTTCAAATAACAATTACCTCAACTGCTAAGGATTAATAATTATTTCATTACCAATGACTTTATAATTTATAAATAAAAATAATTACCCACTTTACAGTATATTTTAAAAATTCAATTAATGTGTTACTGTTATGTATAATGCTCATCCATCATCTATTTCTGTTTGTACTTCTATTGGCAAATGATTATTACTCACCTATTAGCTCTGACTCCTGGAATGGCTGAGCCAGGTCCTAATATTGTCTTGAGGTATGTCTGTATGTCTAACAATTAAGCCAGTCAGCTGCAGCTATCATCTATTAGCCATTCACCTTTCATCTCTTCTTGGGCTATCTTCTTGAATCACATCATTTTGATTAAACATTGTATAAAGTTACCAAGATCATAACTTTATACAATGTTTAATCAAAGTGATATAAGAATCACAGTTATAGAACTGAAAGGTAACTCAAATGTTACCTTGTGGATATGAAAAGTGAGCCTCAAGAACTTTTCCAACAATATACATGTTTTAAAGAAATAGAGCATAATAGAATCAAACTCTCATCATATATCTGAGTACAGACTCCCTTCAAATCTCCCAAGCACCAAGGAAAATCAAATCCAAGAAGTTCATTTCTTGGGTATTTCTATACTACACTGAACAATGCAGAAACCACAGTCTGTTATTTCTCCTAAATGCTGCATATACTAGTGTCAGTTGGGAGCCTTTTCAAGTTGAATTCACTTCTGGGAATTCAATCTGCCCATATTTTACATAGAACCTTAGATCTACAAGTAGAAGAAACCTTGTAAGCAATCGAATCCAAACCATATTTCTTTCTCAATGATTATTTTCTATCTCTGATTCTGTCTCCCGCTTTCTGTCTTTCTCACTGTCTCTGTATTTCTCTTTCTCACACACCCACATACCAATGCTTGCTACTGCATAGGTCATCTCCTTCCCTTAATATCAGGTTAACTTATCAATCTAATAAAACCGGAACAAATGTCACAGTAGTCCTCAACAGGAAGTAGACATAATTAACTGAGTCCTTATGAAAGACAATGGCATGAAGGATATGAGTAGGGTGGTTTAAGATTGACTGTCTAATTCCCCAAATTGTCTGAATTTTTCTTCCCTAAATTCTTCCCCAAATTCCTCAGTATTCTCTAAAACTTCTTCTCCCTCTATTCTATTTGTTCTTCCTTTTAAAGACTTCCTATCCCTACAGTTGGCTTTGTAACATCTTCCTCTAGAATGAATAATTTATTAAACTTGCTTACCATGTGGTAGGTACTTTGGAAGCATAACGTATACAAATAAGGCCAAATAAGTGTTCATATTGTCAGGAAGCATTCTATTGGGACAGATGATATTTAAATATCTTGGTAGATATCAGATTTATACAAAATATTTTAAGATAATCTGAAAGGAGAAGCAATTGGGGGAATCTTAGCCAAAAACCTTCCTAAAATAAGATTGCCCCAATTATGCTAATGCCTTCTTCTTGATTTCTTTAGAACTATTATTCCTAAAGATTCAATTTCTTTCCTTGAGTATATGATTCATACATCTATAAATATAGCCATAATCTGTCCTATGATCTCTAATCTAACTTCAACAACTGATCACTGGACAATTTGATTTTATGCATAAGCCAGATAATTTAAGTTTAAAACTTCATTCTTTCAGAAAATGGGTAATATTTTCCTATTAAACATGCTATATTAATCTGAATATAGTCAAACACAAAATATAGACTGCCCCTCAAAATACATTTCTTTGAAAGAAAAAATTGCATGTACGTATTTTTCACTGACAATGATTATAGGCAACAATTTGGTTTTTGAAGGTATAATGACTATATTTACACTAATATACTATATAGAGTTTAATGTTTTCCATTAAAATTCAAATAAAAATACTTAGGAAGTACTGTTACAAGGAGTGGAGATACAAAGTCAAAAGTGAAACAATCCTGCCCTCAGGAGGCTTGCATTCTATTAAGGGGATGCAGAGGTTGAAAATAAAATTAAACACAAAATATATGCAAATTCAACACAAAATAATTTTGGGGAGAACTACAAGGGTCAGAGGATCAGAAGAGACCTCTTGAAAAAGATTTCACTTAGGCAATATCATGAATAAATAAGGGAATAATCCCTGAAAAAGTAAGGCACAAGCTGTGCAAAGGTATGGAGGTAGGATTCTAAATGCAAGATATAAGGAATAACACGTAAGCCAGTTTGTCCAGAACTTAGGGTTTATGAGGGGCAATAATGAAAAATAAAAAATAAGTCTGGAAAAATATATTGGAGCCAGATTGCCAAAACAACAACAACAACAACAACAAAACAACAAAACAAAAACAAAACAAAAAAAACAAAAAAAAAAACAAAAACCTCTACATGGAAGGTTTATAATATCTATTCCTTCCAGACAACTACCCAGTAGAAAAGTTTGAATCACCTCCAAGGTGGTCAAGATGATTTTAGAAAGGATTATGAGCATTTTTCCAGAAGAAAATATTGCAGAAGAATATATGAATCTAATAATCTTACATTCGGAAAGAATCCTAAAATATCTGATAGTTGTCCAGGATTTTTAAAAATAAATTATAATATCCAAAATGGCTTATGACATACAAACATACTTTTAATCTATAATTTCAAGGGAAAATATTTAGGGTGCAAGCCACAACCCCTTCTAAAAGCATTCAAACTATGCCTCCCAAATATCATCTAATAATTAGTGGCAACCCCACCCCCAGCAATCAGTGAAAGACATCGGTTTCTTACCATTTGGCCACGATACACCCTTAGTTTCCATTTTCCTTTACTGCAACATTTTTTTTCCAAAGTCTGGGAAAATTTCCCTGAAGAAGCCCCTAAATTCCCATCTTCCATGACTTTTAGAAACCCCTTTGGATTCAGGTTAAGAAGCCCATCAGGAGGAAAAAGAAACTTTGAGCCAAATAATGAGGCACAGCTTTTGGAAACCCTTGCCTCCAGAGATACAGCCTCAGAAGCAGCTCCAGTATGATTTTGATTGCCATGGTGATTTAGACCAGGGCTGTCATCAGTCTGCTAGGAACTTCCCTTAAAGGCACAGAGACAGCCAAGGCCCTCTTGGTGATGAGGGATATTTAGTAATGGAGGCTCTTGAACAGCTCTACAAGTGAATCAATTAAATGACCTAATGGAAGAAACAGAAGTAACAGAATGTCACTAGCATCCATACTACAAACCACTTTGGCACACAGAGGTTTTATGTAAGTGACACAAGCCATCCTAAAGTAACCACTCACAGTCACAAGTTATCACTTATGATCAACATAACCAGCTCCTACCAAAAAACAAAAAAATAAAAATATACAAACAAAATTATTTAGATTTCTAGCACCAGAAATCCATAGTGTATTGAAGAAATAAATGAAGCATTTGAATCTCAGGAAAGATTAGCTATTCTTCCTTTCCTACTGGTTCATTAACATTAATGTTCTCATTCATTTCAATGGAAGATTCATGGAAAGCATGTGCAAATGCAAGAAAAGATGTTGAGGCATAGTGAGCACTGAGAATATAGTTAGTTATATTTCTCATTCAGGGCTTTCCCAAGTTTCTCTTTTCCTTTTTTATAATTATTATTAGATTTGTGTATATCTCTTTCTAGTAAGACCCTTCAGCCCAGAAATCCGCTAACAATATCTGGTTTGATTCCCCACTTCCTTTGGTGCTTTTCATCTCTCTTCCTGAGAAGTCAGGGAGGGATTGATTGCCTCCTTTTTGGTGTTTTCACCTCCTTTCCTGAGAAGTCAGGGAGAACATGACCACCTGTGTTCTAAAACAAAAGAAAGTGGGAGATGTAAAGGGCTGAAACTCTGAAAAGGTGTGCTTGAATCAGAAAGCAGAGCACTTAAGGCTTATTGCTTATTCAATGTGAGATAATTTTTATTTATATATTTAAATGCACAAATCCATCAGCATGGGAGCTATTACACAAGCACATAGTAATAAAGCACAGGCTAGTAGTGATGACTCTCCCCACAGCCAGTGCAGGCTCAATGTGGTGTAACAAACATGAATTGTACAAACATATATATATATATATATGGTATATTGACATGGTATTGTAAAAGATTCCCAGAAGTCCTAGAAGGAAAGTATGTAAATAACAATCACACATACACTTCTTCAGCAATGGAGAGATAGTCCAAAATCAATCTATTGTCCATTACTTGTCAGGGAATCCAATGATCCTTGCAAGTTTTTGAAGTCCTGCAACAGTCTTATTATGTTTTAGAGAATCCAATGATTCCTGCAGATTTTGAAGTCCTCCAACAGGTCTTTTCTCAAAATTTTTTTTTCTCAATAGCTAAAGGAAATCACCATGCTATGTACCACAAATTATTGTTTTTTTTTTTTATATTCTGGACCTAAGAATTAATTGATGGGAGGTATTCCAATATCTCCTCTACTATTATCCTTCATAACATTCATAATATTGATGACTTTTGAAAATATAATTTGCTATAATGGAAATATATTGTGAGTTTATATTTTAATTTCTAATATGAATATCAAACAGCTCTTTCATGGTAGTAAAGTGTTGTGATCTAGTTCAGATGGATCTGAATCAGTCCCTGTTCGGGCGCCAAAATGTGGTGAGCTTTTTCTTCTCAAAACGCAGCCAGGTGATAAAAGTTCAGATCTTTTATTATCTCCAATATAGCCCGGTTAGCTTAGAGGCCTATCTCTCTGCTTGGTTCCAAGAGCTCTCTCCGAATGTCGCCAAATCCAAAGGTCTGGTCCTTCAGCCTCTGCCTCTGCTTTCTTCAGCCTCCAGCCAGCTCCACTCTTCATGTCATTCCAGTGAAATCTCGACTTGTAGCTTCTTCACTCTGAAGAACTTCTTTGACTGGTCCATTGAAGCTCTATTTATGCTCCTTCAAGAGAGGGATTGTGGGTTTTCTCCCATAGTACTCTCTGGCCCAAAGAGCTTCAAGGGAGGTGTGAACTCATTGAACTCCAATGAGTAAAGGTGTGAATACAAGCCTTGTATTAATTAGTTCTACTTAGTACCTTGTTTCAGGTTCTGCCCAAAACATCTTCTTGTAAGATTAGATCAACTCTAATTAGTTAGCAGTTAGTAAGGATTCCAACAGTAAAGGATGAAAATTATGTATATGTGTCCATGGGAGTGAAAGCTAAAAATTCCCTAACATAAAATTTTTATATAAATAATTAAAATGGAACAGTCTACCCCAAGGTTCAGCAAATGGACCTATGAACCAAATGCAACCTGCCACCTGATTTTACATGCTCAATATAAGTAAGAATATATACATAAATTTAGAGAAATATTTTATTGTATTTAAAAATGTAAAAAACATACTTAATTCATCAGGTACAAAAAACAGCCAGATTTGGCCTCCTGGGTCTTAATTTACTCATCCCTCAACTTTAAAGCATATCTCTTATAGTATTTTTGTCTATCTTCATCACAAAATTAGATCAATATCCAGTGAATCTAATTGATTTCTACATAATCAACCATAAAAATTGGGAAGATCCTAAATATACTAAACTGTTTAACTCAATCCTGTTGGTAACAACCAGGCCACTTTAAAGTGTAAAGTAGAGTGGATAATTCATGGCCCCAAATCCATTTTTATTTGAAATATTTACATAATTAGAGAAAAAGCAGAGTTTTCTTTGTATGGAATTATCTATGTTATTGTATATGCATTCTTTGTACTAAACTAAAAGTAATTATCTTGTCATAGATCATAAGATGTTAAAATTAGAAGGTCCTTAGTGATCACCCAGTCCAATGTGCAGACAGAATTATACTTAAACCCCCCACAAAGTTTACCACCAATACACCTGTATCTATTCCCTCTGGGTATTTACACTGATGTTATAAATTATGATCCATTTATGCTTATACATTTTATATATGCCCTCCTATAAATTCAACATAGAAGAGGTATCCAGCATTTGGGGGGTTTCTCTCATATTTATGAGGATACCAGAGGAGCATAATTTCTAATAGGCTCTAAGTAAGTTTTTACCAGAATCCTTTATCAGTAATTACTGATTTCTCAAGTGTTAAATATAATTGCTTTTGTTTGTGTGTATGTGTGTGTGTGTGTCTGTGTTTGATGGTATTCTGTGCTTATCTAGGAATTTCTGATGCTGTTCTTTGAGATACTAATCATGAAGCTTCTGTGCAGTCTATAAATCATTGACATCTCATTTTTTATTCCTTATTCATTTTTCCAATATATTTCTCAGTAGCCTTAACTATTCTTAGCTTTGTATTTAATTCACCAAGTATCTAAGCATGTGTAGTTTTAACCTGGAGAGTCTTATTGAATTTTTATTAAAATTGCTCTTCTACTACCACCATTATCACTACTACCGTTACTACTACTACTACTATTGCTACTACTACTACTACTACTACTACTACTATTAGTATTATCCCTTAATAATATTTACTATTATATCTTTACCAGCCCTTTCTAGAAATTTTTATTGTTTTCCATCATCCAACCAGCAATTTCCTTACTTTCCTGGAATCTTTGACACAGAACTAAGTGCCTAATTGAAAATCTGGTATCATGACACATACAGATCAGTAAGCTGCTTTTTATAAAACCATCATGAGTCTATTCTCATTTATACAATTGCCTAAAGACTACAACATCTGAGGCTCTGTTGACAATTCTATTTGTATCCCTTCTCAGTCAGTGTTTTGAAGGTATCACTTGTACCTCCTAAGCACTTTTCCAAATTGAGGTGGGGATAGCTGAGCGGATAGGAAGGAAGTTGCTTCAATGTCCTTCTCCAGTTGTTTTGATTTTTCTCTTTAGGCCCCCAGTCCTGTAGATGTCTCCATTTAAAATATATAGCCTCTTCCAAAGTGCACAAAATAAAGCTCTATTGTTTTGTATTGAATGGCTGATTTAATTCTTCAGAGATCTACTTTAAGCCTCTGGGCAGTATCTTCTTTTATCACAATTAAACAACAACTGAGGCAATTCTATACATAATACAAAGAGGATTTTTTTTTCCTGAAATTCTAGACAATGAGGCAAAAGCATTTTACCCCAATTATCTGGATAATTGCTTATTTTCTGTTTCACTTTGCTAGTTTAGACTTGTCTTAGCTGAACAAAAGGAAAAGTAAAAAAAGAAGGAATTTTAAGCTAAGAAACAAGATTTAAGAGATTTAAAAGTATTATTAGCTGAAATACTGCAATCCCCAAAGACCTAAATCTTTTCAGAACCTGCAGTTCTTATTCCTTCCCATCACACAAATCTAACATCATTTTACTGCTTCAGCTACTTAATAACAGTAATATTTCCTTAGCTTTTAAATGTCAAATGTGTGTCTTAAAGATGGTCATCAAATTCAAGAAAAAACTTGGAAATTAATTAATGAAATTGTATAAAATTGCTGGCTAGAGACTGGGATATTGATAGAGCAAATTCCAAAACAAGGAAATTCCCTCTAATCATACAGACAATATCATCCCAGAATATCAGTCTTGAGAGAGAACACTGAGACATTAAATGTCTTGCCAAAGTCACATAGTATATGTCAGAAGTGTGACACATTGATAACTATCTTGAATAATTCAAAATAAAAAAATTATAGAAACATAAATTTGTTCCATAAAAAACATTAGGGATCATGTGATTCAGTAGTTCCCTACTTTTTTTTTTTTTTAGTATAAGGACTTTCCTTTAAGATTAGTCATAAATATATACATATAATCATTCATTCATTGTGAAAACAAAAGGCAACAAAAAGTTACTATGAATTTAGTGAATTCTTTAAGAAAATTTGCATCTTATTAATCACAAGAGCTCTCCACATATATGACAAAGGGGAATTGAAAGACTTCTTTTTGAAGTTGGGGTTTTTAGTTGAGACTCAAGCAAACCAGGGAAACCAGAAGAGATGAGGGAAGAGAGAATTCTAGACATGGGAGAGCCAGTAAATTTTTTTCTGATGTGAGAGATAGAGGAAAATAAAGGAGGCTGTTGTTTTTGGATAGCAGGGTGATATTTAGCTTTTAAATCTAGGTGGCTGGGAGGATAATGGTACATGTGAGAGTAATAGAAAAGTGTAGAAATGGAATGTTTAGGAGAATGATTCTGTTCAGTCTTGAATCTGTTGAATTTAAGAATAAAGATTTGGAGATTTGAGACTGGAGATCAGCAAAGAGGTTAAGAGTCATTAGTACAGAGATTGTGATGTAATTCAGAGAAGCTGAGACCACTAAATAGTGTAGAGATAGAAGTGGCCCAGGAGAGAGGACAAAGGCTCTACAAATGTCGAAACAAAATAAAACATATAAATAGATGAGTGATGAATGACTAAACAAATGAATATTTCTTAAATAAATGAAAAGAAAGAAAGAAAGAAAGAAAGAAAGAAAGAAAGAAAGAAAGAAAGAAAGAAAGAAAGAAAGAAAGAAAGAAAAAAAGAAAGAAAGAAAGAAAGGAAGGAAGGAAGGAAGGAAGGAAGGAAGGAAGGAAGGAAGGAAGGAAAGAAAGACAGAAAGATAGGTAAGTAGGTAGGTAGATAGATAGATAGGTAGATCCTTGACCTCAGATAGCTTCTATTATACTGAATATTTCATAATTCACCACGGCATTATGGTATCTTCATTGCTAAACAATGACCTGCTAGTAGTTTTGCAGGAGTTCCTCAGTGACTGCCTATAAAAGAGAAATTTTTTCTTCAATACTAGCTAATTTTCCCTGATTCAATCTTGGTTACAGACAAGAGAAGTGTCCCTTCAGTATCATTGGCACCACCTTGGAATCTACTCATCTAAAGCCATTATCAAAAAAAGTGTTTAGACACAACCCTTGAATGCCTGATTGAGCTATGAATTAGCAATAATAAATGGCAGCTCCTTCATCATCTAACTAGTCTGCAATCTCATCTCATGCCTTAGGGGATAGTTCATTCAAACTGGATTGATAGTATTGGAGGCACCTTGTCAAGTAAATGAATGTCTGAGTGAAGAAGGAAATGAAGGTAATAACTATGCATTAGTGTACATGTAAGGAGAACTTTGCTTAAGGTGACATGTTTATAATGCTATATGCTATATATTAAATCTCTGTTCCATACATCATTTAGGATGTTGTAATTCTTTTTTTTAAACAATTTTCCCAAAAGCCCTGCCACAGATTTTAGTCTCCTTTCAAGCTTTGAAATCATAGCATCTTAGTTAATCTTGTCATTCCCCAACAATATTTTTTCCACTCTTTCTGAGCTATAAATTTTTATTGAGAGCTCCCAGCATGGACACACTGAGCTACATAGTGTGGATATTTTTCTGAGCTCAAAATATGTGATAACTTTGCCCCTCTCAGGGTAAAATTTTTACCTGAATTATCAAGCATAATACTTAATTTTTAAAGGTTCTATTTTTTTTTTTTTTACTTTTGACAGATCTTAAGGATTAAGGTTTCACTATTTATTTCCTCTATCCCCAAGATCCTTATTTTCCATAATAATAGATCCTTCCCCAGGTCTCTCAGATATGCACTTCTAAGCCACTAGCTTAATTTACTTTAAAAATATTTAGCTTTCCTTTTATTGTCATAGTATTTCCCTTATTCTCTCATAATTATGCCCCTAGTTAGAGATCAAATCTTACCCATACTGTCCAAATGCCACAAACAAAGAAACTCAGAAATATTAAGGACAGGGTCAATCATGGGCATTCATGAAAAATAATACTAATCCATTAAATATGTTTTTAAATATTATAAATTCAAGGAAAAAATAGAAGTAAGCCTAGATCAGGGTGGGCCTACCTTGGCTTCTTTTTCTCAGGAAAGCTCTCAGAATAATTAGAAAGATCATATACACACCATCCAGCATTTAGATAGAAATCATCTTTCATGGTCTTAAAGAAGACTTATATGGTAGATACAGAGTGATGTCTCAGTTGTTCCACTGCCATTGAACAATCGCCTACCTCTTCTGTCTTCTCTATACATTCTCCTCAAGTCAATGAATATGGGGGCAGAGCCAAGATGACAGAGTATGGGAAGTCCTGCAACTTAACTCTTCCAACAACTTTAAAATAATGCCTGAAATCAAATTCTAGAATGTCAGAGCTAACAATAGTTATACTGGAATTTTTTTCCTCCCTAAAGCATCTTGGCTTAGAAAACTTCTGTAACTTTGGGGTATAATCTGTTCTGGAGTCTATATAGATACAAAACTATCTGTCTTGCTGGGAGGCAGCAATAGCAGCAGCAATGCTGCTTTTGATGCTCTCAAGCCAGAGACAGTAAGAGCATTGAACAACTGGTCAGAAATAAATTATAGGGAACTTCTGTGCAAGCACTGGACACAGGCCTGAGTGCTGCTTGGCAATTGCGCATCTGATTCACAGTTCTAGGGTAGAGAGGAGTGCTTTCTTCACTAGAGTACAGAGGCCTTGAAGAACTGTTTTAATTTATTCACAAGGGAATAGGTGACCTACCTATGGAATAGCAAGAGCACAGACCAGGAGAGCAGTGACAGCAGTTCTCCTTGAACAAAGTCAGTTTAGAATCACCAAAATCTTCCAAAACCCGTCTTCCCCAGAAAGAACTATGAAAACAAAAGGATTAAGAAGCCTGAAATGTGGGACAATGTTTCTCTACCAGACTTTCAGAGGATCAAAGTCAAACTTTCACATAAGAATCAGAGTCAATAAACTGATAAAAATGAGCTAGAAACAAAAACAAACAAACAAACAAAAAAAACCCACAGAAATTGACTGTAAAAACCTTCTATGATGACAGAAAATGTCAACATAAATTCTGAAATGAAATCATAGAATGAGAAATTGAAAGAATCAGATGGATTAATAAGTGAATTCCATCAAACATTTAAAGAACAATTACTTAAATACCGTATGAACTATTTGTGAAAATAGACATAGAAGGATTTTATTAAATTCCTTTTATAATATAAATATAATATGAATTCCTAAACCATAAAGAGCAAACATAGAAGAAATAGACCATTTTCCCTACTAAATATTGATGCAAACATTTTAATATAATATTAGCAAGGAATTACAACAATATATCATAAAGATCATATACTATCACCAAATGGGATGTATATGATCTGCAAGGTTGATTCAATATTAGAAAACCAGCAGCATAATTGTCTGTGTCAATAACAAAAATCATATGACTATTTCAATAGAGGCAGAAAAATATTTTGACCAAATAGAACTCTTATTATTATTAAAAATGCTGAAAAGTAATGAGGAAACAAAATTGTTATTCTTTGCAGATGATATGATAGTATAATTAGAGAATCAACTAAAAAAACTATTTGAAATAATTAACAACTTTAGAAAAGTTGCAGAATATAAGATAAACCTACATAAATCATAAGCATTTTATATTACCAACAAAATACTTTAGAAAGTGATATAAATGCCATTTAAAATAGCTGCAGAGAATATAAAATACCTGGGAATTGACCTGCCAAGACAAATCCAGGTACTATATGAATACGATTGCATAACACTTTTCACACAAATAAAGTCAGATTTAAATGATAGAAAAATAATTAATTGCTTATGAATAGGCTGAACAATATAACAAAAATGACAATTGTACCTAAATCAATTTATTAATTCAGTGCAATATCAATACAGTTACTAAATAATTACTTTGTTGAACTAGAAAAAATTATTCATCCACAAGAACAAAAGGTCAAGAATATGAAAGGGAATCGATGAAAATAAAATGTGAAACAAGGTGACATAGCAATACTAGATTGCAAACTGTATTAGAAAGTAGTAATCATAAAGACTGGTACTGGCTAAGAAATAGAATTGTGGATCAGTGTTGTATATGAGGTACACAGTGTAAGTAAATGATCAAAATGAGATATTTCTTATTAAACACATAGAGATCCTTGCATTTAGGATAAGAATTCACTATTTTATAAAAATTATTGGAAAAGCTAGAAAGCAGTTTGGTAGAAACTAGACAGAGACCAACATTTCACACACTATATTAAAAAAAAGTATGAAAATGAGTACATGATTTACAGATAAAAAGTGATATCATAAGTACATTAGGGGATGATAGAAAAAAAATTTATTGGAATATGTTTAAGGGAAGCATTTATTTTTTAATTTTTTTTATTTTGGAAAAAATTTCTTTACAACATTATCCCTTGGACTCACTTCTGTTCTGACTTTATTCCTCCCTCCCTCTACCCTCTCCCCCAGATGGCAAGCAGTCCTATATATGTTAAATATGTCACAGTATATCCTAGATACAATATATTTGTGCAGAACCGAACAGTTCTCTTGTTGCACAGGAAAATTGGATTCAGAAGGTAAAAATAACCTGGGAAGAAAAACAAAAATGCAAACAGTTTACATTCATTTCCCAGTGTTCTTTCTTTGGGTGTAGCTGCTTCTGTCCATCATTGATCAATTCAAACTGAGTTAGATCTTCTTGTTGTTGAAGAAATCCACTTCTGTCAAAATACATCCTCATGCAGTATTGTTGTTGAAATATATAATGATCTTCTGGTTCTGCTCATTTCACTTAGCGTCAGTTCATGTAAGTTTCTCCAAGCCTCCCTGTATTTATCCTGCTGGTCATTTCTTACAGAACAATAATATTCCATAACATTCATATACCATAATTTACCCAACCATTCTCCAATTGATGGGCATCCATTCATTTTCTGGTTTCTAGCCACTACAAACAGGGCTGCCACAAATATTTCGGCACATACAGTTCCCTTTCCCTTCTTTAGTATCTCTTTGGGATTTAAACCCAGTAGAAGCACTGCTGGAGCAAAGGGTATGCACAGTTTGATAACTTTTGGGGCATAATTCCAGATTGCTCTTCAGAATGGTTGTATTCATTCACAACTCCACCAACAATGCATCAGTGTTCCAGTTTTTCCGCATCCCCTCCAACATTCATCATTATTTTTTCCTGTCATCTTAGCCAATAAGGAAAGCATTTATGACCAAGCAAGCGATTAAGATGATCACAGGAAGTAAACTGGAAATTTTGATTATGTGAAATTGAAAAGTTTTTGTACAAAAAGTAATGCAGCCAAAATTAAAAAGAAAGCAGGAATTAAGGGAGGGAAGAGGGAATTATGATATTTTTTTTCTGACAAACTCTGGCTAATATGGAAAATGTGTTTTGCATAACTTCACATATTTACTTGATATCATAGTTCTTGCCTTCTCAATGAATGATGGGTAAGAGAGAATTGTAACTCAAAATTTAATAAAAATGTTATAAGTAAGTAAATACATTTTAAAAGGAAGAAAAAAAGCTGCTGACCTCTTGTAATCAATATATATGAACCTCCATCTTCAAAAGGGGTCAATATCTTCTTAGTTTACTTTATCCCTAACTTATGAAAAACTAAAAATCCCAGTTGAACTTGTGGCCAGGAGACTGCTTGCCAAAGATTATTATAATTGCAAAAACTCTGTATTTCATCCTTTGCTCTTCTCCGTTTAAAATTCTCCCTTTGGATATATTCTATTTTCATTTCAGCAACTATAAACATAACAAAAAAATCATGGATGACCCTTCTATTCTATCTTACAAATCAACTTCTCTAGGCTAGTTCTTTTACCTAATGCTGATTTTTCTAACTTTGACACCTCTCAGGAAATTTCCATTTGAATGTCTCACTGTCAATTCAAACACATATCCTAAATATAACTTCTTTATCTCTTTAATGATATCATCATTTCCCCATGAGCCATAGTCTAAATTTTTAAGTCATTCCATTTTCATTGCACAAGGAAATTATCTAATAAGATTAAGTATCATTACAAAGGATTGTTACACTGACACAAAGAATTCAAACCCTGTTTCTGAAACTAATTATCTGTGTGACCTTATGCAAGTTCTTTAATTTTCCTGAGTGGGACCCAGTCTCTTTATTAATAAAATTAGAATTTGGAGTCAGTAGACCAGGATTTGACAACTAACATTGTAACACAACCTATGCAAAATCAGACAAGTCACTGAACAATTTAGTGCCTCAGTTTTCTCATCAATAAAGTGATGGTAAAAAAACTAAATGATCTCTCCATTCTGTGTAATCTCTAAATCCATAATTCTGAATCAAAGAGATTTATTTTGGGAATTAGACAAATAAAGATCCCCAAAAGCAGCTTTTAATCAATTGATGTCAATATGGGGAAAGTTATCTGATATAGATATGTGGTTTCATCAATATGCACATATTGATATCTTTTATTATGGAAATCATAAAACTATTGGAACAGATATTGGCTGTTGTGTCAATGACAGTTGTATTAAAAGCACGGTTTGATATTTGTTTTAAGACCAAGTTAGAAGAAACCCCTAGAGTTAAGTCCCATTCCACTTGACTCACTGAGCACTTTCCCTCCCTAAGAATCAAAGTAAAAACTATCATGCAAAGCCTATTTGAACAGTGTCTAATCAAAATTTTCCACCACAAAAATTTACTGACTTCTTTTTCCCCAAAAGTCCTCATCTGGATCTTTAAACACCATCCATATACCAAATAGAAATTCCTCAGAACCTTTTTTGATACTTCAGACAGACTAGCCCAGCTGACTCTTTAGAGATTACTAGACTAGGTCTTCCAGAAAAATCCTTTTATTTCCTCTCCCTGTTCAGTGCTTCTAAAGGTTAAACTCCCTGTCCACACACTTCCACTTTTGCTTTCACTTAGACTCTTTCAGCTTACCCACTGAGCTGAATTCAATAAAGAACTGTTTTCAATAAAAGAGCTATACTAATCTGATGCCTTTCCCAAATCATCAACCAAAGACAATACTCTTTGATAATCTTTCTCATTTACCTTTGAGGAGTTTTGTTTTATATGGCTTTTGAGGTTCTTAAATCTTTATCCAGTATCCAGTATAAAATCAATAATCCTATGAACTTGGAAAGAAATGAGGGAAATACACATTTATTAAGTGTTAACTATGTATTGTGCTAAATGCTTTACAATATTATCTCATTTGATCCTCATAAATTGAGGTATAAAAACATTAAATGACTTGCCTCCAGTTATACAAATATCAAGTGTCTGAAGCTATATTGAAATTCAAGTCTTCCTACCTTCAGGACCAGTGCTCCATCTATTATGTACCTAGTTGTGGATTAGACCTATGTATTCTATCCTACAGGTGTGGCATAGCTGATGAACTGAATAAGCAGAAGACTGTGGAATCCCAAGAAGTCTTTTCATTATTTGACAAGATTGGAAATGGTAAGGAAATGGAGAATCCTAATCAGATCATGTGAACAAAACCCTACATGAATTGAATGACAGTTTGTGATTAATGAAGTAGATTTTGAAGGTGATGTAAAACTGATTTTTCAGAATTTTAGACAATGATTACAAGAAAAATGAAATTAAGGAATTCATTTAAGGAATTAAGGAATCAAAAAGGCATTGCATGTGTTTAATGACTGCATTAATACTGTAGAACTTCACAACTTTTTATATAAATTATGACAGCAAGATGAAGAAATTGTATATAATTTGTAGTTTCTCAAATAAAACTATTTATTTGCCTTTTCTTTATAACTTATAAAAGTTTTCTCTCTTTTCAAGTATTCATAAAAGGATATTAATGTATTGCAAATGATTGGAGTAGCATCACTGGAGAGTTCAGCAAACATATACTTAATTTTTTAAATGGAGCCCTAAAGTTGAGTTAAAGTTAATTCAAGATGGTGGAAAGAATATAAGAGGACTAGCTACAAGATAAAGGGAACTTTGCAGCAATGAAATGGTGATTGCAAAAGGTACAATTTTTAAAAATAGATGACAACAGACTTAATGAATAGTTTGAATAAAGATTGGAAGTACAGAAAACTATAGAAATCAAATTCTATGTAAGGTTTGGCAAAGATTAGAAAGATAAAATGATGAAAGGTAACCTGGAGGGACCGCGCTTGGAGAAAACTTGGATCTCAATTGAATTTCTTCCTTTTACTCCCTGTGTTACTTCAGATAAGTCATTTAACTTCTCTTGGATTCAGTTTCCACAACTTTTGAAATGATCTAAAAAGTTGTTAATGTCCCATCCAACAATAAATCCTATGGTGCTCTCAAACCCAGAGAAGATTATATTTGATGGACAGTGTTCATTCAGTTTGGCACATAAAAGCAAAGGAACATTCTGTGGTAGAAAAGAATCAAAATTGGAACAACCCTTGGAGGTTATCTAATGACTAGATTCCAATCCACCCATCCTGGTTACTTACCAAGATTGCTGGGGTCAATATATGTACTATTAAAAACTTTTTCTCAGTTACTTCTAAGGATACTTCAATTTCTGAGATTCTATATCCTCTAATTTGATGATACTCTTGTAAACATCAATGTCCATGCATGTCTACTATAATGAAAATAGTGAATTTTGTGAAAAACCTTTTCAGATTCCAGCATATTCCTCAAAACTAAGTAATGCTTTTTATTCCCTAGTAATTATAGGATATTGATAGCCTTGGTCAAATATGTTCCTATCATTTTCAGAGATCTGAAATATATTTAATAACGCTTTGGAATTTTGCTTACTTTTGAGGACATCACTATCCACTCTGGCTTGTAAACCTGGTCACATCCTTAACATCTTACCTTCCCCACTTCCTTATCTAATTTGTTAATTCTTCTTTCAAAATATCACACATATATGTCTCTTCTCTTCTTTAACACATCCACTATCCTGATAGAGTCCCTTATCTCTTATTCAATCATTTATCAGTTGTGTTCCTCTGAGATTACCTTCACTATATCATGCTAATATAGTTGATGCAAAATGTTGTTTGTATATTATGTCTCTCATTAGAATATGAGTCCTTAAGGGCAGGAACTATTGTTCATCTCCTAAGTTAACATAGTGTCTGGCATATAGGAAGCACTTAATGACTGCTTGGCCTTTATTTGAATTGACTTAATGAATATCTAGTGTAGGAAATCCAGAAAAACATAGAAGATAATAATGCTAAATAATGCCAAAAATAATCACATATTGATTTTTACTAATATATTTCAATTAATACACACATAATTCACATTTTTTAAAACTAGGGCAATTGCTGGTACTCTCACTACCTATCTGAAATATAAGAATTGATGGGTTTCCTATTTGAATGACTACTTGACCAAAAAATAAATTATAATACCCACCAAATATAAGTATCAATTTCCCCTTAATAATCAAGACCAATTTCCAGAATTCATATATGTATGATATTATATCCACATACATACTTGCACACAAACACACACGTACACACAGAAGAGATTGACAGAGACACATAAAATCATAGATACTGAAATAGTCAGAGAAAAACAAACACAGAAAGTACAAATGAACTCTATTTTTTAAAATTGGTTTATATACAGTTAATAAATAAAAACAAAAGAACATAGGAGGGAAATACCTTGTTTCCAAAGGCTATATATTTAAACACATTATTAATGGCAAAAGAAAAAATATTTCAAAAATATATAAAAATATTTTGTCTTTCATAATTTGCTTCATCTATGCCATGGAATATTATTGACTATATTTCCTAAGATTGTTGTGAGGAAAGCCCTTTGTAAACTGAATTATGCTGTTAAAATTTGAGAATGCCCTAATTACTATTGCTCTAAAAACAGTTAAATTAAGAAGGTCAAGCAAATTAAAATTCACTTAACTCTGAAGTTTCAAATCTTTCGTTGTTCTCCCCAAAGACACTGCATTTGAAATGTTCTCTTTTATTTTTACCCACTATTAATCTATGCAGGTGAGAAAGATGTGGAATTGAAAACTTGCCTAGAAATTTAGCTAATTGATGGACTATGAAGAGTCTTCTATGTGCCAACCCATATTTGAGATATCATTCTGTAGTTTGTGAATGAGGAATGAAGGGAAGGGGTCGAAGGAAAAGGCATTCATTGAAGGTTTCTAAGCAAGAACATTTCTTGATTCAAGTGATCTATTAGAAAGAATAAAGTTGAACATAATTAGTTTGCAGCACAGTATTAAGTAAGGATTATACCATAAAGCGGTCACAAAATATATTATTAGAAGATAAATAAAAATGTGGGTGATTCAAAGAACAAGATGAAGGAGCAATGAGCAAGTTGTTGATGCAATTCTCTCTTTTTTTTAAATTAAATTTTTATTTAATAATTACTTTATATTGACAGAATCCATGCCAGGGTAATTTTTTTTGCAACATTATCCCTTGCACTCATTTCTGTTCCGATTTTTCCCCTCCCTCTCTCCACCTCCTCCCCTAGATGGCAAGCAGTCCTATATATGTTGGATATGTTGCAGTATATCCTAGATACAATATGTGTTTGCAGAACCGAACAGTTCTCTTGTTGCACAGGGAGAATTAGATTCAGAAAGTATAAATAACCCGGGAAGAAAAACAAAAATGCAGATAGTTCACATTCGTTTCCCAGTGTTCTTTCTTTGGGTGTAGCTGCTTCTGTCCGTCATTTATCAATTGAAACTCAGGTCTCTTTGTCAAAGAAATCCACTTCCATCAAAATATGTCCTCATACAATATCGTTGTCGAAGTGTATAATGATCTCCTAGTTCTGCTCATTTCACTTTAGCATCAGTTCATATAAGTCTCGCCAGTCCTCTCTGTATTCATCCTGCTGGTCATTTCTTACAGAACAATAATATTCCAAAACATTCATATACCACAATTTACCCAGCCATTCTCCAATTGATGGGCATCCATTCATTTTCCAGTTTCTAGCCACTACAAATAGGGCCACTACAAACATTTTGGCACATACAGCTCCCTTTCCCTTCTTTAGTATTTCTTTGGGATATAAGCCCAATAGAAACACTGCTGGGTCAAAGGGTATGCACAATTTGATAACTTTTTGGGCATAATTCCAGATTGTTCTCCAGAATGGTTGGATTCGTTCACAACTCCACCAACAATGCATCAGTGTCCCAGTTTTCCCGCATCCCCTCCAACATTCATCATTATTTTTTCCTGTCATCTTAGCCAATCTGACAGGTGTATAGTGGTATCTCAGAGTTGTCTTAATTTGCATTTCTCTGATCAATAATGATTTGGAACACTCTTTCATATGAGTGGTAATAGTTTCAATTTCATCCTCTGAAAATTGTCTGTTCATATCCTTTGACCATTTATCAATTGGAGAATGGCTTGATTTCTTATAAATTTGAGTCAGTTCTCTATATATTTTGGAAATGAGGCCTTTATCAGAACCTTTAACTGTGAAGATGTTTTCCCAGTTTGTTGCTTCCCTTCTAATCTTGTTTGCATTAGTTTTGTTTGTACAAAGGCTTTTTAATTTGAAGTAATCAAACTTTTCTATTTTCTGATCAGTAATGGTCTCTAGTTCATCTTTGGTCACAAATTTCTTTCTCCTCCACAAGTCTGAGAGATAAACTATCCTGTGTTCCTCTAATTTATTTATAATCTCGTTCTTTATGCCTAGGTCATGGACCCATTTTGATCTTATCTTGGTATATGGTGTTAAGTGTGGGTCTATGCCTAATTTCTGCCATACTAATTTCCAATTATCCCAGCAGTTTTTATCAAATAATGAATTCTTATCCCAGAAGTTAGGGTCTTTGGGTTTGTCAAACACTAGATTGCTATAGTTGACTATTCTGTCTTGTGAACCTAACCTTTTCCACTGATCCACTAATCTATTTCTTAGCCAATACCAAATGGTTTTGGTGACTGCTGCTTTATAATATAATTTTAGATCAGGTACAGCTAGACCACGTTCATTTGATTTTTTTTTTCATTAATTCCCTTGAGATTCTCGACTTTTTATTGTTCCATATGAATTTTGTTGTTATTTTTTCTAAATCATTAAAATATATTCTTGGAAGTCTGATTGGTATAGCACTAAATAAATAGATTAGTTTAGGGACTATTGTCATCTTTATTATGTTTGCTCGGCCGATCCAGGAGCACTTAATATTTTTCCAATTATTTAAGTCTGATTTTATTTGTGTGGAGACTTTTTTATAATTTTGCTCATATAATTCCTGACTTTCCTTTGGTAGATAGATTCCCAAATATTTTATGGTATCAACAGTTATTCTGAATGGAATTTCTCTTTGTATCTCTTGCTGTTGGGTTTTGTTGGTGATGTATAGAAATGCTGAGGATTTATGGGGATTTATTTTGTAGCCAGCTACTTTGCTAAAATTATGAATTATTTCTAATAGCTTTTTAGTAGAATCTCTGGGGTTCTCTAGGTATACCATCATATCATCTGCAAAGAGTGATAATTTGGTTTCCTCATTGCCTACTCTAATTCCTTTAATATCTTTCTCAACTCTTATTGCAGAGGCTAGTGTTTCTAATACGATATTAAATAATAATGGTGATAGTGGGCAACCTTGCTTCACTCCAGATCTTACTGGAAAAGGTTCCAGTTTTTCCCCATTGCATATGATGCTTACTGACGGTTTTAAATATATGCTCCTGACTATTTTAAGGAAAAGTCCATTTATTCCTATGCTCTCAAGTGTTTTTATTAGGAATGGATGTTGGATTTTATCAAATGCTTTTTCTGCATCTATTGAGATGATCATATGGTTTTTGTTTGGTTGGTTATTGATATAGTCAATTATGCTAATAGTTTTCCTAATATTGAACCAGCCCTGCATTCCTGGTATAAATCCTACTTGGTCCTAGTGTATTATCCTGGTGACGATTTTCTGTAATCTTTTTGCTAATATTTTATTTAAGATTTTAGCATCAATATTCATTAGGGAGATTGGTCTATAATTTTCTTTCTCTGTTTTCAGCCTACCTGGTTTAGGTATCAGTACCATGTCTGTGTCATAAAAGGAGTTTGGTAGGACTCCTTCAATCCCTATTTTTTCAAATAGTTTATTTAGCATTGGAGTTCATTGTTCTTTAAATGTTTGGTAGAATTCACATGTAAATCCATCTGGTCCTGGGGATTTTTTCTTAGGGAGTTGATTGATAGTTTGTCTATTTCTTTTTCTGAGATGGGACTGTTTAGGATAGTTACTTCTTCCTCTATTAATTTGGGCAAGCTATATTTTTGGAGATATTTTTCTATTTCATTTAAGTTGTCAAATTTATTGGCATAAAGTTGGGCAAAGTAACTCCTAATTATTGCTCTAATTTCCTTTTCGTTAGTGGCGAGTTCTCCCTTTTCATTTTTAAGACTAACAATTTGATTTTCCTCTTTCCTTTTTTTAATCAGATTTACTAAGGGTTTGTCTATTTTGTTGGTTTTTCCATAGAACCAACTCTTAGTTTTATTAATTAATTCAATAGTTTTTTTACTTTCAATTTTATTGATCTCTCCTTTTATTTTTAGAATTTCAAGTTTAGTGTTTGACTGGGGGTTTTAATTTGTTCCTTTTCTAGCATTTTTAGTTGCAAACCCAATTCATTGACCTTCTCTTTCTCTATTTTATACAAATAGGCCTCTAGAGATATGAAATTTCCCCTTATTACCACTTTGGCTGCATCCCATACATTTTGGTATGATGTCTCATTATTATCGTTTTCTTGGGTGAAGTTATTAATTATGTCTATGATTTGCTGTTTCACCCAATCATTCTTTAGTATGAGATTATTTAGTTTCCATTTATTTTTTGGTCTACTTCCCCCTGGTTTTTTGTTGAATGTAATTTTCATTGCATCGTGGTCTGAAAAGGATGCATTTACTATTTCTGCCTTACTGCATTTGAGTTTGAGGTTTTTATGTCCTAATATATGGTCAATTTTTGTATAGGTTCCATGAACTGTTGAAAAGAAAGTGTATTCTTTTCTGTCTCCATTATATTTTCTCCAGAAATCTATCATATCTAACTTTTCTAATATTCTATTTACCTCTTTGACTTCTTTCTTATTTATTTTGTGGTTTGATTTATCTAATTCTGAGAGTGCAAGGTTAAGATCTCCCACTATTATAGCTTTACTGTCTATTTCTTCTTGCAGCTCTCTTAATTTCTCTTTTAAGAATTTAAATGCTACACCACTTGGTGCATATATGTTTAATATAGATAGTGCTTCATTATCCATGCTACCCTTTAGCAAGATATAGTGCCCTTCCTTATCTCTTTTAATTAGATCAATTTTTGCTTTAGCTTGATCTGAGATCAGGATGGCTACCCCTGCTTTTTTGACTTCACCTGAAGCATAGTAGATTTTGCTCCAATCTTTTACCTTTAACCTGCATGTATCTCCCCGCTTCAGGTGTGTTTCCTGTAAACAACATATTGTAGGATTCTGGCTTTTAATCCATTCTGCTAACCACTTCCTCTTTATGGGGGAGTTTACCCCGTTCACATTTATGGTTAGAATGACCAATTCTGTATTACTTGCCATCTTGTTAATCCTGGTTTATGCTTTTCTCCCTTCTTTCCCCTTTCCCCCCTTCCCAGTATTAAGCTTGTGAGCACCACTTGCTTCTCACAGCTCTCATTTTTAGTATCCCTCCCCCCACCTTAGAGTTCCTCCCCCTATCTTACCCCTTTCCCTCCCAGTTTCCGTATTCCCTTCCGCTTAGCTTATTCCTTCCCTTTTCACTTTTCCCTTCTCACTTTTCAATGAGGTGGGAGAAGTTTCACCATAGATTGAATATGTCTTAAGATTTTTCACTTAAAGCCAATTCTGAAGGCAGTAAGATACCCACTATGTTCATCCCCCTCCATTGTTTCTCTCAGATATAATAGGTTTCCTATGCCTCTTCATGAGATGTACTACCCCCACTTTACTCTTTTTCTGGTACAATGTCCTTTCCGCATCAATTTCTAAAACAAGGTATACATGTATTCTTTATACATCTATATAGTCGAAATATAGTTCCCAAGATTAATCTTTACCTTTTTAGATTTCTCTTGAGTTCTATATTTGTAGATCAAACTTTTTGTTAAGTTCTGACTTTTTCATCAGAAATAGATGAAATTCGCTTACTTCGTTGAATGTCCATCTTCTTCCCTTGAAAAAGATGCTCATTCTCGCTGGGTACGTTATTTTTGGTTGCATACCAAGTTCCTTAGCCTTTCGGAATATCATATTCCAGGCCCTTCGATCTTTTAATGTGGATGCTGCCAGATCCTGGGTGATCCTTATTGTGGCTCCTTGATACTTGAATTGGGTTTTTCTAGCCGCTTGCAATATTTTTTCCTTCATCTGAGGGTTCTGGCATTTGGCCACTATATTCCTTGGTGTTTTGATTTTAGGATCCCTTTCAGTGGGTGATCGATGAATCCTTTCAATGTTTATTTTTTTCTCTGTTCCTATGACTTCTGGGCAGTTCTCTTTGATAATTTCCTGGAAAATAGTGTCCAGGCTCTTTTTTTCATCATTCTTTTCTGGGAGTCCAATGATTCTCAGATTGTCTCTCCTGGATCTGTTTTCCAAGTCTGTTGTCTTCCCCAGAAGATATTTCACATTCTTTTCCATTGTTTGATTTTTTTGGATTTGCTTGACTGATTCTTCTTGTCTCCTCGAGTCATTCAATTTCAATTTTTCAATTCTGATTTTCAGTGAAGTATTTTCTTCACTCACTTTTTAAAAATCTTTTTCTAATTGTCCCATTGAGTTCTTTTGTTCTGTGGAATTTTTTTCCATTTTGCCAATTTTGTTTTCCAGTTCACCAATCCTATTTTTCAAGGATTTTACTTCTTTATCCACTCTCTCTTTAACTGACTTCTCCAGGCTCTTTTGCCAAGCCTCCCTCTCCTTTTCCCATTTTTCTTCTAGCTCCCTTGTGAGAGCCTTTTAAATTACTTCTATGAGGTTCATCTGTGCTGAGGAACAGATGATCTCCTCCTTTGGGGATTCACCTGGGGACTGTCTGTTTTTAGTCTCCTCAGGATTTAGAGTCTGCTCTCTATCTGTATAGAAGCTGTCAAGGGTTAAAGTCCTCTTCAGTTTCTTGCTCATTCTGTCTAATAATTAAAGACAAACTAGCAAAGAAAAACAGAAAAAACTGGAGTCTTTCTTTGGGGGAGGGGATGGGTGTGTTACCAAGCTTCCTCTACAGACTGCGTGAGGGCAGCAGTGAGGCACTAGCCCTACTGTGCTGCGCCTACGCTCTGAGATCGCAGAGAGTGCTGAGTCACTGTGGGGGGGGGGAAGGAGGGGGCGGCCAGGTCCAGAGAGACTCCAGCTGTTTGGGGTTGTATTCTTCACCCCCGGTGTTTTTAGCTTCTCTGCTGGGCTGCTGACTTGCTGCCGGAGCAAAGTATCTAATCCTGTAGCGAAGCTCTCCCCGCAGAGACGGCTGCGATCACTCCCCACCCCCTCTCCAGTCTGCTCCCGTGCTCTCACTGCCGCTGCCCGCCACCTGCGCCCGATCTAAAACAGTCCCAGCCCTCCAGTAAAGACAGACCTTTCTTGGAGAATCTCAAGGATGGCTTCTCTTGGTAACTATTTGTGAGGTTTTTTTCAGTCAAGCATTAATTCAGAGGCTTGTAATGAAATGGATAGTGAGAGAAAGCGTGGAGCTACACAACTTTGTGCCTCCTCTCCGCCATCTTAACCAGAAGTCCTTGATGCAATTCTCTAGGATCCATGCAACATCAAGAAAGTAAGATAAAGTCTCCAGCATATTGGGGAAACTATCTGTGAAACATTTGAGGAAGTAAAAGAAACATATAGAACAAGAAGACTTGAATGGCTTATAAGGTGAATATTTGGAGGGAGTACACATATATGTGAGGCAAAGAATTACTAAAGTATGATAAAGCTGTAGGTTTAGGAATGCCTCAAAAGGGATGGACTGGAAAAGGGACAAGTTGGGAGACTCACTTTATTTGGAACTCAATAAATATTTGTGGAATGAATGAATGATGAAGAAGGTCTAAAATAGCTCCAGAACAAAAATGATCTACAATTGAGGTTTTTTACTTCAGATTTTTTACTTCAAAATACCTAGTAAAAACCCTATCAGCAACTCACTCACTGTGTATCTACTGTGCCTAAATATTGAATTTAACCATGTAGGCAGTGGTTTGCTGGTAAATATTTAACATCCAGTTTTCTGGAAAAGGAAAAATTAATTTTTGCAGAGTATACTTTTAATTTTAATTGCCATTATGAACATTATATCTAGCCTATTTTATTGTTCTTAAGTACAAAGGACATATGAAGATGATATTTACATCCAGGAAAAAAAAACTTATAAAAGTACATATAGAAAGACTGTGTGTGTATCTGTGTGTTTAATGGCAGCCATCTTTAGGGCAGGGAGGAGGGAAGGAAAAAAAGAAATTTAGATGATAACATTATTATATATTTAAGAGGAATAAAAAGTTACAATAATAGATTTTCAGTTTCATATGCAATCATATTTTATTATATTGTTATGAAAATGCTTGTTTTATTTCATAAATTTAAAATAAAATAAATAAAAATTTCTTGAGATTAATGTCTATAAGATTACTGAGTTAGATATGGTGATACATTCCTGTGGTTTCTGCTACTGAGGAGGCTGAAACTGATAGATTGCTTGAATTTGGGAATTCTCAATTGACTTAGGGCTAAAGCCATCAGGTATCTATCCTAAGATAAATATCAGTATAATGAACCCTTAGGAAAAAGAGCAAAAGAGGCACCAGGATGTCTAAAGAGGGTTGAACTCACCTAGGCCAAAACCTGAGCTGTTCAAATTTTTGAGCCAACCGAGAGTGGAGTCCTTCCTTGAGCGGCCAGCCATTGAACATTCAGTCTGGGTGAGACAGGGAGACAGTTTCAAAAATAAACAAATTAAAGAATAGATAGATTAAATAGATAGGTAGATGATAGATAAATGCATGGATGGATACATAAGTGGATAAAAATTAAAATTTTATTCTAGTAAAGAGTCTTTAAGGTCTCACCTAACTAATAAAAGGGTCTAGAAGGTTTCAAAAAAAAAAAAAAAAAAGCTTGCAGACGGATAGTGGAAAAAGTTGGGCCGGGATAGGGTGAGGCAGGTAGAGGAAAGCTTCTTGTAATTTCCAACCATTGCTGGGTATCTGGAACCCAGACAGTGCAGGAGCCTGCAGCAGCAAAATCTGAGATAAGATGGCCAAGTGGGGCAAGGGTGACCCACACTGGATCATGGAGGAGCAGGCAAATGCTACTGTCACCAATGGCTGGAGCTGGTCTGAGAAGCTTCAAATTGGTCCACTGATAAGTTGAAATCCCTGTTTCTAGCAATGCCTTGTGCAAGGTGAAGAAGGCGACTGTGAGGTAACAGAAGTGAGCAAGCTCAATGGAGAAGTATTGCTCAATAGAAAAGGCAAATTTATTTTCTTTATTGAGTGCAGCATCAAACTGAACTGGACAGATATTTCTAAGTCAGGAGTGAAATACAAGGGATATCTAGAGATCCCCAACTTGTCAGATTATAACATTAATGAAGTAGAGGTTAGTATGAGCCTTGTCAAAGATGAATCTGAAACAACCTTGTTGAAGCAAGAGGGTGTGATAAAGATTCGAGATGCAGTGGAAACTTATATCAGGACTCAAAACAAATTCATGCAGATCATGATTTCACCTACACTAAATGACAAAACAGTAGATCCAGCCCCCTATCTGTCAGCAAAAGCTGAAGAGTCCAAAGTCAAATCTGGTACTTTGGATAATCAATTGAAAAACATTCCTAACATCACTAGAGGAGCTCTTTAAGGTATTTGTCATGCAGGAAATGGTTCAGGCCTTCACCCATGTGTCTGTGGTTGCTGAATGGCAATGTCATTGGGAGGTTCTTAAATCTAGTCCCTGAAAACAAAGTTGTAATGAAATGGAGGTTTAGGTATTAGCCTGATGGATTCTTTGCTATTATCACCTTGACCTTTATTGAAAAAGATGGAGAAACAGTTTCTTATGGAGAGCAAGACATCCTATCTCAGAGGAGGAATGGACAAAACAGAGCTGGCAGCTGTACAATTTTGAGAGAATCAGACTTTTGGTAATGGTGTACACTTATTCTAATGTTAACTTTTAGAGGGTCATGGCCCACTTAGCACCTCAATCCAGCTCTCTACTATCCTGCAGCTGTGACTAGCAGGATTGCATCATCCCAACCATCACTGTGGGGTTTAGGGTCCCTCTCCTTTCATATACCATATAATATGCTATGGGACATGATCAGACAATGAATTTTTTTGTGTGTGCATATATGCTCAATAAACATAACTTTTTTTTAAAGCCACTGATCTGTGAAATGAAACACTTATAATTATATCTGTATGCAATATTTTCTCAAGAAATCATGAATTTTGAGAAAGGCAATATTATGATCTGAGATTATTGGTAGGAAGGGGAAAAGGTAAAGAAAAGAGTCAGAAAGAACAAAAGACAGTGAGAGAGAGAGACAGAGAGAGAGAGAGAGATGGTGGAAAGAGAGGGAAGGAGGAAGAGAGGAAGATAGGAAGCAAAAAGAAGGGAGGGAGAGCAATACATAGAGAGGGTAACAAAGAGACAGACAGACAGAGACAGAGAAAGACAGAGAGAAACAAAGAATGAAAAGGTGGGGGGGAGGGAGGAGGAACACAAAGGGACTTCTCTTTTCTGAGAGGACAACTACTGATGCAGCCTGTCAAAGATTCTGTATTATCCTTAACTACTTGCCCAAGACCTGTAAATACAGTATAATCTAGGCTATACTTAGAAAGAGTAACTAAATCTAAGTAACTACAGAGCAAAAAAGCTCCAGCTGGGATATTTTGTTTCTTAAAACCCACTTCATCTGTATTCCTTAATGCTTTATGTGTGTTTCTGGCTAAGCCACAGGGGAGCTAGGTTTCTTTCTACAGTCTGTGTATGCCTCAATTGTTTAGTGCTTTGTTGAATACTGTTTTTTAATAAGCCCAGTTTCTTCCTGTTCTGGTTTTTGTGTATCTTTTAAGATCTACTATAAAAAGTATGAACTTAATTGTGAATTTCCACTCAGTTTCCATCTTCACTCTGTTTTCAGACAGTAGCTGAACTGATCTTGTCTCTTATGTAGATGACTGAGACCAAATATTGTACTGAAAAATTTAATTATGCATTGATTCTAGAGTTATATTGATGAAACATAATAAAAATCACCTCAAAAGCATCTGCATAATTGGCATTATTTATACAGACACATATGTATTCTTTTATAATAATAATATATTCCTGGAAATCAGATCATTAAAGTTACTGGACATACATAAGTAAATGATGCAACAAAAACCCTTGTCAAAAAAAGAAAGGATTTATGCACATTTTCCATAGTTGATAATTCTACTCCAATATTAATTCTTACAGATTTTTTATTATATTAATCCCCCTCTGTTCTTGTGTTTAATATCTTCTGTGGAAACAATGTCTCAATAAATGTCTACTGTGTGCTTATATATGGAGTTTAGAATAAAGATGATTTAGAGCATTATTGGCTACATATTTAACAGCATGGAATGATCAAAATGGCAAAAAATAGAGTGAAAATGGGATTTCTTTCTGATCTTATAACTTTATTTTTTATTATTTATGTTTTAATTAGCATTATGTTATATAATGGTTAGCATATAGCAGGAGTTTATCAAGTTTATCTTGTAGAATAATAGAGTATTTGTATGGATCTAACCATGTAATTCTGTCAACCTTGCCCCACCACTATCATTTGGCATTTAAAATTCTTCATAGCATAGCTTATTCCTAGCCTTCCAATGCAACAAAGGACTCAAAGAGTATTTACATAAGATTTTCTTCATTGAGAGAGATAGATAACACTTCACAACTGTAAAAAGGACAGAACTGGTAAGAGCTTAGGAGGGAAGACATTTTGGTTCTTCTGATTTTCAACTGTTAAGAGAAAAGATATATAATTCCAGATTCTCTTCAGGGAGAGTTTCTTGAAGAGAAAAAAAAACTTTAGAAATATACTGGCACAGAATTTTTTAACTTGTCATTCTTTAAGCTCTAAGGAATTCCCCCTTGAGTAAAATCTGGGATTTATTTCACCCCAGTTGAAGACTTCATTCACTCTTTATATTATCTGGTATATCCTCATCTACATAGCTTCTCTCTTTTCTAATTGCTATTACTATATCTATAAACTACTTGTGTAACTGACATTTGATTAAAAGAATAAAGCCATAGATATTTAGGGATAATTCATCCTTTTTAAGGGTTGGTGACTTTTGAAATCAGGAGCTCAGCTTAAACAGAAAAAAATTTGTTCTCTTAAACTAACAGTATTTAGGAAGAGAGAAAAATAAAATTCCAGTCAAGAATCCCCTTTAGGAGGATAGCAGAGGAGCCATCTTAATGGCCCCAACTTTCTGTTTCCCTCTAGTCTTCTAAACATCCCCAATTTTATTAAAAGCAACCACCAATTTTCCAATCTTCTAGGTTAATTAGATTAGTATGATCTAGGACTCCTCATTTCCCCTCACCCTATATTACCAATAAGTTTATAAATCTTGCCATATCACCCTCCAAAGATATCCAGTCCTTTCTATTTGCTCATACTGCTACTTCTGATATATTCTCATCACTGCCTAAATTATTGCAACAGTCTCCTAATTAGTCTCACTCTCCCAAGTTTCTCACCACTTCAGTAATTCTTTTCTGTCAAAATTATTACTCTCAAATACAGATTTGGCCATGTCTTTCCCTTATTCAATCAGCTCTAGTATCTCCCTATTGTCTCTAAAATCAAACATAAACTTTTCTTTTTTCTTCAAAATCATTTCCAATCTCTCTTTCCAAGCCATTGTAAACTATATACACCTCTATTATCTGTGATTCAGAAAAATTTCTTAGTTCTTCACACACAGCACTTTATAGTCAAAATGTTTGCCAAAGCTTTCCAACATGCTCCCTCTTCCTTCAACACACATCTCAGGAACTATTATATCAAGCTTTTCATGATTCCCTTAATTGCTAAGTGGCCTTCCTCCCTAACCATCTTGTATTTATTTGCATTTTTCTCCTTACATGTAATCTTTACATATTTATACATGCACTTGCTAGGTTAAAATTTAAACTCCTTGGGTATAGTCATTGTCTCATTCATTATATTCATATCCTCAATGTCCAGCACTGTTATTCCAATTGATTGACTGGTGGGTGAAGAGAAGGGTAATATTAAACGCACTGGAAGAAGAATGAGTTATAGTTGGAAAAATCACACCCAATGACCCACATGGTAAGGAAGTATTTCTGCTCCCCATACACAGAAACTAAAAGTACTATATTATTCTATTAGCCTGAAAAATCTCACTGAAAAAAATTAAATTATTTTTCTATTGATATGTTGAATAAAAATATAGGAAAAACAACATAGTTTAAAAAAAGTAACCTAAAAGAAAATCAATTCCATTATTAAATATCTAAAAAATTTTAGAGTAAATATTAATCATAAAGGGCTCCTTCACTGGGAAAAGACTTTAAAGAGGAAGTAGAATATATCACAGATCTTTGGGGAGGGGAGAAAGGGACTTAAATGCCACATAATTCCAAGAATAGAATTTCTGGAAGGAGAAACAGCATGATTAAAAGTTCAGATCTAGTATGAAGGCAATGAAAGTTTTAAAGTTATACAGCTATGATTAATTCTTTGTTCATGTTATGACAACATGATTAATGAACAGTGAACTGGACATGGAGTTAAGAAGAATTAGGTTTAAACCCCGCCAGGGATAGGATTAAATGCCTACCAAGTATATGACCTTGAAAAAGTCATTTAACACCTTGGTTCATCCATTTATAAAATGGGGTTACAGATAATTATAGGACCTTTTTCACCAGATTGTTGTGAAGATTGTATGAGATAATCAATGCAAAAGTGTTTTGCAAACTTTAAAGTACTATGTAAATATCTGCTAATATTAGTTTCATGACAGCCAGTCTATTTGACCTCATCTTACCAGTTGATTTGTTTTAAAACTAATTTACTAAGTCAACCAATTTGTGATAAGCTGAATAAAAAAAATGAGAGCTATGACCAAGAATTTTCTTGGTGTTGTTACAATTTGCTATTTTATAGGAAAATTTCCCACTATACAAAATCAAAAAAATATATTGTAAAATACACTACTGGATTATTATTAAAGATACACACACACACACACACACATACACACTCAGCGGTATTTAATTACATTGAAGAGACTTGGAGTCAGGAAGACATAAGTTCAAATGTTACCTCAAACCCTAGTTTTATGATCCTGGGAAAGTCACTTAATTTTTGCTTGCCCCAAAGGCAGCTAGATGGCTCAGTGAATAGAGTGCTGGAATTGGAATCAGAAAAACCTGGGTTCAAATATGACCACAGACACTCACTTATTTGTGTGACTCTGGGCATTTAACTGCCATTTGCCTTAATTCTCTGGAGAAGGAAAGGGCATAGTACTTTATTATCTTTGCCAAGAAAACTCTATACAGGCTCACAAAGAGTTAGACCCAACTGAAAAACAACAACAATTCTATTGAAAGTAAAAAGCAATTTATTTTATTATTGATTTAATGAATAACAATGTACAGGACCTGAGAATTAACAAAAAACAGTACAAAACATAACATTAAATAACTTAAAAGAGAAATTGCCACTTTCTGGCTTTTTACCCTCAAATCATATTTAGCAAGTTATAGAAATACACTGCAATCCTGTGTGTGTGTGTGTGTGTGTGTGTGTGTGTGTGTGTGTGTGTATATATATACACTGATCCCATAGCTTTTGTGCAAATTAAATTCCCTCGAGATCCTAGTTGAGACACAAACTCTATGAACAAAATAATTTTTCCCCACCAAAACAACTTAAGCAGTGCTAGAGATTCATTGTAACTAAAACAGCCACTTGGAACCTGAGTTGTACTAAAATGCTTCAAATGTTTTATCTTATATTACTATTGTGTTTACATCAATTGTTAATTGATATTCCACACTTCACTGGAAGTCTAAACAAAATTAGGAACTATAGACTTGGAGATAATTGACATGCAATTATTAATCTATAGATAAACCGTTTTAAAAAAAGGATTTCAAACATGGAGTTCCCAAACCTTTGAAAAGAAAAAGGTACTCTTGTAACATGCTCAACTTCATGTCTTAATTAAGGGAAAAAAAAGAAACAAAAAATGATCATTTTCTAAAAAATAAAAAAAATTAGAGAACCAGGATGTAGAGAGTCATATTGTCTAGGTTCAGGTTGAATTTTTTCATCAGACAATTTACTTTAAATTATTTGGAACTTTCAAGACATTGGTTTTATATCACTCAGTAAAGTTCACTCTAAAAATGGTTGTTTCACTGAAGTGTACGTGGCTGGGAACTTTACATTAGCCAAAATATTTAAATCACCACTTCAAAGTCACAAAGTTTATGTTCATCACAGAAAGCCCTTATATTATTAACTTTAACTTGTAAATTATATAAAGCCAAACTTCAGACAATTCTGGGATTCATATCAGGTTTATTCTAATGATGATGAGTTGCTGTTGCTTGATAGATCATTATTGTTTATCTACCACTGTTATGGCTACTAAAAAGGTCACCAAGGACTTGTGGCACCATAAAGGTCATTTTTGTTATTCCAAGAGAGAAGTTTTGACATTTGATATACTACCAAGATAATAGTCACCAATTTGGTTTTTGTAAAACTAGTCATCCATTTTTGTCTATTGCTGATGGGGGAAAGGAAGCATTCTTTGGTTTTTAATGTGAAAAGATCAGCAAAAATTCTTAAAATTAAAGAAAAATCATATAATGATTTGGGTTCATGGAGGTATCATATATATATATATATATATATATATATATATATATATATGTGTGTGTGTGTGTGTGTGTGTGTGTGTGTGTGTATGTGTGTGTGTGTGTATGTGTGTATATACACACACACTCTATAAATATATATATGTATATTGTGTTCTGTTAAAAATGGATTAATAATCTAATCTTCCACATTTCAATTTTCAGCAATATTGATCTATGGACAGATGAGGTTGATAATTCATAATTATGATCAGTGGATATTGGACCAAAGCTTGAGAAAATTGCTGGCAGGGTAAGTACCAGTTCGGAGAACCACTTAGTATAACTTTCTCATTTTATACTAGAGGAAGAAACTGGGGCCTATAGTACTAAAGTGATTTGCTTAAGTTCACATAGCTAGTAACTGGAAGATCTAAAACACCAACCCAAGTCCTCTGACTAAAAGATCAGCTTTCTTTCTTTTTTTTTTTTTAAGTACAATATGCTGCCTGATTATCACTAAGGTAAAGAGAGTGAGCTTGAGCTCTTTTGTACCAGCATCCCATTCTGGAAATTTTATCAATCCACATTGGTGCAAAATGAGAGAGCCTACAGAAAAGAACCTACCTAAACAGAAACCTAAACAAAATTTCATAAGGATGTATTTTGTGGAAGCAAATCATGGTAATGACCCTTGTCATGACAGATGTGTCAGTATCCCTGTAATGAACTCTGAACAACATGTAAAGAGATGCCTAGCTAAGGTTAGAATCAGAAAGTTTTGGTTTAAATCTTACTTTAGACACTTATTAAAGGTGTGGCCTTAGGCAAGTTCCTTATCTTCTCCATAGCCTTCATTTCCTCATCTGTATAATGGGAATCATAATACCACCAAACTCACAAGGTTATTGCTCTCTGAGTAGGAAGGAAAGGTCTAGACCTGTGATTTCATTTGTCTAGAGAATTCCCAGTAAGCAAAATCCCTCTACCAACACAGATCTGCAAGTAATCTATAATTTATAATCTTAGAAAGTTTTATGTAGCATTGAGTCTAAGTGACTTTCCCAGAACAACACAGCTGGCATCTATCTGTCAAAGGTAGCATATGAACCCATATTTTTCTGAATCCAAAATCAACTCATTCATTGCCTACTCATAGGGTTGTTATGCAACTCAAATGCAATAATAAAGTAAAAGCATCTTGAAAACCTTCAAGAACTATATAAATTATAAATTTTAATCTTCATCATAGACCTCTCTCCTCTGAGCTTTCATGCCACATCACCAATTGCCTTTTGGACATTTCGAATAGCAAGATTAAATTCTTTGAAAATATATTTTGAACTCATTGAACTCCAATGAGTAAAGGTGTGAACACAAGCCTTGTATTAATTAGTTCTACTTAGTACCTTGTTTCAGGTTCTGCCCAAAACATCTTCTTGTAAGATTAGATCAACTCTAATTAGTTAGCAGTTAGTAAGGATTCCAACATCTCCCCCTTTCTTTTGTTAGATGAAAACACCAAAGGAAATAGGAAATCTAATCAGATTAGTGGGTTTCTGAAGGGGTACACATAAATCCATCAATATTATATACATGGTATACATAAATCCATCAATATGGGAGGCATTATACATAATTTACATAAGCACATAGCAATATAACACAGGCTAGTAGTAATGTAACAACATGAATCAACCTGAAGATTTACACATGTCCAAAAGTCCTAGAAATAGTCCATAAGCAATCCATTATCCATTAGTTCATGTGCCAGGAATCTAATAATTCTTGTAAGCTCTGAAGTACTGCAAAAGGTCTCATCAACAATTTTTCATCTCAGGGAACCCAATGATTCTTGCTGGTTTTTCAAGAACTAAAACAGTTTCATCTTGTGTTAGGAAACTCATTGAACTCCAATGAGTAAAGGTGTGAACACAAGCCTTGTATTAATTAGTTCTACTTAGTACCTTGTTTCAGGTTCTGACCAAAACATCTTCTTGTAAGATTAGATCAACTCTAATTAGTTAGCAGTTAATAAGGATTCCAACAATATTTCATTTTGGTTTCTCCAAATCTTCTCATTCTCCTTCACCTCATGTATCAAAATAGTTGATAAATCTGGCCATTTCTAACTTCCCAGGTTTTTCAGCCAAGTATTAATTATTCATATGGCTATCACTTTATTTCAGGACCTATCACCCCCTTGTCTAGATTATAGCAATACCCCCCTGATTGGTGTCTCTGCTTCATCTTACCCACTTGTCTATCCTCTATGACACTGCCAAAGTAATTTTTCCAAAGTACTTTCTTGACAATGCCATTCCATTGCTCAAAAAACCCTTCCTCCCTATTGCCTCTAGAATGAAATACAGAATTCCTCTAGTTAGCACTTAAGCCCTTGTGCTACTTGGCCCCAACTTATTCTATTAGTTTCATCAAACATTTGTCATTCTCCCCTACATTACAATTCAGCCAAACTTTTCTTCCATTTCTTTCTTGCATCTTTGAACTGACTGATTCCCATGCCTGTACTCTCTCCTCACCTCTTACTAAAAGAATGCACAGAAATCCAGATCTTCCTAAATTTTCATTAAGTTCACTCTTGGGGTAGTTGATTTCAGAATTAACTATAAAGATCTTATCTGGACATCCTTCAGAACAGTGATGTAAAAACAAAATTGAAGAAGGGGAGATTATCAATCTGGACATAAGAATCCCTGTGGCCTACATATATGACATTTTAAAATGTGATTTTATTTGTTTCATTTCATTTTTATTTATTTTCTTAAATATTTTTACCTATATTTTAATCTGGCTCCATTGCCTTCCTTTCAAGTTGTGTATCTAAAATGGACATTGTGGTATTGTTTAGAATTGTCTGATCTGCTTTTCAGATATTGATACATAACACAATTTTAGAGAACTTCAGAGATCACTTTATATTTCACTCTTCATTATATGCATGAAGAAACAAAGGTCCAGAAAAATTAAAGATTAAAAAAAAAAAAAAAAAAAAACCTCATCCAAGTTTATACAACTAGTAAATGGCAAAGCTGGGATTAGAACCCACACCTCATGGGTCTGAATTCAGTATTTTTTCTGCTATACTGCTCCAGAAAGAAAAGACATTAAGAAAAATACCAGACTAGTATGATGTCACACACACTTTCTCAGTTGACAAGGTGGTACCAACACTGTGGTTTGCTTCAATGACATTTGCAGAGTAAAAAGAACACCCCTTATACATTACCTGTGTGCACTCTTCATGTGAGTGTCATAGTTTCCACTAAGGAAAAGACCAGAATTCTTGAAAAGAAAAAAAAATATATATATATATATATAAAGAGAGACCATTCCTTATTTCATTTCTGTAACATTACTGTGGGGCTCCTAAAGAGGTAGAAAGGGAAATCATTAGTCAAAAAATAAGAACACTAGTCTGAGCAAATGAATATATTAACATTGTTTCAACTTATCCAAATTCTATTTTAAAATAAAATTTTGCAAAATTAATAGCTGTTCTATGTGTGTTGATGTATAGATATAAATATAGATATAGCTATAAATAAAGTTGGAGACAGAGAAAGGTGACACATATTATTATAAAATTACCTGATGAAGGTAGCAAATGAATTATAAAATATTACACTAACTAGGGAAAAGTTCTACCTAAGCAACTAGGTAGCACAGTGCCAAGTCCAAAATCAAAAAGATATACACTGCTCACAGGCCTCAGACAAACCTGGCCTCAGACACTTCCTAGCTGGGCAAATGATTTAATATTGTTTACCTCAATTTCCTTATCTATAGAATATGCTGGAGAAGAAAATAGCAAATGATTCTTTGCAAAGAAAAGTTTACCCCAAAATGGATGACAAAGAATTAGACATCACTGAAAAACATCAGAATAACATATCTAATATTCTTTTCCATGTTTCCAAATCAATATCACCTTTTCCATACTACATTTATAGTCCATAAAGTGGAGAGTAGCTTTATCCAAACTGCAAATCTTTTTTACACAAAGGCAAATCTGATATAAACACCTCTGCCTGGGTAGAAATAGAAATAGAGAGAAATATTTCCAGTTGTCAGAGAAAATGGGGAGAATTAGGGAATAAGAATGGAAGCTTTATATATTCTCAGTCCAAGATAAGAAAATGTGGTAGTTTCATTTATTTAGCTTAATTAATTTAGGTCAATTTATAAAAGTGGTAATGATAAGAAGAATGAGGTTTCTATAACTATTAAACAGAGATGTGTATTTTAGACTTACTATTGTGTAAAGAGATGTAGTTTTAACTATTGAATGAAACTACTCTACCACTTTTTGGATTAAACATGTATTACTTAAATGCTGATGTTTTGGAAATATAAGAAGCAACATCAATACTTTTAAATATAATGTTTCCCTTGTTAAAGAGTATACCTTCACTATTATTTCATGTGTTATATAGTTTAAAAAAGAGCAGTAGATATATATATATATATATATATATACATATATGTGTGTGTGTGTGTGTGTGTGTGTGTATATATATATATACATATATATATATATATATATATATATGTCTTATGAACCTCAAAGAATTACTCTGTATATGATTTTCAGATCACATGGAAGTTATTATGGAAAGTAGCTATGTCTCTTTTCTCCTTGAACATTTTAATCATTCTGTATTTTTCAATATGGACAACAGTTATTTCTTTCTAAAACATAAATATTTCCTTTTTACATCAATGCAAATATTGTGGTAATAAAAAGAGAAATGGTTTTACTTTGTCTTATGGTAGGAGTCCCATATTGAATTATTATACATGCAAATTTTACTCAGTAATTAAGTAAATCTATAAATAAGAACTTATCAGTAAGCAAAAGCATCCAAATCAATTTATCTAGTTTTGTTGACCCTAAAAGGACAACAGGTTCCTTTCCAATGTTTCTTATAGGTGAAGCAGAGAGGCGGCTACTTCCATCAGTAGAGGACTTGTTTGGTCTCTTTGTGTGGTATTTATAGCCTGGTCTGGTTAATGTCAATCTTCACTTTATTGGTATTCTCTTAAACCCTGAAATTTTACTCAGACTGTTCCTAATAAACCTAAACTTCTCACAGAAAAAGCTATGGATATTTTCAGGAATTATATGAGAGAGGATCTAAACTTTTTCTCCCTAACACATTGTTTCATATTGTTTGCAGTTAGGTACTGGAATAATGCCTAATTTCTAGAATAGCATTCTCTCAATTCCACAAATTCAACAGGAAGCCTCCCTAAATGTGTCTAACTATGAGCAAGCTTGCACAATTGCATGTATATGTGCATTTAAAATATTCATTGTTATATCTTAGAATCTAAATTTTTCCTAGTCATTGTTATAGTGGAAGCTGATAGCACCATTTATCAGTTTCATTTCTTTTTGTATTCCTAGTCCATTGAATAGTAACTGGCACATAGTAGGTATTTAATAATAACTGATTGACCGTACTAAAACCAAGGTGTGTCATTGCATATAGCTGGAATCCAAAGCATCTTAGGGTTTTCATTTAATGTTATTGTAGTCATTGTATCTGTGTGTATGTATATATATATATATATATATATATATATATATATATATATATATATATGTATATATATATATATACATATATATATATATATATATATATATATATATACATCCTCAACTCTGCACTCTCCCTCATGATTTCTGTTTCTTATCCTTGCCAAACTTGCCAAACACTGATTTTTCTACTTGAATAGTATCTCTTGATTAGTCTCCTTTCATACATCACCTTTTCTGTGAATCATTGTAATAGCTTCCTAATTTTTTTCCAGATTTCTTCATTCCACTTCAACTTCCACACAGCCTCTAAGGGGAGTTTTCTAAAATATAGGCTTGCCTGGGAATAACTAGATGGCACAGTGGATAAAATGTCTGATTTGGAGTCAGAAAGACCTGAGTTCAAATCTAACCTCAGACATTTACTAGCTGTATGATCCTGGATAACTCACTTAAACTCACTTGGAACAGTTAACTCATTTGTAAAATGAACCGAAAAAGAAATGGTAATTTTTTCTAGTCTTTACCACAAAATGACCCCAAATAAGATCATAAAGAATTGGACATGACTTGAACAACAACAGGGGCTTACCCTGTCATTCCCCTACTTGGTAAACTACAATACCTCACTAAAGCCTCTAAGATAAAACATAAATTCTTCTGTTTGGCAATTAAAAGCTTTTCACAGTTGAACCCTACCTACCTTTCCAGTCTTATTATACATTATTACTTTTCATACAATGCAGTGCCAGCATCTTCACATTTTGGTTATTCTTCACCCAGGATTCTCTCTCCCATTCTCCCAACTGCATGTGTGCCAGATGTCACCCTTGCCTAGAATGCTTTCCTTCCTTATATCCACCTTTAAAACTCTTTGATTCCTACAAGAGTCAATTCAAGCACCACATTCTACATGGAATTCTGTGCAAATACTCTTTTGTTTACAGTTTTTTTCTGTTCCTAGCACCTTTCCTACCAAAATTCCTGTATATATATATATATTCTGTATACACTCATATATGTACATGCTGTTTCCCACATTTGAAAGTGAACTCCCTGAGGACAAGACATATTTCATTTTCCCTGGCATCTAGTACAATTCCTGATACATAGTAGACATTTAATAAATACTTGTCAGTTGATTGATTGATTGATCAAATACTTACTAGTAAATGTTAGATAGCATGTTAGCATTAAGTAAAAAATTTCATTTCCTTTGCAAAATGCATTTATAAAAATGAAAATATGTAAGGCATATCATAAATAGCTATGGGACACATAAAACTGATATTTTTAAAAGTTCTCTCCATGACTTCAAACTGTTTTCAAAATAAGTACCACGAATGTCTTTGATTTTTGATGGGTCCCTTAGCTGTCATTGTTCAGAGTGTTTTATTTTTCTTGGCTAATGGCCTTAGTTTGGATCAAAATGGAATAAATAGCACAAAATAAAATAGAAATTGTGAAAATCTAAATATTAATAGAAAAAAGTAACTTCAATAAACAATTTTCAAATGAAAAGGGAAAGGCACCATATTTTACTTTCTATCTATTTTTTTTATCCAAACAATATTGAAGATTGCTCTTATAGGAAAGATAGATTTTAAGATTATATTGAGGATAGAACTTAAGGGCAGCTTAGACCTCACAAATCTCACTGTCTTAATTTTCCGACATGAAAATTACATTCAAGTTCATTAAAATTTTATGAGATGCATTGCTTATGTAATCTTTGGCAGGGGGGAAATTTAAAGATTTTGTGAAGTCATAGATTTAACTAATATGAAGGTATCTTGGAGGTGATCTATTTTACAGAAAATTTTAGTGACTTTTGCTCAAAGTCATAAAGCTACAAGGTAGCAGAGTTGAAATTTTGAAATGGGTAATTTGTTTCATAATTCAATGTCATCTCAATATATTGTGCTTATATTCTCTACTAAGTCATGTAACATTTATATGAAAGTTCACATATAAAGTTGGAAAAAACTTCATTTAAGAACATCATTATTAAATATTTTTATTTCCAAGATCCTCTAAGATTTATCTTCTTTCAATACGTAGATCACCTTATAATGCCAGAAATCATTTAAAGACTAATTTTACAAAGTATAGTAAATCAAAAACCAATGAGAGTCTCTGAGGCTTTGGAAAGAGCACTAAATTAAATAGCAAGAGAATTGAATACTAATCCTGGTTTTCTTAATTACAGTAGTCATGAAGAATTTATAATCTCTATTTCTATTTCCTCATTTGAACAGTAATCTCAGAAGTCCCTTCTAACTGTAATATCCTATAGAATTATTGAACATAGAATAACATAATCTTTGTAAAAATGTTACCTCTGATTTCTATTTTTTCCTCTTTCTACTCCACAACAAGGAACTTTCTAATATATTCTTGAAATTTATCAATTGTTTTAACTTGAGTTTCAACATATTATATATCATTAATAGTTTAATTTACTTAAATACTCTTAAATTTAATGTACTCCTTTTTTAGACATAGTAGGATATTTGGCTACATTCAAAAGACCATAATCATATCTGAAATATTGTTTTAATGAAGTTACAATACTCAGAAAAAAAGAGATTGTCTATTACTGTACTGTTTAAGTTTTTGTTGCAATGGAAGAACAATGCATATTTCTTAACATGGTCTTAAGATTTAATTTATATAATTTAATTAATGTAATTATTCTGATAGAACATAAACTCCTTGAAGTCAGGAATTATTTTGTATTCCATATATCTAGCTTACTTACTGATATGTTGCTTATTAAATACTTGTTGACTAACTAATTGATTATAAGGGCTTCTTCATGTGATAAGCTTTTTAATGTAAATTAAGCCAGCTATTTTGAGTAGATTCTTTATTATCACAATTTTGCATTTGCTCATTTCCAATTTTTCTGATCTATATCTTGCCACTGGACCCAACTCAGAAGGAAAAAATGAAGCTAATGACTTTGCAGAGCAGAACCTCACTTAAATCCAACTGACTTTCATGCCACAGAAACCTCTCTGACATCATGGATCTTCTTCAAAAACAAAAGACAAACAACAACAACAATTTGATTTTTAAATAATAAAATATTATTGTATTCAAAGTGGAAAGGAAACTGGTCTTGGAACCAATTAAATCTTTGCTCTACTGTTTAACCACAAGACTCCTGGCAAGTCACTTAACCTATTTTGAGCAAGAGTTCCACCATCCATAAAGCTAGATCCTACATTGCACATAGGTATTATTAAGAAAATAATTTGAAAATGATTTTTAAAAGCTATAATGTAAATGTTAACATTGATGATAATTAGCTGGAAAATTTTCTAGGCAGTTAGAGAACTAAGTAGATAAAGCACTAGGCCTGAAGTCAAGAAGTCCTGAGTTTAAACCTGGCCTCATTCATTCTTTAGCTTTCAATCCTTTTGCAATCTCATTTGCCTTAATTCATTAGAAAAGAAAATGGCAAACCATTTTAATATCTTTGTCAACAAAACTGCATGGATAATATTAGTCTGCCATGTTCCACAGAATCACAAAGAGATGGACATGATTGAACAATGGGATTTTATCATTTCAAAGTTTCTTAGAACCATTCATATGTGACTTTAGGCAGTATAGAACTAAGGTAATTCTTTTTCAGTAAAACTATATGAAAGTCACACTAAATTGGTATGTTTCTCAATTTTTCTTCATTTTCATAGTAGCTGCCTACTCTATTTCTAGATGTTAATGTCTAGATTTTATAATGTAATGCTACCCTAAGCCTACACACACTTTTTTTACTTGCCATATGCTCTACCACCAATACTGCCATTCCTCCTGATATTCTGTACTTACAGAATTTATGTCATTGTATCTAGACAGGGAAATTCACTCCACATTGGAACTACAGCCAGGGGACCCACCCATTTTGTTGGATGCAAATTTCTGAGTCTTTTATATCTATCCCATAAGATTATACTTAAATTTATCACCCATCTATCCTGGTTTTTATCTACTTATAGCATTCATGTTTTTTTCTCCCTCCTTAATCTTTTTAACCTATCAATTTTGCAACTATTATCTCTTCCTCTAAGAACAGTAACTAATATAATATTACCATTTTTTTCTGGAAAAGCAGGTAAAATATCTATTTTATAGATGAATTCACCATCCCCATTATGCCTCCTCATCTCCACTGTTCCCTATATATTGTTCCCTGACCATTAGAATGAAATTCCCTGAAAACAGGGTAACTTCATTTTTTTTATTTGTACCCCTAAGTCTAAGTAAAATGATGGACATCTAGAACATCTGGATGATGTTCATTTATATTTCAGTTTGTATTTTGATTCTCTTCTGACTTGATTATTATATTTTTGAAATACAGAATCCTTTTCTACTTAAATGTATGTGAAAATCTGACTTAGATGCTGACTATTGAATCTCCCTACCCAGCTATTCTCACTTTAAGAATACTGACATCTAAAAACTTTAATGTATGAAATACATAAATTTGGAAAAATTCATGTTATAAAATCATTATTTTCTAAAGGATTTGATTCAAAGACTTCTAAAAGTAAGCTTTCTCAGCATATTTAAATAATATTTGCTTGACACAGATTTTCAGTAATGAATTTATTATGCAAAGTACATTTAGGTACATTGCCTAATATTTTGTTTGTTTTTTATCCACAAATAAAACACTGAGATAATATATGGTTTAGTTAAATGGAATGGTGACTGCTATGTATTTGGATATAATTTTATGCATAAACTGCTTGATTTTAAATTACTGATAGTTTTAGAAGATAATAGCAAATTGAGAGTTTCTAAAAAATAAGAATTTTAAAGAAAATGATAAAAATATCATAATCTTCATATAGGATGATATTTTATGCTATGCTATGAGCTATTTAAACTATTATAGAAGAGTGGATTTGTAGCTGGAAGTGAACACTAGATTATTTGCATTTATATATTCAAAATCTAGCATAGTATCTATTGCATCTATTAAAGAATTAATAAATGCTTATTAATTGATTGACTTTTGATTAATGAGAATTATTTGATTAATTGATTGACTCTCATGACTCTCACTGTATTTTCTAAGCTGCTGAGTTGCAGGTGTGCTTAATATACTTTAAATCTGATGATCTATTAATGTGGAACTAAGGTCAAAGTTAAAGTCATCTGGCCATAGTTAGAGCTCTACTCACAAGATAAATGTGGTCAAAGAATATGGGAAAGAAACAAGAGAAGACTCTTCTTGTCATGTTAGGAAAACTTGTGTTCATGCTTTCTTAGGAACTGGCTGGACTTAAAGTTTAAATAGACAAAAATAATTTAAGTTTTTTAAATAACTATATTTTTCATTATTGTTGTTACTGGGCAGTCTGAGTTAGTACAGTTCAGGACCTATAATTTCATTGTTAGTGAGAAAACTCCTTCGCCAATGCCCATGTGTAATAGTTCTGAAATTATACTCTTAGTTGCCTAGGTTAACATGGTCCCAATGTCCTAAGGTCACATGGTCAGTATGTGTCTAGAACTTTAGCCTGGGTCACTCTGACTCTGCCACCTAAACTCTATCACTCTATGAAAAGTTTCCAACCTTCTGATTACTCACCCCTATCAGGAAAAACAAAACAAAACAAAAAAACTTTATGTACATTCCATGAATGTATGTACATATACTACCTTTTTTCTACTCCTCTTTTTCCTTATTTGAACATATATCTACTATTCTAGCAATAATGATATAAATTTTTAAAAATATCTTACAAAAGTAGAATTTATAAAGGAAAGATGAAATGCTATTTAATCCTATAACAGTCAATAGAGAAAGAACTGAAGTGGAAAGAGATTTGAAGCAGAGAAAGCAATTAAGAGACTATTACAATAATCTAGTTAAGAGGTGATAAGAGTCAGAACTAGAGAAGTGGTTGTGTGAGCAGAGGGAAAGAGATGAATATGTGAGATCTTGTGAAGGTAGAAATGACAAGATTTAGCAACTGATTGTGATTATGATGTGGTTATGACAAACACCAAGACTGTAAACGTGGATAACTGGAAACATTAGTGAAGCTCTCAATAAAAATAGGAAATTGCAGAAGAAGGGCAAATGAGAAGAGAAAAAATATGAGTTCTTTTATATATATATATATATGAAAAAGAATATATATATATATATATATATATATAGAGAGAGAGAGAGAGAGAGAGAGAGAGAGAGAGAGAGAAAGAGAGTTTGAAATACATATTTTTCTTCAAGCTCAAATTACTAAGCAATTGCAGAAGTGGGAATGGCATTCAGGAAAGAGAATAGGGCTTCATTTATAAACCTATAACTTAATCTGCATAAAGATGACAATTAAACCAATTTTACTGATAAGTCACCAGGTAAGAAAATTTACAGAAAAAGGATGAACCAGTCACCACTGAATGCCTTGAGAATTTTGACATTGGAAATAGAATATGGATCAGAATCTGTTGAAAGAGAATGAGAAATAATAAATAAAATAGAAGGAGAACTCAGATTAGTGCCAGGACCACCCAGAGAGGAGAGAACATCCAAAAAAGAGTGATCATCAGTGTCAAATGCAGTATAGAAACCAGAAGAATGATGACTGAAAAAAAGGTATCAGATGTGGCAGTTAATGGATCAATGGTAACTTTAATAGGAGGAATTTTAGTAGAATAAGAAGACAAGATTAATGGGGAAAATGAGAACCTAGGAAATTGGAAGAATATTGCTTTTCTCAAAGGAAATAGGGAAGTTCAGAAGCAGTCTAGGTTTGCAGGGAAACCATAAAATATATACTTGCATGTACTAATCATTTTTTCCTACCAAAAAAGAGAAAGAAAGAAGAAAGGAAGAAAGGAAGGAATAAAGATAGAAAGAAAGAAAGATAGGAAGACAGAAAGGTAGAAAAAAGAAAAGGTGGGAGAAGAAGAGACTACTGTTTTAGTTATATCTGGGATGTTCAGTTTAAAAAGTGCAATAGGTAGCAGAGACAGACAAAAACAGAAGCAAACACACACACACACACACACACACACACACACACACACACACACATTCATACACAAAATGAGAGTTAAATTGATGGAAACTGATGAGACTTCCAAGAGATTATAGAGAGATCAGAGAAGAAAACTAAGGACAAAATCTTACATGACAACCACAGTTGGTGGATGATATGAATGATGAGCCAGCAGTCTTTGCCTTTCTATTCAGTGCCTGGGGACATAGTAAACATTGAACAAATACTTACTATGCTTTTGACTGACTGACTGTAGTACAGAACCTGCCTGCTTAAGGACATGCACTGCCACCAAGAGGTGATATATACGGGTAGGATGTAGGAATGTTTGAGGATTTGTGGCCCCTTTGTTTTTGGAACTGCTCTGGATACCTGTGATATCCAGTCAGATGGTCCAAGAACTTAAAAAACCAAAGGAGATAAAAGATAAATTAGGGAATTATTAATGAGAATGTTGTGGTCTAATTGTATTATAGAAAAGTCTATGACTGACAATAGCAAATAGAAATTTACTGTTCTATAATTTCTATTGTTTTTGATACTCATTTACAACATTAATGATTTGGGTTGTGTATGTAAATCCCTATAAATGCACAGCAATCATTTCCATTTTGTGTTTATGCACAGTTAGTACCCACAATTAGTGTTTATAAAAGATGATGTTTGTGGGAATTCTGATTTTGTGCTTTAACACTTGTTTGATTTATGTTGTATGATATTTATATTATACATATAATATATGGGATATTTATATCCCATGAAATTATCTTTTAAATATATTTAAATACATTTAATGAGAACCATATTTTCCCAAATGTTTTAATAATTAATCACATCCAGAGTGATATGGAATGGATTAAATGATACTGTAACAAAGCCAGCATGTTATTTTTGTTTGCTTTTTTTATTAAAGCTTTTTATTTTTCAAGACATATGCATGAATAATTTTTTTCAACATTGACCCTTGCAAAAACTTGTGTTCCAATTTATCCCCTCCTTCTCCCCAATTACTCTTTTGGGGTAGAGTAATTAGCTAGTAATCCAATATATATTAAACATGGTAAAAATATATGTTAAATCCAATATATGCATATATATTTATACAATTATCTTGCTGCACAAGAAAAATCAAATCAAAAAGGAAAAAGTGGGAAAAAATAAAATGCAAGTAAGCAACAACAAAAAGAATGATGAGTTCCCACAGTCCTCTCTGATGGCTCTCTTCATCACAAGATTATTGGAACTGGCCTGAATCATCTCATTGTTGAAAAGAGCTGCATCCATCAGAATTGATCATTGTATAATCTTGTCATTGCTGTATACAATGACCTCTCCTGGTTCTACTCATTTCACTTAGCATCAGTTCATGTAAGCCTCTCCAGACCTCTCTGAGATCATTCTGCTGATTATTTCTTATAACAATAATATTTCATAACATTCATATACCATAACTTACTCATCCATTCTCCAACTAATGGGCATCCACTTAGTTTCTAGTTTCTTGCCACTACACAAAAGGCCACCACAAACATTTTTGCACATATGAGTCCATTCCCTTCCTTTGGATTTCCTTGAGATATAAGCCCAGTAGAAACACTGCTGGATCAAAAGGTATGCATATTTTGATGGCCCTTTGTGCATAGTTCCAAATTGCTCTCCAGGATGGTTGAATTAGTTCACAACTCTACCAACAATGTATTAGTATACCAGTTTTCCCACATCTCCTCCAATATTCATCATAACCCTTTCCTGTCATGTTAGCCAATCTGAGAGGTATTCAGTAGTACCTCAGAGCTGTATTAATTTGCATTTTTCTGATCAACAGTGATTTAGAACACCTTTTCATTTGACTAGAAATTGTTTCAAATTCTTCATCTGAAAATTGTCTGCTCATTTTGACCATTTGTCAATAGGAGAATGGTGTGAATTCTTATAAATCTGAGACGATTCTCTATATATTTTAGAAAGAAGTCATTTGTCAGAACCCTTGCATTTAAAAATGTTTTCCCAGTATATTGCTTCTCTTCAATTCTTCTCTACATTAGTTTTGTTTGTACAAAAACATTTTAGCTTAATATAATCCAAAATTATCTATTTTGTATTCAGTAATGAACTCCAATTGTTCTTTGATCACAAATTCCTTCCTTCTCCACAGATCTGAGAGGTAAACTATCCTGTTTTTTTCGAATTTGCTTATAAGTTCACTCTTTATGTCTTAAACATGAATCCATTTCAACTTTATCTTGGTATATGGTGTTAGGTATGGGACAAAGCCTAATTTCTACCATACTAGTTTCCAATTTTCCCAGCAGTTTTTGTCAAATAGTGAGTTCTTATCCCAAAAGATGGGGTCTTTGCATTTGTCAAATACTAGATTACAATAGTCATTGACTATTTTGTCCTGTGAACTTAACCTATTACACTGATCTACTACTCTTAGCCAGTACCAAATGGTTTTGATGATAGCTGCTTTATAATAGAGTTTTAGATATGGCACTGCTAGGCCACCTTTACCACTTTTTTTCCCATTAATTCCCTTGAAATTCTATATGCTTTATTCTTTCAGATGAACTTTGGTATTATTTTTTCTATGTCTGTAAAATAATTTCTTGGAAGTTTGATTGGTAGCGCACTGATTAAATAGATTAATTTAGGTAATATTGATATTTGTCTTATATTCACTTGGCCTACCCATGAGCACTTGATATTTTTCCAATTGATTAGATCTGACTTTATTTGTATTTAAAGTTTTTTGTAGTTGTGTTTATATAGTTCCTGACTTTGCCTTGGCAGATAGTCTCCCAAATATTTTATATTATCAAGTTATTTTAAATGGAATTTCTCTTTGTATCTCTTGCTGTTGAACTTAGTTGGTAAAATATAAAAATGTTGATGATTTATGTGGATTCATTTTATACCCTGCAGCTTTGCTAAAGTTGTGCATTGTTTCTAGTAGTTTTTTAGTTATTCTCTAGGGTTCTCTAAATATACTTTCATATCATTTGCAAAAAGTGATAATTTGGTTTCCTCATTACCTATTCTAATTCCTTTAATCTCTTTTTCTTCTCTTATTCTCAAAGCTAACATTTCTAATACAAAACTAAATAGTAATGGTGTTAGGAGGCAATCTTGTTTTACCCCTGATCTTACTGGGAATGGTTCCAGTTTGTCCCCATTACATATGATCCTTGCTGATGGTTTTAAATAGATGCTTTTGATCATTTAAAGGAAAATCCTATTTATTCTTATACTCTCTAGTGTTTAATGTTAGATTTTATCATATGATTTTCTGCATCTATTGACATAATCATATGATTTTTGTTAGTTTTCTTATTGATATAGTCAATTATGTTAATAGTTTTTCTAATATTGAACCAGTCCTGCATTCCTGGTATAAATCCTATGTGATCATGTTGTATAATCCTGGGGATGACTTTCTGTAATCTCTTTGCTAATATTTTATTTAAGATATTTGCATCAATATTCAATAGGGAAATTGGTCTATAATTTTCTTTCTCTGTTTTCACCCTACCTGATTTTGGTATCACTGCTGTATCTATGTCATAAAAGGAATTTGGTAGGACTGCTTTCCTTATTTTTTCAAATACATTGTATAGTATTGGAATTAATTGTTCTTTAAATGTTTGGTAGAATTCATATGTAAATCTATCTGGTCCTGGAGATTTTTTTCTTAGGGAGTTGATTAATAGCTTATTCTATTTCCTTTTCTTAAATGGGACTACTTAAATAATTTATTTCCTTTTCTGTTAATCTGGTCACTCTATATTTTTATAGACATTCCTCCATTTCGCTTAGATTATCAAATTTGTTGACATAAAGTTGGGCAAAATAACTTCTAAATGTTGCTCTAATTTACTCTTCATTGGTCGAGAGTTCTCCTTTTTTATTTTCGAGACTTACAATTTGATTTTCTTCTTTCCTTTTTCTAATCAAATTAACTAAAGGTTTATATATTTTATTAGGTTTATCATAAAACCAACTATTAGTTTTATTTATTAATTCAATATTTTTCTTACTTTCAGTTTTATTAATCTCCCCTTTTATATTCAGAATTTCAAACTTGACATTTAATTGGGGATTTTTAATTTTGTTGAAAGCCCAACTGATTAATCTTTTCTTTCTCTATTTTATGCAAGTAAACATCTAGAGATATAAAATTTTCTCTAACAACCTCTTTGACTACATCCCACAAATTTTGGTGTATTGTCTCATCATTGTCATTCTCTTGGATGAAATTATTGATTGTATCTATGATTTGTTTTTCCATCCACTCATTCTTTAGGATTCGATTATTTAGTCTCCAATTAATTTTTAGTCCCAGATCAAACCAGAATGGTACTTCCTATTTGCATATGCAATTCTCCACTCAATCCCCAATAAACTAGGTGGAGTCCTTGCCCTACTAACCTCTATCCTAACCTCTCGCCCTGGAGTTTACTATGGCCAATGTTCAGAAATTTGTGGATCCAACCATGGTAATAGCACTACACCTCTTACCTCTCCTGGCTCTTTATTGCATGTAGTTTTTATTGCATCATGATCTGAAAAAAATGCATTTACTATTTCTACCTTTCTGCATTTGATTTTGAGGGTTTTGTGCCCTAATACATGGTCAATTTTTGTATAAGTTCCATGTACTGCTGAAAAAATAGTATATTCCTTTCTGTCTCCAATTTTCTCCAAAGATTTATCATAACTAATCTTTCTAGGATTCTATTTACTTCTTTAACTTCTTTCTTATTTATTTTGTCATGGATTCTATTTACTTACTTAACTTCTGTCTTATTTATTTTGTCATTCAATTTATCTAGTTCTGAGAGAACAAGGTTGAGATCCCCCACTAGTGTAATTTTGCTGTCTAATTGTTCTTGCAGCTCTCTTAACTTCTCCTCTAGGAATCTGGATGCTATACCACTTGGTACATATATGTTTAGTACTGATATTCCTTTATTATCTGTGGTACCTTTAAGGAGGATGTAGTTTCCTTTCTTATCACTTTTAATTAGAATTGTTTTTGCTTTTTTTTTTTTTTTATCTGAGATCAGGATTGCTATTCTTGCTTTTTTTTTTTTTACCTCAGCTGAAGCATAGAAGATTCTGCTTCACCCTTTTATCTTTACTCTCAATGTATCACTCTGCTTTAAATGAGTTTCTTGTATACAATAAATTGTAAGATTCTGGCTTTTAATCCAGTTTGTTATCCACTTCCATTTTATGGGAGAGTTTGTCCCATTCAAATTCACAGATAAAATTAATAATTCTGTATTTCCTACCATCTTGTTTACCCCCATTCAATTATACTTTTCTCTATTCTTTCTCCTTTTCCCTCCTCCCCAGTAACAGCTCTCTCCTTTTGCAGTCCCTCCCCCTTTCTCATACCGTTTCCCTTCTACTTCTTTTTCCCTTCTATTAGCCTCTCCCCTTCCTTTCCCCTTTCTTTCCTACTTCCTTATACACTGAGACAAGCTTCTCTGTGAAACTAAATGTGTCTGATATTCTTTGAGTCAAATTTTAGGAGAGTAAGATTCATACAATGCTCATCCCTTTCCTCTCTTTCTCTTCATTGCAATAGGTCTTTTTTGCCTCCTCATGAGATGTAATTTACCCCATTTTAACTCCTTTTTCTTCTTCTTCCAGTAGAATCACATTTCCTCCTCTAGTTTCCTTTCTTAATCATCCCAATAAAATCAAATTATACCTGCATCCATAACATGGGTATACCCATAACATAGGTATACCCATAACAGAGATATAGATATCAAGTGTTAAACATATCATTTTCCCATATAAGGATATAAGGTTTTTAACTTTTAAAAGAAAGCAATTTTTTTCTTTTCTTTTTTACCATTTTATGCTTCTTTTCAGTTCTGTATTTGAAGATTAAATTCTTTATTGAGTTCTGATCTTTTCACCAGAAATAGATGAAATTCACCCATTTCATTGAATGTCCATCTTTTTTCCTGAAAGATGATGCTCAATAGGAATAAATGGACTTTTCCTTAAAATAGTCAGGAGCATATACTTAAAACCATCAGGAAGCATCATATGCAATGGGGAAAAACAGGAACCTTTCCCAGTAAAATCTGGAGTGAAGCAAGGTTGCCCACTATCACCATTATTATTTAATAATACTACTACCCTCGGCAATAAGAGTTGAGAAAGATATTAAAGGAATTAGAGTAGGCAATGAGGAAACCAAACTATCACTCTTTGCAGATGATATGATGGTATACCTAGAGAACCCCAAAGATTCTACTAAAAAGCTATTAGAAATAATTCATAATTTTAGCAAAGTAGCTGGATACAAAATAAATCCCCAGAAATCCTCATCATTTTTATACATATCCAACAAAACCCAACAGCAAGAGATACAAAGAGAAATTCCATTCAGAATAACTGTTGATAGCATAAAATATTTGGGAATCTATCTACCAAAGGAAAGTCAGGAATTATATGAGCAAAATTACAAAAAAGTCTCCACACAAATAAAGTCAGACTTAAATAATTGGAAAAATATTAAGTGCTCTTGGATAGGCCGAGCAAATATAATAAAGATGACAATACTCCCTAAACTAATCTATTTATTTAGTGCTATACCAATCAGACTTCCAAGAAAATATTTTAATGATCTAGAAAAAATAACAACAAAATTCATATGGAACAATAAAAAGTCGAGAATCTCAAGGGAATTAATGAAAAAAAAAATCAAATGAAGGTGGCCTAGCTATACCTGATCTAAAATTATATTATAAAGCAGCAGTCACCAAAACCATTTGGTATTGGCTAAGATATAGATTAGTTGATCAGTAGAAAAGGTTAGGTTCACAAGACAGAATAGTCAACTATAGCAATCTTGTATTTGACAAACCCAAAGATCCTAACTTTTGGGATAAGAATTCATTATTTGATAAAAACTGCTGGGATAATTGGAAATTAGTATGGCAGAAACTAGGCATGGACCCATACTTAACACCATATAACAAGATAAGATCAAAATGGGTCCATGACCTAGGCATAAAGAACGAGATTATAAATAAAATAGAGGAACATAGGATAATTTATCTCTCAGACTTGTGGAGGAGAAGGAAATTTGTGACCAAAGATGAACTAGAGACCATTACTGATCACAAAATAGAAAATTTTGATTACATCAAATTAAAAAGCCTTTGTACAAACAAAACTAATGCAAACAAGATTAGAAGGGAAGCAACAAACTGGGAAAACATCTTCACAGTTAAAGGTTCTGATAAAGGCCTCATTTCCAAAATATATAGAGAACTGACTCAAATTTATAAGAAATCAAGCCATTCTCCAATTGATAAATGGTCAAAGGATATGAACAGACAATTTTCAGAGGATGAAATTGAAACTATTATCACTCATATGAAAGAGTGTTCCAAATCATTATTGATCAGAGAAATGAAAATTAAGACAACTCTGAGATACCACTACACACCTGTCAGATTGGCTAAGATGACAGGAAAAAATAATGATGAATGTTGGAGGGGATGCGGGAAAACTGGGACACTGATGCATTGTTGGTGGAGTTGTGAACGAATCCAACCATTCTGGAGAGCAATCTGGAATTATGCCTAAAAAGTTATCAAATTGTGCATACCCTTTGATCCAGCAGTGTTTCTATTGGGCTTATATCCCAAAGAAATACCTAAAGAAGGGAAACGGACCTGTATGTGCCAAAATGTTTGTGGCAGTCCTGTTTGTAGTGGCTAAAAACTGGAAAATGAATGGATGGCCATCAATTGGAGAATGGCTGGGTATATGAATGTTATGGAATATTATTGTTCTGTAAGAAATGACCAGCAGGATGAATACAGAGAGGACTGGTGAGACTTACAAGAACTGATGCTAAGTGAAATGAGCAGAACCAGGAGATCATTATATACTTCGACAAAAATATTGTATGAGGATGTATTCTGATGGAAGTGGATTTCTTTGACAAAGAGACCTGAGTTTCAATTGATAAATTATGGACAGAAGCAGCTACACCCAAAGAAAGAACAGTGGGAAACGAATGTGAACTATCTGTATTTTTTGTTTTTCTTCCCGGGTTATTTTTACCTTCTGAATCCAATTCTCCCTATGCAACAAGAGAACTGCTCAGTTCTGCAAACATATATTGTATCTAGGATATACTGTAACATATCTAACATATATAGGACTGCTTGCCATCTAGGGGATGGGGTGGAAGGAGGGAGGGGAAAAATCGGAACAGAAATGAGTGCAAGGGATAATGTTGTAAAAAAAATTACCCTGGCATGGATTCTGTCAATATAAAGTTATTATTAAATAAAAAATAATAAATAAATAAAAATATGATGCTCAGCTTTGCTGGATAGTTGATTTTTGGCTTCACCCAAGTTTCTTTGCCTTTCAGAATATCAGATTTTATGGACTTCAATCTTTTCAAGTGGAAGCTGCTACGTCCTGCGTAATCCTGATTGTGGCTCCTCAGTATTTGAATTGGGTCCTTCTGGCTGCTTGAAATATTTTCTCCTTAATTTGATAATTCAAAATTTAGCTATGCTGTTCCTTGGAATTTTCATTTTGGGGTCTCTTTCAGGATGTAATCAGTGAATTCTTTAAATAGTTATTTTACCCTCTGGTTCTAGGACATAAAGGAAGTTTTCATTGATTTCCTGAAAGATGATGTCTGGCTATTTTTTCATCATGGTTTTAGGAAATCCGGTAATTCTTAGAGTGTCTGTCCTAGATCTATTTTGCAGGTCAGTTGTTTTTCCAATGAGGTATTTTACGTTTTCTTCTATTTTTTCAATTTTTTTTTTTGAGTTTTGTTTGACTGATTCTTGAAGTCTCATTGAGTCATTTATTCAGTTCTAATTTTTAGTGAATTATTTTCTTCAGCTTTTTAATCTCCTTTTGCATTTGGACAATTAAACTTTTAAATGGGATATTTTGTTCTTTGCATTTTTTTCCATTTCACAAAATCTGTTTTTTATTGAATTGGTTTCTTTTTCATCTCTATTTTGTAAGGAATTATATGCTTTTTCATTTCATTAAATCTATTTTGTAAGGAGTTATTTGCCTTTTCCATTTTGTCAAATCTATTTTTGTAGGGAATTATGTTTTTCCTATTTCATCAAATCTATTTTAAAGCAGTTTTCTTTAGATAATTTATGTTTTTCCTTTTCCATACCCTCTTGCAAAGATTTCATTTCCTTTCACCATTTTTCCTCTAGCTCTCTTTTAAGATCCTTTATGAATACTTCCATGAGAGTCTTGTGAAATTGGGGCCAACTCACACCACTTTTGGGGGCTTCAGTTGAAGCTGATTTGCCTTTAGGATTCTCAGAGTTTGAGGAGTGTTTTCTTTCTCCATAAAAGCTATGGTCAGAGTTCTTTTTGCTTTTTTTTGCTCATTTTTAAGGGTTGAAGTCTGCTCTTAAGGCAAAAATGCAACTGCTGCTTTAGTTTGCCCTGGGTCTGGTGTTGCCGACTGACTTCCAGTATTGGGTATATGTGGCCAGGTCTTGTTTTTCTTGTGTTTTGGACTTCAGAGGCTCACACTTTGCCTTTTGAATTTGCTTTTGTTGTCTCACAGCAAATCTGCTGAGCCACTGGCTTGTAACCAAGACAGAGTAGCCTAAAAGTCTCACAGTAGATTTCCTGGTGCATGGACACTGTCACACCCTAACTCTTTGCCCTGGGCTTCCTGCATTGTGGTCTGGGCTCCGCAGCCTCTCTACCCTGCCTCATTGAAACAGATCTTTTTTGAAGTTCTTCCAAAATATCTCCTTCTGGAAATTTGTTGTAATCCAAATATTCTGTCACTCTAAAACCAGTTCAGAGGCTTACTCTGCTACTGATTTTAGGGAAGCTAAGGGGAGCTCAGATAGAGATGTGTCTATTCTCTACCATCTTGGCTCCATCCCAAAGCCACCATTTTACAAGAAGAAGCAGGATACAATGACCATTTCATGATATATTGTAATTAATATAAATGGGGATTTAAAAAAAGCATTACTGTTTGGTTCAAAAAAGTAACTTCACAAGTCCAAGATGGGAGTAGACATGGTTAGATAACAACTGATTTTAAAATGATCTAGTTGTGTTAGTGGGCTAGAAATTAAATATGAGTAATTAATATGAAATGGTAGCCAAAATAAAAGGTAGTGTAATTTCAGACTTCATTGGGAGATGTATAACTTTCTTTCTTTTTTTTTTTTTTTGGATAGGCATTTATTAAGAACACACCATGTGGCAATACTTTTACCTCATTTGATTCTAACAAGAGGCCTGTGAAGTAGGTACTTTATCTCAACTTTTGCCATTGAGGATTTTGAAGTAGGATGAGATTAAGTTACTTGCTCGGGGCCATACAAGTGACTGAGGCCAGATTTGAACTTAGAATTTTATCATTTTTATATCATTTTTAACACTCTATCCTCTGATCTATTAGTTGCCTTAAAGTAAAGCTTTATGACTGGTTCACAAATTAATCTTCACTTTTGTGAGAAGAATCTTGATTTTTTTCCCCTTTTTTTAAAATAGCTTTTTATTTACAAGTTATGTGCATGGGTAATTTACAGCATTGACAATTGCCAAACTTTTTGTTCCAATTTTTCCCCTTCTTCCCCCCACCACCTCCCCTACATGACCAATACATGTTAAATATGTTAAAGTGTAAATTAAATACAAAATAACTATACATGTCCAAACTGTTATTTTGCTGTACAAAAAGAATTGGACTTGAAATATTGTACAATTAGCCTGTGAAGGAAATCAAAAATGCAGGCAGGCAAAAATATAGGGATTGGGAATTCAATGTAATGGTTCTTAGTCATCTCCCAGAGTTCTTTTACTGGGTGTAGCTGGTTCAGTTCATTACTGCTCCATTGGAACTGATTTGGTTCATCTCATTGCTGAAGACAACCAGGTCCATCAGAATTGATCATCTTATAGTATTGTTGTTGAAGTATATAATGATCTCCTGGTGCTGCTCATTATCTTATAATCAGTTCATGTAAGTCTCTCCAGGCCTTTCTGAAATCATCCTGCTGGTCATTTCTTACCAAACAATAATATTCATATACCACAATTTATTCAGCCATTCTCCAATTGATGGGCATCTACTCAGTTTCCAGTTTCTGGCCACTACAAAGAGACCTGCCACAGACATTCATGCACATACAGGTCCCTTTCCCTTCTTTAAGATCTCTTTGGGATATAAGCTCAGTAGAAACACTGCTGGATCAAAGGGTATGCACAGTTTGATAACTTTTTTTTAATTGAATAGACCACTGGTATGAGAATGGAGGAGGAGGAGGAGGAGGAAATCTCACATTATTATTATATTTTGATGAGTTGACTAATTTTATTGAATTATTTACTCTTTTTTTAAAAAATATTATAACTGATAGTTCCCTTAAAGTTAGAATGTTAGAATAATATATGTAAAATGTAATCAAACTGAAAACAAAAGATTTTTAAAATTTGTTTTAAAAAATAATTAACTTGATAGCTGTGATCAAGTACTTAAAGGCATGTAATATGGAAAAGGAATGCATTTGGGGTGACATTGTGAATTTGAATAGCCCAGAGATCCTAAGTCCTTTTCACAGAGTTGACTGGCATCTCTGGGAGGAATGCATGGCAACAACTCTAGTGCTCTTAAAGAATACTATTACCTCAGGAGGTAAATCTAGGATGATTTTACCATCAGACATATACAGGCTCTATTTGGACAATGCAGAATCCAGGTGAAGTGTAAAGTGCTTAACAAAAGTAGTAAAAATTATTTTGTGTTTATGTTTTTATAAACTTTAAATATTAACCTCTAGAGACAATAGAACCATAATGATAAGATATCTCATTCTGTTTAAGACTTATAATTAATATGAGAGTTCTTGTTTTGTTTCAGCATTTCTTTTGTTTGTAAGAAATAAGTTCTTGAACTACACTTGATTTCTATGGTATATTGAATACTTCTTTTATGCTCCACTCCACTTTGGTGGAAAACTTACAGATGAGTTTGTATCTAAACTTTAAATAATTTGTTCCTGAGATACTGAAGCATTGAGTTAGAGAATAAGATAAAGCAAAAAAATAGTAAGAAAAGATGGGCTAATTCTATTTTCAATAGACGAGAGACTACCTCAACTTAGAACCAATCCAACAAGGTAGGCCTGGGTTGAGAGTAGATGAGTCCTTTTTTTTTTTTTTTTAATTGACTTTTTATTTAGCATGGGTAATTTTACAGCATTGACAATTGCCAAATCTTTTGTTCCAATTTTTCCCCTCCTTTTCCCCACCCCCTCCTCCAGATGGCAAGTTGATCAATACATGTTAAATATGTTAAAGTATAAATTAAATACAATATAAGTATACATGTCCAAACTGTTATTTTGCTGTACAAAAAGAAACAGACTTTGAAATAGTGTACAATTAGCCTGTGAAAGAAATCAAAAATGCAGGCAGATAAAAATGGAGGGATTGGAAGTTCTATGTAGTGGTTCATAGTCATCTCCCAGAGTTCTTTCACTGGCTGTAGCTGGTTCACTTAATTACTGCTCTATTGGAACTGATTTGGTTCATCTCATTACTGAAGATGGCCACATAATCAGAATTGATCATCCTATAGTATTGTTGTTGAAATATATAATGATCTCTTGGTCCTGCTCATTTCACTCAGCATCAGTTCATGTAAGTCTCTCCAGGCCTTTCTGAAATCATTCTGTTGGTCATTAGATGAGTCCCTTTGGGAGGGGGACTGGGTATAATAATCTGGTCCCTGCTGGCCCAATAACCATTTCGCAATATAAGATGTATAATCTCAAAAGTAATATTAAGTGAATATTAAAATTAGGCATTTGTTTAATTTACTTTTGTTTTCATATGCAAAATAATAAATATCCATTTAGATTCTTTACTTTGGCAAAATGAATATAAAGCTAGAGGAGTTTCAAGCTCAAGTGCTACTTCAGATTATTTATTAACTATGCAAATAACTCTCTGCCTCAGTTTCTTTGTGAATAAAACTGATAGACTAAATGATCTTTATAATTTCTCCCAGTTTTAAACCTATAAGCCTACAACCTTTTCATTCCATCCCTTTGTTTTTCAATTTGAACATCCTTTTTCCTACCACAATATAAAATTGGAAATCTCAATATTTCCTCAAATTTTTTTCTAATTTATATTTCATCTTTATTTAGAGTCAACCAAGTGGCACAGTGTATATAGCATTGTCAAAAAGAATCAAGAGTCAAGAAGACCTGAGTTTAAATTCAAAGTACTTAATTCAAAGTACTTACCAATTGTGTGATACTGAACAGATCAATTAGCCTTTGTCTGAGTGAGTTTCCTCAACTTTGAAATGGGAATAATAATAGCACTTTCCTATCAATGTTGTTGTGAGAATCAAACCACACAATATTTGCAAAGTGTTTAGCTCAATGGCTGGCACATAGTAGGCACTTAATAAATTTTTATTCCTTTAGCCACTTCTCTTTCCTACATACTCCTAGTGTCAGTAAATCTACAAACTTTATTATACTCATCTGATAAGCAGAGCTCATAGGAGGTCAGAGATAAATAACCAAAAAATTAAACTTACTTGGCATGTTTCTCTTTACAAAGCCTTTTTCTTTCTGATGACACATGGCTTGAAACTTCTGCCCAAAATCCACAGTATTTCCTGGAACTTCCCAGTTGCTCCTGGAAACCTGTGTCATCCTGCCTTTCACTAGTTGGTTGCATTTTAATTTTTAAAAGGTCTTCAAAAATTGATTTATGTTTTCATTATGGAAATATTTCTTGTGCTTTAAATGGAAATGTAATAAGCATGATATGAAGGGAAGGGACAAGTGAGTACAAGGGAGAGGAATAAAAATTAGTTTAATGTAACATCTCTCCTCTATACAAGCATTTTCTTTGGTAATATATTTCATTTGCATCAGTTTCCAGGAAAACATAGTTATTGTTCTCTACTGTATTTATTTGCTTCTTAATTGAATAGACCACTGGTATGAGAATAGAAGAGGAGGAGGAAATCTCACATCATATATATATATATATATATATATATATATACACACACACACACACACACACACACACACATAATTTCATTTTTGTCAAAATAATTTTCAAAAGACTTGTATTTTAGCTCCAATTGTTTTTCATATCTGATCAATATGGGGGTAAAAAATATCTGAACATAATTAAAGATCATTATCAGAAAGAAATATGTGGAACATCACATTTCAAATGTCACACTTCTTAAATGTATTTTCTTGAATTTAATCCAAAATGCGTTGAGGCTGTATTCATATGATGCCAAAGAATCTGGTCAATTTAGCCAAAAATCATTTCTTTCAACTATTTAGATTAAATGTCTAGATGACTATTTTTTACCAAACTAATTGAGTTAACTGTATGTTTTAGTGTCAAGAAGACAATGTCTAGTCTTTTTAATCTATCATAGATTCTCCTATCCTTAATTAGCCATGATAATTACTTTTCTTGCCTATTGACCCAGAAACTAAAGTAGAAATAGTAGTAGAATCATAGTGTCTTGAAATTTTGGAACTGAAAATATGTTAGATCATCCAGTTTAAACTCATGAATTTATGGATTGAAAAACAACAGCAGGAAAATCAATTATCAAAGATCACACAGCTGATTATCAGCAGACTCTAAACTTTAACTCAGATCTTCTGGCTCCTAATTTTAGATCTTTCTACAATGCAACATTTAAGGTGCTAGTCACATCACCTCCTACCTAGATGATAACAATAGTGTCTGGATTATTTTTCTCAACTTCTAGTCTCTCTCTCTCTTCACCAATTTATCATACACATCATTGTTAGACTTTTTTTTTTTACTAAAACTTTATTTTCTTCATTCACTACATTACTTTAAAAAATTCGGTGGTTCTGCATTGCTGAAAGGAAAACTTAAAAAAAAAATAGGTCTGCAAACTTTCAAAGTTCTCCACAATTCAACTCTAGCATATATAGATAATTCTTACTCCATTTATGCTCCAAAATTAGTCTTCCATCCCAATCAAGTTGTTCAATCACTATCCTCTAAACAAAAGATACACAGTTCAATCTTTTTTGATTAAACTATTTCCTCCCATTTTGCCCCAGAGATCTAGTACCAGTCCTTGAAGGATAAATTCAAATTATACATTCTTGTCTAAGAAATCATCCTTAATTTCATCATTCTAACCATCTCTATCTTCTCTGTCTCTGCTCTAGTAATTTGATACCTAATTATATATTCCCTTCCATTTTTATTTTAAAATTTCAATGTTTCTCTAGTTATTCAGGAAAGGATTTTATGCAGTATAGGAGGAAAATAATTTTATTTTGAGTGAGAGAACCTGAATTTAAGTGATCTACTAAAAACTCAAAACGTTACAAAATTGAATGTGTTATACATGGCAACAACAAGATTATATGATGATCAATTCTGATGGACATGGCTCTCTTCAACAATGAAATGATTCAAACTAGTTCTAATTGTTTAACGATGAAGAGAGCCATGTACACCCAGAGATAAGACTGTGGGAACTGAGTGTGGTTCACAACAAAGCATTTTCACTCTTTTTGTTATTGTTTACTTGCATCTTATTTTGCTTCTCTTTTTTTTTTCTTGTGTAGCACAATAATTGTATAAATTTATATGTATATATTGGATTTAACATACATTTCTACTATGTTTAACATATATTGGACTACTTTCCATCTCGGGGAGGGCATGGGGAAAGGGGGGGAATTGGAACACAGGTTTTGTAAGGGCTAATGTTGAAGAATTGTCCATGCATATGTTTTGAAAAACAAAAAGCTTTAATAAAAAAGTGAAGGTTAAAAATTACCTTTTATGTAATTGGAAAATATGCAATACTGTCAAGTGAAAAGAAGAAAATAAAGTTAATAAAATGAGATAATACCTGTCAAGTGCTTACAAAATAAAATGAGATAATACCCATCAAGTGCTTAGCACAATTCATGGTGGATAGTATTTAATACTTTTCCATTTCCTCCCCAACCTTAAGGAGTGAGAAATCATCAAATTCTCTTTTAGTCATCACCATCTCATTCTTCTGACACTCTTTCCTTCTAAAACTCTCATCTTCTCTCAGTTCCTCTTGGTACCTAAGGATGAATCTGAAAGGGTGCTAAAATGCAAAATATATGTAAATATTTATATGACTAATTCTGCTTTCTATCAACAGCAGTGGATCCACTATATTTTTGACTTTAATATCACAAACTCCAGTGTATTTTGTGCAGAAGTATAAATACTACTTGAAAATATAAAGATGGAAAACAAAATTTAGATCAAGTATGCATAGTTAGGAGATCAACATTAGAAGTGATGCAGTCTTTAGGCAATGGGGGATCTATTCTCAATGTTCCTGAATGAGAGGAGGATGCAAAAAGCTTGGGAAAAAATTCCCAACTAAATTGTTATCCAAAAGAAGGTGGAGTGATGCTAAAAGGACAGTGATGATGAAATCTGTTATTGCTTTTCATTCCTATATAGATCCCCTAGATAAGAAAAACCCTCCTCTATCAAGGTAGGTCAGCACCTTCATTGCAAGTTATATTTAAAGAGCTTTTCCTAGGATTTTAACAACTAGTTGTTCAGGGTCACACAAGTATCAGAGATCATACATGAAGCTAGATCTTTCTTGGAGGCCTGCCCACTATCCATTATGCTACACTTCCTCTCACAATTACTAAGACCACATTCTTGCCTTACTATGTTTTCCAAATTTTTATAAAAATAAATGAGACACATACCTAGAGTAATCTTGATAAAGTTTGAAGAGAGACTAGGGAATTTTCTGCGAGTCACCCACATTCCAAGATCATGGTGTTTCATTATCTTCAAAATTCTTCCCTGGAAGAGTATTAACATTAAAAATGATGAGATTTTGATCATTAGGATAATTTTAGAGAGGCCTGGAGAGACTTACATGAACTGATCCCAAGTGAAATGGACAGAACCAGGAGATCATTATACACAGCAACTACAAGATTATATGATGATCAATTCTGATGGACGTGGCTCTCTTCAACAATGAGATGATTCAAACCAGTTCCAATGATCTTGTGATGAAGAGAGACATTTATATCCAGAAAGAGGACTTTGAGAACTGAGTGCGGTTCCCAACATAGCATTTTCACTCTTTTTATTGTTGTTTGCTTGCTTTTTTTTTATTTTGTCATTTAATTTTTCTTGTGCAGCAAGATAATTGTACAAATATTTATGCATATATTGGATTTAACATATATTTTACCATGTTTAGCATATATTGAATTATTTGCCATCTAGGAGAGGAGGTGGGGGAAGGGAAGGAAAATTGGAACACAGAGTTTTGCAAGGGTTAATGCTGAATCTAAGCATATGTTTTGAAAATAAAAATCTTTACTAAAAAGAAATGAGATTTTGCACCAACAAGTAAGTTAGTATAATTTGAAAATCATATATAATTTCTCAATTGTTACAAAGTTCTACTCTATGCTTGACTCTGGATTCAATTTTTTATCTATCTATATAGCATCTGTCTATATTAAGCAAGTTGAATAAATAGATAGATAGATAGATAGATATAGATAGGTGGATAGATAGATAGATAAAAAAAGACAGAGAGAGAAAGACAGAGAGAGAGAGAGGAAGTGGGAGGGAAGAAGGAAGAAAAGAAGAAAAGAGGGATGGAGGGAGGAAGGGAGGAAGAAAGGAAGGAAAGAAGGGAGAGAGGGAGGGAAGAATAAAGGAAGGAAGGGAAGGAGGGAGGAAGGAAGAGAGGAAGATGAGCAGCTAGATAGTGCAATGGATAGAGCATTAGCCCTGAAGTCAAGAGAGCCTAAATTCAAATCTGGTATCAGACACATAACACTTACTAGCTGTGTGACCCTGGATGAATCACTTAACCTCAATTGTCTTGCCAAAAAAAAAAAAAAAAAAAAAGATTGATTGTAGACATTTTGCTTACATAGTTGCATGTCATGATCCTTGTCATATGATTTTTTTCATGATAATTTGTCTATCATGAATGGATAAATCCATTTGAATAATAATGCCCTTCATTGAGATTGCATTTCCATGTTCCAAGATTTTAGTATAATTAGTAAGGTGAAATCATCAGTGAATAAGAGTATTTGGAGAATCTCAACACTGATAGCTATTTTGGAGTCTAAGTGTTTTGATTGTTTATAAGGCTGGGGGTGGAAATGGGGAGCCGAATGACAATTCTATCCATATGAAATCCAATAACATACCTAGTAGCTTAAGGGAAGCTTTGAGAGCTAATCTCTTATTTTCTCTGCAATGGTTTCTTGATAATAAATGTATCATCAATCTAGGCACTAGTTGTTTAAGAACCAAGCATATTAGCTTGGTGAAAAGGTTATTGTGTGGTATATTATAATAAAAATTTGAGAGATGATGATAAGAATTATAACTACGCCTAAGATATAGAGAGAAACTAAGTTCCAGTGTAATGAATATTGACCAAAAATATGATACAATTTTCATAAAATAAAAATAACATATATGATCATGATCAGGGATCTTTGATTCATAGAAGAGGTCTTTGAATGGGGAGTTTTGAATGTAGGTTGAAAGAGGCATGGAGAATATCTAGATAAAATGTTGCCTAAATACATCATAAGGAAGGACAAATTGTCTATGGATTTGATAGAAACTTATTTCCCTTGGACTCCTGATTCAGTTTGCTTCTTTGTTCAACCAGGCTCTCAAATCCCTATCATCATGGACATTTACAGGGACTAAAGTGTCTAGTATAGTTCTAAACTCATTGTCCACTTTGAGTAATGTATTTCTGCTTCTTTAACATTCATAGTTTCCACAACATTGCTGGTTGAAGGCAGTTCATGAGTTAAATTCTTCTATTTGGATTCTGTATATTTCAGCTCTCATGGTATCAATAGTCACTTTAGGGATCCCTGTTTATATGCTTCAATCTAAACTCCATAGACTAATATAATAATATATTATTAGTACTTCACTATTTAAAATGCCTATTCAGTTTTGTACCTGGGTGACCTGATCCTGAATTAGGAGATACAAATGCTCATAATTATCAGAAATATTGAATAATATTTATCTAAATATAGAAAAAGGCATAAGATTATGTGGGGTTTGTTTTGCATGAAATGGAAAGAAAAGTTAAGGAAAAAAGACACATTCAGAATGCTTAGCCTTTGATGAAGAGCCCAAATTTCTCTAGTAGGTTAAGATATTGAGCTGAAATCTTAAGGTGAATTATTCATTTTTCTTGTCCTAAAAATGATCACCTATGATTGTTTCCCCAAAACTTGAAGGATCATACTACAGGAAACATTATTTTTTCCTTATGTGTATCTCTCCATAAAAGATCAATATGGCTGGATTGAAATAGACTGTCTAGTTTACAGGCATAATAATAGAATAATTCTAAATGCTGAAAATTCAAACTGAAACTTTTGATTCAACCAATCAATAGTTTCTTTGTTCTGGTATATGATGTTTATAACCAATAATCTTTGCTTTGGCTGAGCCAATTCAAAAATTTTGAAAATACTTTGGAATTCTATGTGGAATGGGAATAACTTAATTTCCCAGTGTGGGCAAAAAGTGGATGGCTATAATTATGACAGTTTGGTTGCTATATTTATAGAAAAGGCCTTCATTCCTCCTGAATGATGGGCTTACAATAAGGATATTAAGAACTTTATATGGGAAAATGGATTGGAATGATTCGATTTGATTCAACAAATACTTCTTTATGTGTTGGAATCTTTACAAACTGCTAACTAATTAGAGTTGATCTAATCTTACAAAAAGATGTTTTGGGCAGAACCTGAAACAAGGTACTAAGTAGAACTAATTAATACAAGGCTTGTGTTCACACCTTTACTCATTGGAGTTCACAAGTATGCCAGCTTCACAAAGTAAACTTTCTAACTTCAAGGGAGTTCACACCTCCCTTAAAGCTCTTTGGGCCAGAGAGCACTATGGGAGAAAACCCATAATCCCATTCTCTGAGAAGATTCACATATAAGGCAAGAGAGCTATTCCAGAATACATTTTTTTCCACTTGGCTGGCTGGTCGCAGAGGAGAGTTCAGCTGGACTGGAGAGGAGCAACTCTGGTGTAGACAGAGAGCACTTTGCGGAATTATGCCAGAAACCCTCTCTCCGAGGCAAGGCAGAATATATTCCACTTGGCTGGCTGGTGGCAAACGAAGAGTTTTCAAAGGATAAAGCTACGAGTGAGAGTTCAGTGGACAACCAGATTCATCTTCATCTCACACCACTGTGGTAGGTGGCTGGGCTCCTGCACGCTCCCCACTGAGACCAAGCTGGTCTGAAAGACTCACCAGAAAGCTAGCTGAGCTCCAAGAGAAGGAAACAAGAGATTCATTCCATCTCTGTGCTGGTTGGAGGCTGAAGAAAGCAGAGGCAGAGACTAACGGACAGAACCTTTGGATTTGGAGATATTCGGAGGGCCCTAAGCTAAACCAGCTGTGTTTTGAGAAGAACAAGAACTCCAACATTTGAACTCATAACATTTATGCTGATGAACCTACTATAGCTAAGTGGTATAAAGGGTAGAGTGCCAGACTTGGAGTCTGGAAGACTCATTTTCCTGAGATCAAATCTGGCCTCAGACATTCAGCTGTGTAGTACTGGACAAGTCATAACACTGTTTATTTACCTCAATTCCTCATCTGTAAAATGTGGCTAGAGAAAGAAATGACAAACTACTTCAATATCTTTTCCAAGGAAATGCCAAATAGGGTCACAAAGAGTTGGAAATGACTGAAAAAAAACTTCATTTCCTTCTCTAGTTCATTTTACAGATTCTCTTTAATCATGAAGTAAGTTTATAAGTAACTTTCCCATATATTACAGTGTTGTCTAAAAATAGTAAGTGTGTGAGTAATTTTACAATGGACACATAATAAAATAATAAAGTAAAAAGAACACTGGAAAAAATAGCTGTCAATGGTTTAAAAACTGGTGATTTTAAGTATTTTTTATGCTCAACAGTAACACCAACATTATCATCATCTTAAACACGTAATGTATCACCATACTTATGGAATTTCTCACATTAGCAATGGACAAGATAGACCCCCCCAAAAAAATACTTGACCTTTAAGATTAATATATAGTATGTTATAGCTGATGTTATAGCCATAGATAATCTCAACAATAGCTGTAATCATTAGCCATAGTCATTAGCCATAGTAAAAACTATTTGTGCTTATAGGAAATGTGTCCAGTGATCTAGAAAATCAGGCTTCTGATTTATGACTAAATTTGTAGTTGGGCTCAGAAGGAGAAAGCAATCTATATACCCATCCATCCATCCACCTATTTATCTAAAAAACTGGTTCAGCAGTCTTCTAAATGTCTTTTAGTATCTTATACAAAATAACCTGCTCATTCTCTGTGAGAAACAAATCTTCCTCTCCAGGACTCAAGAACATATCAACATTGATTATACCAAGAGAGCACTTTGTTTCTCTTACAATAGGCTCAATTTGTTCAAATTTAAAAATATATATTCTATTAAAATAGATAATCTCTTTTTACTGTCCTAGTTATACTGGCCACTATTAATGTAGCAAAGTTGTTTTTTTTTTTTCTTTAACACTAGTGTTAGGGATTAACTGGCTAAGCTCTATATTATACTGTTCTAGTTAATCAGAAATAAAAACATAAAAGTAAAATTACATATACATCTACATAGACAAATAGAAGAACATGCATACACAGAAGCAGAACTAATCTGACTTAAAGAATCTGAGGGTTTGATTTGCATGAAGACTATTATGTAAGTCCTAGAGAACAATGCTTTTTTATTCCTATTGCTTGTAATACTTGGCAACCATGAAATGAAGTTCCTAGTCTTTTCAGTAAAAGGATTTGCTTTTGTATGTACAGGTTCCTCATACACAACCACCCAAGAATAGAAAAAGTGGCAATAACCAAAAGATATACATAGACACAAGGAAGTGAAAGTGGTCACTACTCACTGATCATTGATCATTACTCATAGGCCATTGATAGTGATATGACCAATCAATATATCCAGTATAACATTTGATCAACTATATTTTTAATTGTTATTTTCAAAATCATTAAAACTGAATTATAAGGACAGGATGTTAAAGAAATCAGTTTTATTCAATGGGAAAAGGAAATATCAAATCAATTGATGATCATATTATACATTTCTGTGTAATAAATGCCTGCTAAGAAGGTTTTTCATTATTTTTGTTCATTTGTTAATTCAATCGTATTTAAAGTAGTCTAGTATAATTACTCAGTACTTCAAAGAAAATAACATCTCTGTTTTTCCCATGATAAAATTTTTATTTTACATGAAAGACATTAAATTCAAAGCTATTAAAACTTTCTTAAGAAAGGGCTACTAAGTGAGGCAAGTATGATCTTAATCTAAGGATTTTGACCCCACATTTAGTGATCTTTAAATCATACCATATTTGCTAAAGATTGAGCCACATTTTGACTATTTCAATTCAATGTTGTCAATCATGTTAATTGTCAGAAAATGTTTTTTTCCTCATATAAGAAATAACAGTTACAACAACGTAAGCCAAGATAAAATTTTTGTCAAGTTACTTACAAAGGAAATTTAATTAGTGATTGGAACAGTAATACTTTTTCAGATGTGAGGTAAACTTTAACAGGAATGGGGTTAAGAAGTTAAACCAATGTAACAATAATGAGTCAGTGAAAGGCATGTTCTTTTTTCATGGGTATTGTTTAAACTAGAAAAGCTGTCATTGAAAAGAATGGATGTTCTTTGACTCATGGGTGGCAAGGTATAGAATAAGCTTATCCTGACTTCTTAGCCTAAAGGTTGAGGCCTTCTGACAACTTCTCTGCAGCCTTTGGCATGTTTCAGTTATACATGCCATTGGGATTATCATGATGCAGCAATTACACACTCTCTTCTATGTAGATACCTGATTTTTTAAGTCAACTAACCTGTAATTTTAGCTGTCTTCTATTGCTGTCTTTAATCTTTGTTAAGACGGAAATTCACAGTAATAAAGCACTTTAAGAGGATTTTGGACCATATTTTTAATATCTATTTAGGTTATGAGAAAATACCAACATTCTGATGATTGTAGGGTTGAAAAATAAAACACAGTCAGCTAAAGTCTTTTATAAGGTCCTTTATTATTTTCATAATAACTCAAAATGAAGTAATCAATGTTGAAAGAAACTAAAACACTAGAGCTATGTTGTAGCCAAGACAGTGGAGATGATGAAGCTTAGAATGAATTAATTCATCATGAAACTGAAAATGATATTGTTGCTACATAACAAAGAACAGAACAAGTTGCAAAGAGAAAATTACAACTATTCAACCAATTGTATCATCTCCAAATAACTGATCATTTAAAATGTAGGGAATGATACTAAACTGACTTAATTGAAGCATGCTTAATTTTGTATACACACATGCTCAGCATATGAACATGTTTAATTAATTAATAAATAAATAAATGAATGAATGAATGAATAGCATGTCCCTGGGAATGTTTTCCTAAACATCCGTACTTAGAAATCATAAAAAAGAATGTAAATTCCATTTATCTCCCAAGTTATGTACTTAGCAGTGATGAAATTTTTTTAAAAATTGTATGCTTTAAAAATTGAAAAAGAGTACTTTCAAAGTTTTAGATATCTGCAATTATATATATTTAAGTTTATTACAAATCATCATGAAAGATTTTTCCCATAGTATAGAATGATTTGCCAAGTGGTCAATGATGAGTCATTATTATTCTACATTTGCATACTGCTATCCTGTGGAGGAACATATTCAGTCAGAAAGATACTGAATTAGAAATGAGAAGATGAGTTCAAAATCATTTATATGACCTTGGAATTTAACCTCTCTGGACCTCAATTTTCTTATTTGCAAAATGAAGGGATTGGACTTGAAGATCTTCAAAGACCTTACTTGCTGAAAAATCCATTATTCTATATATTTTTAAAATGTGATTATACACTAATGTGGAAGTATAGTACAGTATTAGAGAGTTGTCTGAATCACTGAGAAGTGACTTAACCAAGCATTCATAATCATTATGGGTCAGATAGAATTTGAACTCAGGTCTTCCCTATTCCAAAGATTATCTTCTTTTTTCAAGTCATAAAATGAAGGAATTATTTATATTATTGTATTAAAGTAGATAAAATTATACTAATAATTCTTTCCTCCAAAACAATAGAGTACTGCATTCATCTTTATTAGCCAAATTTTGACATGAAAACCTTTCTTGTAACATGAAATGTTTCACAACGTGAGAGATGCTACTGAAGAAACATAACATTTTGTCAATAGGATCAGCATCAAATATAATTATGTCCAGTATTATCTGTAATCAAAATGCTTCTAAATGCTACATAATCTAATAGATATTCTTCACAGATGTTAGCAAGAAATTATGTGAATCATGAACAAGAAAAAGGTGAAAAATATCTTATTTCCTTTTTCATTCAACAGCACAATTATTTCTTTTTTCTGAAAAAAATTGTAAACAAAATATTTTATCTTTAATCTTCAGGAAGCACTATGTATAAAAATAGCTTATTTTACTACATTACTCATAGGGTAGAATTGAATATTTTGGCAAATAAAAATGGGAATGTTAACATTTATTACATTTTTGAAAATCATGTAAAATTTTTTAAGATAATCTAAGAAATCAAATGGGATTCCACAAAAGAAATAAGTGGACAGAACTAATGTAGATCTTTATACTTTACACTGACTCCTGAATCCAATCCTCTCTTTTTAAATTATATTCAATTATCAGGAATGCCCAATGGGTAGGCTAGTCCTTTGAGAATACATAGCTACCCCCTTCATTTCTTTCTGGACCACTGCGGGGAAAAAAATAGAATATCCAAGTGAAGAGGATTGTCAATGGCATTAAATGCTATAGTTATCAAAAATAAAGAAGAAAGAAAATTCATGAGTGTTAGAGTTCAAATGTTGGAGTTTGTTCTTCTCAGGGCACAGCCGGTTTAGAGGCTTAGAGCCCTTCGGATGTCTCCAAATCCAAAGGTTCTGTCCTTCAGCCTCTGCCTCTGCTTTCTTCTGCCTCCAACAGAGATGGAAGATCTCTCTTATCTCCTTCTGGGGAGCCCAGCCACCAACTTGCCACGGAGAGAGGGCTTCTGGCGTAGCTCCACTGAAATCCGTCAAAAGTGTTCTCTGCAGCAGAGTCGTTCCTCTCGAGTCTAGCGCGATCAGCCAGCCAAGAGGAAAAATGTATTCTGGAATGGCTGTCTCGCCTTATATGTGAACCTTCTGAGAGAATGGGATTATGGGTTTTCTCCCATAGTGCTCTCTGGCCCAAAGAGCTTTAAGGTGTGGACTCCCTTGAGTAAAGGTGGGAACACAAGCCTTGTCTTGATTAGTTCTACTTAGTACCTTGTTTCAGGTTCTGGCCAAAACAACTTCTTGTAAGATTAGATCAACTCTAATTACTTAGCAGTTAGTAAGGATTCCAACACATGAGGAATGAGAAAAGGTGAACAGATTTGTTAAGCTCCTTTGTGGAACATGGGAAAACTAGTTTCTCTCCATGATGTTGATACTGTATAATGAGGAAGAGTTTCACTTGGCTTAGAAGTCAAAATTCATGCCCCAGGAACCATTGAGCTAAAATCAATTGTGCAACCAAGAACAGAAATCTATTTTTTGTGACTATGAGGAGCCAGGATAACTTTGATCTAGCTCTCCCAAGATCATAATGGAACAAAGTTAGAGGCTTTCATTTTTACCTGGCTAAAACATCTTAGTACTCATTCTTCCCCAGTTTTTCTGTGTTTATGCTTTCCTCATCTTAGGTAAATGAGTATTCTAAAATGAAGTTGCCAAGTGTCCTGATGGATATGGAAGAACCAGAGGTTTCACTAGAAAATGTAGCTGTGACTACTGGAAGTGTATATAATTGACAACAGAGGAAGTTTCAAGCAGATGGGATAATATTCATCCAAGGAAAACAGCAGCTTTAGAGACTATGATCTATCAGTAGAGAGGAGTGAACTATGTACTAATAGAGACACTAATTCTGAGAGAAGAACTGAGAGTCTAGTCCAACAGAAAAGTACACCTAAGGAAAATGCCATTAGTAGACCACAAAGGAAAAAAAAATTAGTTTCAATACCAGAAAAGGAGGTACTCCTTTTTGACATTTGTTCTCTAATTTTTTTTCCTCCCTGTTACTGTATTTTATTTTAGTGCCCAGGTTACATACTACATAGTATGTAGTGTGGGAGAGTGCATTCTATTTGGCAGGTGAACGTAGGGATTTTTTGTTTGATTGTTTTCCAAATGTTCTTTCTATACTTGCTAATAAATACTTATTGTAAAAGGTAATCAATTGTAGCCAAAATGATTGCAAAAAGGAAGTATAATAGAGGAGCTAATGACAAGTGTTCACTAGATATGCACATGTTCTTATTGTTATCCTAAATTCTTCAGAAAAATAACAACTGTCCCTCTGGAAACCTGAACTCCCAATGCAATTGGAAGTAGTATCAGAGAAGGAAACATTGGTAGATCGATAGGTAGATAGATAGATAGACAAACACATAGACATAACACATAGACGTGTTTGTGTGTATGTTTATGTATATGTGTATGTATAAGTAGGTAAATGTATACATGCATAAACACATATATGTATGTACCTACATATATGCATACTATATATATATATATATATATATATATATATATATATATATATATACACCTATGCATTATGTACGTATACATGTGTGTATATGATCACACTCATATGAAAGTTCTTTTGATCCAGTGTAGAGTGATGGAATGATGGCTTTAAACTCAGGTCAAATTACTTAATCTCTCAATACCACAAGCAACTCTTTAAGGCAGTTTCTGACCTGCATGAGTTGAAGAAGTTTCCACATTGGTTCCCCAAAAGAACTGAATCACAGTCCCATGACCCATCCCCACAGACCCCCCAAAAAATCTTATGAAGTATGAAGTTATAAAACTGTTATAAAATGTATGCTTCAATTAACACCCATACACACATAGAGAGATATATACATTATATATATATACATATATGTATACATAATTTGATGTATAACATCATTACAGACTTTTAGCTCTCCTTGACCATTCATTTATACACACACACACACACACACACACACACACATACATACACACACACACACATTTCAGTAAATGTGCTACCATATATTCAATGACTGATACTTTTTCCTCACTGTCTTTTCTCTTTAGCTATTCCCTTCAGTACAAACAAACTTGTACATTTCCAAAAGATTCTGGAAAATCTTAGGAAATGGAATCTGGACAACCAATTATCTTATTATAGTAACTTTAGGGAAAATAACTAAAAGAAGTTGAATCATTTTTCTTTCTTCATTTTCCAATTAAAGTGCCCTAATTCTATTTTCGGCCTTGAAACTCAAACAAAACCCCCACATTATTCATTTTATATTTATATTGATTTATTTTTGAGATATAAAATAATCTACTTGCTATTATATGGATTTGGTGATATCATGTTGGGTAAAATCACAGATTTTTGGAGCTGGAAGTTATCTTAGAGATAATTTAATCATGTGTTTTCTTTGCTAAGTTATAGTATATGTCAATAAAATTTATAAATTATATCCCCTGAACTGGAGGAAGAGATAACAATGGGTAAAATTAAGAGAGCTGGGGTGTGCTTTCCTTGGTGAATTCTACTTTGCCACAGTGACTCAAAATTACAAGAGAAAATAAGAGATTTTAGGGCTTTTTAGGAATTGTATGCTATGGTAGATGAATTTTTGTTTTATTCATATCTTTATATTTGTAACCAATCACTGCATTTACTCATTTGAAAATTTCAAAATGAATAAGTTCACTACACATAATGGGAAATGAATATTGTGCCTTACAAAGGAGGATTGATTTTTTAAAAATTGTATGAGTTCAAAGACAAAAAAAAATGGTTTTTGACATAGACTTCTGCTTTCATAAGCAAATTTCTTTTGTGGAGTATGTGCTATTTTAAGAATAATTAATATTGTATTATGCACTTTGCATAATACAATATTAATTATTCTTAAATTTTGTGACCATGCCAGTTTGGAAAGTAAAATAATTCCCTCACTCCTTTGAGCTTTAGAAAGTCAGGTGATTTGTCTTATTGGGAACTAGACCAAAAGTACTAAATAACACTATTAGAGGCATACATAAAACATTATCTGGGAATAATTGCTAAATTGCTCAGGTAGATAGAAAATGGATATGTCTGCTTCAATAAAAGAATTTGTTGATATCCATTGATTAGTTCAGGTTAATAATGCGAATTTGCATAACAATTTAAATATGGTGTTTATCTTGTTTATAATTAATATTTTGTTTTAATTACACTTTTTAAAAATAGCATCCCTTATCCCTTTCCAATCTAGAGAGCCAACTCTTGTAATAAGTTTTAAAAGAAAAAAGAGCAATGGTTCAGCAAAACTAACCAACATCCATTTTTTTCATCTTCTCAAAGCACTTTCACAACTAATACTGCATTTGATACACAATTTATTATGAAGTAAAAAAAAAAAAAAAAAAAGCTTAATTGTGTCAATTGTTAATCTTCAAATAAAATTTAAAACAATTTTGGAAGTTGTATTTCTGACACCTTTCTAAAGCTTCTATAGAAAAGTATCCCATAATACATTGAAATCTCTTATAGAAAAAAAAATTAGTCAATTCAATATAATAAGATAAAATTTTTTGTCATTTGTAAAACATCCAAATGCCAACCATGTACATGTAGACAAAATGAAGTGGAAGATTGGAGCAATTTTCTGGGCAATTCAAGCAAAAGCACATTGGGCCTGAAAACCTTAATAATTGACTCCAATATTTTGAAGTTAGATTTTTTAAAAATTTGAATTAGCTCAATAATTGCCTAACTGTGTTCAAATGCATCTTCAATTAAAGCTACATGAGGCCTAAATACCTGTTCTAGTCTGTGGAAAAACATCAGTCAGTACAAATGTTTGATGTGGTTTACAACAAACAACTCAATATTATTTGCTGAGATGGGTAACACAGTTACAGATAAAATCTATAAATTCAGAGAAACAGCTTGGATTGGTGGATTGAAAACTACCTTCAGAAACAATAAAAAATGAATTCAAACCTTGCTTCTGACACTGTGTGATGCAGGGCAAGTCATTTAATTGACTTGATTCTATATATTTCTGACTCCAAGACTGACCTCTATTAAACATATATGCAAATTACATATTATTTTCTCTCTCCTTCCTTCTTTCCTTTCCTCCTCCTCTTTTCCCTTCCTCTCTTTTTTCTTTTCTATCTCCCTTGCTCCCTATATGCAGTATATGTGTATATATACATATATATCAAAATCTATGTATTTGTGTGCATATATGAATATTACATAATATAATTCACTGATTGATTAATCTTATGATCTATAAAATGCATAAAACAGTGCTAACATAAAAATATTAGAACCCACACAATTTATCTAATAGAAATTCACTGTAAGTCCAAAATTAGAGACAGGTACCTGAGACAAACAAGTTTGACTTGACAGGCTGTTTGTGTGTTTGCTAAAGCTGTCACAAGTAATTCATTTCTTTATTATTATTATTATTATTATTATTGTTGTTGTTGTTGTTATTATTATTATTATAGCTTGTTATTTACATGGTATATGCATAGATGATTTTTCAGCATTGACAGTTGCAAATCCTTTTGTTCCAACTTTTTCCCTCCTTTCCCCCACCCCTTTCCCCAGATGGCTGGTTGACCAATACATGTTAAATATATTAAAGTATAAGTTAAATACAATATATGTATACATGTCAAAACAGTTATTTTGCTGTATAAAAAGAGTTGGAGTTTGAAATGGTGTACAATTAGCCTGTGAAGGAAATCAAAAATGCAGGCGGACAAAAATAGAGGGATTGGGAATTCTATGTAGTGGTTCATAGTCATCTCCCAGAGTTCTTTCCCTGGGTGTAGCTGGTTCAGTTCATTACTGCTCTGTTGGAACTGATTTGGTTCATCTCATTGTTAAAGAGGGCCATGTCCATCAGAATTGATCACAAGTGATCCATTTCAAAAGGAAACTCTAAGCAGATTATGTTGCATTTATAGAAATAGAACAAAAGAAGATTTTTTTTTCATTGAAATACTGTGAAAAAGCTGAATCTATTTAAAAAAAATTTCCAACATGATTCTACAATGGAAAACGAGTCAAAGATGGATAAGAAAATATATTTAATTAAGCCTGGCTCATGTATTTACTACCAAATGAGAATTGGCCACAGAGGAGAAATATCATTCAAAACAAAAACACAAAACTCCCAAAATATCCTACAAATTGAAAAATAAAATTCAAAGTCATGAAACCATTAAACAAATTCATGAATATGGATGTCTTTTATAAAGCTTTCAAAATCAATTATTGTTAATCTAAAGTCTTGATTTCTAAAACATATGAATGCACCCATGATTATGAAATACAAGTCAAAAATCCCCATTCTGTTACAATCCCTGAGTTTAAGAACACCAGTGCTGACAACTTCTTTTAATGATTCCATTTATGTATTTACATCTTAATAACTTTGACTTTATACATCTTTCTTCTTTTGTAACCTGGATGAAATCTTGGCTTCTATTTCTTATTGTGACCATATATTTTAAGACTGCTACATTACTGCCAGTGGCTAGGCAAAAAGGAGATGACCTATCCTTGGAAATTTGTTAACAAACTTTTCACAACCTCAGTGCATGGTGAAACTTATGGAAACATTAAACATGTCTTGTGCTTTTTTAAGAGTAACTACCAAATCTGCAAAGCTCTATTGCTCCCCAGAATCTAAATTGGAATCAAAATGCAAGAACAGAAAAGCTGTTAGATCTACTAATTCAGTGAGCTACAGTACCCTTGAACTGACCACACACACACACACACACATACACACGTGTGTGCACATACATACACATGTATGAGTTAACAGTAATGACATTTAATCATATCTCCATTTACTCCCAAGCTATGCTTCCAGAGTGATTCACATCACACATACATAAAATGCTAAATATAATTATTCCTATCATTATCTATGTAAACTGGAGCCAAAACATATTGAATGTACCTAATAATCTTAAATGTATTAAAATATGGCTAGCTCATCTGCCTGGATCACAGAATAGCTAATTAAGGTATACCCTTGTTTCATTTTTCACAAGAAAAATCTACCTTGGCCATCAGCCAAAGAAAGTAAATTTTTTTTTGTCCACAGTACTTGAGGGAATGGATTGTTTATTCATAAATTCCCCCCATAATTTAATTATCTAAATTTGTTTAAAAGAGAAAAATTTTAAAGATCATTTCATAACTAACAAACAAGGTAGTAGATTTACCTTAATAGCACACACACACACATACACGCCATACACACACACACATACACACACACACACACACACACACACACAAATATATTTCCTACTTGATAAATTTTTAAAATAGCACTTCCACCCCCCCAAAAAAAAAACACCTCTATACATTGAAAAAAAAATTGTAAGGTTTGTATATGCTATATTTAAGAAAGAATATTCTGGATATTTCAGATGGGAAGTGTTTTAGGTTCAGCCAATAAAATAATTGTCTAAATTGAATGTGAATATTTGTCATAATACCCAATTTTCATTGTCAGGTTCTTCCTAAATTTAAAACACAGGTGCTGGGGGCTATGAGATAAAATATAATCTAATTACACAAGCAACAAAGCATTTCCACTTTGGGGGGGCAGAGGTGTAAAGAAATAACTTGGAATCCAGTCACAAGCTCATTATCTGAAAAAGTTTAAAAAAATAAGTGATCAATAGAGGTACATCCTAATTGAATTGTCCACTTCATTTTTTCTATTTTGAGGTGTAAGCAATAGGGTAAATCCTGTTTTTAGCTATGCAGGATGAAAGTCTATTTGAAGTTGGAGTCTATAGCTGCCTTTTCACAGTAAATTGACCTTGCACCATGCAGCCAATGTCATAATGCTCTGCTTTATCTAGGCTGAGAGAGAGAAAATAGCAAATTGCTTCTGCATGATTAGTTCTGCCACTTCAAACGTGTTTCTTCCGAGTTGGCTTCCACACTTACTGCTAGAGATATGTGCCTCTGGGAAACACTAATCTGACTCTGAACTTCTCCAATTTAGTAACCCTGTAATTGCCAGTTTGGAAAGATTCTCTCATAAGGCAAAGATAATAAAGGGCTTATTTTTTTTTTAAATCAGCAGACTCAAAAAGCCAGTAATGGTATTGTATTAATTACAAGAAAATCATTTACTGGGATACATGTGTGTACATATGTACATACATACATGTGTATGTATGTGTGTATATATACATATTGCAATTTTCTTTCTTCATTATAATAGATCTGACATATTGATTTTAAAGTTGAATTTTAAAAACTATCAATATTTAGATGGGTGTGGGTATGAAGATGTTCATAAACTTAAGCAATTTGGTAACATTAAATGGCCTTAAGTAGCCCATAAAATTCTCTCAGTATCACAACAACTAGATTAAAATATAATTAGGAAATGTTTAACAAAATAAATAAAAATACAATATGGCAAAAATGTTAATTTGTGGTTTTGTCAATATGTCATTAGCAATGATCTATTTCTATTTTAATTTGACACCATTAGTTAATAGATAGAGATTATCCTTGAAGCCAGGAAGACTAGGTTCAAATTCTGCCTCTGACATAAACTTTCCATGGAACTTTGGGCTATCATTTAACCTCTCCTTGCTCTATATAACTATAACCCTTTAATAAATAGCAGAGAAGATATTGACCTACTGTGATAAAGATATCTTTCTTGCCCAGAGGTCCTCATAAGGTATTATTCATAAAGATCATAGTTTTAGTCTTTATCCCCATAAATATGTGAAATATATTTTAGTTCACTGATACAATCTCATTTCACAGATTTCAGTTTTATTGTGATATAAAAAAAATCATTAAACATGTAACACACATAACACTCATAATCTGTAGTATACATTATAAAAAAAATTTCTCATTAACTATTCCCAAGCTTCACTTTTATTATTTTAACATCATAATGAAATTTTCTTTAATAAAGCTATGCATCTCATTCCATTTATACATCAGTTAAAGCCACATTATTTTCCAAGGATATGCCACAGTATTTAACACATTGGAGATGCAGGTAATTTGAAATAAGTTCCTTGCATCAAAAAAAGTAGAGAGTATCCTGAAATACGATCTGTTTTCTGGCATGGCACTCCCCTTGTGAATGTCTTTGGATAACAGAATCCCAAATTCAATGACTTAACAATTTAAATAAATGGAAAAACTCAACAATTAATGTTCATATAAAAAATAAAAATATGTTTCAGTATTCAAAAGTTCTAGAAGACTCACTAACAATGCTAAAAACAAATGTACCTGTGGTGTATTGTTATTATTTAGAAGCAAAGGAAATCCCAGGTGTTTTAAAAACTACTTTCATATATTCAACCCTGGATTCATTCAAGGTATAGTAAGCTTTTGAAAAACTGCTAGAACATAAAGTATGTCTGTGTAATAAAATTACAATCAAGAGAAACTGCTGAGATAGCTCAAAATCATAGATTGTCTTGTGCAGTATTTGTTCCTTTAACGCCTATGGTCAAACGAAGTTGTCAAGTCTATTGAATTACATACATGTATCATTCTGAAGGCTTCTCATAATACATTGTGGAGTGAGTCAAAATTTTTTAATGACAGTTACACTGTAAAGTGAAAGTAAGTTGTGTAGAAACAGATAAAATGATCCAAAACGCTCATCAATGTATTGATATTAATTTCCTTAAAAGTTAAAAGTTGAATAGGAATATCATTTTCTCATGCATTATGCTTTCTGGCTGTTCTTGTACTACAGGTGTAAAATAACAGGTATAGGTTTTGTTTTGTTTTGTTTTGTTATTTAATTAGAAGGGGGTAGGGAAGAGGAACACACAATTTGAGTGACAAGAGTTATAGTCAAATGGTGTTTCTGATATTTTTGACCCAAAGCAGATATATCTGTTTAAAGGTAAAGAGAACAGGGAATGTGTTACCTGACAAATAATTCTTTCGATCAAAAGATTCCATGAACCAGTCTGACATATAAATGGCACATGATGTCAACTTCTATTAAAGGCTTTATAAATGATGACAGCACAAAGAAACAATTGCTTTTTTCTCCCCAAGAACTGAGTGTTTTTATTCAATTTGAGGTGTTTGCTGTGTGTCAGGAATGCATGCTTTTCTGGGTAATGAAGAAACTTTGTGATTCCATTATCTTCATAACCTACTTGGAGAATTTGAAAATACAAATCATGATGAAAGATAATTTCCTTACAGAATTTAATTGAATTTAATTTATTTCATATAAGAAAGTTAATTAAATTTACTTTAACATGTATTTTCTCCAACAGGATTTAGTTCTTCAAGTGAAAAAGCCCAACAGTATTCATTTATTTTCTTGTTTTTTTTTTTCTCAACCTATACTAAAATTAAATGTTCACAGCATATGATGCCCACTTGTAGTCTTTAATACGTAAGAATAGTACAAGCATACTATTTTAAAAAATAGATCTTAAGAAGTTCAGCAATGTTAACTCACTCATTCATGTGACTTAATTGATGGAGGGTTATACATTATTAAGAATACAATTCTAATTTCTAAAACACCTCTCAATTATTTTTATTCTTCATTTTTGTGTGGAAGACCAAACTATATTTATTTCATTAAAAAACCTAAAGTCCAGGGAAATTCTGAATTATTTAATATTATAAAAGCTCAGTGTGCTTAACCAGTATTTGAACTTACAATCTTACATTTCCATTTTGTTCATTAGATACAGTGCCATGAGACCAGTCCTACTTGAATGACAGTAAGGTAATGTGAGGATCAGAGTTGGAAATTGATCTCCAACTTTTAAACACCCCAACTTGAGGGAAAAGTTACCTAGAATTCTATGTTCAAACCATTAAAATAGCTTCATTTTTTTAAAGAAAATACAACCTGACACTCATCTTATGATTTTCCTCCTTCAGATGCATGTCTCTTCAAATGATCCTATCTTTACCTATTTGAATACCCACTGAATCCTTGAAATCAATGTAAGCTCCTGAAGAGAAAGTTTTGGTCGCCACTTTTTGTTGACTACACTAGGCCTAATGTGTAGGCCTTACCCTTAAATGATCATTTGTTTTAAATTGAATTGAATTCCTCAAGAGAAGGAGCTATGTTTTATAACTCCCTTTAGTTTCCTTGAGACTTTATTCAGTATTTTGTACACAAACACATAGACACACACATACAATTCTGATTTCTTTGATCCAAGAAACATTTCTTAAATGTCCACTATAAACAAGCCACTATTGATGATCAAAGTAATAAATTTACTAAGGGTCTACTCTGTGCCAAGCACTGGACTAAACAATAAGCATACAAATAGAAAATAAGACAGACCATGATTTCAAGCAGTTCACACTCTCATTAAAGAAGAAAACACAATAAAAAATTCAGCTGCAGGATGGAAAGAACATCTTAAAGGTACAGGGAAGGTTTAACACTTTTGGTATGGTAAGTGTCGAAAAGATATTTCATCAACTGTAAAAAAGGCAACATAGTACAGTAGATAGTATCCCAAATATGGTAGATCAGTCTTGAATTCTGAAGTCTATTCTAGATCCTTACTAGTTTTATGAATATTGGAAAAATCACTTTACTCAGGAGTAATAACATTTTCAATACTCCACAAAGTTACAAGCATAAATATAACAATTGCACTATATGTAAAAGTATTTTATGAATGTTAAATAATTAAATATCAGCTGCTGATCATCCAGTTTTTAGGTGCTAATTCATCAAGCAGGTAGAACAATTTCTTGGATGCTGATGGAGAAACAATCTTTTTGTTATATGATGAAATATAAAAATCTCAGGAAAGGAATGAAACAGTTAATTCATGTTTTTGTTTTGAGACTAGGTTCTCATCTATGGAATTAAATTTAGAAAGAAAAGTAGAAATTGAGGAAACAAAGCAGCCAAAGAAAATTATTTATCAAAGTAACTGTTATGTATCCTGCATTAAGATAAAATTCATAAGGTGTCCCATAATTGAATTATCCTTCAAATACATGAAAGAAGGGCCCATTGCAACTTAGCACTAAACTCAAAGGCTAGAGGAGACAGGCACAACCCAAGGTCTCTGCAGGGAGAAGAGATTGAGAAAAGGCAAGATTTTCCCTGCATTATGGATTGTAATATGAATAGTAATGAGACGTAGCTAAATAAACACATCTATCACCTTCCATTTTCCCAGAAAAGAGTATTTATGACTCTTACTAAAGTAGTATTGATTGTATATAAAGGTGTGGCAAGGATGTGGTAAGGATGTATATTTGGGAATTTAAATAACTTTGGAAATGATAAAACAATAAATTGTATTTCTCTTCTCAGACTTTGCATGAACCGTAGTGATAGGTTATAGGAAGAACTGGGCATATTCCTTGACCGATATTTGATATGAAGCAAAGTGTCGTCTTGGAATTAATATATGAAAACATTGGAGAAACTGCCTTAAAGTTAAAAAAAACTTAAAAAGGAATTGTTGATGTTTAGGAGTTTGTTTTGTTTTGTTTTGTTTTTTATTTTGATGGGTTTAAAAAAAAAAAACTTTAAAGAAGATATCTCAATGTTAATCCAAAATATTGCATTTATAAATGCTAAGTTGTAAGAGACACAAAATATTGAACTTACAATTTTCTAAGTATTTTAACCAAAATATGTGCTGTCTTAAATAAGTATGTGGGTTCACTAATTATATTAGAGAAAAGGTACAATTGATTTACCTACTGGAAGGAGAGAGGCTTTGATTGTGAAAAATCTCTGGCATGCTTCGACTACATTTTTCCAATAAATTGAAAATAAGATTGACAAATACAAAAGTTTATAAAATTTGAGAATAAGAAGAGACAAAAATCTACTTCTCTGTTTTCCAGCAAACTAAAATATATTCCCAATTTTACAGATAATGCACCTAAACAAGAGAGGGTTAAGTAACTTGCTCAAAAACACAGAGCTAGTTAGTGAGAGAAAGATAAGATTATAATTCAGATTTTCCCATTCCCAGGACAGTGATCTTTTTACTTTGTAGTCATCTGCCTCTGTTGCCTGACAAATGATATTAATTGTTTACTGATAAAATAAATTGGTGGTATGAACCATGATGTTTCACAACATATTTTTTTGCTTTAAAAAACTTCTATTATACTTTGTTCAGAGATGATACTTCTAATTCATTTTGTTTTCAGTTTCTCTGTTCAAAATTTAATCCTTCACATATAATTAACACATTATTTAGTTTGTTTAAAAAACAATTTCTATTGATATATTAAATTATGTTTCACAAAAATGTTAATAACATACTTTTAAGAAAGCTTTTTCAGTAATTGTTATAAAATTAATTATAGTGACAGTTTATTATTTATGGAGCAACTGAAATTGTACAGAAAACAATGTGTTATAAAGGAAATAACACTGGTCTTGGAGGCAGGAGTCATAAAATGAATGCATTATAAGCATCAGAAACAGCCCGTTATGTTTATTGGAGCATAGATGTGGTGGAATTTAGCACTTTTGTCATAGCAGAGGATTTATTTTTTAACCCAAGAGATTTCACTTCTGGCCTTTTGCTTTAACTTTTGGTTTATCTTTAAAAAAAAAAAGTTAAACTCTGGCTGGACTACTTATTTGAAAAGTACAGAATAACTAGGGAACAAATCAACACTTTAGAAATCAGTGTTTCCTACTCTACAATGCTAAGTAGAGCCTTTATGCAAAGTGAATAACTCTAAGGGTGAAGATATCCTCAATGATCTAACTCCTACTTGTAAGCTGAAAATCAGGCATAAGAAGGCCAATTGCCAGATAATGCCATTCCTCTGCAGCTTGTGTACAAACTGAGAGGTTGAAGTGCACCCTTTCAGCACCAGGATTCTTTTCCAGTAGCTCCACTCTCCTTTTAAAACTTACACCAGGGAAAGTAATATTGCTACAACCTCTTAGCATTCTTTTTCACGCTCCAGCTCTGCAGACAAGCATATTGTAACTTGTAGAGTGTCCCCTTCATCAACACATTCCAAGCTGGTTTGGCTTGGTAGAATCTAAGCTTGTGACTGATGACAGACAACTCAAATCTTTTAAGAGAACTTAAAAAAAGGAATAAAGAAAAGTGGGTAAAAACTAGCATGTCAGATCACACAGTGCTGTGGACCACTTTAGCTGAGTAATACAATTCTCTAGAATGGAAGAAGTTACAATGATAACCTTGCTGAGAGTGATAACAGAGGACAAAGATGTCTCTTTTAAATGTGTAACTTAGTATTATCAGCACTGTTAATTCCTCTGTTCATTTTAACTCTTCAAATGTGGCAGTATGGATTTCACTTGGCACAGGACAAGTTTATCAGTAAGGTCCAGTGCAATATGAAGGCAGAACTAAAAGGGGTGAGGGTAGAGAATGTGTTGCCTTAGGAAAAAACTCAATAGTGTATTGTTTAGTTATCTACTAAAATCAATAATGAAATGAACTGAAAATATTAAAATATTAAAATGTATTAAATATGAAAATAATATGAAAATATTAGCCCAGAAAGTTCTTAATCAAATAGGAAACATCTCTTCTCTAAGTCATGAGCTTGAATCCAGGTTGCCAAGTTGAAACTTCAAAGCCATTTCTCCTCAACAACTGTCTAGTGGTCTTGAAAAAAAAAATTATGATATCCACCTTCTTCTAAATGGTAATTATTCCTTGCACAACCATTGCCTTCAGCATACACCCTGAGCAATAAACCTAACACAACCAATAATCAATTCACATAGTTTAAGCCTAAAAAATCCTAAAACATTTTGTCTTAAATATCAAAAAATAAATAAAAGTTGAAGGAAGAATTATTTTTGCTTGAATTCTCTAAGCATTTGCCTTATTTTTCTGTTATACTTTGTGAATGTAGATGTAGAATGTAGACATAATCGAAAGAGTATGTCAGTTAAATTAGCTTAGAAAGCATATGTAAAAGTCTTTAGTGACTACTATACACTTTCCATAAGAGATTACTTTTAATTTTGGAGAAAATATACAGTTATAGGCATTATTGAAGATAGAATTGAAAAGGGGAATTAGGGTAATTGGACTTTACAGTTAGAAGTTACTCATAGATCATTAACATCAAAACGAAGTATTTTACTTCTAGGAACTTCTTCTTAGGTCTTTTTGTCTAAGACAAATCCTCTATAGTTGATTTCCACATTGATTTTTTGAAATAAATTATGATGAAGAAGACTTTCATATATGTTGTTCTAGTTAGCTGGAATTTCTGCCAGAATCCTGAGGATATTAGTCCACATACAAAACACATATATAACATTAAAAACCTAATAGTGAATTGAGTTCCAGAATATCATAAAACATTTCATAATAAAATATTTTCATATATTGTATCAGATATTTCTTTGGATGTATATTGTATCTTATTTACAGCCAAAAATATTTCCATATATATTTAAAATAGTTATAGTAAAGTCTAATTGGTTAATGATATGGATCAAAATCAAAGTCTCTTTTTCAAAACAAAAATTGCAGGAAAAGATCAGGGAATCAGTCAAGAAGTAAATAAATGCTTAAGTCTGTCAGGTGCTATACTGAGAGATATACAAAGAAAGCCAAAATAACTCTTGCCCTTGTGAAGCCCACATTCTAATGGGGGAGAAAACATGTAAATAACTAAATAGATACTAGAGAGATATGGAGTAGTATTACACAATCTAAACAGGTAACATACAAGCACTTAGGAAATGAAAGAGCTGAAAAAGAATGGGCTGATAATCTCCAAAAGATGCACCTTGAGGTGTCTTGAAGCATTTTGGGTAAACTTAAAAGGAGAAAGTGGGAAGAGAGAGAATTGCAGCCATAATGAAAAATGCAGCTACTGCAAAGTAAAGGAAATAGAAGATGGGGTATCCTATATGAAAAAAAAAAAAAAAAGAGAGCAGGCCAGTATAGCTGGATGATAGAATGTGTGAAGGGGTTAAAGTGTAAGAAGACTGAAAAGGCAGGAAAGAATTAGGTTTTAAAGAATCTTAAATGTTTAAATAATGGATATTTTACTCTAAAGATTATTGAAAACACTCTTTTATTCTCTTATTTAGATTTAGGAATAGAGGCTGTAGTTATGATTTCATTGATATTAGAAGATCAAAGGAAAGAAGGAAGGAAGGAAGGAAAGAAGGAAAGAAGGAAGGAAGGAAGGAAGAAAGAAGGAAGGAAGGAAGAAAGGAAGGAAGGAAGGAAGGGAGGGAGGGAGGGAGGGAAGAAGGAAGGAAAGGAGAGAATGAGGGAGAGGGGAAAGGAAGGGGGAAGAAAGGAGGGAAGAGGATGGGGTGTTCTATTTGAAAAAAAAAAGCAGGACATTGTAGCTGGATGATAGAATGGTGAAGGAGATAAAGTACAAGAAGACTGGAAAGGCAGGAAAAGAGCCAGGTTTTAAAGGACCTTAAATGTTAAGTAATGAATATTTTACTCTAAGAATTATTGGAAACATCCTCTTTCATTCTCTTACTTAGATTGAGGAATAGAGGCTCTAATCATGATTTCATGGATATTTGAAACTTCATAGAAGGAATTTGCTCTATCAAAGCAAGTCAACCCTTCTTTGTATTTATAGTCTTGGTGACAAGTCTTTTTTTTATTCTTGAGATTGATGTTACATGCTTCACAGTCATAGTATCATGAGATGAATTTTTTAAAAAGTAAGTCTTTGTTACAGAGAGAAATTAGTTAATTTAAAATACTGTACAAATTTCCAAAATGCAATATAAACTTCATCTTTCTTCATTGTCTATATGCAGTATTTGGTCAAAATATATACAAAAAATATATACCTAATGAATCACTCTGTTGCCTGTCCTTCTAATCCCCTACTATATCCTAGAAAATAGAAATTCTCTACTATTTTTCCTTTGCCACCACAAGATATAGTGAATCAGGAAGTATTTCTCTGCTGGGTCCCAACAATTCTGGCTACACAAAAAAATAAAGAATCACCTTTACCTCTCCCATTGCTTGTGATACTGAATTCCCAGTTTGCCTGAGTGCTTTCCATAACCCTATTTCCTGTTCTCTTATCTCTATTCATATCAACACTATCCCTCCTACAATCCACTCCAACTCAGTCCACCCCTTCCATTGTCCTGGGTGGAATTTTCATTTTATATTTATAACCTTACTAAGGAAGAGAAGAAAAACAAAGTAAAAGAAAGAGAAAGGGACATTCATTTGCCAAACATTATACTAAGTGTTTTACAAATATTATTTCATTTAAATCCCTCAACTGTCGTATAAGATAAATACCATTATGATCTCCTTTTTTACATTTGAGGAAACAGACAGATAGAGGTTAAGAGACTTGCTGAGGAACACAAAGCTAGTAAATTTCCAAGGCCATTAAACTCAGGTCTTTCATAATCCAGATCCACTGTTCTAACCACTGCAAAGTCTATTGAAAACACTGAGGTAGAAGAAAAATTAGAGGTCAATCTAATCCAACTCCTTCACTTTAAAGATTAGGAAAATGAGATTCAGAAAGGTTAAGTGATTTACCTATAGTCATACAATTAGTAAGTGTCAAATTCATAATTTAAATTCAAAATTTTATTCTGGTTGTTTTGTTGATTGGTTGTTGGTGTTTGAGGGAGGTTTTTTTGTTGGCTTCCAAATCCAGCATTTGAACCTCTATAGAGAATAAAAATTCATTTCATTTTATATTTCTTTCTCTCATGCTTCTTCCAAATTTTAACTGCCATGGAAGGCACAAACTATTGCATCATTGACCATTTTCTTTAGCAGTAGCTATACCTATGCTCATATTTCCCTTCTCCTAAAGCATTGGTTCCTCAGGAAAAATTAGAATACTTCTTCTCTCCCCCTCCCCCCATTGCTACCTCAAAACTCTCCTGTCACTATTAGCATGTAACTAGTTCTCCTTTGAAGTTCACTCTACTAAAATAAATCATCTATTCCAGATAGTTTTAACAATTATCTATCTATTGGTCCAATATTTTCTCTCCTTTTTAAAAAGGAATTTAGTATCTGACTCACAATTCAACTTTCCACTCAGACTAGTATAATTAGTAACAACATTCACTATTGTTACAACAGCATCATAAATTCCAGGTTTAAATTCCCATTTTTACCACCTTATATCAATATAACTTTGAGCAAGTCACCTGACTTCTTTGTCCTTCTGTTTCTTTGTCAGGAAATGAAAGTATTGGACTGGAGCCTAGCTTTTTAAACTGTGGCTTGTTGACCCCATATGAAGTCTCAAAACTGATTGTGGGGGGTCACAAAATTATGATTTATTTTCAGTTGTATACCCATTTTACATATCTGGGATCACATGAAAATTTCTTGGGCAAAAAGGAATTTCATGAATGGAAAAAGTTTAAGAAGCTCTGGACTAGATGATCTGTAAAGTTTTCTTCCAGCTCTAAAATCTATTATACTGAAATTTTCAACCATATTGATCCTTCTTCCTGTTTACTTAAGACCAATGACTTGCCCCTTTAGTAAAAAAGATATGTCACAAACTTGGTCAAGTTAGAATGCATTTTTCTTGGAATGGATTTTTTTTCAACCCTACCTCATAAATTTGCTCTATTCTTTTAGGACATAATTCAAGAACTATCTTTTACAAGCTGTCTTTCTTATAAACTACCTTGTCTTTAACTACATGCATATTTGCATTTATTCATTTTACTGTTTATATTTATATTTACACTTGTCTGCCCCATTAGAAGGTAACCTTCTTCCCAAGTAAATATGTCTTTCTTTGCGCATGGTGGTACTTAATATATATTTGTTGACTGAATGATCACCCATAAATATTCAATTTTTATGATGGAAAATTTTTTGTTATAGAAGTCTTAGCAGATTTAATCTCCTAATCTTTCTAATTATCCCTCTTCCAATTTCATCCACAAATGAACGATTTTAGTAAACTCTCTTAAAACTTATTTTTCCTATGAAAATGCTCCTTGCTCTTTTATTAATGATAAATCTCATATCTTTAGCTGACAAGTTTATATCTTAAATTGAAGTCACAGTTTTTCTGCAAGATCTTTCTGTTTGACAAAGAAATCATGGTTTGCTAAGATTTATGGGAAGAGAAACTACAGTATAACTAATGTGAGTACTGGGCTTTTTTTGGACACTTCACTATGGCCAATCAAATTATATTAAACTTTTTTAGCCAGGAAGACTTGAGTTCAAATCTTACTCTAGGTAAACCCTCTAACATCTCTGTGTCTCATTTTCTTCCTCTGTAAAATGAGGAGTTGGACTCCCTGATAACAAACAACCCTTTTAGTTTGGGCTTGCTGTTGACTCCATGGAAGAACATACCACCTGTTTTCTCTCTTTGGATTGAAAACTCCTTAAGGGTTGAGACTGTTCTTTTTATTATTTGTATCCCCAATGCTTAGCATAATGATTGTTACATAGTAGGCATTTATTAAAAGTTTTCTAAATTTAATTGAAATTTATTCATCTTTTTTTCTCCTATCTAATCAATAATATGTTCAATTTGCATGTCATCAATAATATATTTAAATAGATAAAATGGACAATTTGTCTTTTAACTATGCTGGGACCTGGGATATAAAAAGAAAAAAAGAAACGACCCCTATTATTAAGGCTCTTAAATGGTCTAACTTTATACAAATAGCTAATTCAGAAATAATTAAATATTGAATTGTTTTCTACCTTTTAACAATACAATGAATAACATCTTTGAATATATTAATGCTGTTATAGATAGCAAAGAAAAAATAACTTTTATATAATTGGAATGGTAATCTGCTTTTACTTTCTCATCTTGAAAAACATTACCTAGGTCATTGTGATTATACCTATTTTTTTGAAATAACTTTTGTAACTGAATTGTTTCAAATAAACACTAAAAGCATATGATTCTTGTTTGGTATTTTAATTGAAAATTATATGTGAGGGGGCAGCTAGGTGGTGCAGTGGATAGAGCACCAGCCCTGAAGTTAAGAGTTCCTGAGTTCAAGTCTGATCTCAAATACTTAACATTTCCTAGCTGTGTGACCCTGGGAAAGTCATTTAACCCCAATTGCCTCGGCAAAAAAAGAAAATTATATGTGAAAACACCAGTAGCTCTAAGTCAAAGTCACATCTTTAAATGTATGCAATGAGTGTCTTATTTTAATTTCCATAAAAAGTCTTGGTTTTTAATTTGTGTTTTAAAATGATGGTCAATTGTGATTTTCATGTTTCATTCCTGTGGTCACTTGGCATTCCATGTGGGCTTGAAATTTTAAAAAATGGCCAATCTATCTACACACCTCCTGAAAAAAATAATGGAAACATCTGAGACTTTTGAGCAAGTTCATTATTACATGAGATATTTTACTATACCAAAGAATTTTTCATTTGGAAATAAGAAAGCACTTTTACCCTGAGTTCTTTCACTAACAATGGGAAAACATGTCAAACTCTTACAATTTCCTCTAAAAGTTAAAATACAATAAAAATTTCCTTCAAGGTGAGTAAAAAGTGAGTAGGTAAAACAAGCTACTGTAAAATGACAGCTAAAAATGATTTTAGACTAGCTTATACCTTTATTCATTTGTATGAGGTAAATACTTAAACACTGATTCTTAAAGGATCAAAAATCCATAAATCAGTAGGGAGTAAAAGAAATTGGTACAGATAATTTCTAGAAGAGTTGTAATTATTACATATACTCTAGGTCTGCTAAATATTTAATTTATAAAAGAGACTTTGGGTACTATATATATTAAAATATATATATATATATTTTAATCCTTTTAGGAAACTGAAAATGAAAAAGTTCTAGTTTACCAGTGTCTGTATTACTCCTGAGAAATATTAAATACCTTTCAAATCATGAACTCTATCAAGTTTTTTTTACAACATTTTTTTAACAGCATTATCCTTATACTCACTTCTGTTCCAATTTTCCCCCTTTCTTCCTCCACCCCCTCCCCTAGATTGCAAGCAGTCCTATATATGTTAAATATGTCGCAGTATGTGCTAGATACAATATATGTGTGCAGAACCGAACAGTTCTCTTGTTGCACAGGAAGAATTGGATTCAGAAGGTAAAAATAACCTGAGAAGAAAAACAAAAATGCAAACAGTTCACACACTCATTTCCCAGTGTTCTTTCTCTGGGTGTAGCTGATTCTGCCCAGTATTGATCAGTTGGAACTGAATTAGATCTCTTTGTCAAAGAAATCCATTTCCATCGGAATACATCTTCATACAGTATCGTTGTTGAAGTATATAATGATCTCCTGGTTCTGCTCATTTCACTTAGCATCAGTTTATGTAAGTCTCTCCAAGCCTCTCTGTATTCATCCTGCTGGTCATTTCTTACAGAACAATAATATTCCATAAGATTCATATACCACAATTTACCCAACCATTCTCCAATTGATGGATATGCATTCATTTTCCAGTTTCTGACCACTACAAACAGGGCTACCATAAACATTTTGGCACATACAGGTCACTTTCCCTTCTTTAGTATTTCTTTGGGATATAAGCCCAGTAGTAACACTGTTGGATCAAAGGGTATGCACATTTTGATAATTTTGGGGCATAATTCCAGATTGCTCTCCAGAATGGTTGGATTCATTCACAACTCCACCAACAATGCATCACTGTCCCAGTTTTCTCACATCCCCTCCAATATTCATCATTATTTTTTCCTGTCATCTTAGCCACTCTGACAGGTGTGTAGTGGTATCTCAGAGTTGTCTTAATTTGCATTTCTCTGATCAATAGTGATTTGGAACACTCTTTCATATGAGTGGTAATAGTTTCAATTTCATCCTCTGAAAATTGTCTGTTCATATCCTTTGACCAATTTATCAATTGGAGAATGGCTTGATTTCTTATAAAGTAGAGTCAATTCTATATATATTTTGGAAATGAGGCCTTTATCAGAACCTTTAACTGTGAAGATGTTTTCCCAGTTTGTTGCTTCCCTTCTAATTTTGTTTGCATTAGTTTTATTTGTACAAAGGCTTTTTAATTTGATATAATCAAAATTTTCTATTTTGTGATCAGTAATGATCTCTAGTTCATCTTTGGTCACAAATTTCTCCCCCCTCCACAAGTCTGAAAGATAAACTATTCTATGTTCCTCTAATTTATTTATAATATCATTCTTTATGCCTAAATCATGGACCTATTTTGATCTTATCTTGGTTATACGGTGTTAAGTGTGGGTCCATGCCTAATTTCTGTCATACTAATTGCCAGTTATCCCACCCATTTTTGTCAAATAATGAATTGTTATTGCAAAAGTTACGATCTTTGGGTTTGTCAATGACTAGATTGCTATAGTTGACTATTCTATCTTGTGAACCTAACCTATTACACTGACCAACTAATCTATTTCTTAGCCAATACCAAATGGTTTTGGTGACTGCTGCTTTATAATATAGTTTTATATTATAGGCCACCTTCATTTGATTTTTTTTTCATTAATTCCCCTGAGATTCTCAACCTTTTATTCTTCCATATAAATTTTGTTGTTATTTTTTCTAGATCATTAAAACATTTTCTTGCAAGTCTGATTGGTATAGCAGTAAATAAATAGGTTAGTTTAGGGAGTATTGTCATCTTTATTATATTCGCTCGGCCTATCCAAGAGCACTTAATATTTTTCCAATTATTTAAGTCTGACTTTATTTGTGTGGAAAGTTTTTTTTTGTAATTTTGCTCATATAATTTCTGACCTTCCTTTGGTAGATAGATTCCCAAATATTTTATGCTGTCAACAGTTATTTTATGGAATTTCTTTTTGTATCTCTTGCTGTTGGGTTTTATTGGTGATGTATAAAAATGCTGAGCATTTATGGGGATTTATTTTCTATCCTGCAACTTTGCTAAAGTTATGAATTATTTCTAATAGTTTTTTTAGTAGAATCTCTGGGGTTCTCTAGGTATACCATCATATCATCTGCAAAGAGTGATAGTTCAGTTTCCTCATTGCCTACTCTAATTCCTTTAATCTCTTTCTCGACTATTATTGCAGAGGCTAGTGTTTCTAATATAATATTGAATAATAATGGTGATAGTGGCCAACCTTGCTTCACTCCAGATCTTACTGGGAAAGGTTCCAGTTTTTCCTCATTACATATGATGCTTACTGACAGTTTTAAATATATGCTCCTGACTATTTTAAGGAAAAGTCCATTTATTCCTATCCTCTCAAGTATTTTTATTAGGAATGGATGTTGGATTTTATCAAATGCTTTTTCTGCATCTATTGAGATGATCATATGGTTTTTGTTAGTTTGGTTATTGATATAGGCAATTATGCTAATAGTTTTCCTAATATTGAACCAGCCCTGCATTCCTGGTATGAATTCTACTTGGTCATAGTATATTATCCTGGGGATGATTTTTCTGTAATCTTTTTGCTAACATTTTATTTAAGATTTTAGGATCAATATTCATTAGGGAGATTGGTCTATAATTTTCTTTCTCTGTTTTCAGCCTACCTGGTTTAGGTATCAGTATCATGTCTGTGTCATAAAAGGAGTTTGGTAGGACTCCTTCAATCCCTATTTTTTCAAATAGCTTATATAGCATTGGAGTTAATTGTTCTTTAAATATTTGGTAGAATTCACATGTAAATCCATCTGGTCCTGGGCATTTTTTCTTAGGGAGTTGGTTAATAGCTTGTTCTATTTCTTTTTCTGAGATGGGACTATTTAGGATATTTACTTCTTCCTCTGTTAATCTGGGCAAGCTATATTTTTGAAGGTATTCTTCCATTTCATTTAAGTTGTCGAATTTATTGGCATAAAGTTAGGCAAAGTAACTCCTAATTATTGCTCTATTTTCCTCTTCATTAGTGGCAAGTTCTCCCTTTTCATTTTTAAGACTGACAATTTGATTTTCCTCTTTCCTTTTCTTAATCAGATTTACTAAGGGTTTGTCTATTTTGTCGGTTTTTTCATAGAACCAACTCTTAGTTTTATTAATTAATTCAATAGTTTTTTTTTTTACCTTCAACTTTATTGATCTCTCCTTTTATTTTTAGAATTTCAAGTTTAGTGTTTGACTGGGGGTTTTTAATTTGTTCCTTTTCTAGCATTTTTAGTTGCAAGCCCAATTCATTGACCTTCTCTTTCTCTATTTTATACAAGTAGGCCTCTAGAGATATGAAATTTCCCCTTATTACCACTTTGGCTGCATCCCACACATTTGGGTATGATGTCTCATTATTGTCATTTTCTTGGGTGAAGTTATTAATTATGTCTATGATTTGCTGTTTCACCCAATCATTCTTTAGTATGAGATTATTTAGTTTCCAATTATTTTTTGGTGTTCTTTCCCCTGGCTTTTTGTTGAATGTAATTTTCATTGCATTGTGGTTTTAAAGGGATGCATTTACTATTTCTGCCTACTGCATTTGAATTTGAGGTTTTTATGTCCTAATATATGGTCAATTTTTGTATAGGTTCCATGAACTGCTGAAAAGAAAGTGTACTTCTTTCTGTCTCTATTTCGTTTTCTCCAGAGATCTATCATATCTAACTTTTCTAATATTGTATTTACCTCTTTGACTTCTTTCTTCTTTATTTTGTGGTTTGATTTATCTAATTCTGAGAGTGCAAGGTTGAGATCTCCCACTATTATAGTTTTGCTGTTTATTTCTTCTTACAGCTCTCTTAATTTCTCTTTTAAGAATTTAGATGCTACAGCATTTGGTGTATATATGTTTAATATTGATATTGCTTCCTTATCTATGTTACCCTTTAGCAAGATATAGTGCCCTTCCTTATCTCTTTTAATTAGATCATTTTTGCTTTTGCTTGATCTGAGATCAGGATGGCTATCCCTGCTTTTTTGACTTCACCTGAAGCACAGTAGATTTTGCTCCAACCTTTTACCTTTACTCTACATGTATCTCCCTGCTTCAGGTGTGTTTCCTGAAAAGAACATATTGTAGGATTCTGGCTTTTAATCCATTCTGCTAACCGCTTCCTCTTTATGGGGGAGTTTACCCCATTCATATTTATGGTTAAAATTACTAATTCTGTATTACTTGGCATCTTGTTAATCCCTGTTTATGCTTTTCTCCCTTCTTTTACCCTTACCTCCCTTTCCAGTATTAAATTTGTGAGCAACACTTGCTTCTCACAGCCCTCCCTTTTTAGTATTCCTCCCCCCGTCTTAGAGTTCCTCTCCTTATCTTACTTCTTTCCCTCACAGTTTACCTATTCCCTTCTGTTTAGCTTATTCCTTCCCTTTTCACTTTTCCCTTCTCACTTTTCAATGAAGTGGGAGAAGTTTCACCATAAATTGAATATGTCTAAAATTTTTCTCTTAAAGCCAATTCTGATGACAGTAAGATACCCACTATATTCATCCCCCTCCATTCTTTCTCTCACATATAATGTAATCTCTTCGTGAGTTGTAGTACCCCCACTTTACCTTTTTTCTGGTACAATGTCCTTTCTACCTCTAGTTTCTAAAACAAGGTATACATGTATTCTTTATACATCCTTATAGCAGAAATATAGTTCCCAAGATTTCTTTTTACTTTTTAAGGTTTCTCTTGAGTTCTATATTTGTAGAGCAAACTTTTTATTAAGTTCTGGTTTTTTCATCAAAAATAGGTGAAATCCGCTTATATCGTTGAATGACCATCTTCTTCCCTGGAAAAAGATGCTCATTCTGGCTGGGTAGGTTGTTTTTGGTTGCATACTGAGTTCCTTAACCTTTTGAAATACCATATTCCAGGCCCTTCGATCTTTTAATATGGATGCTGCTAGATCCTGGGTAATCCTTATTGTGACTCTTCTATATTTGAATTGGGTTTTTCTAGCCACTTGCAGTATTTTTTTCCTTTGTCTAAGGGTTCTGGCATTTGGCCACTATATTTCTTGGTGTTTTGATTTTAGGATCCCTTTCAGTAGGTGATCGATGAATTCTTTCAATGTCTATTTTACCTTCTGTTTCTATGACTTCTGCGTAGTTCTCTTTGATAATTTCCTGGAAAATAGTGTCCAGGCTCTTTTTTTCATCATATTTTTCTGGGAGTCCAATAATTCTCAGATTGTCTCTCCTGGACCTATTTTCCAGGTCTGTTGTTTTCCCAAGAAGGTATTTCACATTTTTTTTTCCCATTGTTTGATTTTTTTGGTTTTGTTTGACTGATTCTTGTTGTCTCCTCAAATCATTCAATTCCATTTGTTTGATTCTGATTTTCAATGGAGTATTTTCTTCACTCACTTTTTTAAATATCTTTTTCTAATTGTCCAATTGAGTTGTTTTGTTCTATGGAATTTTTTTCCATTTCACTAATTTTATTTTTTAGAGAGCTGTTTTCTGTTTCCAATTCACTAATCCTATTTTTCAAGGATTTGATTTCTTTATCCAATCTGTCTTTAAATGAGTGGGATGACTTCTCCAGATTCTCTTGCCAAGCTTCCCTTTCCTTTTCCCATTTTTCTTCTAGCTCTCTTGTAAGAGCCTTTTTAATTTCTTCTATGAGGTTCATCTGTGCTGAGGAACAGATGATTTCCTCCTTTGGGGATTCACCTGCAACAATCTGTTTTTAGTCTCCTCAGGATTTAGAGTGTGCTCTCTATTCATATAGAAGCTGTCAATGGTTAAGACCCTTTTCAATTTTTTGCTCATTTTGTCAGAGAAGAATCAAAGACAAACTAGCAAAGAAAAGAAGAAAAAAATCCCAAATGGAATCTGCTTTTTTTGGGAGGAGGGGTTGGGTGGTGTTACCGAGCTTCCTCTACTGACTATGGGAGCCAGCAGCGAGGCACTAGCAGGACTGTGCTGCACCTGTGCTCTGAGACTCAGAGAACGTGCTGAGACACTGTGGGGGAGGGGTGGCCTGGTCCCGAGAGACTCCAGCTGTTGAGGTTGTATTCTTCACCCCCGGTGTTTTTAGCTTCTCTGCTGGGCTACTGACTTGCTGCCAGGGCAATATATCCAATCCTGTAGCAAAGCTCTCCCCACAGAGACAGCTGAGATCACACCCCACCTCCCTCCAGTCTGCTTGGCTGTAAGCTGCCTGCCGGGCTCTTGCTACTGCTGCCTGCCCTTAGCCTGCACCTGATCTAAAACCATCCCCACCCTCGAGTAAAAACAGACCTGTCCTGCCAAATTTCAAGGATGCTTGCTCTTGGTAACTATTTGTGGGTTTTTTTTTTTCAGTCAAGCATTAATTCAGAGACTTGTAATGAAATGGATTCTGAGAGAAAACGCGGAGCTTACACAGCTGTGTGCCTCCTCTCCACCATCTTGGCCGGAAGTCCCGAGGCTATTTTGGAAGACTGGATTTTAACTCCTGGCTGCATTTGAGATGATTATTATTTGGAACTGAAACTAAGGCTGCCTCCAGAAGTCCCCCTCTGAGAAACCTGCTCATATTATACAAAAGAAGAGAACACCACAAATACCCATGTAAACTAAATTCCCATGATCATACAAAGATCATAGCTTCAGAACTAGAAAGGACCATGGTTGTCATTCAGTCCAAAACCCCATTTTAATGAGAGAATTACATTGAATCTTAGAATATATTAAAATCCAGAAAGCTTAAATGATCTGCAAAAGATTATAGTGGAAGCAAATAACAGATCCCAGATTCAAACATAGGATTTTGACTACAAATCCAGGGATGTTGACTTATATCCAAGCATATAATAGTGCAAGCATTAAAGAAGGAAAGTATAAATTTAAGTTTGGGGTAATATCATGATATAGATGACATAAAGATAGATAATATAGTTGTGAATAAGGATGATTTATATGTATATGTAGATAAGATAGAGACAGAGAGATAGAGAGTCAATGACAGACAGGGACACAGAAAGAGAGACATAAACACAAACAGAAAGATAGAGACATCTTTCTTTCCCTAAATAAGTGAATAGCATGATATATCTCTTTCTAGGTAACATAAGCAACCAAATAACTATTTCATAGCTCCTTGCCATCCAAGTGATAATAATTGTTAACATATATAAAGGGCTCCATGCTTTTTAAAGTACTTGAACATTCAGGATTTCCCCTAACTCCCATGAAAACCATGTGATTAGAATTTGAAATGTTGTTCTTCCCATTTTTATGTATCATATATATGTATGTGTGTGTGTGTGTGTGTATATATATGTATATACATATACATATATATACACATATATATAAAATATGTATATATGTGATATATATATACATATATATGATAAAGCTTAGACAATGAAGTATAGAGACTAGCTCAAAGTATGTGAGTGGCAGCATTAAAACTATCTCTAAGTTTCAAAATTCCAGTAATTTTAATTTTTCTATAAAACAAAAACCAAGTGATATTGTAGAAAGAATGATGAATTCAGAGGCATACCAAGATTTAAATCCATACAATCTAGTGACAAGTCCATACTACCCAGTGGACAAGCCACCTAAGCTCCCTAAGCTTCCATTTCCTCAACTGGAAAATGTAGGAGTAAGACTAAAGACCTTTGGGGCTCCAGATCTATTATCCTATGATCTATAAAATAAGTAAGTCAGACAAGATAATTTCAAATTTTTATTTTAGCTTTCAAAATCATAATCTGATGGTATATTTGTAACCTATAGAAAATCATTTCTCTTTTCATTTGATGGAAATGAAGAGATGACAAGTATTTAGAATTCAAAATTTAAACCAAAAATAAAGTTAAAGATTATTTTTGCATATAATTGAGAAAAAATAAAATATTAAATTATTTTTAAAAGCTTATAATCCAATTGTACCTGTAGCAACTCATTCAACTTCAATTGCCTCCTATTTGATATAGCATTGAAACATATAAGAGTTGAACTTGCTTTCCCAAAAGAAAAGTCAGTGTCATTAAGCTTTATGTCCATTTCAAAAGCCAGAGGGGATCTTCATATTATGAGCAGAAAAATAGAACCACTCAGATTTGATGCAATATGAAAGTACCTGATACATGATTTACAATTCAACTGAGTTAATTCCCAAGGTCACAAACCATTTGGTTACGCCTAAAAAGATGGATTTAACTTATACAAGCACTAGTTACATGCCTCACTAGCCGGAATCTGAATAAATCCTTAAGACATAGCAGTATCTACTTTTCTTATATAAAGAAACAATCAAACTGATAATCTAATCTCATGTGTCAAGACTGAACTGTCTTTCCTCATTTTCAATTTTATAAAGATTTGTTTGCATGCAAATAGGAATAAAAGCATTCACAGTATAATGCTTTCAGCAAAAATAATAACTGCATACTAGGGACACCTACTGTCTCTCCTGAGCAAGAAAGCAAGGCTGCCTTGGCTCTAAATAACTCATCCCTGTCCACGCAAATGAAGGCTTGAGTAAAATATGCAAGTTTTTTAAATTATTATTTTAATATCTTCTTCTTTGAAATCCCTTTGTACCTAATTAGTATATATGTCAGATCCTCTCCAATATAGATAATGATCATACCCATGGAAGTATATGCTGTAGATATCTTGTAAAATAATTCTCTACTTTGAAAGATGTCACCTTGTGGTGCACTAAAGCAACAGCCATTCTTTTTTTCTTTCAAAGGCCTTCTTGAAGAGAACATTCTCTTTTTTCATAGCACTCTTAGAAATGATCAAAGGGAAATTGACATGTTCCCATCCTTTTTTACAAGTTAAAAACTTTAAATAATATCTTTTTTAGAGTCATTACAAAAATACATGTTGTTTTCAATAACCTCGCCTACTTGTACAGATTTAAAAATCTTACTGTTCTAAAATATCATTTCTTGAAAAAAAAAAGAGTATCTACTTAGTAACATTGCTAGGCATATGGGTCTATTCCTCTATTCCTATTATTTCACTAACATTCCTGACTAGAGACATTATGATATAATGGAAAGTGCACAACATTTGGATATAGGACTGGGTATTGGACCTGTGATTTCAGTGGCATAAAGAATTCTCAGGTAAGGAAACTCTGCTAAAACAGATTAATACCTTCTCTGCAATATAGACATTAAGAGAGTTATCTAGAGCACTGAGAGATTAACTGACCTGCCCCATGTCACTAAGCCAGTGTGACAAGTAGCACTTGAATCACTATCTTTCTGGCTTCAAGTTTGCGTTCTATTCTCAATACCATGTTACTTCTTTATGTAACCATGATACTCTTACATATGTAAGCTGTTATAAAAGGGAAGCATAATTAAAAGATAAATAGACCTAAAGTAATATAAGACTCAGGTTTGCAAGCTTCCTCTGACACTTACTTGTTATGCACCTATGAGTGTCATGCACCTATGAGTGTCATTCACGTTTCTGAACTTTTCAGATTTCTCATCTATAAAATAGAGTGTGAAAGTACCTGTCATTATTTAGTGTGAGCAAAGGCATCAATAAAAATCTTTTAAAAGATTTTGGGATAGGAGGGCAGTTAGATGTCTTAGTGGATAGAGCACTAGCATGAAATTAGGAGAGCCTGAGTTCAAATCTGGCCTCAGACACTTAAAACACTAGCTGTGTGACCTTAGACAAATCATTTAACCCCATTGTCTCACCACCAACAACAAAAAAGACTTATAGAGTTTTCATTGTAGAGTTGTTGCAAAATCAATGGTATAAGGCATGGCCAAACTTTAAGCAATATGTTATGATTGTTGTTATTATTAATCATTTCCACTTTTTTATGGAGTTCAGATATAAGCAATTTTAGGACAGGATTGCCAGACTGCAATTATTATTTTTATATTTAATATCTTATGCATAAACTGAATTCTGTAATATAAAAATATATATTTATATTACATATATTGTTTTGTATTATATATATATATAAAATAAAATAAAAGTCCTCAATAGCTTCACTGAAAGCATCTTTAATACAAATCTAATAGTAGATATGATGACCAGAAATTATATGCACTTCATCCTATTTGCACATTTTTAGCTGGCACAGATCACACAGTATCTGAGGCCATATTTGAATTCCTGTCTTTCTGAATGTAGGCCCAACACTGTACCCGATGTACTATTAAGCTATTTCTATGAGTATTTAGTACAGTGATTGCTATTAAAATTTTCTTTCTTAATTTTTTTATAACTCAGTGTTGTGTTAATGTTTGTAGGCTACATTGTTTTTCCATTTTGTTGCTTAAGTTCTCTGGGACATTTTTGAGTTATTTCTTTTTCTTTTTTCTTTCCTTTTTTTGTGTAGAATGGGATTTGTCATTTGTCAGTCTATGAAAGATAGTAAGCAAATGATGAATGATTTTTAGCTTTCAATTCATGGTTTATAAATGAATTATACCCTACAGTGATGTGCTGCACAGTTTCTGTCATTTCCTGGCATAGTCTACATAGATCACTGTATCCAATTTGTAAAAGATAATGTATTGTTCATTTCTGGTAATGATGACGTGGTTCTGAATTGCAATCATAAACCCATCCATTTCCATAAACAAATCTGTACAATTCATTCATTTCTTTAATACTTCTTTATTGACACATTTCTGGACACATTCATATGGATGTTACTTATAGAAGACCTTCACATTTCACCCTTGGCTCCCATAGATTCCACTGAGACATATATTTCTTTTGGTTACATTTAACAAATCCAATGGCAACTATCTCTTATCAGCTTTGACTATTACAAAGTGAAATAACATATCCTTGTTGCAAATATATTTATGTGTTTTTTAAAGTGTTTATTACATTCTCTAACAGGTGTCCTCAAACTTTTTATATAGGGGGCCAGTTCACTGTCCCTCAGACTGTTGGAGGTATAGACCAGGCTATAGTAAAAACAAAAACTTTGTTTGTGGGCCTTTAAATAAAGAAACTTCATAGCCCTGGGTGAGGGGGATAAATGTCCTCAGCTGTTGCATCTGGCCCGTGGGCCATAGTTTGAGGACCCCTGCAATATCTATAAATCATCTTTCTCCTTTCTGGTATGAAAATCATTATTTTTCTATAGCATCCTCAGGTTAATGGGCTCTGTGTTTCATTAATATTGTATAGGCTTTTGTTAAAATGCTATCTAAATCAGTTTTAATACATTTTTCAGTTCCAAAAGTAATCAATACTGATATTTCATGGGTATCAATTGCTTTAAACTTAAGTTGATTTGAGTTTTAATTTCAGCATAGTAGCAGGTCTCATGTATTTACTTACAGCTTTTACCTTATTAACTTTATACTCATTCTGTCTTTCCTCAAAAAGACCAAGATATTTGTAAGTATTAGCTTCATCTATTTGTTCAATGTAACCTCTGATTCAAATTCAGAACAACATAGTAGAATAGGAAAAAAAAGGTGATTATACATAGAAACTGCAAATCTATTACCTACAACTTATTATTCCTTATATATATTATATATATAATAAAGTTATCATGCAATTGTCTTTTCCTCCTTTGTTTCTTTGCTCCCCACTCCTTCTCTAGGAATGGTTACCATCAAACACAAATATGTGTGTTTGCATGTATGTACATTTGTGTGTGTGTGTGAAGTCATTCTATATATCTGTATGTTTCTCTGGATGCAGATGGTATCTTCCTTCATATTTTTTGTGATGACTTTGTGTATTTCTAATCATAAAAATTACTTAGTTACTCAAAGTTGTTCTTTAGATCAATACTGTTGTTATGGTATACAATGTTCTCCTTGTTTTATTCATTTTGCTCTTCATTATCTAGTGTGAATCTTGTTCTTTTCTAAGATCATAGAGCTCATTACTTATAACACAGTAGTATTCAATCACAATCAGTAAAATAAGTTTTTTGCTACCACAAAGAGAGCTATTATATAAATGTCAATAATTTTGAGGGAAATAATTTAATCAGAATGGAATTGAATATATATTATGTTTGGGTAAAATTGTTGTTTTTATTATGTTGGCCCTATGAAAAAATAATATTTTTCCAATTAATCAAATCTGCTTTTGTTTTAAAATTGTTTTGTTTTGTTTATGGTGTTATCATATAGATCCTGAGTTTGTTTAAGGAGGTGTACTCCTAGACATTTTATATTGTCAAGTTATTTTAAATGAGATATCTCTTTCTCTCACTTCTTACAAGGTTTTGTTTGTGATATATAGGAATGCTGGTGATTTTTTGTATTTTATTTGTTAATATCCTGCCACTTTTTAACCTTTTGTTTCAATTAATTTTTTAGTTAAATCTTGGGAATTTTCCAAGTATGTCATTATACCATCTGCAAAGAGAAATAGTTGTATTATCTGATTCCTTATTCTGATTCTTCCTATTTTTTACTTCTCTTATTGTTATTACTATGATTTCCAATACAATGCTAAATAATGTTAATGACATTAGGCATATCTATTTCATACCTGATCTTATTGAGAAGATTTTTGGTTATCACCACATAACAAATAATTCTTGCCAATTATTTTAAATAAATGGGTTTTTCATCAATTTAGAGAAAAACTCATTTATACCTATGCTTTCAATAGCTTTTTTTTTAAATAGAAATGAATTTTGTATATTATCTAAAGTTTTTTTCTGTATCTATTGATATTACTATGTCATTTTTACTTTTGTTATTTATATATAAATTAATAGTTATACTTATGTTAAGCCAACTCTTTATCTTAATAAAAAAGGCTTTAATAAGTAATAATAATAATATCCCTTCTGCCCTTTGTAACTAAAATTCTTGAGACTATCTATATTAGATACAAAACATCTATGAAACCTGTCCATACATAGATGTAATAGATATGCTGATTAAATGTGCAATAAGATATATAAACTAAAATGCCTCCACTTCCTCTCCTCTCACTCAATTTAAAAATTTTAACTGTATTTTAATACTAATTTATTTTTCTAAATACATGCAAAGACAGTTTTCAACATTCACCTCTGCAAAACATTGTGTTCCAAACTTTTCTGTCTTTTTCCTCTAGACAGCAAGCAATCTGATATATGTTAAACATGTACAATTTTTCTAAACATATTTCCATATTCATCATGCTGCTCAAGAAAAATCAGATCAAAAGGGAAAAAAAAAGAAAGAAAAATAAGACAAACAAACAAACAACAACAAAAACAAAAAGTCTCATCCTCTTTTTAACCCCTTACAGCCTGGCTTTTGATTTCATCATTCCATAGAAATTGCTTCTCTAAAGTTGTAAATGATCTCTTAATGTTCAAATCCAATGGTCTTTGCTCATTCTTCTTGGCCTCTCTTCATTCTTTGAAACTGTTCATCATCTCCTTCTCCTTGATAGTCTCATCTCTAGTTTTTGATATTTCTGGTTTCCCTCCTTCATGTCAAACCATTCTTTATCAGTACTCTTTGCTAGATCCTCATCAGGTAATATCTTTTAATCACAAGTATCCCAAAGGGCGCTATCATATATAGTCTTCTCTTCTATCTCTAGGCTATTTAACTTGATGATCTCATCAGTTCCCATAGATTAAACTGTCAACCCTATACTGACAATTGTCAAAGGTACGACAATCCTACCTTAACTATATTTCTGCTATAAAGATATATAAAGAACACATGTATACTTTGTTCTAGAAACTAAAGGTGGAAAGGAAATTGTACCCGGAAAAGGGTAAAGTGGGGGTACTATACCTCATGAAGAGGCAAAGGAAACCTATTATATCTGATAGAAAGAATGGAGGAGGATGAACATAGTGTGTAGCTTTACTGCCATCAGAATTGGCTTAAAGAGAAAAATATTAGATATATTTGATTTATGGTGAAACTTCTCCCACCTCATTGAAAAGTAGGAGGGGAAAAGTGAAAAGGGAAGGAGTAAGCTAAGTGGAAGGAAATATAGAAATTATGAGGAAAAGTGGTAAGATGGGGGAGGAACTCTAAGGTGAGAGGAGGGATAGTAAAAAGGAGGGCAATGAGAAGCAAGTAATGCTCACAAGTTTAATATTGGGAAGGGGGATAAGGGAGAAGAAAGGGAAAAAAGCATAAGCAGGAGTTAACAAGATGGCAAATAATACAGAATTGGTAATTTTAACCATAAATGTGAATGGGATAAACTCCCCCATAAAGAGGAAGCGGTTAGCAGACTGGATTAAAAGCCAGAATCCTACAATATGTTGTTTACAGGAAACATACTTGAAGCAGGGCAATACATACAGAGTAAAAGTAAAAGGTTGGAGTAGAATTTACTATGCTTCAGGTGAAGTCAAAAAAGCAGGGATAGCCATCATGATCTCAGATCAAGCAAAAGCAAAAACTGATCTAATTAAAAGAGATAAGGAAGGGCACTATATCTTGTTAAAGAGTAGCATAGAAAATGAAGCAATATCAATATTAAACATACATGCAGAAGTGATGTAGCAACTAAATTCTTAAAAGAGAAATTAAGAGAGCTACAAGAAGAAATAGACAGCAAAACTATAATAGTGGAAGATCTCAACTTTGCACTCTCAGAATTAGATAAATCAAACCACAAAATAAAGAAGAAAGAAATCAAAGAGGCAAATAGATTACTAGAAAAGTTAGATATGATAGATCTTTGGAGAAAACTGAATGGAGACAGAAAGGAGTACACTTTCTTCTCAGCAGCTCATGGAACATATACAAACACTGACCATATATTAGGACATAAAAACTTCAAACTCAAAGGCAGTAAAGCAGAAATAGTAAATACATCCTTTTTAGATCACGATATAATGAAAATTACATTCAATTAAGAAGCCAGGGTAAAATGGACCAAAAAATAATTGGAAACTAAATAATCTCATACTAAAGAATGATTGAAACAGCAAATCATAGATATAATTAATAATTTCAACCAAGAAAATGACAATAATGAGATGTCATACCAAAATGTGTGGGATGCAGCCAAAGTGGTAATAAAGGGAATTTTTTTTTTTAATCTCTACAGGCCTACTTGCATAAAATAGAGAAAGAGAACAATCAATGAATTAGGCTTGCAACTCCCCAGCCAAACACTAAACTTGAAATTCTAAAAATAAAAGGAGAGATTAATAAAATTAAAACTAAAAAAACTATTGAATTAATAAAACTAAGAGTCAGTTCTATGAAAAGACCAACAAAATAGATAAACCCTTAGTAAATCTGATTTAAAAAAGGAAAGAGGAAAATCAAATTGTTAGTCTTAAAAATGAAAAGGGAGAACTTGCCATTAATGAAGAGGAAAATAGAGCAATAATTAGGAGTTACTTTGCCCAACTTTATGCCAATAAATTCGATAACTTAAATGAAATGGAAGAATACCTTCAAAAATATAACTTGTCCAGATTAACAGAGGAAGAAGTAAATATCCTAAACAGTCCCATCTTAGAAAAAGAAGTAGAACAAGCTATTAACCAACTCCCTAAGAAAAAATCCCCAGGACCAGATGGATTTACAAGTGAATTCTACTAAGCATTTAAAGAACAATTAACTCCAATGCTATATAAACTATTTGGAAAAAATAGGGGATCGAAGGAATCCTACCAAATTCCTTTTATGACACAGACATGGTTTTGATACCTAAACCAGGTAGGTTAAAAACAGAGAAAGAAAATTATAATGTCCCTAATGAATATTAATGCTAAAATCTTAAATAAGATATTAGAAAAAAGATTATAGAAAATCATTCCCAATATAATACACTATGACCAAGTAGGATTTATACCAGAAATGCAGGGCTGGTTCAACATTAGGAAAACTATTAGCATAATTGACTATATCAATAATCAAATTAGCAAAAAACATATGCAGGATACAAAATAAATCCACATAAATCCTCAGCATTTTTATATATCACCAATAAAACCCAACAGCAAGAGATACAATGAGAAATTTCATTCAAAATAACTGTCAATAGCATACAATATTTGGGAATCTATCTACCAAAGGAAAGTCAGGAATTCTATGAGCAAAATTACAAAACACTTTCCACACAAATAAAGTCAGATTTAAATAATTGGAAAAATATTAAATGCTCTGGGATAGTCCAAGCAAATATAATAAAGATGACAATACTACCTAAACTAATCGATTTATTTAGTGCTATACCAAGAAACTATTTTAATGACCTAGAAAAAAATAACAATAAAATTCATATGGAAGAACAAAAGGTCAAGAATTTCAATGGAATTAATGAAAAAAAAATCAAATGAAGGTTGCTTAGCTATACTTGATCTAAAACAATATTATAAAGAATGGTCACTAAAACCATTTGGTATTGGCTAAGAAATAGATTAGTTGATCAGTGGAATAGGTTAGGTTCACAGGACAAAATAGTCGATAACTATAGCAATCTAGTCTTTGACAAACCTAAAAATCCCAACTTTTGGGATGAGAATTCATTATTTGACCAAAACTGCTGGGAAAACTGGCAATTAGTATGGCAGAAATTAGGCATGGACTCACACTTAACATCATACACCAAGATAAGATCAAAATGGGTCCATGATTTAGGCATAAAGAATGAGATTATAAATAAATTAGAGGAACATAGGATACTTTACCTCTCAGACTTGTGGAGGAGAAAGGAATTTGTGACCAAAGACTAACTAGAGATCATTATTAATCACAAAATAGAAAATTTTGATTATATCAAATTAAAAAAGCCTTTGTACAAACAAAACTAATGCAGACAAGATTAGAAGAGAAGCAATAAATTGGGAAAACATTTTATAGCCAAAGGTTCTGATAAAGGCCTCATTTCCAAAATATATAGAGAATTGCCTCTACTTTATAAGAAATCAAGCCATTCTCCAACTGATAAATTTTCAAAGGATATGAACAGAAAATTCTCAGATGAAGAAATTGAAACTATTTCTAGCCATATGAAAAGATGCTTCAAGTCATTATTAATCAGAGAAATGCAAATTAAGACAACTTTGAGATACCATTACATACCTGTCAGACTGGCTAGAATGACAAGGAAAGGTAATGCGGAATGTCGGATGGGATGTGGGAAAACAGGGACACTGATACCTAATGGTTGGTGAAATTGTGAATACATCCAACCATTCTGGAGAGCAATTTGGAACTATGCTCAAAAAAGTTATCAAATTGTGCATACCCTTTGATCCAGCAGTGTTACTACTGGGCTTATATCCCAAAGAAATCTTAAAGAAGGGAAAGGTACCTGTATGTGCATGAATGTATATGGCAGGTCTCTTTGTAGTGGCCAGAAACTGGAAACTGAGTAGATGCCCATCAATTGGAGAATGGCTGAATACAGAGAGATTTGTAGTAAATGAATATTATGGAATATTATTGTTCATTAAGAAATGACCAACAGGATGATTTCAGAAAGGCCTGGAGAGACTTATACAAAATGATGCTGAGTGAAATGAGCAGGGCCAGGAGATCATTATATACTTCAACAACAATACTATATGATGATCAATTCTGATGGACCTGGCCATTTTCAGCAATGAGATGAACCAAATCAGTTCCAATGGAGCAGTAATGAACAGACCCAGCTACACCCAGCAACAGAACTCTGGGAGATGACTAAGAATCATTACATAGAATTCCCAATCCCTATATTTTTGCCTGCCTGAATTTTTGATTTCCTTCAAAGGCTAACTGTACAATATTTCAGAGTCTGATTCTTTTTGTACAGCAAAATAATGGTTTGGTTATGTATACTTATTTTGTATTTAATTTATACTTTAACATATTTAACATGTTTTGGTCATCCTGCCATCTGGGGGAGGGGGTGGAGGGAAGGAGTGGAAAAATTGGAACAGAAAGTTTGGCAATTATCAATGCTGTAAAATCACCCGTGCATATAACTTGTAAATAAAAAGCTATTAAATAAAAAAAAATAAAACTAATGCAAACAAGATTAGAAGGGAAGCAACAAACTGGGAAAACATTTTTACAGTTAAAGTTTTTGATAAAAGCCTCATTTCCAAAATATATAGAGAATTGACTCTAATTTATAAGAAATCAAGCCATTCTCTAATTAACAAATGGTCAAAGGATATGAACAATTTTCAGATGATGAAATTGAAACAATTTCCACTCATATGAAAGAGTGTTCCAAATCACTATTGATCAGAGAAATGCAAATTAAAACAACTCTGAGATACCACTGCACACCTGTCAGATTGTCTAAGATGACAGGAAAAAATAATGATGAATATTGGAGGGGATGCGGGAAAACTGGGACACTGATGCATTTTGGTAGAGTTGTGAATGAATCCAACCATTCTGGAAAGCAATCTGGAATTATGCCCAAAAAGTTATCAATCTGCACATGCCCTTTTATCCAGCAGTGATATTACTGGGCTTATATCCCAAAGAGATACTAAAGAAAGAAAAGGGACCTGTATGTGCCAAAATGTTTGTGGCAGCCCTTTTTGTGGTGGTTAGAAACTGGAAAATGAATGGATGCCCATTATTTGGAGAATAGTTGGGTAAACTGTGGTATATAAATCTTATGGAATATTATTGTTCTGTAAGAAATGACCAGAAAGATGAATACAGAGAGATTTGGAAAGACTTATATGAACTGATGCTTAGTGAAATGAGCAGAACTAGGAGATCATTATACACTTCAACAACTATATTGTATGAGGATGCATTCTGATGGCAGTGGATATCTTCAAGAAAGAGAAGATCTAATTCAGTTCCAACTGATCAATACTGGGCAGAATCAGCTACACCCAGAGAAAGAACACTAGGAAATGAGTGTGAACTGTTTGTATTTTTGTTTTTCTTCTCAGGTTATTTTTACCTTCTGAATCCAATTCTTTGTGCAACAAGAGAACTGTTCGGTTCTGCACACATATATTGTATCTAGGATATAATATAACACATTTAACATGTATAATAGTGTTTGCCATCTAGGGGAAGGGGTGGAGGGAGGGAAGGGGAAAGTTGGAACAGAAGTGAGTGCAAGGGATAATATTGTAAAAAAAAAATTACCTATGCATATATACTATTAATAAAAAGTTATTTTAAAAAATAAAATAAAAACCTCTAATAGCTAAGGAGACCAAAAAAATCATCTTACAGAAGATAGTACTTGATTTGAAGTTTGAAGGAAGTCAAGGATGCTAAAATATCTAAGTCTATGATTTTATGATATATTGAGATATTTATATTATATTCATATTTATATAGACAGTTAGGTGGTGCAGTGGATGGAGCATCAGACCTAGACTTAAGAAAACTCATCTTCATGAATTCAAATCTGGCCTCAGAAAATTACTAGTTGTAAGACTCTGAGCAAATCACTTAAGTCTGTCTCAATTTCCTCATCTGTAACATGAAGTAGAGTAGAAAACAGCAAATCATTTATGTATCTTTGTCAAGAAAACCCCAAATGTTGTCACAAAGAATTAAATGTGATTGAAATGAATGAACAATTATGTGTATTTCTATCCACACATTTTATGGAATCTTATTAATGAATGAAAATAGAAACATGCCATATTTCAATAAAAACTATGTGAATGACAAATAATAGAGAACGAGAAGCATATTTAATTGAATTTCTGATATTGTAACCTTTTTCAAAAGCCAGAATTTAAGTTCTGTTATTTCTGATTATTAATAGTCCATGTAAATACTTGGGCACTTTCAAGGTTTTCTGATCTCATCCATTTGTATACTCCTTCTTTTAGGATGGTCACAATCTAAGCAGGCTTTTCTGTCCAAGTTTCTCCATAAATCCTCCAAAAGATCTCCCATTGCAAAGGACACCTCCTCTTGGCTTTCTTAATAAATTGTTTCTTTTTCCATATATATCCTTTTCTCAAAAATTAGAAATTGAATTAAAATAATTAAATAGTAGGATTTTGTTGTTATGCAGGATTTAAACATTTTAAGTGGCCTTGATAAAAGACATTTACTTCACATGTTGACCTAGATTCTCTAATTGAGTGCAGTTTGTTATGAGAGAAACAAAGTATGAATTCACCATGTGGCATAAATTTAATGCAGATTTGTTATCATACGTTACAAGTATTCTGTTAGAATCAATACTTTTTTTGTTTCTCTTTTCAGTTAACAATGCCTGATCTATTTTTAAGTCACTTCTCACCACCTCTATCACTTAACCAATTTTGCTGATCTCAAACAGGTGATGGCAATGACAAAATTAAGGATCTTATCTTACAACAGAATACTTTGTATTGCTGTCTTCTTAGTTGTTATCTAAAAGTATTATATGAGTATTGAAAGCAACTATCAACATGAGAATGTTATCTGGAAAGTAACAATAGTGTAAGCTATTATAATCATTTTCATCTTTGCTTACATGAGTTTATCCATTCCTTAACAGTATAATCTTCAGGAAATGAACCCCAAAAAGATATTGTAGAGAAGATTGGAAGTATAAAAAAAGAACCACTTAGGGGGTCAAATGTCCCTAGGAACCAAGGTATGATATCAATCAGCACCTAGGGAAAGGAGGCAAAGATCAAAGAAAGCAAAGTACAAAAATATATATTATCTATTTCACTTTTTTCTTTTTAGTATAGGGATCTGCATGCTACTTTCAACCACATTTTTATTTAAATATGGTGCAGTTTTGCTGTCCTGCTCCTTAGATATAAGCTCTGGATGTTGAGTGATATGATGACAATTTGAAAGACTGGAGAAGAGGCTCAAGTCCTGTGTCTGATACATGCTAGTACCATGATCTAGGGAAATCACTTTATCTCTCAGTATCCCCAGACAGTTATCTAAGATATAAATGACATGGTTACTAGGAATCATCATCATCATCATCATCATCATCATCATCATCATCATCATCATCATTCTAGGACTACAACAACAATAGCAAATACAAATTCACACAAGCCAGTATATTTGGCTCTTTTAAAAGCAGTCATCTCCATATTGTTAAGTTAAATGAAAATTACTACTAAATTACTATTCTCTCCTCCCATGAAAATGCAAACACTATAATTTAGGGTAGAAAGTAGTGAGGATTAAGATTTCACATGTTTTCTTTGGTTTCCATCATTTCATAATAAGGAATGGTATTAATACATTAGTCACAGAAACATTTTTATATAGAATATGTCTTTTCATATAGAAATGCCCTTCCTTAAGGAAACTATATATATATAGACACACACATATATGTGTGTGTATGCATGTATGTATATGAAACATGTATACTAGGGGACTTATTTACATGAAAAATGGTCAGTTCCTTCTAGATCCATTTGAAATGCAAGAAAAAAAATAAAAATAATTGCATATTTGAAGTATGGTATGTTATTAGAAAAAGAAAAATAGGGCTTACTTGTCCTTTGTTTAGCATATTCTTCTCTTGACATCTAAACAGCTTGATGAAGGTCAAAAACAAAATTAGATTTGAAGCCAGTGGACTGGGATTTGAATTAAAAAATCTAATAATTACTACCTTTGTGAAATAGGACAAGCCATTTAACCTCCCTAGTCCTCAATTTCCTTATCTGTAAAATGAGAAGGTTGGACTGACTAATCTATAAAGTCCCTTATAGCTCTTTTATAGATGTAATTTACAAAGAGAAAGGGCAGATCTGGAAGAGGATAGAAATTACTACATATAAAATGGAAACTCATTCATATTTTTATGCAATATCACATATCCTGAAACACATAAGTATACAAATATTTAATGGATAATTCATTTGGTAATTTGACTGGCAGTCTCTAGCCATAGGCCAATAAGTTTCATGGATCATAAAGACTAATGAGTTTAATAGTTGAAGGTCCTTATACAAAGAATTTTTTAAAAAAATACCCATGAGGCTACAATTACTCTCTGGAGGCATTTTCCCAGATTTTGTGGATAAAATTTTATGTGGAAAAACCTCCACCAGATCTGAGTTCCTGGAGCACCTCAGGTGCATAGTCTCACGCCTGTAAATTTATGTTTATGTTTCCATTTTTAGTTATGGATCAAGAACAGAAAAATTTAACTTTAAAATCAGGAATCACTGATTCTTCAGACCCTGATAGATTATTGCATTTTACAATATACTTTTTTTTAATAGTTTGTATGCAAAACTTTCCAAAAGAGTAAAATAGGGAAGACCTCAAGTGTGTGTGTGTGTGTGTGTGTGTGTGATAGGTGGGGGGAGGCAGGAAGGGAGAGAGAGAGAGACAGAAAGACAGAGAGAGAGAGAGAGAGAGAGAGAGAGAGAGAGAGAGAGAGAGAGAGAGACAAAGAGAGACAGAGAGAGAGAGAGAGAGAGAGAGAGAGAGAGACAAAGAGAGACAGAGAGAGAGAGAGAGAAAGAGAGAGAGAATGGTTGGAAAGAGTTCTGTTTTTTAAAAAAGCCCAAAATGTCTAACAAGCCTAAAAATGATGCATATCATGTTTCTATGTCTGTTAGGTGGTGCTTACCAGGCAGTCTGGCTCTTGTCAGTAATTTTTCAACTGCTTACCATGGTGGAATTACAGTAGAGTATTGGGAAGGGAGGGTTTAGTGGGTGGGATTCTGTGTCCCAGTTGCATTTAAAATTACATCTAATCTTATCAAGAAGCTTGTCATTGTTTCTGGCTGCCAGGAGCAGGTACAGTACTGCTTTTGTTTAACCCAGTTGCTTTACAAAATAAAGCTATAGGAAAAACCAGAACTAAAGCAATATTCTTTCAGAATATGTAGCTTGAAAAAAAAGTTTGATGATAGACAGACAGACAGAGGAAAGAGACAGAGACAAGAGAGAGAGAGATGGGAAAAGATAGGAGACAGAGAGAGAGAGAGAGAGAGAGAGACAGAGAGAGACAGAAGGGGAAGGGAAGGAGGTAAGAGTTCTGAGGAGGGAAAAGAAAGGTGGCAAAGGAACAGGTAAAGTAATTATACAAAGTATCTATTGAAGTAAGTGGAAAAATGTGAAGTTAAAGATTACAGAATATACTGGTGGAAAATATTATTCTCATAGGTACTTTATTTCTTGTCTGCTGGTCCTTATTGCCTAGTTTACTTTGGCATAAAACTATCATATACTCCATTGACTGTTCTTTCCTTTTGCTTTACTCTTCCGTTTCTGAAAGTTGGCAGTCAGAACAATGTTTCTGTTTCAAAAAGACCGCCTTTCAGCAAAGATGTTTTCTCTCTAGCAAATGACTATTCCCATGTCTGTTTTGGAGGGGCAGCCTTAGATCAAGGTCCTGGCAGTTCTGTGCATATGCTTTGATTTTAGGGGACACTTTTTTTCTCTGGGTCAGAGAACATAAGTGGTAAGTAAACCAAGTTCAAGAAATTTGTCCTAGCTAGAAGGGAATAAAGCATTGACATGCCAGCTTTCTGCTTGGAAACAAATGTTTTCATGTGTCAATGAAGATTTCAAGTTAAATCAGAAAGGATTCATTGGTGTTAAGCTTTACTAGAGATTCCATAAATGTCATTTAAAAATGAAGATGCACAATTTATCTTGTTTAAGCATATTCAGTTTAAGATAATAGTGAATTGACCACTTACTCACAGATACATGATAGGAAACTTTTCCAAAAAAAGACAATCATTTTATTTTTATCACAAAATATAAAATTCAAGTTGAATTTAACAAAAATTTTTAACCCCATGAAAAAAAATTCCTGAATACACTGTTTTCAAATGATAACATACTACATGCTTCAAGGGCTTTATTCGATGGCTAGACTATTGTCAAATGTTATTTATGATTCTGCTTTTCTTTTGTAGCTTCAAGTTATAATAGGTATATCTGTTTTATTGATAAAATGAGAGAACTAATATTGGGGAGCCATATAAATTTGATTTAAATAAACATTTTTTTAAAGAAAGTATTGGATCTGTTCCTCCAAATCTTACTTTACTCTATGTGAGGAGAACTTGCTTTGAAAAATATTAAATGGCTTAAAGAATCAGTTGAGCACAAATAAAGTGAAATTTAAGCATTCTAATAGTTCTTAGGCAATTTCAAGGACACAATTGCATTTTCTATATAAATATTACATCTAGATTCCTGAAACTAAAACAAATGGAATTAAATTGCATGGTCACATTTAATAGTTCCTAATGTTCTTTTGCCCCTGACTTAAGAAATCCAAAATTTGAATGAATCTTAATCTTCTGTCTTAAAAATTCAGTGCATCCCTGCAGAACAGGAATATTGTTTCAATATCCATGTAATACTATTTACATCTACATGAGATATGAAATGATGATTCTGATGTCTATTCATAAAACTCCAAAAATTATCCATTTCTTTATTTAAAAGGGGTATATCAAGTTAGCTGGCAGCTCTGTCTCTGTGGATAAATTCCAATTTAGGCAAGTATATTTGTTTCTCTTACAAGCATTTCTGAAGTTTTTATAAGATAAAGATTTTTTCCATCTTTCCTCCTCATTCTAAAAATAATCCTTCTAAATAATCAACCTTAGAGCTAAAGAGACAAAAGGGATGAGGGGCAGTGACTTTCTAGTTCTTAGTGTCATTATTTCTAGTTACTAACATTTTTTTAAATCCCTTCTACTTCTCTCTTGTCTCCCTTCCAACTCCCCTTCTCTCCACAAAGACTAGGGTATGGGATCATAGTTGAAGGAGGTATGAAAGTACAATTTTTATGATTTGCATTGTTATTTTTAACACTTCCAAAAAAAGATTAAAGGGGAAGAGAACAGAAATCATTCCACTTAATTTCACACACACACACACATGCACACACACATACATCCAGCTCTGGTTAGAGGTCTGGTCATGTGTCATCAGCAATCATAGCAATTATTTGTCTGTTCCAGTAGAGTTTAATGTTATCATACTAACTTAATACTAGTAAACACTTTTAAGTCAGTGGCATGAGAAATTTCCCATTTTACAAATAATGAAATTGAGTCACAAGACTCTGAACTACTCTATCAAGTATGACAGGTCACAAAGTGACATTTCTGGAAAAATAAAATCAAAGTCAAGATCCAAGAAATACTCTATTTGTATTATCATTTGCAAAAATAAAAGGATAATTTAAAATTTCTCAGAAATAGTAATTTTGAATTGAATGTCTTATGCATGTAGTAAAAGCATTTTTATTTTATCGGTCTAATTATGGTGTTTTGTTGTTCACTGGTTTCAGTCAGGTCTGCCTTTGTGAGCCCATTTGTAGTTTTCTTGGCAATGATATTTAAGTAGTTTGCCATTTGTGTCTCCAGTTCATTATACAAATGAAGAAACTGAGACAGAGTGAAATGACTTAGAGTCACACAGCTAATAAGTGTCTTAAGACCAGATTTTAATTTGTGCTTTTAAAAATTTATTTGTATTTATTTTAAATACCTTCTTTATTTTTCCAAATACATAAAAATATAGCTTTCAGCATATACCTTTGCAAAACCTTGTGTTTCAAATTTTTCTTTCTCCTTCACTACCTCCTTTCTCCCCTTGACTACAAACAATCCAATTTAGGTTAAACATGTACAGAATTCAGGTGTTTTTGACTCCAGGCCTGGCATTCTTATCAACTGTGCCATCAAGCTAGCCCAACAAACTGTTGTTTTTCAATCATTTCAGACTCTTCATGTTCCGTTATCATCTACCTATTGGTTTTATTTAAGCAGTAATTTTCTATAATAGAAGGAACCTATCTTTTTCTTAATTTAATAAGGATATTCAAATACTAAATGGAAATAATTATCTCAAATTGTTCCTTCTAAACTGTGATTACAAAACTGTGAATACCATTTGATTCATCAGTATCATTTCTGGGCCTTGTCAGAGAATCCAAAAGCGAGAAAAGGACTCACATGTACAAAAATATTTGTAGACATTCTTTTTGTGATAGCAAAGAATTGGAAATTGAATGAATTCCCATCAGCTTGGGAATGGCTGAATAAGTTATAGTATATGAATGTAATAGAATATTATTATTGTATAAGAAATGATGAGCAACTATGTGACCCTAATCAAGTCACTTAATCCTAATTAGCTCAAAAGAAAGAAAGAAACAAACAAACAAACAAAAAGAAAAAAAAAAAAACCCTTTGATCCAGCAGTATTTCTACTGGGCTTATACCCCAAGAGATACTAAAGAAGGGAAAGGGACTTGTATGTGCCAAAATGTTTGTGGCAGCCCTGTTTGTAGTGGCTAGAAGCTGGAAAATGAATGGATGCCCATCAATTGGAGAATGGTTGAGTAAATTGTGGTATATGAATGTTATGAAATATTATTGTTCTGTAAGAAATGACCAGCAGGATGAATACAGAGAGGACTGGTGAGACTTACATGAACTGATGCTAAGTGAAATGAGCAGAACCAGGAGATCATTATATACCTCAAGAACGATACTGTATGAGGATGTATTCTGATGGAAGTGGATCTTTTTGATAAAGAGATCTAATTCAATTTCAATTGATCAAGGATGGACAGAAGCAGCTACACTCAAAGAAAGAACACTGGGAAATGAATATAAACTGCTTGCATTTTTGTTTTTCTTACCGGGTTATTTCTACCTTCTGAATCCAATTCTCCCTGTGCAACAAGAGAACTGTTTGTTTCTGCACACATATATTGTGTCTAGGATATGCTGTAACCTATTTAACATGTATAGGACTGCTTGCCATCTGGGGGAGGGGGTGGAAGGAGAAAGGGGAAAAATCGGAACAGAAGTGAGTGCAAGGGATAATGTTGTAAAAAATTACCCTGGCAGGGTTCTGTCAATAAAAAGTTATTTAAAAATAAAAAATAAATAAAGAAAAAAGAAAAGAAAATATGCTTAAAATGATTGTATATATATAACCTATATGAGATTGCTTATTGCCTTGGGGAAGAGAATAGTAAGGGAGGGAGGGAGAAAAGGAAATCTGGAATTCAAAATCTTACAAAAATCATTTCTGAAAGCTATCTTTACATGCAATTAGAAAAATAAAATGTTAATAAAATAATTATTTCTTCTATGCAGTCATAACTATTGACTTCGGTGAGAATTATATATGTATAAAAATAGATTGAGAGTAAATGTTAATGATCTTTCAAGACTATAGGTTACCTTGATTTGATTGAAATTGGAAATTGAACTTGAAGTTCAAATCTAATCTCAGACAATTAGCTTTTTGAGCCTGGGCAAATCACAACACTGTTTGCCTCACTTTCTCATGAGAAATAAATGGCAAATCACTATCTTTGCCAACAAAATCCCAAATGAGTTCATAAATAGTTATGCATAACTGAAAAAACTGAACAATAACAAAAAGAAAAATTTACATTATCTTTAATCTGTATTTCCAGACATACCCTTAATCCTTGATTCTCCATACCTGTCCCCTCCTCTTGATGCCCATTTGCAGAAAGAGTCATTGGCTTCATTGGTGTCTTCCATTGACAATCATAACTCTTATGCCCAAGTTATAATCACTCCCTGTGTCCTCCCTAGTCATTAATAAGAGACAACTATAACTTATATACACACACCTGAACATGTGCACACACACACAAACACACACATACACACACACACACACACACACACACACACACTGGCTTTCATGTCTTCCTTCTCATTGATGGTGCCTTCCATTATTATTAAGGAGCTTACTATACACTTCAGCTTCAACACTAGTCACTAGTCACTATTCTTTACCTCATTACTATTCTTAAATTTTAAAAATTATAAAGGTTCAGTGTGTCCATTGAGTTCGGACTTTAGAAGTTTCAAGATAAGATTAAGGGTCAGAGATACAGGATTTTAAGGTTTAAGAATCCCAGGGGGAAAAATGCATCAGAATTAGTATTAATATTATTTCAACAATTAATATTCCATAAGAGTTCAAAATTACTCAGAAGCTTTTACACTTTCTTGAAAAAGAGAGCTAAGGCACTGAATGAGTCAAACCCTAAACAATATCACACAAAAATTCTAAATTGCTTCTCAATAAATAAAAATAAATGATTACTAATGATGAAATAATTTGAGAACCAGATTGGATTGGAACAAGTCCACAATCAATAGAGTGAAATAAATGAAAAAAAAAAAAAAAACAAAACCTCTATATGGGACAACATTAAATCAAAAAAAGAGGGAAAAGGAAACAAAAAGAAAGACATTGATTTTGACTATCACTTTTGTAGAAATTTTACCATAAAATATTTACCAAACTAAAAAATAAAAAAATAAAAAAAAATCCAGAAACTCCTCCAAGAGGCAAATTACTTCATTTCCTCGCTAAGCAGAAACATGGCATCCAAGAACAATATGAGACTTGATTACAAGTTTGCTTATGAAACTTGTCAGAGGAGGATGGAAGGTAATTGTGAGGAAGATCACCCCACTAGTGAAAATATTGGGAAGGATTTGTGGCCAGGATGGAAAACTGCCTGAAAGGAGATAAACCACCTATAGAGGGCTGAAACTCTGAAAAGGTACATTTGAATCAGACAGCAAAGCACTTAAGGCTAATTATCTATTCGATATGAGATAATGCCTCTAGAAGCATATATTTAGATGAGATGGTAATGTTATGGCTCTCCTCATGATTGGAGCTTGCTGAATGTTTGGTGCTGAGGTAATCGTAGACAAGAATTGGAAGGCTGAGGAAGAGAGGTCAGGGGCACTTGGCTGCAAGACAAGGACAAGAGAAGCTGGAGACTCCAGAGTCCCGATCCAGGATTCATCTTTGGCAAGCTGCATGGTAGCTTGCCTGCCTCCTTCATTTCTCCCCCTAAAGACCAAAGACTTTGATTGATCCTGACTCTGACTGATCCTGAGGCCCTCCAGGGAGCTAGCCCAGACATTATAACCACCCAGTTCACATATACTTACTCTAGTATAATGCATACCATATCAAAAAATGATTGAGAAATCCAACACTAAGACAATTGTAAGTTATTTCAACTTCCTCCTAAATACCAAAAGTAAAATCATCCCAAAGAAGAGGGGTAATAGGAAAAAGGGATACAATCAAAGCCAGAAAAGGGAAATAATCTGATAACCTTCCATTATGCCCAGAGAAATGTATAGCCTACAAAATTCCATATTCAGTGAATTTCCCAAAATAACCCCAGAAAGTTGTAAATTGGGATTGGAAAGTCCCAATAAGAAGTAGAAGCCAATATGAGAATGAAACTGCTCAAAATTGGCTTAATTACTCCTAATATGCTAAAATGAAATATCACAGAATGCCCCCAAAATTAAAAACTTTGAACATTTAAGATGCAAAAAGGTCTAACCCAAGAAAATGGAAATAAGTTCAGGAACATAAGTGATCCAGGGTAAAACTACTCTGCCTAAAAGTACTGTACAATGTTCCTGGATGGTCTTTCTGATACAAACTTCTCCCAGTTGCAATCCTGTGATGACTGCATATTTAAAATCAGCTGGAGTCAGGAATTCAGGTTAAGGGAAAAATCTTCAATCTTTATTTTTTTGGAGGTAAAGCAGGATTGCAATAGCAATATGGGCAGCTGTAACAGGAAGCCAGCCAGCAAGGTGAAGAGGGATTGCAGGTGAAGGGGTCCTGATAGCAATGCGAGCAGTTGTGTCAAGAAACCAGACAGCAGTCTGAGAGATAAACTATCCTATGTTCCTCTAATTTATTTATAATCTCGTTCTTTATGCCTAGGTCATAGACCCATTTTGATCTTATCTTGGTATATGGTGTTAAGTGTGGGTCTATGCCTAATTTCTGCCATACTAATTTCCAGTTATCCCAGCAGTTTTTATCAAATAATGAATTCTTATCCCAAAAGTTAGGGTCTTTGGGTTTGTCAAACACTAGATTGCTATGGTTGACTATTCTGTCTTGTGAAACTAACATTTTCCACTGATCAACTAATCTATTTCTTAGCCAATACCAAATGGTTTTGGTGATTGCTGCTTTATAATATAATTTTAGATCAGGTACAGCTAGACCACTTTCATTTGATTTTTTTTTCATTAATTCCCTTGAGATTCTCGACTTTTTATTGTTCCATATGAATTTTGTTATTATTTTTTCTAGATCATTAAAATATTTTCTTGGAAGTCTGATTGGTATAGCACTAAATAAATAGATTAGTTTAGGGAGTATTGTCATCTTTATTATGTTTGCTTGGCCGATCCAGGAGCACTTAATATTTTTCCAATTATTTAAGTCTGACTTTATTTGTGTGGAAATTTTTTTGTAATTTTGCTCAAATAATTCCTGACTTTCCTTTGGTAGGTAGATTCCCAATAGTTTATGCTATCAACAGTTATTTTGAATGGAATTTCTCTTTGTATCTCTTGCTCTTGGATTTTGTTGGTGGTGTATAAAAATGCTGAGGATTTATGGGGATTTATTTTGAATCCTGCTACTTTGCTAAAATTATGAATTATTTCTAATAGCTTTTTAGTAGAATCTCTGGGGTTCTCCAGGTATACCATCATATCATCTGCAAAGAGTGATAGTTCGGTTTCCTCATTGCCTACTCTAATTCCTTTAATCTCTTTCTCGACTCTTATTGCAGAGGCTAGTGTTTCTAATACAATATTGAATAATAATGGTGATAGTGGGCAACCTTGCTTCACTCCAGATCTTACTGGGAAAGGTTCCAGTTTTTCCCCATTGCATATGATGCTTACTGATGGTTTTAAATATATGCTCCTGACTATTTTAAGGAAAAGTCCTTTTATTCCTATGCTCTCAAGTGTTTTTATTAGGAATGGCTGTTGGATTTTATCAAATGCTTTTTCTGCATCTATTGAGATGATCATATGGTTTTTGTTTGTTTGGTTATTGATATAGTCAATTATGCTAATAGTTTTCCTAATATTGAACCAGCCCTGCATCCCTGGTATAAATCCTACTTGGTCATAGTGTATTATCCTGGGAATGATTTTCTGTAATCTTTTTGCTAATATTTTATTTAAGATTTTAGCGTCAATATTCATTAGGGAGATTGGTCTATAATTTTCTTTCTCTGTTTTCAGCCTACCTGGTTTAGGTATCAGTACCATGTCTGTGTCATAAAAGGAGTTTGGTAGGACTCCTTCAATCCCTATTTTTTCAAATAGTTTATTTAGCATTGGAGTTAATTGATCTTTAAATGTTTGATAGAATTCACATGTAAATCCATCTGGTCCTGGGGATTTTTTCTTAGGGAATTGATTGATAGTTTGTCCTATTTCTTTTTCTGAGTTGGGAGTGTTTAGCATATTTACTTCTTCCTCTGTTAGTTTAGGCAAGCTATATTTTTGGAGGTATTCTTCTATTTCATTTTAGTTGTCGAATTTATTGGCATAAAGTTGGGCAAAGTAACTCCTAATTATTGCTCTAATTTCCTCTCCGTTAGTGGTGAGTTCTCCCTTTTCATTTTTAAGACTAACAATTTGATTTCCCCCTTTCCTTTTTTTAATCAGATTTACTAGGGGTTTGTCTATTTTGTTGGTTTTTTCATAGAATCAACTCTTAGTTTTATTAATTCAATAGTTTTTTTTTTACTTTCAATTTTATTGATCTCTCCTTTTATTTTTAGAATTTCAAGTTTAGTGTTTGACTGGGGGTTTTTAATTTGTTCTTTTTCTAGCATTTTTAGTTGCAAGCCCAATTCATTGACCTTCTCTTTCTCTGTTTTATACAAATAGGCCTTTAGAGATATGAGATTTCCCCTTATTACCGCTTTGGCTGCATCCCATATATTTTGGTATGATGTCTCATTATTATTGTTTTCTTGGGTAAAGTTATTAATTATGTCTATAATTTGCTGTTTCACCCAATCATTCTTTAGTATGAGATTATGTAGTTTCCAATTATTTTTTGGTCTACTTTCCCCTGGCTTTTTGTTGAATGTAATTTTCAATGCATCGTGGTCTGAAAAGGATGCATTTACTATTTCTGCCTTACTGCATTTGAGTTTGAGGTTTTTATGTCCTAATATATGGTCAATTTTTGTATAAGTTCCATGAACTGCTGAAAAGAAGGTGTACTCCTTTCTGTCCCCATTACATTTTCTCCAGAGATCTATCATATCTAATTTTTCTAGTATTCTATTTATCTCTTTGACTTCTTTCTTATTTATTTTGTGGTTTGATTTATCTAATTCGGAGAGTGCAAGGTAGAGATCTCCCACTATTATAGTTTTGCTGTCTATTTCTTCTTGCAGCTCTCTTAATTTCTCTTTTAAGAATTTAGATGCTGCACCACTTGGTGCATATATGTTTAATATAGATACTGCTTCATTATTCATTCTACCCTTTATCAAGATATAGTGCCCTTCTTTATCTCTTTTGATTAGATCAATTTTTGCTTTAGCTTGATTTGAGATCAGGATGGCTACCCTTGCTTTTTTGACTTCACCTGAAGCATAGTAGATTTTGCTCCAACCTTTTACCATTAACCTGCATGTATCTCCCCGCTTCAGGTGTGTTTCCTGTAAACAAAATATTGTGGGATTCTGGCTTTTAATACATTCTGCTAACTGCTTCCTCTTTATGGAGGAGTTTACCCCATTCACATTTATGGTTAAAATGACCAATTCTGTATTACTTGCCATCTTGGATAACAAATATTTTAATAGATAAGGTGGTAAAATCTTACTTGAATAATGGATTGCCTAAAAAGAATTTTAGTCCAAAAAGAAATCAATTACACCACAAGACAGTAGGAAATATTAGAACAAAACCAAAACATCAAAAATAGAAGAAAATATAAGATATATCAAGTACAACTCATTTGGAAAACAGTTCAAGGAAAGATCTTTTGAGAATCTCTGACCTCTCTGAAAACCATGATTTTCAAAAAGACTTAGGTATTTTATTTCAAGAAAACATAAAGAGAAAGTACCAATATCTTTCAAATGTAGAAGGTAAAATAAAGATGCAAAGAATATTATACCCAAATTCAGCTTCCATGTAAAAAAAAAAAAAGTACCATCAGCATTTATGAGAAAAGAATTCAGATACTAAGGGACCCCACTGAGGAACACAAATGACCTATCAGCTATTATTATAAACAAAAGGGGATTTTGAAATATTATATTCTAAAAAACAAAATAGAAGACCTACAGCAAAAATAATTTTCTCTGAAAAGGTGAGTATAATCCAACAGATTAAAAAATAACTTTAATAGAATAAAGAATATTAAAATTTTCATAAAAAACACAAGAACTAATAGGAAGTTTGAAATACAAATATAAGTCCAAAGAAATCTTTAATGATAAATTTATTTTATTAATTTGAAAGAGTTTTCTGTTACTGTAGTGGTTATCATCTTTTTTATCCAATTTTTTTCCTGAGGCAATTGAGGTTAAGTGACTTGTCCAGGGTCACACAGCTAAGAAGTGCTAGGTGTCTGGGACAGATTTGAACTCAGGTCCTCCTGGCATCAGGGCTAGTACACTATACACTGCGCCACCTAGCTGCACCGTCTATCATCTTTAAAAGAGAGATGAAATAGGTGCTCATTTTGAATTTTAATACTTTTGAAATGTATTTTGAAAGGAGAAGTCCCCACATTGGGGTGAATTGGTTCTATTCTAAAGGTTTTGAGAAGGGAAAGCTAAAGAAAAGTATAATTAACATATTCATCTAGGATAGAGGATTAAAGATGTGAATCTTTGTATTTCTCACAATTGAAATACATTGGGGGAGGAATATATCAAAACAGAGGAAGTGATGGAGGAGAGGACATCAGATGAAATTAATTTTAATTTGAAATTGACAGAGAAGGGTTGGGCTCACACATATACACATTTTGCTATGGAAAGAAAGAAGAGGAGAGGAGGGGAGGGAGAGAACAGGAGAGGAGAAGAAGGGAGAGGAAAGGAGAGGAGAAGAGAGAAGAGGAGAGAAGTGAGGGAAAATGCTTTACCATTACAAAAAGACCTACTATAGTTACTAAAACCATCTAGTATTGGCTAAGAAATAGACTAGTTGATCAATGGAATAGGTTAGGTTCAAAGGACAAAACAGCCAATAACTTTAATAATATAGTGTTTGACAGACCCAAAGACCCCAGTTTCTGGGATAAGAATGAATTATTTGACAAAAATTGCTGGGAAAATTGGAAATTAGTATGGCAGAAACTAGGCATTGACCCACACTTAACACCGTACACCAAGATAAGGTCAAAATGGGTTCATGACCTAGGCATAAAGAATGAGATTATAAATAAATTGGAAGAGCATAGATAGTTTACCTCTCAGACCTGTGGAAGAGGGAGGAATTTATGACCAAAGAAGAACTAGAGATCACTATTGATCACAAAATAGAAAATTTTGATTATATCAAATTGAAAAGTTTTTGTACAAACACAATAAATGCAGACAAGATTAGAAGGGAAACAATAAACTGGGAAAACATTTTTACAATCAAAGGTTCTGATAAAGCCTCATTTCCAAAATATATAGAGAATTGACTCTAATTTATAAGAAATCAAACCATTCTCCAATTGATAAATGGTCAAAGGATATGAACAGACAATTATCAGACAAAGAAATTGAAACTATTTATAGACACATGAAAATATGCTCCAAATCATTATTAATCAGAGAAATGCAAATTAAGACAACTCTGAGATACCACTACACACCTGTCAGATTGGCTAGAATGACAGGGAAAGATAATGGGGAATGTTGGAGGGGATGTGGGAAAACAGGGACACTGATACATTGTTGGTGGAATTGTGAACACATCCAGCCATTCTGAAGAGCAATTTGGAACTATGCTCAAAAAGTTATCAAACTGTGCATACCCTTTGATCCAGCAGTATTTCTACTGGGTTTATACCCCAAAGAGATACTAAAGAAGAGAAAGGGATCTGTATGTGCCAAAATGTTTGTGGCAGCCCTGTTTGTAGTGGCTAGAAGCTGGAAAATGAATGGATGCCCATCAATTGGAGAATGGCTGGGTAAATTGTGGTATATGAATGCTATGGAATATTATTGTTCTGTAAGAAATGACCAGCAGGATGAATACAGAGAGGACTGGTGAGACTTACATGAACTGATGCTAAGTGAAATGAGCAGAACCAGGAGATCATTATATACTTTGACAACGATATTGTATGAGGACATATTTTGATGGAAGTGGATTTCTTTAACAAAGAGACCTGAGTTTTAATTGATAAATGACGGACAAAAGCAGCTACACTCAAAGAAAGAACACTGGGAAATGAATGTGAACTATCTGCATTTTTGTTTTTCTTCCCGGGTTATTTATACCTTCTGAATCCAATTCTCCCTATGCAACAAGAGAACTAAGAGGGAGGGAGGGGGAAAAATTGGAACAGAAATGAGGGCAAAGGATAATGTTGTAAAAAAAAAATTACCCTGGCATGGATTCTGTCAATATAAAGTAATTATTAAATAAAAAATAAAAAAAAAGTTAGGGAATATTATTGTTCTGTAAGGAATGACCAGCAGGATGAATACAGAGAAGAGTGGTGAGACTTACATGAACTGATGCTAAGTGAAATGAGCAGAACCAGGAGATCATTATATACCTCAACAATGATACTATTTGAGGATGTATTCTGATGAAAGTGGATCTCTTTGATAAAGAGAACTAATTCAGTTTCAATTGATCAAAGATGGACAGAAGCAGCTACGCCCAAAGAAAGAACACTGGGAAATGAATATAAACTGCTTGCTTTTTTGTTTTTCTTCCCGGGTTATTTATACCTTCTAAATTCAATTCTCCCTGTGCAACAGGAAAACTGTTCGGTTCTGCACACATATATTGTATCTAGGATATACTGTAACCTATTCAACATGTAAAGGACTGCTTGCCATCTGGGGGAGGGGGTGGAGGAAGGGAGGGGAAAAATCGGAACAGAAGTGAATGAAAGGGATAATGCTGTAAAAAATTACCCTGGCATGGGTTCTATCAATAAAAAGTTATTGTAAAAAAAAGACCTGCTATAGACATTTTTGTACATGCAAGTCCTTTTTCTTTTATCTCTTTGGGATACAAACCTAGTAATACTATTGCTGGATCAAAAATTTTACAGTTGTATAGCCCTTTGGTCATAGGTGCAAATTTTTTTCCAGAGTAGTAGAGTCAATTCACAACTCCACTAACAGTCATTAGTATGCCTATTTTTCCCTCAACCTCCTCTCCAGAATTTTAAAATTTCTGATAGTGAAATTATACATAGATTTGTTCTAATTTGCCTTTCTCACATCAGTAGTGATTTATGTGATTATAGAAAGCTTTGATTTCTAGTTCTAAAAACTGAATGTTTATATTCTTGGATCATTTATCAATTGGGGAGTGGTTCTTATTTTTTACAAATTTAATTGTTTCCTACTCAGTATATATATATATATATATATATATATATATATATATATATATATATATATATATATATATATATATATATATATATATATATATATATATACATATATTTAGTGAGAAATGATATCTTTGTTAGAGAAACTTGCTATAAAATTTTATATTATACCACTGTTGATAATACCCTTTAGCAAAATGTATTTTCTCAGATTATCCCTTTCATTTAGGTCAATTTTTTTTTGCTTTGTCTGAGATCACATTTGCTATACTTATTGTTCATTTGTTTTTATTTAGCTGAAGCATACTAGATTCTGCTCCAGCCCTATGTATATCTTTCTGTTTTAAGCATGTATCTTGTAAACTACATGTTATTGGATTCTGGTTTCTAATTCATTCTGTTATTCACTTCCATTTTATGAGTGAACTCATACCATTCATATTCACAGTTATGATTACTAACTGTATAATTTCTTCCATCTCATTTTCACAAAATGGGAAAAGGAATAAGGGACCACCATGAATAAAAATTTCTTCCTCATTGAAGCACATATTTTCTTCGATGTGGATAAGGTATAATATAAAATAAACACATAAAGGACTCTAGTCAAAACACACCAGAGGAATCTACACTTTAACACCCTCCCCATTACAATATAATTTTGACTCCACTAAAACCCTACTTCAATATCTTCTGGCATTGAGGTGATTCTCAGTCCAACATGCTAGTATAAGATTCTAACAAACTTGAAAAGTTGAGTCTGGGGACAGATATCTTTCAGATGAGAACTAGCTTACCTCTGTTTGGAGAAGCTTCTCATTAGGCTAGCCACAGTAATTCACAAAAAAAAGTATCTACCAAAGTTAAAGGAATAATTGTAGATTGGGAGGAGATAGATTGTACTCATACAAGCAAAGATTCTTGAAGCATTAATTAAAGTATGATTTTGATATTGACAAAAAAGATGCATTTTGTCACAATCTTAGGGGAGTGGAGTTTAAGCAAAAGGGAATGCATTTCAATAGAGAAAAATCTAACATATAAAATTAAGAATTCTAAACAAATGGGAATCAACTAATTTTGAGATTGAGTTTATCCTCTGGTGAATGCACCATACTGTTCCATTACTTTCTCCATAATGCATTCCCAGAAAAATTTTGCTACTTTTTGAAGCATAAGCAAAATTATAATGGAAATTATTCTTAAAGACAATATATTCTTAAGAATTTATCAGTTACAATGGTTAAGTCCAAAGAAAATAGCATCAATATGTTAAAATATGGGACTTAGGGATGTTTTCATGTGTGATTTTGCTTTTTTCCCCAGCATTTCCCTCTATGTTGTTTTAGTTCTTTCCAGATAATATCCCCTATTCAAAAACCATAACTTCATTGCCCTATGGCCATTACTTTATTTCCTTATGCCCAGTCTCTTTCTTCTTCCTTTAGCTTGTCTAGTAGATTGAAAATAGCAATTAGTGTTGTGCATGCCCATCTCGAGCTAAGATACTTTAGCAACCATTTACCATCATTAGATTACAGTCTTTCATTTGTAAACTAAACACCTTCACACCTTCTATTTCAGCTGTGACAGAAAATCTTTCTTCTATACCTACTTAACTGAAATGCCGTGCTAGGCCAAACCAGCTTACTGTCAGCATAACATACTTGCAAGACATATCTGCCAACTTGTTGCTTATGAAAATGCAATATCATTATTATATACATAACCTTTGTATTTCTATGTTTTATTAACTTTGATAAATTATATTTGTCGTGATTATGTTGAAACAGGGAAAATGAGCAATTACTATACATAATACCTCACAAATAACATTGCTAATATTGAAAATAATGATAACTCATAGTTCATATTTTAAAAATACAAAAATGTAATTTTTTAATAATCCAAATCAGTTATCTTAGGAGTTAGCTTCATAATAAAATACTCACATTATAGAAAAACTATAAAATATCACAGCCCATCTGACTATACAAATATAATAGCCATAACTCATTTGTCAAAGAAAGCATATAATTAAACTAAAGTATCCACTGCTTTAATATGAGGTCATTTATTTATTGTCATAATATTCATTCTATATGCTATTCATTTATTATATATCAAATTGTACATTTGCCCATCAACATGACAATATTTTACATACCAAGTTTTGAGTGTGAGGAGCAATGCTATTCCATAGGGGAAAAATTCTGAATAACTGAAAAAAAATTTTAAAGAAAACTTTTGTTTACATTGTTTATAAAATGCATTTAATTTTTCCCCATCCTTTGCATATACAGTGTTAAAAAGTAATACAATACTTTCTTGGAGATTCATCACACTTTTTGTAACTAGTCATCATGATGCCAGACTGAAATGCAATAATGTTACCAAGGATAGTGTCACAAGCAGAGCTCTTCTATACTAAATGTACCCAATATTCCTAAAAGTGTACTTTGTGGAATTCTTCTGGTTTTAAAATAGTTTTTCCTCTCTTTATCTTCTCTTAATTTTAGATTCATCACATTTATTTATGAAATTGATTTTTTGAAACTAAGAATATAACCCTATATTTAGTCATATTAAATTTCATCTTTTTTTTTTTACATTTGACTCATGCTTTCTCCCCCCCTCCTCTTTTTGGTCTGTTGGTGTCTTTTTAGAATTTAATCAGTCATCCATTATGCTGATTATCAACAAGTTCACACCCACCATACACCTCTCTATTGGTCTCTGGATGGTATTCATTTTCAGTTCTTTAGAGACTGTTTTGTCCTGTGCCCCATTGTGATATAATAACATCAGTAGAGTAATGGTGAATAAAGATGGGCTTTTGTTTCTGGGAGAAATCTATTCTGGAGGAACAGATGATTCAAATACATGCTACGTATGGAATGGTAGAAGACACTGGAGAAGCTCTTTCTATGTGTTTGGTAGGTTCTAGAAAGTGGATATGAACAATAATGCAAAGTTTGAGAAGACAAACATGGGTTGCAATCCTCTGTAAGAGGATTACATCATTAAAATAACGGCTGTATTGAAGCATTAATGTACATTTATTAAAAAGTTCCACTTAAGTTCCACTTGGCAGAGCCAAAATGGCAGAGAAAAGATAGAAAACTGCTTGAGCTTTTCCCCAATTTCTCTCAGAAACAATCTTGAAACAAGCCTCTAAATGGATTCTGGCACAATGGAACAAACAAAAAGACAGAGTGGAACAGTTTTCCAGCTAAAAATAACTTACAACACTGAATTCAGTAAAGGTCTTTCTCATTTGAGTAAAGGGAGAGTTACACTCTGTGTAAAAAATTTCTGGAGAAGTCAGTGGGAAGCTTTTAGACAAATCACAGATCAGCAAGCAAGACCCCCTCAATCCTAGCTTACTAGGCCAGTAGCACAGCAGGCTAGCTAGGAGGCTTCTAGCCTCAGTGCAGAAGGTAAATTTCCATTTCTGAAACTCTCCCAATATAGTAGGCGATCCCAGCATAGTGGGCAAGCTGCAAATACCTGAAGCTCTGGCTTGGAAAACCAGTGACCAGACCCTTGCCTCCAGCATAAGAAACTTGGGACAGTATCCCCAAGTCCCATGAGCAGAACTCAATTTTAAAAGTCATGGAAAAGAGCAATGACCATAGAAAGCCACTGTGCTAATAGAGAAGATCAAAGCACAAACTCATAAGAGAGTGATAATGTCAAAATGCCTATGTGTATGAAGCCTCAAAGAGGAATGTTAATTGGTCTCAAACCCCAAAAGTCATCTTGGAAGAGCTCAAAAAATTTTAAATCATGTAGGAGAGATAAAATTATGAAAAGAAATTAAAGTTATACAAGAAAAGTCAACAGATAAAAAAGGAAGGAGAAAAATTGAATGAAGAAAACAATTTTTTAAAAAATGCAATTGGAGAGGCAGCTAGGTGGCACAGTGGATAGAACACCAGCCCTGAAGTCAGGAGGACCTGGCCTCAAACATTTAACACTTCCTAGCTTTTGTGACTCTGGGCAAGTCATTTAACCCCAGTTGCTTCTCAAAAAAAAAAAAAAAAAAGAAAAGAAAAGAAAAGAAAAGAAAAAGAAAAAACAATGAAAAAAAAAAAGAATCAATCCAACAAAATCAAAAGAATAAAAAATAGAAGAAAATGTAAACTACCTCAATGTAAAATAGATTCAGGAAAAATAAGTTAGAAAATATTGGACCACCTGAAAGCCATGATTAAAAAAAAAATCTGGATGGCATCTTTCAAGAAATTATCAAGGGAAACTGCACTGATATTCTAGAACCAGAGGGTAAAAGGAATACACACACACACACACACACACACACACACACACACACACACATATTGCTGAGCTAATTGGTTTTTTGAACTTTATTTGAACTTTAACTCATTTGAATTTGACTCAAGGAGAGAATGATATATTCACTCAGCTGAGTCCGAAAAATTATCTTCCTTTATAGGGAAGTAGGAAAGAAAGGAGTGATAGAAGGAAAGGCAAATTGAGGGAGGTAGTATTCAAAAGCAAAATACTGGTGAGAAGGGACAGGGTGAAAAGAGAGAGAAAAGTATAATGGTGGGGAATAGGATGAAGGGAAATAAATAGTTAGTAATCATAATTGTGAATGTGAATGGGATGAACTCTTCCATAAAACAAAAGTGTATAGCAGAGTGGATTAAAAACCAAAATTATGCAAAATGTTGTTTGTAATAAATACACTTGAAACAGAAAGCTACACACAGAGTAAAGGTAAAAGGCTGGAGTCAGCTGATGTAAAAAAAAAAAAAAAAGCAAAAGCATCAATTGCAATTTCAGACAAAGCAAAAGCAAGAATAAATTTGATTAAAAGAGATAAGGAAGGAAATGACATCTTATGATTGACCATAATCAATGAAGCAATATCAACAATAAACATATATGCACCAAATGATATAGCATCCAAATTCTTAGATGAGAAGTTAAGTGACTTGTAGGAAGAAATGGACAACAAATAGAAATAGACAGTCTACTAGTAATGTTCTATGTATCCCTCTGAGAACTAAATAAATCTAATCACAAAATAAATAAGAAGGAAGTTAAGGAGATGAATATAATTTGAGAAAAGTTAGATGGGATACTTCTGGAGGAAACTGATTAGGAATAGAAAGCAATACAACTTTTTCTCAGAGGTACATGGTATAGTCACAAAAGTGACTAAATATTAGGGTGTAAAAACCTTACAATCAAATACAGAAAGGCAGAAATATATGTATTCTTTCCAAATAAATAAATGCAATAAAATTATTTGTCACTAGGGCCATGGAAAGATAAATTAAAAATTAATTGGAAATTAAATAATCCAATCCTAAAGAATGAATGGATCAAAGAACAAATCATAGACATAATAATTTCATCAAAAAAAATAAAATATTGATACAACATACCAAAACTTATGGGACACAGCCAAAGCAGATCTAGGGAGATTTTTAAATTTCTAAATATTTACAGGAATAAAGTAGAGAAAGAGGAGATCAAAAAAAAAAGAGGGGGTGGGGGAGGGCATGGAACTAAAAAAGCTAGAAAAAGAACAAATTAAAAATCACCGATTAAACGCCAAATTAGAAATTCTGAAAATCAAAAGAAAAATATTGAACTAATAAATAAAAATAAGAGCAAGTTTTATGGGAAAAAAACAATAAAATAGACAAATCTTTGGTTAATTTGATTTTTAAAAAGAAAGACCAAATTGCCAGTATTAAAATGAAAAAAAGGTAAATTTACTACCAATCAGGAAAAAATCAAAGCAATAATTGGGAGCTTTTTGCCCAACTATATGCCAATGAATCTGGCCATCTAAGTGAAACTATATACAAAAATATAGATTGGCCAAAATAGCAAAAGAGGAAATAAAATACTTAACCCCATTTTAGAAAAAGAAATTAAAAAGCAATCAATTTTAAAAAGTCAATAGGCCCAGGCCCAGATGGTTTTACAAGTGAATTATACTAAAGAGTTAAAGAACAATTGATTCCAATTCTTTGTGAACTATTTAGAAAATAGGTGAATAAGGAGTATAACCACACCGATATGGTTTTGATACCTAAATCAGAAAAAGTCAAAACAGAAAAAAAAATTATAAACCAATTTCCCTAATAAATATTGATGTAAGAAATTTTAAATAAAATATTTAAAAAGATTACAATGATTTACCATGAGACTAATATACTGTGACAAGATGGGATCTATATAAGGAATGCAAAGCTGATTCAATATTAGAAAAACCATCCATATAACTGACCATTATCAATAATAAAAAAAAAACTAACAGAAATCATATGGTTATCTCAATAGATGCAAAAAAAAAAAAAAGCGTTTGAGCAAATACAGCACCAAATCTCATTAAAGGCACCAGAAAGAACAGGAATAAATGGAATTTTTCTTAAAATGATAAATAGTAACTACCTAAAACAATCAGCAAGGATTCTATGTAAGGGAAATAAACTAGAAACATTCCCAATAAGATCAGGTGAACAATATTGTTCAATATTATACTAAAAATGTTAGCTTTAGCAATAAAAGAAGAAAAAGAAATTGAAGGAATTAAAATAGGAAATGAGAAAACAAAAACTGTCACTCTTTGCAGATATATGATGGAGTACCTTAGAGAATCAACTAAAAACTACTTAAAATAATTATCTTTAACAAAGGATATAAAATAAAGTTACATAAATCATCAGCATTTCTATGTATTACCAACAAAGTCCAGCAGAAAGAGATAGATAGATAAATTTCATTTAAACTAGCCATAGACAATATAAAATATTTGGGAGTCTACTTGATATGGTACACTTATGAACTATATGGACACAAACACTCTTCACATATATAAAGTTGGGTCTAAACAATTGTGAAAAAAATGTCAATTTCTCATAGGTAGCCTGAGCGAATATAATTTTTAAAATCACACTTCTAGCTAAATTATTTTACTTATGGAGTGCCATACCAATCAAGCTACCAAGTTTGTTTGGGTTTTTGTTTTGTTTTGTTTTGTTTATAGAGCTATTTATAGGTTTTATAGAATTAGAAAAAGTAACAAAATTCATCTGGAAGAACAAAACATCAAAAATATCAAGGGAATTAATGGGAAAATGCAAAGAACGGTATCATAGCTGGATCAGATATAGCGCTAGAATATAAAGCAGCAGTAATTAAAATTATTTGGTCCTAGCTAAGAAATAAGAGTGGTGGATCAATGAAATAGGTTAGACACACAATACACACCAGCAAATGACTATAGTAATCCACTGTTTGATAAACCCAAAGATTCTAGCTTTGGGGATAAAAACTCAGTATTTGACAAAAATTACTAAGAAAAATGGAAAACAGTAAGGCAGAAATTAGGCAAAGATTACCATCTTATATCATATAACAAGAAAAAGTCAAAATAGGATGTGATTTAGGCATAAATGATAATATAATAAGGAAATTATGAAAATAAGCTATAGTTTGCCCATCAGGTCTAATGAATAAGGGAAATTTTTATGACTAAACAAGATATAAAGAACATTATAAAATGAAAACTGGATAATTTTTATTACATTATACTAAAAAGGGTTTGGCATAAACTAAACCAATGCAACCAAGATTAGAATAAGAGTAGAAAGCTTGGAAACAAGTCTGGTTTCTCAAATATGTAGAGAATTGTGTCAAATTTATAAGAATTCAAGTCATTCCCCAATGGCAAAAAGATATGAACAAGTAGTTTTCAGATAAATAAATTAAAACTCTCTATAGTAATATAAAATACTCTAAATAATTATTGATTAGATAAATGCAAATGAAAATTACCCTGATTCTCCCACCTCATTGAAAAGTGAGAAGGGAAAAGTGATAAGGGAAGGAATAAGCTAAGTGGAAGAGAATACAGAAACTGGGAGGGAGAGGGGTAAGATAGGGGGAGGAACTCTAAGGTAGGGGGAGGGATACTAAAAAGGGAGGGCTGTGAGAAGCAAGTGGTGCTCACAAGCTTAATACTGGGAAGTGGGGTAAGGGGGAAAGAAGGGAGAAAAGCATAAACCGGGGTTAACAATATGGCAAGTAATATAGAATTGGTCATTTTAACCATAAATGTGAACGGGGTAAACTCCTCCATAAAGAGGAAGCGGTTAGCAGAATGGATTAAAAGCCAGAATCCCACAATATGTTGTTTACAGGAAACACACCTGAAGTGGGGAGATACATGCAGGTTAAAGGTAAAAGATTGGAGCAAAATCTACTATGCTTCAGGTGAAGTCAAAAAAGCAGGGGTAGCCATCCTGATCTCAGATCAAGCTAAAGCAAAAATTGATCTAATTAAAAGAGATAAGGAAGGGCACTATATCTTGCTAAAGGGTAGCATGGATAATGAAGCACTATCTATATTAAACATATATGCACCAAGTGGGGTAGCATCTAAATTCTTAAAAGAGAAATTAAGAGAGCTGCAAGAAGAAATAGACAGTAAAACTATAATAGTGGGAGATCTTAACCTTGCACTCTCAGAATTAGATAAATCAAACCACAAAATAAATAAGAAAGAAGTCAAAGAGGTAAGTAGAATACTAGAAAAGTTAGATATGATAGATCTCTGGAGAAAATGTAATGGAGACAGAAAGGAATACACTTTCTTTTCAGCAGTTCATGGAACCTATACAAAAATTGACCATATATTAGGACATAAAAACCTCAAACTCAAATACAGTAAGGCAGAAAAGTAAATGCATCCTTTTCAGACCACGATGCAATGAAAATTACATTCAACAAAAAACCAGGGGAAAGTAGATCAAAAAATAATTGGAAATTAAATAATCTCATACTAAAGAATGATTGGGTGAAACAGCAAATCATAGACATAATTAATAACTTCACCCAAGAAAACGATAATAATGAGACATCATACCAAAATGTATGGGATGCAGCCAAAGTGGTAATAAGGGGAAATTTCATATCTCTAGAGGCCTATTTGTATAAAATAGAGAAAGAGAAGGTCAATGAATTGGGTTTGCAACTAAAAATGCTAGAAAAGGAACAAATTAAAAACCCCCAGTCAAACACTAAACTTGAAATTCTAAAAATAAAAGGAGAGATCAATAAAATTGAAAGTAAAAAAAACTATTGAATTGATTAATAAAACTAAGAGTTGGTTCTATGAAAAAACCAACAAAATAGACAAACCCTTAGTAAATCTGATTAAAAAAATAAAAGAGGAAAATCAAATTGTTAGTCTTAAAAATGAAAAGGGAGAACTCGCCACTAACGAAGAGGAAATTAGAGCAATAATTAGGAGTTACTTTGCCCAACTTTATGCCAATAAATTCAACAACTTAAATGAAATAGAAAAATACCTCCAAAAATATAGCTTGCCCAAACAGAGGAAGAAGTAAATATCCTAAACAGTCCCATCTCAGAAAAAGAAATAGAGCAAATTATCAATCAACTCCCTAAGAAAAAATCCCCAGGACCAGATGGATTTACATGTGAATTCTACCAAACATTTAAAGAACAATTAACTCCAATGCTAAATAAACTATTTGAAAAAATAGGGACTGAAGGAGTCCTACCAAACTCCTTTTATGACACAGACATGGTACTGATACCTAAACCAGGTAGGCTGAAAACAGAGAAAGAAAATTATAGACCAATCTCCCTAATGAATATTGATGCTAAAATCTTAAATAAAATATTAGCAAAAAGATTACAGAAAATCATCACCAGGATAATACACTATGACCAAGTACGATTTATACCAGGGATGCAGGGCTGATTCAATATTAGGAAAACTATTAGCATAATTGACTATATCTATAACCAAACAAACAAAAACCATATGATCATCTCAATAGATACAGAAAAAGCATTTGATAAAATCCAACCGCAATTCCTAATAAAAACACTTGAGAGTATAGGAATAAAAGGACTTTTCTTTAAAATAGTCAGGAGCATATATTTAAAACCATCAGGAAGCATCATATGCAATGAGGAAAAACTGGAACCTTTCCTAGTAAGATCTGGAGTGAAGCAAGGTTGCCCACTATCACCATTATTATTCAATATTGTATTAGAAACACTAGCCTCTGCAATAAGAGTCGAGAAAGAGATTAAAGGAATTAGAGTAGGCAATGAGGAAACCAAACTATCACTCTTTGCAGATGATATGATGGTATATCTAGAGAACCCCAGAGATTCTACTAAAAAACTATTAGAAATAATTCATAATTTTAGCAAAGTAGCAGGATACAAAATAAATCTCCACAAATCCTCAGCATTTTTATACACCACCAACAAAATCCAAGAGCAAGAGATACAAAGAGAAATTCCATTCAAAATAACAGTTGATAGAATAAAATATTTGAGAATCTATCTACCAAAGGAAAGTCAGGAATTATATGAGCAAAATTACAAAAAAGTGTCCATCCAAATAAAGTCAGACTTAAATAATTGGAAAAATGTTAAGTGCTCTTGGATAGGCCAAGCGAATATAATAAAGATGGCAATACTCCCTAAACTAATCTATTTATTTAGTACTATACCAATCAGACTTCCAAGAAAATATTTTAATGATCTAGAAAAAATAACACCAAAATTCATATGGAACAATAAAAAGTCGAGAATCTCAAGGGAATTAATGAAAAAAAAATCAAATGAAAGTGGTCTAGCTGTACCTGATCTAAAATTATATTATAAAGCAGCAGTCACCAAAACCATTTGGTATTGGCTAAGAAATAGATTAGTTGATCAGTGGAAAATGTTAGTTTCACAAGACAGAATAGTCAACCATAGCAATCTAGTGTTTGACAAACCCAAAGACCCTAACTTTTGGGATAAGAATTCATTATTTGATAAAAACTGCTGGGATAACTGGAAATTAGTATGGCAGAAATTAGGCAAGGACCCACACTTAACACCATATACCAAGATAAGATCAAAATGGGTCCATGACCTAGGCATAAAGAACAAGATTATAAATAAATTAGAGGAACATAGGATAGTTTATCTCTCAGACTTGTGGAGGAGAAAGAAATTTGTGACCAGAGATGAACTAGAGACCATTACTGATCACAAAATAGAAAATTTTGATTATATCAAATTAAAAAGCCTTTGTACAAACAGAACAAATGCAAATTGATTAGAAGGGAAGCAACAAACTGGGAAAACATCTTTACAGTTAAAGGTTCTGATAAAGACCTCATTTCCAAAATATATAGAGAACTGATCCTAATTTATAAGAAACCAAGCCATTCTCCAATTGATAAATGGTCAAAGAATATGAACAGACAATTTTCAGAGGATGAAATTGAAACTATTACCACTCATATGAAAGAGTGTTCCAACTCACTATTGACCAGAGAAATGCAAATTAAAACAACTCTGAGATACCACTACACACCTGTCAGATTGGCTAAGATGACAGGAAAAAATAATGATGAATGTTGGAAGTGATGTGGGAAAACTGGGACACTGATGCATTGTTGGTGGAGTTGTGAACGAATCCAACCATTCTGGAGAGCAATCTGGAATTATGCCCCCAAAGTTATGAAACTGTGCATACCCTTTGATCTAGCAGTGTTACTACTGGGCTTATACCCCAAAGAGATATTAAAGAAGGGAAAGGGACCTGTATGTGCCAAAATGATTGTGGCAGCCCTGTTTGTAGTGGCTAGAAACTGGAAAATGAATGGATTCCCATCAATTGGAGAATGGCTGGGTAAATTGTGGTATATTAATGTTATGGAATATTATTGCTCTGTAAGGAATGACCAGCAGGATGAATACAGAGAGGCTTGGAGAGACCTACATGAACTGATGCTAAGTGAAATGAGCAGAACCAGGAGATCATTATACACTTCGACAATGATATTGTATGAGGATGTATTCTGATGGAAGTGGATTTCTTTGACAAAGAGACCTAATTGAGTTTCAATGGATAAATGATGGACAGAAACAGCTACACCCAAAGAAAGAACACTGGGAAACAAATAGAACTATTTGCATTTTTGATTTTCTTCCCGAGTTATTTTTACCTTCTGAATCCAATTCTCCCTATGCAACAAGAGAACTGTTCGGTTCTGCAAACATATATTGTATCTAGGATATACTGCAACATATCTAACATATATAGGACTGCTTGCCATCTTGGGGAGGGGGTAGAGGGAGGGAGGGGAAAAATCGAAACAGAAGTGAGTGCAAGGGATAATGTTGTAAAAAATTACCCTGGTATGGATTCTGTCAATATGAAGTTATTATTAAATAAAATTAAATTAAAAAAAAAGAAAGAAAATTATCCTGAGATACCACCTCACTCTTGTCAGACTGGCTAACATCATAGGGAAAGAAAATGATAAATATTGGAGAAGTTGTGAGAAAATTGGAACACGTTGGTGGAGTTGTGAACTAATCCAATCATTTGGAGAATAATTTGGAACTCTACTCAAAGGTCAACCAAACTGTAAATATCATTTGATATAGCAATACCAGTACTAGGTCTATATCCCAAAGAGATTATTAAAAATGGGGGAAAGGACCTTCAAGTACATATTTATGTCAGCTCTTTTGTGGTAGCAAAGAATGACAAATTGAGAAGATGCTCATAAATTGGGGAATGGCTGAACAAGTTGTGGTATATGCATGTAATAGAATACTATTGTGCTATAAGAAATGATGAGCAGGTGAATTTCAAAAAAAAAAAAAAAAGACTTACAGTGGGAAGTGAGTAGAACTAGGAGAACATCATACACTGTAACAACAAAGTTGAGTGTTGATCAGCTATAGATGTATCTCTTCTCAGCAATACAAAGATTCAAGACAATTCCAAAAGACTTATGATAGAAAATGCTGTCCTCATCCAGAGAAAGAACTATGGAGTTTGAATGCAGATTGAAGCACGCCATTTTCAGGTTTTTTTTTTTTCATTTTTTTGTTTCTGATCATTTTCCCCTTTTGTTCTGATTCTTCTTTCAGAAAATGACTAATATTGAAATATTTTTATGTAATTGTGCATTATGAATTATATTAGATTGACTACTGTCTTGGGCAAGGTGCAGACTACAGAAGGGAGAAAAATTAGAAATAGAAATTTATAAAAATGAATGTTGAAAACTATATTTACATATAATTGGGAAAAAATAAAATAATACTCAATGTGGAGAGAAGGATCCTCATTAACATTATCTCTAATCATTAGCCCATTATCAATAGTTTTTTTCCAGAGTAAAACAGTTTTGCATCAGTAGCCTAAAGAAGTCATTTACTGAAGTTCATATTATTTTGTGACCTTCCAATGTCTCTATTTTTCGCCTAACCAGTACCACCCTTACTAGAATTAGATCAAACATGTATCAAGTGAGTGAGGTTTGGCACAAAAGAGATAGCCAGAGGCAATTTTGTGTTACCTTTTCTCTATGCTTATGGGGAAAAGAAACACAAGGTGCACTATGGAACTGGAACCTTCCATCCCCACATCTGAACTTGTTTACAATTTGAATTTCTTGGCTAGAACATATTATGTTGTAAGAACATGATGTCATTGAATCAATTCTTGACATTTTAATGATTATCTGTCCAAAGCAAGTGTTAACCTATGAGGTATAATGTTTTCCTAAAATTGCTATTTGGCAAATTGCTGAGGATGAAAGATTTCTTTTGGAATTTGAGATCTTTTAGATGTTTTCACATTTGAGAATTTGGGCTGAATAACACTCCATTAATAGGCAATATGATGTCATAAATAGAGAATTAAGTTCAGGGTCAGGAAAACTTGTGTGTAAGCCCCACATCTTGATTGTATAACCCTTATCAAATCACTTTACCTCTCATCACTTCAGACAACTCTCTAAGACAGTAGTCCCAAAAATATGCCAACTAGATATCAGAAAGAAATCACCTAAGACTAAGATCCCCCTCTGTTAATCAAAACACAAGTCCATTAAAGACTCTATAAAGTCTCTGTTTGTCAATTCTTCCATATCTTAGTTAAATTTAATTACATTTTAAAAGGCATTTATTAGATACCAACTATGTACAAAGAAGAAACAAAGATCAACACAAAGATGAGAATGACATCCCTCTTATAGGAGTTTCCAGTTTAGAAATGAGGAAGAGGGATTAAAAATAATAAACATAAATAAATAAATTCTACACAAAATACAATGTAGCAATGTCCAAAAAAGCAATCCAGATGATTAGCGGTTTAAAAAAAAAATATGATGAGATCAGCATTAATTTCTGGTGAAGAAATCAGCAAAGATTTCATGACATGAATCAAGTCTGTAAAAAAAGAGAAAAATATCCAAAGGTATCAATGAGGATAAACTGTCTTCCAAATATTACATGGTATGTTAATTATATACTTAATGTTTGTGTTCAAAACAGGAGTCTCTACCACACTTTAGGTATCTTATAAAAGGAGAAGAAAAGGATATGGTCCCAATACAAATCAAGACTTTCCTTAGAACTGCAACATAATTTTAAAAGTGTTGAAATATATTATTCATTAATGACTCTTACAATGGCAATCATCTTAAGGTCATTCTTATTCTTTCATTTTTTTCAATCACTATTTTATGTTAAAGAAAATTTCTTCTCATTCTTCCTTACCTCTGATTTCTCATTCTTGTCCTTTTTGTGGCCTATCATTGACCCTTTTAACCTGGAGTGCTTAGTGTTTGTTCTGTAAAAGTCACTTATCTTCTTTGTTCTTCTGTGATTAGTTTGGGTTATATGCATCCATTACCCAAGAAAACAAATCAGTTTGTTTGCTTGTTTGTCTTTAAGATATTCAATTGTATGATTTTCTCAAATTGTCCTCAAATCCATCATTGCACTTCACAGCAATAATTTGTGAGGAGTCAAAGATGAAAGGGCTCTGAAATTCAACTTGGGTTATATAGAACTAAAAATTGAAGCAATACCCATGACTTCATGGGTACAGAGTGAAGGTTAGTGATGTGGTTAGTTTCTCTGCAAAGGGAGCTGGAGCTAATATTTCAGAGGAATATGGGAAACTACAGTAGTATTCAGGATGAGTACAGCAGTAAAAGTCCTTGTCACCACTCAAGCTATTTAAATCATTATCATTCAGTAAGAGAAAGTTTAGTCCTACCTTTATCTTGGCCTCCTTTTTTTGGAACTCTAGTAACCTTCATTTAATTTTGAAGTCAGGAAAAGCTAAAAGGAAAAAGTGGGGAGGCAGGTTAGATTACAACTCTGAAAACAGTTTTACACTGAAAGCATTATTTGGACTACACTCAGAATGTTTTAAAGTTGGGAGTAACCATTGAACTATACACAGAGAACTTATCCTTAGATAAGAAAGATAAGCAATTTACTACAAGTGTGGGCAGAGCATTTTTGTAATATTCCATTTAAAGTCAACATAGTGCCCTGGTCCCAAGAGATCATTCTGCCTCTAGCTAATTAGCATGGGATGGGATGAGATAATTTATTTATGCGAAAGCAAATAAACATTTGATCTTATTTATAGTTTTTTTTTCATAGAAATATATTAAAAGAAATAGGAAGTCTTTCTTTGTCAAGTACTTCATTGAAACTCTTAATCAATTCCAAATTTTAAAAAACCTAACAATTTAAGTATAATTATATAAATTTCCATTCCAAACATAGTAATTATTAACTCTCTTCTTAATTAATATTTTCAATATTACAGCAGTAATTATCAACAGATTTTTTTTAAAGGTAGTATTTAAGAAAAAAGTCCAGTAGAAACGATGTATTCCTACTGGTATTTAGGCAAATTGCCAACTTGTCTCCCTTCTGACAATGCTGGCTTTGAACCAGAAACAGAAAGGAACAGCTGACATTTGATAAGGAAAAAAAATCATTTCATACTTCACTAATATTTAAGGTAATAGCTAAAAAAAATAAAGATTGATCATAAAAAACAGGGAAAAGAATTTTCTCCCATTATTTTTAAAATGGCAAATTAGATCATCCCACATTTGTCTGACTATCTAGCATGGAATTTCTACAGATTTGAAAGAAATTCAGCAGAATTCAGGATAGCAGTTGCAGAATCATTGAATATCATAGAATATTAATATATTTTAGAAGAAAATTATTCTTATTATTGTTATCTAGTGATTATGCTTATTAAAATAAGCATTATAATTCATAATTTTGTACCTAAAGTAATATAAAAAAGATTTTTAAAATTTTAAGGTCAATAAATCTTTAGATGAACTGGTTGACTATACAATTCAAGCATTTTTTTACTACTTTTATTTTGAAAATGTTTATAAAAGAATCATTGAGGTCCAGAGCCAAGAATACAGGAGCCCATGTTAGTCCACTTTAAAGGGGCTTAGATAAACATGTTCCAATCTTTGAAAAACTGAGAGCTTTGGTTCAATACTAGCCTGCTTTGGATAAGTCATATTACTAAAAATGATTGAGACCTAATGATAGGAAGAAAAAAAAATCTACTTTGCCAAATTTTACTACCACACTAACTGTTTCCTTTCGAAGTTCTCTCTCACTGCTGTTTTCCATTTTTAATGTTCTCCCTAGAAGAGGTGAGCTGTAAAAATAAATATAAAATCTCCATTTGAGTTATACAGTAAGACTCTGCCTAACCCATTAAAAGGTCCCAGGGAAGGTTGAATGAGGGGGCAGAAACTTTAATGACTTTCCTCTTGCTTCAACTTATTGCAGAGCCCAAAGTCCAGGTTCCTCTCTTTTATCCATAGTCATGGGGAAGAGTGAATTTATAGAGACCCTCTAATACTATCTCAACTAGTGCTATTGGTGGGTTAAATGACCTGAAGACCCATAACCATTACAAAAATGCAAAGCCAAAAGACCTGAAAAATTCAGACTTTCATAATCAAATAGTAAGAGAAGTAATGTGGCTGGTTGGATTTTTTAAATGGCATAATACTAAGAATAATAAAGTAAGGATAATAATGATCATAAAAACTATTTTTTAATACTTTAAGGTACTGCTTTACAAAGCATTTCTATTAGCTCATTTGATCCTCACAACAACTCTGGAAAGTAGGTCCTATTATTTCACAGATGAGACAATTGAAGCTGAGGGAAGTTAAAAGACTTGTTCAGACCCTCATAGCTAGTAAGTTCTAAAGATGATTTTAATTCAGATCTTCCTGATTGAAAGTCCAGCGGCACTCTACTTATCATTCAATCTAATAACAAGTAAGCCCTTTGAAGATAGGATTGGTGAGTTTTCTGTTTTCTCGTGTATGTGTGTGTGTGTGTGTGTGTGTGTGTGTGTGTGTGTGTGTTTGCATCTCTGGAACCTTGCAATGGTAAGGAGCTTAATAAATGCTTTTTAATTCAATTGAAAGCAAAATGGAAGAATCTGTAAAAAAAGATTCAGGGATCACCTTTTTTTTTTTAAACTTCTGGGTAAATCAGTTCTTTGAGTGACTGTTGCTACTTGGTGATGTAATAGGTAATATGTCAAGGTTGCAATCAGAAAGACCTGAGTTTACTGTTTCAAGATTCATTCACTAGTTTTAGGACCCTGGCAAGTCAGATAACCTCTCTCAGTTATAGTTTTGTTTTTGTTGTTTAATCTATAAAATAGAGAAAATAATAACACTAGTCTCAAAAGGATTCAATATATTAATACATTAAAGCAAGTATCTAGAACTCCCAAAGAGTTAATAAAGTATTCATGATACTATTGTCCACAGGAATGTAGAGAAATGCAAGATACCAGCTTTATATACATATTGGGGAAAGGTCATATAATGGCATCAGTTAAAATTCTCAAGATATACTCTGCAAAGATTCTTACCATAATTTTACCTTTTTACTTCTCTAACACTAACAACCCCAATTCACACAAAGAAATACCCTGGCACTGTGGCTGAGATAGGATAACAAGGTTCCCCTAAAAATAGCTTTGAAACTCTTTAGTCAGTGACTTTGCTACCTAGTAACCAATATTCCAAATAGCAAGGTCATCTTTTTACACACATCCTTTTTTGGTTACAAAAATACTTATAATCTATCCTCCATCCTAAGTTGTTATCACCAGTAAACAGTATATTTGGTTGACAGTGATAAGAACACAATGGCAGGATGGAAAACACCTTTGGATCCTGAAAAGGAATTGTGTTAAGGTAGGACATGCGCTAGACCTGAATCTATACAGATATACCTCTTTTTAGAGGTAGGATAGTGAGTGTCTTCCTAAAATACCTCTTCCAGAGGGTTTTGCTCTTATAGATCTGGTTTTCATAGGTTCACTCCTCTACCATATTGGTGGTATGTTAATACTAGCTTACCTTAAGCTACACTGGGGTCATGAAGTGGTTCCTGTGAGACAGAAACTGAATGTTATAATAGATTAGGACTCAAATGAATCCAAATTCCCTTTTCTGTTTGTTTAAAGTCTGACTTTGTGAGATTAGTCAACATTTGGTTTGTACCTGTTTCAGTTTGCTTTTCTGATATATAAGGGCCAGAGCAAAGATGTGAGGAATAAAACAGCTTTGGAAATTGCTAAAGAGATAATCATCTTAGGTATTTACAAAACATGATCATAATTTTACTACTTGAAATAACTGAAAGAAGGACACATTGCAGATGGTCACATTTTCACTTTCTAATAATGAACACTAGTATTTTTATCCCCCAAAGAAACTGTAACTTTCTTTATTCTCCCCCCCAAACTTTTTGATCTCCCACCATTTCCTCTCCAAAAAATAAATAAATTCCTGGTACTACTGTTTTCTATGCTCATGCTACTTACTATGTTAATTTCAAATAATAATATTCTTCCAGGGTAACTTCCCTAGTGACTGATTTTCTACTTTATGGATTATAAAGCTGTTTTCTCCATAATCTAGGAATTTCTTTGATGATCTGTACTTAGTTATATTAACAACCTAACAGATGCCTGAATACTTAAAGTCCCACAGGACTACAGTATCCTGTGGTTTCAAGTTCCTGAATATTTGACCCAAAAATTTTGTTTCAATCCTTGCTTTCCTTCACTCTTGGGAGTCAATAATAAATGTTCACAAAGTTTCCTGTCTATTCAACTACATTTAATCCAAGAGAATTGTGAGGGGGTAACTATAGAGGGTGGATTTGTAGCTTATTTTATTCCATATCAAATTTCTATCTCTAAATTTTAACTCCTGATTTTTTTCTTCTATTTAAAACTTTGCATGGGTTTTCTAGAATTCTAGTTGTGAAACTATTTCCATCAATATGACACATAATTTTTTGTTTTAAAAAGAAAATCTATAAATATATACATATGAATTCAATTTTTTTTACACTTTATTTCTATGGACCTCTCATTTTCTACTTTGGGTTAACATTGTGTTAACATTGTACTTAGCAAGATAACAAATGATATAAAAAAAATCCAGATTCTCATGCTAACTATAGTATTTACATATAATTATTTTAAAGAATCAAGGAGAGAAGCACATAGATTATGGTGGAATTATGGATCAGAATCACAAAGTATCTGAAATTAACTTGACAGCCAAATTAGAGATATAAACTGGACAGAAAATTATCTGTTTGCTCATTTTTACTTTAAACTATTAAAACCATTCCAAAAGTTACTTAAAGACTCCTTAACATTGTAAAGAATATATAAAAATACATATTTGGGACTACAGTTGGGTTTTATGTAAGGATAAGTTTTGACCTAGTACAAATAATTAAAATGTTCACATATCTTTGAAAAGTATCCAAAAATTTTTACAATAATCTTGTGTGTATATGTACTTAAGTGTATAACATAGTCAACAGAGAGGAATCCTTGAAGTTAAGAAATGTCATTTTCAAGCCCTACTTTTAGCATGTACTTGCAGTGTGATCCCAAACAAGTCACTTAACCTCTCAACATACAACTCCAAAGTGGTAAATTGAAGAGTAAGTGGTGATTTAAATGGGTTAAGGGAAATTCCTCACCCAGAGCTCCTGTACTAATGAAACTGTAGGAAAGAAAGAAAGAAAGAAAGAAAGAAAGAAAGAAAGAAAGAAAGAAAGAAAGAAAGAAAGAAAGAAAGAAAGAAAGAAAGAAAGAAAGAAAGAAAGAAAGAAAGAAAGAAAGGAGGAAGGGAGAAAGAAAGAAAGAAAGAAAAAAGAAAGAAAGAAAGAAAGGAGGGAGGGAGAAAGATAAAAAGAGGGAGGTAGAGAAAGAAAGAGACAGAGACAGAGAGAGATAGAGAGAGACAGAAACAGAGAGAGAGACAGAGAGGAAGAAGAAGATGAGGAGGAGGAATGAAAGAAGAAAGGAAAGAAAGAAGGAAAGAAAAAGGGAGGGAGGAAGAAGGAAGGAGGAAGGAAGAAACGAAGAAACAAAGGGAGGAAGGAAAAAAGAAAAAAGAAAGAATGAAAGAAGGAAGAAATGTGTGTACATATATCTATGGGTGCATATTGGTGTGTGTAAAATGTATATGTGCATGAATATAGACAGGGAAATACATATATATTTGCCTATTGAGTTTTATATATATAGTCAAACTAAATTCATAGAGGTTTATGATCAGATCAGACAAATTCAATTTTTAAAAACTCATTGAGATCTCATAATTCATGGAGTTCCTTCCTGTGAGACTCCTCTATATTCTCCCCAAATTTAACCTCATTTACTACAAAGGGATGGGTTTTAGCCACAGAAACTCCAGTTACTAAGTGATAGAGGAGCTGTCATCTGTTTAGGTGAAGAAATCACTCTCACTAGTGAAATCACAGGTCCTTAATGTAGTAATATATATATATATATACACATACATACTGCACCATGAAAAAACAAAAATATTCATGTTCATAACAGGAAAAATTATTTATCAAACCCACTGCCTTTCTTTTCATGCTTCACTTATCAATGATAATTATTAAAAGATAAAGTTTTGCATTAATTACTACATTAAGGACCTGTGATTTCACTAGTGAGAGTGATTTCTTCACCTAAACAGATGACAGCTCCTCTATCACTTAGTAACTGGAGTTTCTGTGGCTAAAACCCATCCCTTTGTAGTAAATGAGGTTAAATTTGGGGAGAATATAGAGGAGTCTCACAGGAAGGAACTCCATGAATTATGAGGTCTCAATGAGTTTTTGAAAATTGAATTTGTCTGATCTGATCATAAACCTCTATGAATTTAGTTTGACTAGTTCTCAATGAACTACGTAAAAACTGTGCTCAAATTTCCTACTTGAAACTTTCCTGTCTTGCTAATAATGACAAAAGCTTTACTTTGATAGCCGATCTTTTCCAAAAGAAATTTTTTTTTTTATCTTCATGCTATGATAAGATCTATAGCAAAGTATTGCCACTATTATCATGGCTAGATTACATAATTTCAAAGATCTCTGCCAGTTCTAAAATGATATAATTTTATGATTAAGGTCCCTGATGATAACTAGAGATATGAAAATAAAAGTGTAATTTCCAAGAATCTTAAAATTTATATAGGGGATCCAGACTTAGTCAATATTTTGTATCTTAATTCTTCTAATCAAATTATAAATAAGACTTTAACAAAATGACTACTTTTGATAGTAGATCAGTCAACAGGTACATTATTCATCAATATGGTCATTTTCCTAACTTTTATATTAGTATTTATACGCTTGATGTAACATATATACAATAATTGATACACCTTTTTTTGTCAGTGGGTAGTTTTTTGGTTGCTTTTTTTTTCCTGTGGCAGTCATACTAATTGAGCAATTACTTACCAGTAGCAGCAGAATTCTATAACTGATAACCAGGCAGACAGCTATGAGAATAACATAATTATCACTAGTTTCTATTCTCAGAAGCAAGGGAAATCTCTAAGTAACTGCAAAAGGTCAGTTGAGGGTCCCAAATATCTAAGGAAAATCTCTAGACACTTAAAATAAAGAACTTTGGAAGGAGGTCTCCAAAAATATGAAGTCTATTGTATTTCTTTGAAAAAGAAAAGGGTACTTTCTTTACCCTCTGATTGCTTTGTACATAGAGTAATACTGGAGAACTCGAAAGAATTCATCTAGAAGGGAATCTTTAGAGTATTCATTTTTCTCCTACTGTTCACAGATATGTACTGAACAGTGGGAGGTTCACTCATCTCTGATGCACACTTAAAGTTAAAAGGGGAATTTGTTCCATTTTTATATTACTATGCTCATTTCTTTCCTAAAATCTCAAAATCACTAAGCAACTATTAGCAGAGTCATCAAAGCTGTTTTTTTATTGCCTGTGAGTTCTCTACTGAATTGAAATGGACAATTACATTATTATTGAAGTGAACATATGATAACTATTATGGACATGAAGGTATGTCTAGCTACTATGGAACTGAACACTATCAGTATATCTTTTCATAGTATTTCATTCACTTTACAACAAATATATTTTGGAAAAAATCTAAACTGAATGTATACAGATTGTCATATAAACCTTAAAGCTCAATATAAAAATAAGCTATAATTAGATTTATCATATTATATGTTTCCATGATTTTTTGGATTGATATTCACTTATATTAGAATCAAAAGGAATATAATATACTTGATTTTACTGAATTTTATGTGTAATAAATATATAGGCAGTGAGCAGAAGCAGTTTAGTTGATGAAGAAATGATCTTAACATTTACTGCAACTATTTACATGGCTATGTGACCCTGGTCAGTTAATTAACCTCTCAGAACTGGGAAGAAATTCTAAGACTAATTTACAGAACAGCTCCTGAATTGTACTAGTAGAAGTTTCCTCATTGGAAACCACAAATACTGATCAAATCAGAAGTAAAGTAAAGAAAATTACTGTTTAATACTTCAGAGAAATATCTAAATGATAAATATCCCACTTTTACAAATACTAAAATTAACATATTAAAAGATAATATAAAGAATTTTCTAACCTCTTTGCCTTTGCTTATTCCATTCCTTTTGCCTCAAATGACTCTTCCTTCATTTCTATCTTTCAAACTCATATTTTTTTCTTCAGGCCCCAAGTCATATATAACATTGGTCATGAAGCCTTTAGAATCTGCATTTCCATAGTTTTGCTCATAGCTTTCCTTTGACATACAGCAATAATTAATCAGATCCTTGCCTTATCTTCTATACCATTTTGAAGTCATCTTGAAGAAAATGTCTTTGTCATGTTTATGTAACTAATATAGCATTTGCTCAAAGTACATGCCTGTTAAATAATTGCTGAGCTAATCAATCAATATTTTCCATGGAATGAACAAGAATTAGAATCTCAATTCTTTAACTTGAAGCCTTTCCAATATCCAAAATTTGGTGATTTTTTTTCATATTTTAGGTGAAAAAATGTTTGTTCCATAATTCTGTTGAGTAAACGCAGTTTTCCTTTTTTTAATTTTATTGTCAGTATAGCACTAAACTCTCTTCCAGAGAAATAGAATATCTTCTCTCGGCGATAAGAGGGTAGTAGAGAGGTTTGAGGGGTCAAGCATTAGATTTTTAAATTCAGTATATTTGAAAGAAATCTTTCCCACAAAACATTCTGATATATTAGTTTTATTTCACCACAAATAGGGGGTTTGTTTTTCATTTTCATTTATTTTGGAGAAAGGGAAGGAAAGGAAAGGGAGAGGAAAGGGAGAGAGGATCATTGAGACATTTTTTTTTTCAAAAGCAGAGAACAAAAGGAAGGCAAAAAAGAATATATAGATAAGCAAGATGGTTTTGAAAACTGTAGGTTCAAATAATTATATATCTTAAATGAAAGGCAATTTATATATAAAGATCTGTAGTTTTACATACATTTCATATGCAAGAATCATCTTTCTATTCTACTATGTACATGGAAGTGTCTATTTTACTTGGTGTTAAAAATTAAAAGGATATGAGAATAGCTTAAAAATCCAGATGTTTCTTGAATCAGATATAAATTTGATGTGCTTTTAATTTATTAGAAAACATAAATTCTATGTCATTCAGCAATAAAACCAGTGTTTAAACACACACATGCATATACAAAATGACCAACAAACCAAAAAAAAATATATTAGTAAAGTATGCCCTGTTAGGTTTATACAGTCTACTCTGGTATATAGTTATATTCTTATAGTTGTATAAACTAACACTTAATTGCCAGTTATTCTTTCAAGCTGCATGTAAATCCATTATTCATTATTTAAAAAAAAAATCATCCCTGTTAATAGTAAAGTCTTAACTATGTGAAAATTGTAACATCTCCCATTTATTAGTAGAAAAACTATTTTTGGTTTACTTTATAATTTGCCTGCCATTAATTTATAATCTTGTTAAGATAAAGCATATGTGAAGAAACAAACCCTTCAGCAGAGCATATTAGTGAAAACAAAATTCTTCACTAAAGTTCTTAACTCCTGAAATGATCTTCAAAAATGCTCTAGTCCAAAGTTCCTTACCTATGTGTTGTGATCCTCTGTTATGTCATTAACTTCATGCGGGAGTTGTGAAATTATGATTTATTATTAATAAATATTTTATTTATATACCTATTTTATGTATCCATATATCTAAGATCATGTAAAATTTTCTCAAGCAAGAAGTGATCACAAGTGGAGAAAGTTGCTCTAGCTAAATGACAAATATGACCTTACAAATATAAAATAAAAAATAAAGTAAAACTTGATGTCACATATCTATTAGCATTCTTTAAACCAGGCTAACATGAATGGAAATTCAAATAGATTGGCACTGCATAATTTTTTTTTTCGATTGAGACCAACTCTCTAAATGACATTCAGATGACACTTGTCAACTAACCTCATTTTTTAGTTTTTGTTCTCTTAGGAAATAGAAAGTCTATTTATTAGCAATAGGAATTTGTGTTTGTGATAGAAATAGAATAACATCTCTGATTTCCTGTAATAATACTTTGTTGGAAATTGGATTGTCATAAACCTATAGAGGAAATCCTATTTTTGTAAATTCAACCTTTTTGTTGTCCTCTAAGCCTTTTCCACTTATTTTATGTTGACCTTGAGTTGCAGCTAGTAGTAAATAGTCCAAATTTGGATGCAGTATGGTTTTCTTCAAAGTTTAAATATCACATTATGCTTTGTTTCCAATATTCTTCCTACAAATATTCAGAATGTTGTTAACCTTTTTTTAACCAAAGCAACTCTGTGGACTTGATAAAATCATGGAAATATCTATTTTTAACTTTAAAATGTTCTTCCCCTGAGTGAGTAAATAAACAATCCATCATCTTCACATTCTATAAATCCTAAGTCACTATATAAATATAACTTATTGTTGTAATGATGATAGCACTCTAAAGATGGCAGGATCTGAGGTTGGTCTAGACCTAGGCTTTCATTAGAATAGGGACGTCCAAGCAGAAAAACTCTCCACCAATAAAGATTGGCAACATGTCTTAAATAGGGAATTGAACAATTAAATTATTTGCTCATGGGTTGCAGGCAGTTCTTAAACATAACCTATTCTGACTACAACTACTCATTCATCTCATTATCCAAAACTCCTTCTCTGTTACTAAATGTCATTATGAAGAATTATTAGAAATTTTCACAGAAAAACTAACTATAAATACCTGAGATTCAATCTGAGAAAACTGATAATTTTGAATAATGTGACACATAGAATTGATCAATTGTGTGATCTGCTTTCTAACCAAGGCCCTACCAACTCCTTACTTTTGAATTGGAGTTTACACTCATCATCTGAGGTTCCCAAATTCATTTTTGTAAGTTTTCTTATTACTCATCAGTTTAGGTGTCTGCAATCAAATAATTTTTATCACTTTCATAGCATTGAATAATATATTGGAAATACATTTCCCACTGAAAATAATTTCCTCTGTATTCTCATCAAATATTTATAATAAGAATTTAATCTCTAAGAAATCTAAGGAATTCAAACAAATATATGACTAAGATCAGTTTTCTAATGACTATAAGTAAATGTTTCTCAAAAGAATTGCAAACTATTAGCAACCATATATCTCTAATTTAACATATCCAAAATATAACTTAATATCTCTCCCCAAAACTTACCTTTTATAAATTTCCATATTACAATAGGAAGAAGGAGGCATTATTTTCTCAGTCACCCAGATGCATAATTGTAGTCTTCTTCAAACTCACCATAACTCATATATACCCAATAAGATATAGTATTTTATCTCTGGAGCTATACTATGAATAAGATATAGTATTTTATCTCTGGAGCTATACTATCTTTCCTTCATATGTCACTGTCTTCCTTTCACATAGCTACCACTATAGCTTACTCCCTCATTACATATCACAAGCCTTTTAATTGCCCTCCATCTCATTTATTTCCTCTTTCCCATTCATCCTTCACACAAGTGAAATGATTTTTAAAAAATAATTCTGATCATAACCCTAACCTACTCAATAAACTCCAATGGTCCCCTATTTTCTCAAAAATAATATATAAAATCTTTGATTTAGTGTTTAATGCTCTTCACAACCTGAGTTCTTCCTTCCTTTATTTTATTTTTATGCAGCATACCATACAATACACTAACAAGATATTGGACAACTTGGCAATGCTCATTGGATACTCCATCTTTTATCTTTATACTTTTGTATTGGCTGTCCCCCAGGAATGGAATGCTTCTTCACCTCTTTCTTTTAGAATCCTTGTTTTTCTCTAGAATTCAACTTAATTTACATTGTATAGCAGACCTTACCCCAGTTCCTCATGTTTTCCCTTCTGAGATTATTTTTTAAATAATCTGTATGTATGTTTCATATATCTTTTTAGATACATATCTTCTATAATAAATTTTCCTTAATTTTATATTGATTTTTTCATTGTTCTTCTTTTGATTGATATTTGATAAAAAGTTTTACTATTTGATTTAAAAAAAAAAAAAACAAGCTCCTGGTTTAAGGTGTAAATCAAATGCTTTCTTCTTGATGTTATTTCAATTTTGAAATGGGCCAAAATGGAAAAAAAGATAGGATAGACAATGTGGAAGGGGCCATGGGAAGGCAAGCATATAAGCATATTGTTGAGAGAACTATAAATTTATCTTATCGTTCTAAAAAGCAATTTGAAATTATACTTTAGAAAATGATTAAAATGTCCAAATCAGAGATTACATTAATATGTATTCATGGGATGTCAATAACAAACAGATACCATGTATACCCAAAATATTTCTAGTGAATTTTTTGTTGCAACAAAAAAATTTGGAAACAAACTCTTACCCATCAATAGGTGAATTGTTAAAGAAATTTCAATATTTGAAATATAATGTAATATTATTATCCTTTATTGCTATCATTATTGAAAATCACAGAGAATTATAGGAACACAAATGTAGAATGAAATAAGATAAAATAAAACATTATGCTCAGTGGTTGTAATAATGTAAACAAAAAAAAGGAATAAAACCCCCAAATATTGCATAACTATAATGATGAAGTATATCATTAGAGAAGAGTTCTTCCCTGCAGAAATAAAGGAGTATGGTGTGGAATATTACTCACATACACACACACACACACACACATAATGATGAATTTTGATGAACTTGCTTTCCCTTTACCCTCTTTTTTAGTCTTTGTAACAAAGGATGACTGACAATGTAAGGGAGGTTGAAGAAATATGGTATTGCAATAAATATCTATCTAGATGTGTTTGTATGTGCATATACATTGAGAAAGTATATATTTTGTATATATACATACAAACATATATGTGTGAATGTGTATCTTCATAAATATACACACATATAGCAAATCTTCAATTTGGACATAGGGGATGAAAAAGAGAAGAAATTTCACCAGGAAACAATTTTGCGTAGTTTTTATTAGTTGGTTGTAGTGGCTTTAATTAATAGCCTATCTTTATCAAAGAGAAGTTCTAACCATTATACTATATCAGACTAGGGCTAAGCTAGCCATTGTGTAGATCCTGAATATATGGTTCCAAAAACTGATTGCTAGGAGCAATTCCTGATAGAGTCTATATGCATGGTAACCTCAAGACCAGTAGGAATCAACAGGACATGTCCAACAGACATGACACATCCAGTAAAGAACAAACTCCTTGAGAAAAGAAAAATAATACAACATCAGGGGTGTAAATTGCCTTTCTTAGATAAGTGCTTGCTAGATGTATGCTTCTTGGGTATTATACGAAAGAGTGCCTATTCTCCCCACTGAATATGTTCCCATTTGGAAGAGTGTACTCTAGATTAATGAGAGAATGTTCTATTGCCATTTTACTTACTATGGAATTTCATTAAATGCATTTGCTTTGTTTATCCTCTGAATGATGAAAAAAAGAATAAATAGATTGGTGTGAGGCCATGATCTAAAACTTTCAGTGACTCCATATCCACAAAAAACCTTAGGTTGTTGAGTAATTGTTCTATCCATCAGTGAGAGGAAATCGCTCCAGTTGATAGCATACAGTGATAACTAATGGATATTTAGGCAGGGGAGGGAAGGGGGAATGTGGACAATGTATTTAAGTTGTTCATTGGGAGTTGAATAATATATTCCTCCACCTAACTCCAACAAAAGTGGACACTCCCTAAGTATCTGCATCAGAAGTTCATGTGTCAAAGAGGTGGAGAAGAATACTCAAGGTTTCTTAACTTCACATATGAGCATAAGAGAAATTTTCTCTCTAGTTGTCTCAACAAAAGAAGAAAAAGCAACTCTCTAAACTACACATCAAATATCATGAGCTAGAGATCAAAGGAAATATTCCCTCATCCCAATAGCACCTCAATAAAAAGAAAACTCTTTGACTCAGAATTATAGACAAGTCCCTAGTAAATTATTTTGTGAAATTAAAATATTCTGTATTCGTAAGTCAAAAGATACCAATTATTGGCACTAAGAAATATGAAAAGAAATAAATATCAAGGACTTTTCTCTGTATTATATTGTCTCTGTATTCATTTCTATTAAAAGTTGCACCAGAAAATAATATTTAGGAAAAATAAAATTAAATCAAGGTGAAACATGACTTCTTCAAAAGATAAATTCTCTCTAAGCATGCTTGTTTTTTCCTATATTCTCCTTAATTCTCTACATCTATTCTATCATAACCCCAAAGTTATCATTTATTATGTAGTTCTCTTTATAAGAAAGCATACAAACTATTCCCCTTGCTTTTATCTACAAAATCTTATTTTCATGAAAATTTTAAGAAACATTTTTCTTTGACTATTCCTTTTCAACATTCCTTTAAAAAATCGTTTTATTTCTCTACCACAGTGAATTTTTCTCCCAACAATATATCACCTTTCCTTTTTTCTTTCTCTTTACAATATACTTTTCACTACACCTGGTCTAGTTTCACAGCTCTGAATGAACAAGTCAAGATGACATAGTAAATAGAAACATCATAACCTTTCATGTTCATATCTCCTATTATAGTTAGATATTTGAAAGGTCGTGCAAAACATTAAAAGATTATGTATGGTGAACACCTATGTACTAAAAAAATGAAAGACTAGAATTTTTTTCAAATCCCAAATAACATTTTTAGAAAGAGGAATTATGTTGAATGGAAACAGAAAGTAATTTTTTTCTTAGCAATACATGGAACCTATACAAAAATCAATCATCTATTAGGGCATAAAGACTTCATAATCAAATGGCAGAATAAAATGCATCCTTTTCAGATCATAATGCAATAAAAATTGCATGTAATAAAGGGCTGAGAAAAATAGACCAAAAATTAATTGGAAAGTAAATAATTTAATCCTAAAGAAAGAGAGAGAGAGAGAGAGACAGAGAGACAGAGAGAGAGAAAGAGGAATTATTATCTAGAGCAAAAATAATTAGAGCTCAATCCACAGAATAAGGAAAAAATAAGGGCATCAAGGTAATAATTTTATGCATTATCCCTGGAAAACTATAGATAAGTTAAAGTTTCATTCAATTCCCCTTTCTTTGAAGAATTTATTTTTTGGAAACAGGGAAAAATCGATCCACCGATATGTTCATGGGATCCACCAAAGTCAGCACTGCTACAAAGCCTCTGCCAGTGTACTCTCTAATCCACTTACTCCCATCCTACTATGTAATAAGCAGCAGGTATTAATTGATTCTGCAAGCCATGTAGGCTTGGATTGGAGGATTTCGAAGGGAGAGAATCAGATTTCTTTCTACTTGTAGAAGGTTCTGGAATAGGAAAACCAAAGGCTGCAAAATATACACAATGCTGAACTGAAGCAAATTTCAAACAGCTTGAGAGCTCATTGTTAGATTTTCAGTGTAAGTATTCATATCTCAGAACTTGGCAAATGCTACAAATCAGGACTTAATTATCTAATTTTAAATGTGGTAGAGAAAATGTTATTAATGCAGATTAAGCCTTAAAATGTGTCATATATAAATTTTTCTAATGAGATATTTATTAGCAAAAACACTGCTATAGCCACCCAATTTCCCCCAATTTTGCAAAAAGTAGAGGACATTGTTTTAGCCCATCCAGAGAAGTAAAGAACTAGAACAAAGGATAGATATGAGGCAGGAGTCAAATCAGACCTGAAAGAAAAGGGACTAGAACTGATAATGACATCCCAGATTCTACTTGACACAGAGACCAAATGCAGTGAAAAATAACAAAGGTAGATGAGAGATATTGCAGAGCAGTCCCAGTGATACACATGTTATCAAATGGGAAGGGGAATCAAAAAGTGATAGCAGGATATAAGAAAAAAAAAGTTTTAAAAATCAAAGGTTTCAGGAAGAGGAAATTTCAATTAACAGCATAGATGAAAAGAATATAAATCAAGAGAGAAGATACTAAAATTACAATGAAAATGGGTTCTAAAACATCAGAATGGTCACAAAAAAGAACACATTATATCTTTACAGTAAAAGTCATATATTTTAAAGGTAGTAATAATAGGGACAATTTATGACCAAAGGATTCCCAAAAGAATGTGACAAATTAGAAAAAAATAATGCTATGCTGCAGAAAATAATACAAAAACCGTTCATAAATTATGAATACAGAAAACAAATTCAAGGAATTGACAACTTTTAAGGGGGGGAAAAGTTCCATAGTAATTTAACCACTCCAATGATGAATCATAAGTTTTACAAATAGCTAGGGAAAAAAATGTTCAAATGTATTTTTAAAAAATTAAATAATGCAAAATCATTCTATATCTACTAAAATAGAATGTTCCAAAAAGAAAAAGAATCCAAGATCCAGAAAAAGGACATGCCTTACAAACCTACACATAATCATTAATGAAAATAAAAAACTGTTTAATAAAAGATAAAGAAATTAATAGATCCTTTAATTTACTTGAAAACACCAAGTAAAGAAATACAAAAAAGTTAAATAAATAACTATAACATATGTGTGTGTGTGTGTGTGTATAATTATAAACACAAAACAATAATGGTAAATGACAGCAGAAAGACCAACAAAATTTATTTTTAAATTTCACAAAGATATCAAAATAAAAGTGGAATTAAAAAAAAAAAAACTAAAGGTGGAGGTGAAGGTTTGAAACATCATGGACTAAACCTCATAACCTAACTATGTGTCAATCAACATATTTTATGGGGGGAAAGTTGCAGAATTAAAGGGTTTATAAAGTAGGTGAGGGAACAGAAAGAATTGTGATATAATTTTAATGTTAATAATTGTAATTTAATTTTAAATTACTAATTATAAGTTAAATTTAATAATTGTAATTTTAAAGCTACAAGTAAAAAATAAAAGGAAGATAACTCCAACAGTCTCATGTCAAGAAGAGGGACTTAGCAGCATGGTGAGGTAACAAAAAGAATAAGGAAATTTTTTTCACTATAGTCATTGGATTGAAGATTTGTTGTTAAAATTCCATGTATCTTCTCATAATACAGTCTCAGATATTTCAAAAAATCTGTCTAGTCCCATAGGCACAGATTACCATTGTCCATTAATTTTTCTAGTTTTATAACAAGAAAGTTTCCCACTAAGTACACTCCACCTAGCAGAGTCACATCTTCAGAATCAAAAATAATTTCCAATCACACTGATACAAGTAATAAATTTGGAGGTCCCTAAAGTAGAGTTGGCAGACAGCTAGATGACAGAGTGGATACAGTGTCAGATCCAGAGTTAAGAAAACTCATATTCTTGAATTCAAAACTAGCCTAAGACAATCAACAGCTGTGTGACCCTGGGCAAGTCACTTAACCCTGTTTGCCTCAATTTCCCCATCTGTAAAATGAGATGGAGAAAGAAATGACAAACCATTCTAGTATCTTTGCCAAGAAAACTCCAAGTGAGTTCATAAGAGTTGGACATGACTGAAAACAAACAACAAAAAGGAAAGTTGAAAACAAGATCTTTTTTATCTTTAGCAGTTTCTTAGATGTGTGTGTGTGTATGTATGTACATATGTATATACATATATACACACACACATATGGACATGTGCATATACATATATACATACATGTGGGTATATATGTATACACAAAGAGACATATGCATATGTGTGTATATATATATTCATATGTTGCTTCATGGTTTATAAAGTGTTTAGAGTGCATCATTTTATTTGAAACTCAATAGCACTATGAAGTAGATAGTGCAAATATGAGAAACCTCAGATTCAAAGAAGTTAAGTAATTTGCCTAAAATTACACAGGAGTAAGTAAAAATATATCTGAAAATTTTTTAACCCAAATACAGTGTTTTCATCATTGTACAACACACGTTCATCAAAAACAAATTTAAGATTGAAATAATGATTGCATTTTATTTCCTCTTGTCTGGACGAGCTAACCTCTGAGCTTCCTTCCATTTCTAAATCTCTGACTGTTATGATCCAGTTGCTGGAAAGTTACTTGCACAGTTTTCATCCTTTTTCCTTTCCTAGTGAGTTCTGAGTTGGCAGAACCCCATCATTCCCAACATTATTGATGGCAATATCTGCAGAGAAGCAGATGTTTTGCCAAGAAAGTGAATATGAATCATTGTATCTAATAAGATGAGAATCTTAGAAAACAGTCTACAGTTCATAAGTGAAACCAGCAATTAATCTTGACATGTTTTATAAAAGGTTTAGTTGCTTAACATTTCTCCCAAGTAATTTTTTTTTTAAGTTTGCTGTAGGCAGGAAGGTAAAGAGAGTGACAGCACTGGAAACCAAACTTCTCTTTCTCCAAAGGCCAATTGTGCTAGTTGTATATTGAAATATGAGGTGCATCCTGATGGGAGATTAGTCAAAGGCGTTCACCAGTGCCCTTAGTCCCAACTTGCTAAACAAGGCGGTAAAGTGGCGCCACCAGAGACATGGTTTCATTACCAATTTATGGCTCCATTCTGGATTTTGCATACGTGAGCAAAGTTGTTTTTTTCTAAAGATAATTTATGTGGCAGTAGGATTACCTGGTAATCGGGGGGGGGGGAAATCTAAAACACACAATGACATGTTACTCAGTAGACAGAGATTCTTTTAGGTAGATCTTGAGGAGCATTGAGCAACACATCAACATGTTCTATGACATTTGATAAAACAATAAAAGACACTGATCAACAGCATCATCTCTTGTATTGTATTTTTTAAAGGCAATATAAAATCATAGAGTGAAAGTTGACAGGGACTTTAGAAGCCACTTATTCAAGCCAACTAATTTAATAGAAGAACAAAATGAGATCCAGGGAGGTGAAGGACTTTCATACAGGTACAGCATGAAATGGAAGAATATGAGCCCAAGTTTTCTGACTCCCACATTAGTGTTGATTATACTACCTCATACTCCATCATCAGTGTTGTATTAGAAAATGACAGTGCAAGAACTGGGAGTTTTTCAAGGCAAGGAAGCAATTCCACTGCTTTCTTACAAGAAGACATATTACCAACCTACTCCTAAAACAAAGAGAGAAATACAGTCCATTGAGAAGTCTTCCATAAAAGCTATCTAAGCACAATAGCAAAATAAAGAAGTCATGAAGACTTTTATTCTGCAACTTTCTTTTTTATTGAATTATTTTTCAACTAATAAAAATATTTTTCCTCTCCATCCTACTTTACCCCTGCCCTCACTGGGGGAAAAAGAAATAACAATAAAACCCTTGTAAGAAATATGCGTGACCAACTAAAATAAATCCCTGAATTAGGTATAAACAACAAAAACATAACATGATTCAAACTACATATTGAATGTATCCACTCTTCCTCAAAATGTTGTTTTTGTATTGATTAGAATTCTTTGATCTTTCAAAGTTATTTACCTTTACAATATTATTATTATTATATAGATTGTCTTCCCAAATATGACTACAGCGGTTCTATCAGTTCATAAAAGTTTTGTAATAACTTTTATTTTTCTTCATTTGTTCTGAATTCTCTTTTTTTGTAGGGTGGAATAATCAGGGTTAAGTGACTTGCTCAAGGATAATTAGAATTCTTCATTTTTTGTGTGTGTATACAAATTGGTTTTCCTCTGCCTACTTTTTAATCAAATTAGCTAATGATTTTTCTTTAGAAAAAAAAAAAAAAAAAAACAAGCTTCTTGTAGCAGAATCCAGAAGTTAAAAAAAAAAAAAGGTAGGGTAGTGATCCTCCTGACCTCATATCAAACAAAAGGAAAAATAGATATAATTAAAAGAGATAAGAAAAGCACATTTTGCAAGGGTACCAAAGATAACAAAGTAATAACAACACTAAACATATATGCACCAAGTAGTATAGCATCCAAATTCCTAGAGAAGAAGTTAAGAGAGTTGAAAGAAGAATTAGATAGCAAAACTATACTAGGGGGATCTCAAACTTGCTCTCTCAGAAATAGATAAATAAAATCACAAAATAAATAAGAAAGAAGTTAAGGCAGTAAATAGACCCCTAGAAAAATTAGGTATGATAGACCTTTAGAAAAAATTGAATGGAGACAGAAAGGAATAAACATTTTTTTTAGTGATACATGGAACTTACAAAAAATTAACTGTGTATTAGGGCATAAAAACCTCTAAATCAAATGCAGAAAAGCAGAAATATTTAAATACATCTTTTTCAGATCATGATACACTAAAAATCCCATGTATTACAGGGCCAAGGGAAAATAGGCAAAAAATCAATTGGAAACTAAATAATCCAGCTCTAAAGAATGAGTGTCAAAACAACAAATCATAGACACAATTGATAATTTTATCCAAGGGAATGACAATAATTAAACAACATACCAAAGACTATGGGATGCAGCTGAAGCAGTTCCTAGGGGAAGTTTTGTATCTCTAGATCTTTAATTGCATAAAATAGAGAAAGAGAAGATCAATGAGTTGGGCATGACACTGAAAAAGCTAGGGAAAAAAAAAACAAATTAAAAACTTCCAGTTAAATATCAAATTTGAAATTCTGAAAAGGGGAGAATAATAAAATTGAAAGTAAGAAAACTATTGACCTAATAAACAAAACTAAGAGTTGGTTTTATGAAAAAATCAACAAGATAGATAAACCTTTAGTTAATTTGATTAGAAAAAGTAAAGAAGAAAATCAAATTGTTAGGATCAAAATGTAAAGGGTGAACTTTCCACCAATGGAGAGGAAATTAAAGCAATAATTGGGAGCTATTTTGCCCATTTGTATGCCAATAAATCTGATAATCTAAGTGAAATGGATGAATACTTACAAATACATAGATTGCCTAGATTAACAGAAGAGGGAAAAAATGACCTTAGTAATTCCACTTTAGAAAAAGAAATTTAACAAATCATCAATGAACTCCCTAACAACAAATTTCAAGAGCAAGATGGATTTACATGTGAATTCTATCAAATATTTAGAAAACAATTATTTCAAATACTGTGCAAACAATTTGGAAAAAATAGGGAAAGAAGGTACCAAATTCCTTTTATGAGGCAGATATGATGCTGTTACCTAAATTAAGGAGGATCAAAATAGAGAAAGAAAATTATAGACCAATTTCCCTAATGAATATCAATGCAAAAATCTTAAATAAAATAGTAGGAAAGAGATTAAAACAAGTTATCACCAGGATAATATACCATAACTAAGTAGAATTTATACCAGGAATGCAGGGCTGGTTCAACATTAGGAAAACTATTAGCATAATTAACTATATCAATAATCAAAGTAACAGAAACCAAATGATTATCTCAATAGATGCAAAAAAAAGCATTTGACAAAATCGAGCACTTATTCCTATTAAAACAGTATTATAATATAGGAATAAATGAAGTTCTCTTTAAAATGATGAGTAGTGTCTATTTAAAGCCATCAGCAAGCATCATATGTAACAGGAATAAATTCGAATCATTCCCAATAAGATCATGGGTGAAACAAGGTTGCCCACTATCACCATTACTATTCAATATTGTATTAGAGATGCTAGCTTTGACAATAAGAAAAGAAAAGGAGATTAAAGGAATTAGAGTAGATAATGAGGAAACCAAATTATAACTCTTTGTAGATGATATGATAGTATACTTAGAGAACAATAGACAATCAAATAAAAAACTACTAGAAACAATTCACAACTTTAGCAAAGTTGTAGGATACAAAATAAATCCACATACATCATGAGCATTTTTGCTGGACAAAGTCCACCAGCAAGCAATCGAAAGAGAAGTTCCATTTAAAATAACTATTGATAATATGAATATATGGGAATCTATCTATAATCAGGAACTATATGAACACAGCTACAAAATACTTTCCACACAAATAAAGTCAGATCTAATGAATTGGAAAAATACCAAGTGCTCATGGGTAGATCATACTAATATAATAAAAATGACAAATCTACCTAAATTATTCTACTTATTTAGTGCCATATCAATCAAACTCCCAAGAAATTATTTTGCAGAGCTGAAAAAAATTATAACAAAATCTATCTGGAAGAAATAAAGGTCAAGAATTTCAAGGGAATTAATGAAAAAACAATGCAAAGGATGTTGGCTTAGCAGTACTAGATCTAAAACTATATTATGTTGGAATCCTTACTAACTGCTAAGTAATTAGAGTTGATCTAATCTTACAAGAAGTTGTTTTGGCCAGAACCTGAAACAAGGTACTAAGTAGAACTAATCAAGACAAGGCTTGTGTTCCCACCTTTACTCAAAGAAAAAGAGACATCGGGACACAGTCATAATTTGGGTCCTGACATGTGTGACAAGCCAGAATATTAGACTGAGAAGGAGCAACTAGACAAATATACAGAAAAAGAGTTTGGCCATCAGAGTCAAATGAGAGAGTAACTCAAAAACCCTTGGAAATATCAGTTTTTGCTACGAAAGAAGCACCCACAGCAGTCCTTCATCAAGGAGACAATGTGATAGAGTGGGTGAACCTCCCAGCACAACCAGAACAAAGCCTTATGCCTTACCCAGTGCTTGTGGCTAGAATTCTATTACAGGCTCCTTTTCAATATTTAGGATATGAAATATATCCTAAGGCACTTACACTACAAAAACTGTCTTTAAGAACAGAGAGGTTGAACACCTTAAATGATTTCCAAAAATTAATAGGAGATATCCAATGGATGCGTCCAGTATTAGGTTTAACTACCAATCAATTGCAACCCCTATATGACATTTTAAGGGGAGACACTGCTTTAAATTCACCACGCCAGCTTACAAAAGAAGCTCAAGAGACCTTGAGAGAATCAGGAAGGAAAAGGTTTCTACTGCTGTGCTCTCGAACATCAAACCTGGGTTAGGACTTATTGAAGTCAGGCCAGGAGGGCAGTAAATAGTCCTCTCCCAGATCACAAACACAAAACATCTGGGAACACTGGGCCAGGAGCACAGCAGTGGCAAAGGAGTTTTTGAGTTACTCTCTCATTTGACTCTGATGGCCAAACTCTTTTTCTGTATATTTGTCTAGTTGCTCCTTCTCAGTCTAATATTCTGGCTTGTCACACATGTCAGGACCCAAATTATGACTGTGTCCCGATGTCTCTTTTTCTTTGAGTAAAGGTGGGAACACAAGCCTTGTCTTGATTAGTTCTACTTAGTACCTTGTTTCAGGTTCTGGCCAAAACAACTTCTTGTAAGATTAGATCAACTCTAATTACTTAGCAGTTAGTAAGGATTCCAACAATATTACAAAGCAGAGGTCATCAAAGCTATTTGGAACTGGCTAAGTAAAGTAAACTAGTCAATTAATTGAATAAATTAAATTCAAAAGACACAATAGCCATTGATTATAGTAATCTAGTATTTGATAAACCCAAAGACTCTAGCTTCTAGGATAAGAACTCACAATTTGACAAAAATTTTTGGGAAAATTGAAAATTAATATGGTGGAAATTAGGCATTGTTCCACACCTAACAACCTATACCAAGATAACGTCAAAATGGTTTCATGATTTAGACATAAAGAGTGATATTACAAGCAAATTAGATGAACAAATGATAGTCTATCTCTCAAATCTGTGGGGAAGGAAGGAATTTGTGGCCAAAGAAAAAATAGAGTATATTATAAAATGCAAAGTATATAATTTTGATTATATTAAGTGTAAAAAGGTTTTATACAAGCAAAACCAGTGCAGAAAAGATTAGGAAGAAAGCAGTAAAGTGGGAAATTTTTTTACATCCAAGGGTACTAATAAAAGCCTCATTTCTAAAATAATTAGAGAATTGACTCAAATTTATAAGAGTACAAGCCAATCTCTAATTGATAAATGGTTAAAGGATATGAACTGACAATTTTCAGATGAAGAAATTAAAACCATTTCTAGTCATATGAAAAAGTACTCTAAGTCACTATTGATTAGAGAAATGCAAATTAAGACAGTTCTGAACTACTACATACCTCTCAGACTGGCTAACATGATAAGGAAAAATATAACGATGACTATTGGAGGGATTATGAGAAAACTGGGAGATTGATACATTGTTGGCAGAGTTGTAAATTGATATAATTATTCTGGAGAGCAATATGGAACGATGTTCAAAGGGTTATCAAACTGTGTATATACCCTTTGATCCAGCAGTGTCTTCACTGGGCCTGTATCCCAAAGAGATCTTTAAAAAAGGGAAATAGACTCACATGTGCAAAAAATATTTGTAGTAGCCCTTTTATAGTGGCAAGGAAGTGGAAACTCAGTACATGTCCATCAGTTGAAGAATGACTGAATAAGTTATGGTATATAAACGTTATGTAATATTACCATCCTATAAGAAACAATCAGCAGAATTATTTCAGTGAGGCCTGAAGAGATTTACAAGAACTGATGCTAAGTGAAGTGAATAGAACCAGGAGAACACTGTACATAGAAACAGCAAGATTATGTGATAATCAATTCTGATGAATGTTTCTTTTTTCAACAGTGTGAAGTCATTGAGGCCACTTCCAGTGTTCTTGTGATGAAGAGATCTGCACCCAGAGAGAGGACTATGGGGACTGAATGTGGATCACTGCACTTTTCAAGAGAAAAAATTTCACTTTCATCTGTTTTAAATTTATTTTTGCTTTTCCTCTTGTATAATTGTTATTCCTGATTTTCTTTTTATTCCATTGAGGCACAATAGGTTTTCTCCAATCACTTATTCTATGTCTTTTTTCCTCTTGAATTTTTAGTAAACATATGGCTAGATAATGTTTTCTAAAGGTTCCGCCCACCTCTTCTAAAATAGAAGTGAGTTCATTCCATTCTCATACATAGTCGTGATTGTTGGTGAATTATTTATTTTGGTCATCCTGTTTTCTTAATATTTTGTCCATTCTGCTTTAAATAATTTTTCCTGTGCTATATTCCTAGCTAACCTATTTTAAGTTACTTTTTCTTTTTTTTTTTATTTTAACCTTCCCTTCATTATCTCTCCCAGTTTAGAATTTATGATTACCTCCTCCTCTTTTTCGTGCTGAATGGATTTTAGCAAATTATATTTACTTTTTGTTTCATATTTATAATACTCAGAACAATTTGTTCACAATTGTATTTTTTTAAATTTTGCTGATACTGTGTAGAACATTATCTCTGTTGTACTTCACTTTTCATTATTTCAAGCAAGTCTTTCCATGTCTTTGTAAAATCAACCACCTTCTCATTTCTTACAGCATATTAGTATTCCATCATAAGCAAATGCCACAACTTGTTTAGCTCTTCCCCAATTGGTGGACATCCCCTCCACCAAGTTCTTTGCCACCATGAAGGGAACTGACATAAATGTTTTAGAACACACAGATTCTTTTCCTTTTTCCTTGATCACCTTGGGAAACAGACCAATTAATGGTATTTCTGAGTCAAAATTATACATAGTTTTAAAACCCCTTGGGTATAATTGCAGAGTGCTTTTCAAAATGGTTGGATAAAAGTTCTGGGGGTGGAGCTAAGATGGTAGAATAAAGTCAGTAAGCTGCTGGAGTTCTCCCAGTTTCCTTTAAAACCACATGAAACCAATCCTTTAAACAGAATCTGATGAAATAAAACCAAGAAAAATGAAACCAATAGAAAGCTCAAGATAGACTGAAAAAAATTTCAAAAAAGGTCAGTCTCACTGGAGTGAAAAGGGTGTTCAGCCCAGATCAGATAGATTCAGGAAAAGCTACTGAGAATGTCTTAATCACAGCAAATTAGCAACTAAGATCCTCATTCCTAGATCAGTAGAGGAGCAAATCAGTGGGGCAGTTTCCAATCCCAGCTCAGAAGGCAAACTCTGTGAGACCAGACTGTTTCCTGAAAAAAGCAGGCAAAGCTACCCCCCACCCCCCGCTACAAACACAAGGAGCCCCTGTGATCAAAGCCAAGGCTCAGAGCTACTCAGGAAGCTTGGAACAGTGCCCTCTTAACCCCAGGAGCAGAGATCCACCTTAAAAATAAAAAAGAAGAAATATTGAAAGAAAAGGAAAGAAAATGAGCAAAGAACAGAAAAGGACCTTGACCATAGAAAACAACTAGAGTGACAGGGCAGACCAAAATGCAAACTCATAGGAAAATCTCAGACTGAGATAAAATGGTCTCAAGCCCAAAGAGACTTCTTGGAAATGTTCATAAAATAATTTAAAAGACTAATGAGATGGGTAGAAAAAAATGAGAAAAGAAATGAGAGATGTACATTAGAGAGTCAACAGTTTGGAAAAGGAAAGAAAAAATTGTCTGAAGAAAACAATTCCTTAAAAAGTAGAATAAATCAAATGGGAAAAGACATATAAAAGATAACTGAAAAAAATCACATTAAAAACTAGAACAGGGCAAATGACTTTGTGAGACAGCAAGAATCAGACGAACTAAAAAGAATGGGAAAATGCAAGAAAATTTGAAATACCTCATTGACAAAACAGCAGATCTAAAAAATAAATACAGAAGAGACAATTTAAAAATTATTGGTCTAACTGAAGGCCAAGACCAAAAAAAGAACTTGGATAACATTGTACAAGAAGTCATTAAGGAAAACTATCCCTATATTCTACAAACTCATTGAACGAATCCATCCATCACCTCTGCAAAGAGATCCCTCAAGGACAACCCCAAGTAACATCATTAAAAACTCAAAGAAAAAATATTCTAAGTTGTCAGACCAAAAAAAAATCAAATATTAAGGAGCAATCTTCAGAATTACCCAGGATCTGCCAGTTTCTACAATAAAAGAGCAGAGGACCATGTTCTGGTAGGCAAAGGACCTGGGGTTACAATCAAGAATTAATTACCCATAGAGACTCAGCATCATCTTTCAGGGGAGAAGATGGATTTTCAGTGAAGTGAGAGACTTTCAATCATTTCTATTGAAAAAAGCAGAACTAAACAGGAAACTTAGTCTACAAACACAAGACTCAAGCGAACCATAGAAAGATAAACAGAGAAGAAAAATAAATATATGTTATTTTTTAAATTTTTATTTAATAATTACTTTATATTGACAGAATCCATGCCAGGGTAATTTTTTTTTACATTATCCTTTGCACTCGTTTCTGTTCCAATTTTTTCCCCTCCCTCCCTCCACCCCCTCCCCTAGATGGCAAGCAGTCCTTTATATGTTGGATATGTTGCAGTATATCCTAGATACAATATATGTTTGCAGAACCGAACAGTTCTCTTGTTGCATAGGGAGAATTGGATTCAGAAGGTATAAATAACCCGGGAAGAAAAACAAAAATGTAGATAGTTCACATTCGTTTCCCAGTGTTCTTTCTTTGGGTGTAGCTGCTTTTGTCTGTCATTTATCAATTGAAACTCAGTTAGGTCTCTTTGTCAAAGAAATCCACTTCCATCAAAATATGTCCTCATAAAATATCGTTGTCGAAGTGTATAATGATCTCCTGGTTCTGCTCATTTCACTTAGCATCAGTTCATGTAAGTCTCGCCAGTCCTCTCTGTATTCATCCTGCTGGTCATTTCTTACAGAACAATAATATTCCATAACATTCATATACCACAATTTACCCAGCCATTCTCCAATTGATGGGCATCCATTCATTTTCCAGTTTCTAGCCACTACAAATAGGGCTGCTACAAACATTTTGGCACATACAGCTCCCTTTCCCTTCTTTAGTATTTCTTTGGGATATAAGCCCAATAGAAACACTGCTAGATCAAAGGGTATGCACAATTTGATAATTTTTTGGGCATAATTCCAGATTGCTCTCCAGAATGGTTGGATTCATTCACAACTCCACCAACAATGCATTAGTGTCCCAGTTTTCCCACATCCCCTCCAACATTCATCTTTATTTTTTCCTGTCATCTTAGCCAATCTCACAGGTGTGTAGTGGTATCTCAGAGTTGTCTTAATTTGCATTTCTCTGATCAATAATGATTTGGAACACTCTTTCATATGAGTGGTAATAGTTTCAATTTCATCCTCTGAAAATTGTCCGTTCATATCCTTTGACCATTTATCAATTGGAGAATGGCTTGATTTCTTATAAATTTGAGTCAGTTCTCTATATATTTTGGAAATGAGGCCTTTATCAGAAGCTTTAACTGTGAAGATGTTTTCCCAGTTTGTTGCTTCCCTTCTAATCTTGTTTGCATTAATTTAGTTTGTACAAAGGCTTTTTAATTTGATGTAATCAAAATTTTTTATTTTGTGATCAGTAATGGTCTCTAGTTCATCTTTGGTCACAAATTTCTTTCTTCTCCACAAGTCTGAGAGATAAACTATTCTATGTTCCTCTAATTTATTTATAATCTCGTTCTTTATGCCTAGGTCATGGACCCATTTTGATCTTATCTTGGTATATGGTGTTAAGTGTGGGTCCATGCCTAATTTCTGCCATACTAATTTCCAATTATCCCAGATGTTTTTATCAAATAATGAATTCTTTTCCCAGAAGTTAGAGGCTTTGGGTTTGTCAAACACTAGACTGCTATAGTTGACTAACAATTTGATTTTCCTCTTTCCTTTTTTTAATCAGATTTACTAAGAGTTTGTCTATTTTGTTGGTTTTTTCATAGAACCAACTCTTAGTTTTATTAATCAATTCAATAGTTTTTTTTTTTTTTACTTTCAATTTTATTGATCTCTCCTTCTATTTTTAGAATTTCAAGTTTAGTGTTTGACTGGGGGTTTTTAATTTGTTCCTTTTCTAGCATTTTTAGTTGCAAACCCAATTCATTGACCTTCTCTTTCTCTATTTTATACAAATAGGCCTCTAGAGATATGAAATTTCCCCTTATTGCCGCTTTGGCTGCATCCCATACATTTGGGTATGATGTCTCATTATTGTCATTTTCTTGGGTGAAGTTATTAATTATGTCTATGATTTGCTGTTTCACCCAATCATTCTTTAGTATGAGATTATTTAGTTTCCAATTATTTTTTGGTCTACTTCCCCCTGGCTTTTTGTTGAATGTAATTTTCATTGCATTGTGGTCTGAAAAGGATGCATTTACTATTTCTGCCTTACTGCGTTTGAGGTTTTTATGTCCTAATATATGGTCAATTTTTGTATAAGTTCCATGAACTGCTGAAAAGAAAGTGTATTCCTTTCTGTCTCCATTACATTTTCTCCAGAGATCTATCATATCTAACTTTTCTAGTATTCTATTTATCTCTTTGACTTCTTTCTTATTTATTTTGTGGTTTGATTTATCTAATTCTGAGAGTGCAAGGTTAAGATCTCCCACTATTATTGTTTTACTGTCTATTTCTTCTTGCAGATCTCTTAATTTCTCTTTTAAGAATTTAGATGCTACACCACTTGGTGCATATATGTTTAATATAGATAGTGCTTCATTATCCATGCTACCCTTTAGCAAGATATAGTGCCCTTCCTTATCTCTTTTAATTAATTTTTGCTTTAGCTTGATCTGAGATCAGGATGGCTACCTCTGCTTTTTTGACTTCACCTGAAGCATAGTAGATTTTGCTCCAACCTTTTACCTTTAACCTGCATGTATCACCCCACTTCAGGTGTGTTTCCTATAAACAACATATTGTAGGATTCTGGCTTTTAATCCATTCTGCTAACCGCTTCCTCTTTATGGAGGAGTTTACCCCATTCACATTTATGGTTAAAATGACCAATTCTATATTACTTGCCATATTGTTAACCCCAGTTTATGCTTTTCTCCCTTCTTTCCCCCTTACCCCACTTCCCAGTATTAAGCTTGTGAGCACCACTTGCTTCTCACAGCTCTCCCTTTTTAGTATCCCTCCCCCCGCCTTAGAGTTCCTCCCCCTATCTTACCCCTCTCCCTCCCAGTTTCCGTATTCCCTTCCACTTAGCTTATTCCTTCCCTTTTCACTTTTCCCTTCTCACTTTTCAATGAGGTGGGAGAAGTTTCACCATAGATTGAATATGTCTTAAGATTTTTCACTTAAAGCCAATTCTGAAGGCAGTAAGATACCCACTATATTCATCCCCCTCCATTCTTTCTCTCAGATATTATAGGTTTCCTATGCCTCTTCATGAGATGTACTACCCCCACTTTACCCTTTTTCTGGTACAATGTCCTTTCCACATCAATTTCTAGAACAAGGTATACATGTATTCTTTATACATCTATATAATCGAAATATAATTCCCAAGATTAATCTTTACCATTTTAGATTTCTCTTGAGTTCTATATTTGTAGATGAAACTTTTTGTTAAGTTCTGGCTTTTTCATCAGAAATAGATGAAATTCGCTTACTTTGTTGAATGTCCATCTTCTTCCCTGGAAAAAGATGCTCATTCTAGCTGGGTAAGTTATTTTTGGTTGCATACCAAGTTCCTTAGCCTTTCAGAATATCATATTCCAGGCCCTTCGATCTTTTAATGTGGATGCTGCCAGATCCTGGGTGATCCTTATTGTGGCTCCTTGATACTTGAATTGGGTTTTTCTAGCCGCTTGCAATATTTTTTCCTTCGTCTGAGGGTTCTGGCATTTGGCCATTATATTCCTTGGTGTTTTGATTTTAGGAACCCTTTCAGTGGGTGATCGATGAATCCTTTCAACGTTTATTTTTTCCTCTGTTCCTATGACTTCTGGGCAGTTCTCTTTGATAATTTCCTGGAAAATAGTGTCCAGGCTCTTTTTTTCATCATTTTTTTCTGGAAGTCCAATGATTCTCAGATTGTCTCTCCTGGATCTGTTTTCAAGGTCTGTTGTCTTCCCCAGAAGGTATTTCACATTCTTTTCCATTGTTTGATTTTTTTGGATTTGCTTGACTGATTCTTCTTGTCTCCTCGAGTCATTCAATTCCAATTGTTCAATTCTGATTTTCAGTGAAGTATTTTCTTCACTCACTTTTTTAAAACCTTTTTCTGATTGTCCCATTGAGTTCTTTTGTTCTTTGGAATTTTTTTCCATTTCTCCAATTTTGTTTTCCAGTTCACCAATTCTATTTTTCAAGGATTTTACTTCTTTATCCACTCTCTCTTTAACTGACTTCTCCAGGCTCTTTTGCCAAGCCTCCCTCTCCTTTTCCCAAGCTTCCCTCTCCTTTTGCCAAGCCTCACTCTGCTTTTCCCATTTTTCTTCTAGCTCCCTTGTGAGAGCCTTTTTAATCACTTCTATGAGGTTCATCTGTGCTGAGGAACAGATGATCTCCTTCTTTGGGGATTCACCTGGGGACTGTCTGTTTTTAGTCTCCTCAGGATTTAGAGTCTGCTCTCTATCTGTATAGAAGCTGTCAGGGGTTAAAGTCCTCTTCAGTTTCTTGCTCATTCTGTCTAATAATCAAAGACAAACTACCATAGAAAAACAGAAAAAACTAGAGTCTTTCTTTGGGGGAGGGGCTGAGTGTTGTTACCGAGTTTCCTCTCCAGACTGCGGGGGGGCAGCAGTGAGGCACTAGCCCGACTGTGCTGCGCCTGCGCTCTGAGATCCCAGAGCATGCTGAGTCACTGTAGGGGGGATGGGGGGGGGGGAGGGCGGCCAGGTCCCGAGAGACTCCAGCTGTTTGGGGTTGTATTCTTCACCCCCGGTGTTTTTAGCTCCTCTGCTGGGCTGCTGACTTGCTGCCGGAGCAAAGTATCCAGTCCTGTAGCGAAGCTCTCCCCGCAGAGACGGCTGCGATCACTCCCCACCCCCTCTTCAGTCTGCTCCCGTGCTCTCACTGCCGCTGCCCGCCGCCTGTGCCCAATCTAAAACCATCCCAGCCCTCCAGTAAAGACAGACCTTTCTTGGTGAATCTCAAGGATGGCTTCTCTTGGTAACTATTTGTGGGTTTTTTTTTTTCAGTCAAGCATTAATTCAGAGGCTTGTAATGAAATGGATAGTGAGAGAAAGCGTGGAGCTTACACAGCTGTGTGTCTCCTCTCCGCCATCTTAACCAGAAGTCTAAAATAAATATATGTTAAATTATTTCCTAGATAGAAAAAAACTATATCCACAATTCTTACAAACTATATCTAACACCGAGGCAGGCAAAGTGGGTTGCCACATGTACTGAGGGTGTGGTTGTGAATAAACTCCCGATGGGGTTATATCAAAGAAAAAGACATTAAGGGGTGGGAAACAGTCTGTACTGGAAAAAGAGGAAAGGGGAAGTATAATGGGACAATTATTTCACATGAGGAGATGCAAAAGACTTATTACAATCAGGGAAAGAAGGGAGGGGCAATGAGCATTATCTGAAGTTTGATCTCATCAATTTGGGCTTTAAGAGGGAATAACTTAATCATTCAGTTAGGTGTAGAAATTTATCTAATCTTATAAAGAAGTATGAGGCGAAAGAGGAAAAGAAAAGGGAGGGACAGGGAAAAAGATAAGATAAGAGGAAGAGAGGATAGAAGATAAGGCAATGAGTGGGATGGGTAAAAAATATAGGACTAAGGACAGTGAAAAGAGAGAACAGAAGTATATATAGGGGAGAAAATAGGATGGAGGGAAATACAGAACTGTCAGTTTTAACTGTGAATGTGAATGGAGAACTCTCCCATAAAATAGAAGCAAAAAGCAGAGTGAATAAAAAAAAAAAAAAAAAAACAGAATCCTACAATATGTTATTTATAAGAAACACACTTGACACCGAGAAACACGTACAGAGTTAAGGTAAAAGGCTGAAAAAGAATTTATTATGCTTCAGCTGAAGTAAAAAAAAAAAAAAAAGCAGGACTAGCAATTCTGATCTCAGATAAAGCAAAAGTAAAAATAGACCTTATTAAATGATTTAAGGAGGGGAAATGAATCTTGATAAAAGATCCTATACATAATGAAGTAGTTACAGTACTAAATGTATATGTACCAAGTGGTTGAACAAACAAATTCCTTGAGAAGATTTTAAGCCAGTTACAGATAGAGATTGACAGCAAAACAATTCTAGTGGAGGACCTCAACCTTCTTCTCCCAGAATCAGACAAATCTAACCACAAAATAAACAAGAAATAAACTAGGGAGATTAATAGGATCATAGAAAATCTAGATATGATAGACCTCTGGAGAAAACTGAATAGGTACAGAAAGGAATAGACGATTTTTCTTGGCAGTACATGGCACCTACACAAAAATTAAGTATGTATTAGAGCATAAAGATCTCACAATCAAATGCAAAAAGGCAGAAATAATAAATGCTTCTTTTTCTGAATCCAATGCAATAAAGATTATATCAATAAAAGGCCAGGGGAAAATAGAATAAAAGCCAATTGGAAATTAAATAATCTAATTGTAAAGAATGAGTAGGTCAAATAGCAAATCACTGAAACAATCCATAATTTCAACCAAGAAAATGACACTAATGAGACAACATACCAAAACCTATGGGATGCAGCCAAAGCAGTTCTTCTGGGAAATTTTATATCTCTAAATAGTTACATAAATAAAATAGAGAAAGAGGGAATGAATGATTTAGGCATGCAACTAAAAAGTTAGAAAAAGAACAGATTTAAAAACCCCAATTAAATACCAAATTAGAAATTTTAAAATTAAAATGAGATATTAATAAAATAAAAACTAAGAAAACTATTGAACTAATAAAATGAAGAGATGTTGCTATGAAAAAAAATTAACAAAATAGATAAACCTTTGGTTAATTTGATTAGAAAAAGGAAAGAAAAAAACCAAATCATCAGTACCAAAAATGAAAAGGGGAATTTACCACCAATGAAAAAGAAATTAAAGAAATGATTAGGAGATATTTTGCCCAACTCTATAGCAGCATATCTGACAATCTAACTGAAATGGATGAATATTTACAAAAATATAACCTGCTAAGGTTAACAAAAGAGGCAATAAAATATTTAAATAGTCCCATTTTAGAAAAAGAAATGAACAAGTTATCAATGAACTCCCTAAGAAAAAATCTCCAGGGCCAGATGGATTCATAAATGAATTCTATCAAACATTTAAGAAACAGTTAATTTCAATACTATGTAAATTACTTGGAAAAATAGGTAAAGGAGTATGCCAAATTCTTTCTATAACACAAACATGGTATTGATACCTAAACCAAGCAGGAACAAAATAGAGAAATAAAATTACAGACTAATCTCCCTAATGAAAATTGATGCAAAATTTTTTAATAAAATATTAGCAAAGAGATCACAGCAACTTATCAGCAGGATAATACACTATGAGCAAGTGGGATTTATACCATGAATGATAGTTCAATATTAGGAAAACTATTATTATAATGGACCAAATTAATAACAAAAGCAACAGAAATCATATAATAAGCTCAATAGAGGCAGAAAAAAGTCTTTGATAAAATGCAGCACCCATTTCTATTAAAAATATTAGAGAACATAGGGATAAAGGGAGCTTTCCTTAAAATAATAGGCAGTATCTATCTAAAATCTATAGCACGCATTATTTGTAATGGAGACAAACTGGACACATTCCCAATAAGAACAGGAGTGAAACAAGGATGCCCATTTTCACCACTATTATTCAACAATATTCTAGAAATGTTGTCTTTAACAATAAGAATAGAAAAGAAATTAAAGGAATTAGAATTACAATGAGGAAATAAAACTATCACTCTTTGCACATGCTATGATAATATACTTAGAGAATCCTAGAAAATCATCAAAAATTCACTAGAAACAATTCACAGTTTTAGCAAAGTTTCAGCTTATAAAATAAACCCACACAAACCATCAGCATTTCTATATATTACTGACAAAGCCCATCAGCAAAAAATAGAAAGAAAAATTCAATTTAAAATTACTGTAGACAGAATAAAATAGTTGGGGGTCTACCTGCCAAGCCAAAACTAAGAACTATATGACATCATTACAAAATACTTCTCACACAAATATCAGATCTATATAATTGGAAAAATACAATTTGTTCATGCTAGGTGGAGCTAATATAATAAAAATGGCAATTCTGCATAAATTGGTCTACTTGTTCAGTGCCATACCAATTAAATGGCCAAAACATTTTTTAAAGAACTAAAAAAAAATTTTTTAAATTCATCTGGAAGAACAAAAGGTCAAGAATATCGAGGGAATTAATGAAAAAAAAAATACAAAGGATGGTAGCTTAGCAGTATGAAACTTAAAAGTATATTATAAAGCAGCAATCATCAAAGTCATTTGGTACTGGCTAAGAAACATTGGTGGATTATTGTAATACATTAGATACAACATAGATGATGAAATTAGTCATTTATAATCATATGAAAAATGATATAAATCACTGCTATTTAGAGAAATGCAAATTAAAATAACTCTGAGGCAACACTTCACACCTCTCAGATTGGCTAAAATGACAGGAAAGGACAATAATAAATGATGGAGGAGATGTGGGGAAACTGGAACACTAATGCATTGTTGGTGGAGTTGTGAAATGATCCAATCTCTCTGGAAAGCAATCTGGACCTATGCCCAAAAAGTATGTTACAGAGAAGAGCCATTATTGGGGCTGTACCCCCAAGGAAATCATAAAGAAGGGAAAAAAGACCCACCTGTCCAAAAATATTTGTAGCAGCTCTTTTTGTAGTAGCAAAGAATTGGAAAAGGAATGGATGCTCATCAGTTGGGGAATGGCTGAACAAATTGTGATACATGAAAGTAATGGAATATTATTGTTCTATATAATAGGATGGACAAGTGTATTATAGAAAGTCCTGATAAGATTTACATGAACTGATGCTGAGCAAAAACAAGCAGAACCAGGAATACATCGTACACAATAACAGCAAGAATGAGTGATGATCAACTATGAAGGTCTTGGTTCTTCTCAGTAGTTCAGTGAACTAAAGCAAATCCAATAGATTTTGGACAGAAAATGCCATCTGCAACCAGAGAAAGAACTAAGGAGACTAAATGTAAATCAATACATGCTATGTTCCCTTCTATTTTCTGTTTTTTAAAAAAATCTCTCCCATGGTTTTTCCCTCTTGCTCTGATTTTTCTCTCCCAACATAATTCATAAAACAATGTATATTAAAAATAAATAAACTAAAAAAATTAGTTAGATCAGTTCACAGTTCCACCAACAATATATTAAAGCCCTGATTTTCCCACAGCCTTCCAACATTTGTAATTTCCCCTTCTCTCTTTTTAGTCTGATAGGTATGAGATATTTCAAAGTTATTCTAATTTGCATCACTCTAATCAATAATTATTTAGAAGATTTTTAAATTACTATATATAATTTTGATTTCTTTATTGAAAAATTACCTGTTTATATAATTTGACCTTTAATTAATTAGAAAATGACCCATATTCTAATTAATTTGACAAATATATGTTATCTCAAATATATATCTCATATTTGAGATGAGATCTTTTTCTAAGAATCTATAAAAAATATTTGCTCAATTTTCTGCTTTTCTTAATCATGGATATGTTGATTTTATTAGTATAAAAGGTTTTTAATTAATGCAATCAAACCTATTCATTTTACATCTCATGGTAGTATTTTTTGTTTATTCATAAATCCTCATATCTATATCTAATAGATAGATACATGTTTTTCTAGTTTTCTTATATCTAAGTCATAGATCCATTTTGACCTTCTCTTGCTAAATGGTATAAGATATTGATTATAGGAGCAGCTAGGTGCAGCAGTGATTGGAGCAGCAATCCTGGAGTCAAGAGAATTGTGTTCAAATATGACCTCAGACACTTGACTCTAATTGTGTAACCTCAGCAAGTCACTAAACCCTGATTGCCTTGCAGGGAAAAGATATAGCTCTATAGCCAATTTCTGTCAGAATGCTTTCCAGTTTTCCCAACAATGTTTACCAAAAATATATTCTTATCCCCAAAGCTTAAACCTTTTCATTTTTCAAGCTTACGATTATTATAATCATTTGCTACTGCATATACCTACTTTGTTCTATGGATGCATCTTTCTTTTTCTTATCCATACCAGATAGTTTTGATAATTACTGTTTTATAATGTGGTTTAAGATCTGTTCTTCTAAATCTCCTTTACATTTTTTTCATTAATTTGTTAGATAATATTGACCTTTTGTTCTTCCAAATGAATTGCATTATTACTTTTTCTAGTTAAATAAAATATTTTTTAGTATTTCATTTGATACAACATTGAATAATTTAAATAGTATAGTTAGGAATTGTCTTTTTATTATATTGACTCTGCCCATCTATGACCAATTAATATTTCTCCAATTATTTAAATCTAATTTTATTTATATAAAAAGTTTTTTATAATTATATCCATGTATTTCCTGAAATTCTTTTGTTAGATGTACTCCTTTGAATTTTATGCTGTATACTGATATATATTAAAATATTTTTAAAATTTTTTATTTGATATTTTATTTTTTTGAAGTTACATATAAAAACAATTTAAAGCTCATATTTTAAAGACTTTGAATTCAGATTTTCTTCCTTTCTCCTTCCCTAACCCTCCATTGAAAATGCAATATAGTTTATACATGTGTAGGCAAGCAAAATTTTCCATAAGTCATGTTCTGAAAGACAACACACTCCCCTTTCCCCCCAAAAAAATCCCAAAGAGAAATTAAGTTTTTTAGAAGTATGTTTCAATCTCTATTCAGTCTTTTCTAGATATGGATGGCATTTTTCACCATAATTTCTTCAGAGTTGTCTTAGATCATTGTATTTCTAGGAATAATTATGTCATGCACAGCAGATTATTTTATAATATTGCTGTTAATTTGTACACAGTACATTTCACTTTGCTTCTGGAAGTCTTTCTAGATTTTTCTTTGAGTATCCTACTCATCATTTCTCAAAGTACAAAATTATTCCATAATAACTACATACAACAATTTATTTAGCCATTCCCCGGTTTATGAGTATCCCCTCAATTATCAATGTTTTTCCCCTAGAAAAGAACTGCTAAAAATATTTTTTAACACATGGGTGCTTTTCCTTTTTGTTTTGGTATTTTTGGGTTTTTTTACATTTCTTTTAGTATACATAACTAGTAGTGGTATTTCTGTAAAACCATGCATGTCAAAGGATATGTGTAGTTTTATAGGCTTTGGGACATGGTTCCAAGTTGTTCTAGAGAATGATTTAATCACTTCACTACTCTACCAGCAATGCATTGATGTCTCCTTTTTTTTGACAACCCTTCAAACATTTAACATTTTTCTTTTCTATCCAATTAGCCAATTTTAAAGGCATAAGGTAATACCTCAGACTTGTTTTAATATGCATTTCTCCAATCAATATTGAATTGGAGCATTTTAATGTGACTATAGCTAGCTATGATTACTCACATGAAAATGTCATAACTTATGACCATTTATCAATTGGGGAATGGCTCTTATTGTTATAAATTTGACTCAGTTCTCTCTGTTTGAAAAATCAGACCTTTTTCAAAGAAACTTGGTTCAATTTTTTTCAATTATTCTTATTAACTGTATTTACTCCCTATTTATTCTATTCTCTCCCTCCTTTTACTCTGTCCCTTCTCAAAAGTATTTTTCTTCTGACTATCCCCTCCTCAAATCTGTCCTTTCTTCTATTATCCCCACCTCTTTTATTCCCTTCCCCTCCTTCTATCTTGTAGATTATTATAACCAGTTGAGTACATATACTGTTCTCTCTTTGAGTTTATTCTGCTGAAAGATCCACTCACTCTCTCTTATCTCCCCCTCTTCCCCTCCACTATAAAAGTCTTTCATTGCCTATTTTATGCACAATAAATTATCCTATTCCATCTCTTCCTTTCCCTTTCTCCCTGTACCTTCTTCTCTCACTCCTTAATCTTATTTTTTTAGATATCATCCATTGACCTTCAACTAACACCTATGCTCACTGTTTATATATACTCCTAAATCTTCTAATAATTAGAAGCTTCTTATGAGTTATAATTATAATTTCCCCATGTGGAAATGTAAATAGTCAAATATTATAAAAATTTCTTTTCCTGTTTGCCTTTTTGTGCTTCTTTAAAATCTTGTATTTCAAAGTTAAATTTTCTACACAGTTCTGATCTTTTCATTAAGACTGCTTGAAAGTCCTCTATTTCGGACTTCTGGCCAAGATGGCAGAGAGGACAAACACATCTACTTAAACTTCGAGTTTTCTCTCAGAATAATTTATTTCATGACAAGCCTCAGAATTAGTGCTTGACTGAAAAAACCCACAAATTAATTACCAAGAGAAGATATCCTTGAAATGCACCAGAAAAGGTCTGTTTTTGCTCATGGGTAGGGACGGTTTTAGATCGGACACAAACTGAAGGCAGGCAATGGCAGCAGAGCAAACAGAGTAAGGCAGGCAGCTCGCAGCTGAGCAGTCCAGAGCAGGGTGGGGTATGATCTCAGCCATTTCTGTGATGAGAGCTTTAACACAGTGTTGGCTGCTTTGCCCAGGCTGCAAGCCAGTAGACAAGCAGAGAAGATAAAAACACAGGGGGTGAAGACTATAATCCCTAAAACCTAGGGTCCCAAGAGACCCTGGCCATACCCACCCACAGTGTCTCAGCACGCTCTCAGAGTCTTAGAGCACAGATGCAGCACGGACATTGCTGTCCTGCTAGTGCCTCGTTGCTGCCCCCTGCAGTCTGTAGAGAAAGCTCAGTAATACCATTCAGCACCCCCCCTAAAAAAAAGGCAGACCAATTTTTTTTGTTAGTTTGTTTTCTTTGACTCTTCTTTGGCAAAATGAGCAAAAAATTAAAGTGCACTCTAACAATTAATAGCTTCTATATGGATAGAGAGCATACCTTAAACCCTGAGGAGACTAAAAATAGATTGTATCCAGATGAATCCCAAAAGGGGGATATCATCTGATCCTCAATATGCAAGACTTTGATAGAAGAAATTAAAAAGGCTCTTACAAGAGAGCTAGAAGAAAAATGGGAAAAGGAAAGGGGTGCTTGGCAAGAGAGACTGGATAAGTCATTTCACTCATTTAAAGATAAAGTGAATAAAGAAATGAAATTGAAAAACAGAATTAGTGAGTTGGAAAAAGAAAATAGCTCTCTAAAAAATAAAATTGGAGAAATGGAAAAAAATTCCATAGAACAAAACAACTCACTTACAAACTCAAGGACAATTAGAAAAAGATATTTTAAAAAGTGAGTGAAGAAAATACTTCATTGAAAATCAGAATTGAACAAATGGAATTGAATGACTCAAGGAGACACCAAGAATCAGTCAAGCAAACCTCTCCCCCCCAAAAAAAAATGAACCAATGGAAAAATATGTCAAATATATTCTTGGGAAAACAATAGACCTGGAAAATACATCTAGGAGAGACAATTGGAGAATTATTGGAGTCCTTGAAAAATATGATGAAAAAAAGAGTCTGGACACTATTTTCCAGAAAATTATCAAAGAAAACTGCCCAGATATTATAGAAACAAAGGGTAAAATAGATATTCAAAGAATTAATTGATCGCCTATTGAAAGGGACCCTAAAATCAAAATATCAAGAAATATAGTGGCCAAATTCCAAAACTATTAGATGAAGGAAAAAATATTGCAAGCTGCTAGAAAAAAAAATCAATTCAAATATAGAGGAGCCACAATAAGGATTACCCAGGATCTAGCAGTTTCCACATTAAAGGATTAAAGGGCCTGGAATATGATATTCTGAAAGGTTAAGGAACTTGGTATGCAGTGAAAAATAACTTACCCAGCCAAAATGAGCATCTTTTTTCCAGGGAAGAAGATGGACATTCAACAAAATAAGTGAATTTCCTCTGTTTTTGATTAAAAAAAAAACAGAACTAAATAAAAAGTTTGATGTACAAATATAGAACTCAAGAGAAACCTAAAAAGGTACAAAGAAATCTTGAGAACTATATTTCTGCTATAAAGATATATAAAAAACACATGTATACATTGTTCTAGAAACTAGAGGTAGAAAGGAAATTGTACCCGGAAAAGGATAAAGTGGGGGTACTACATCTCATAAAGAGGCAAAGGAAACCTATTATATCTGAGAGAGAAAATGGAGGGGAATGAATATAGTGTGTATCTTACTGCCATGAGAATTAACTTAAAGAGAAAAATATCAGACATACTTGATTTATGTAGAAAATTCTCCCACCTCATTGAAAAGTGGTAGGGGAAAAGTGAAAAGGGAAGGAGTAAGCAAAACAGAAAGGAATACAAAAATTGTGAGGCAAAGAAGTAAGATGGGGGAGGAACCCTAAGGTTGGGGAGGGATACTAAAAAGGGAGGACTGGGAGAAGCAAGTGGTGCTCACAAATTTAATACTGGGGAGGGGGATAAGAAGGAAGGAAAGGAGAAAAGCATAAGCAGGTGTTAACAAGATGGCAAGTAACACAGAATTGGTAATTTTAACCACAAATGTGAATGGTGTAAACTCCCCCATAAAGAGGAAGCAGTTAGCAGACTGGATTAAAAGCCAGAATCCTACAATAAGTTGTTTACAGGTAACACACCTGAAGCAGAGTGATATACAGAGCAAAGGTAAAAGATTGGCGCAGAATCTACTATACTTCAGGTGAAGTAAAAAAAAAAAACAGAGGTAGCCATTCTTATCTCAGATCAAGGAAAAGCAAAAATTGATCTAATTAAAAGAGATAAGGAAGGACACTATATCTTGCTAAAAGGTACCATAGATAATGAAGCAATATCAGTATTAAACATATATGTTAAAAGAGAAATTAAAAGAGCTGCAAGAAGAAACAGACAGCAAAACTATAATAGTGGAAGATCTCACCCTTGCCCTCTCAGAATTAGATAAATCAAGCCACAAAATAAATAAGAAACAAGTCAAAGAGGTAAATAGAAAACTAGAAAAATTAGATATGATAGCTCTTTAGAGAAAACTAAATGGACACAGAAAGGAGTATACTTTCTGCTACTGATACCTAAACCAGGTAGGTTGAAAACAGAAAAAGAAAATTATAGACCAATCTCCCTAATGAATAGTGATCCTAAAATCTTAAATAAAATATTAGCAAAAAGATTATAGAAAATCATCCCCAGGATAATACACTATGGCCAAATAGGATTTATACCAGGAATGCAGGGCTGGTTCAATATTAGGAAAACTATTAGCATAATTGACTATATCAATAACCAAACTAACAAAAATCATATGATCATCTCAATAATGCAGAAAAAGCATTTGATAAAATCCAACATCCATTCCTAATAAAAACACTTGAGAGCATAGGAATAAATTGACTTTTTCTTAAACTAGTCAGAAGCATATATTTAAAACTGCCAGTAAGTGCCATATGTAATGAGGAAAAACAGGAACCTTTCCCAGTAAGATCAAGAATGAAACAAGGTTGCCCACTATCACCATTATTATTCAATATTGTATTAGAAACACTAGCCTCTGCAAGAAGAGTTGAGAAAGAGATTAAAGGAATTAGAGTATAATGAGGAAACCAAACTATCACTCTTTGCAGATGATATGATGGTATACTTGGAGAACTCCAGAGATTCTACTAAAAAGCTATTAGAAATAATTCATAGCTTTAGCAAAGTTGCAGGATACAATATAAATCCCCATAAATCATCAGCATTTTTATACATCACCAACAAAATCCAACAGCAAGAGATACAAAGAGAAATTCCATTCAAAATAACTGTGGATAGCATAAAATATTTGGGAATTTATCTACCAAAGGAAAGTCAGGAATTATATGAGCAAAATTAGCACTTTCCACACAAATAAAGTCAGATTTAAATAATTGGGAAAATATTAAGTGCTCTTGGATAGGCCAAGTGAATATAATAAAGATGACAATACTCCTTAATTTAATCTATTTATTTAGTGCCATACCAATCAGACTCCCAAGAAACTATTTTAATGACCTAGGAAAAACAATAACAAAATTCATATGGAAGAACAAAACGTCAAGAATTTCAAGGGAATTAATTTTTAAAAAATCAAATGAAGGTAGCCTAGCTATACCTGATCTAAAACTATATTATAAAGCAGCAGTCACCAAAATCATTTGGTATTGCCTAAGAAATAGATTAGTTGATCAGTGGAATAGGTTAGGTTCACAAGACAAAATAGTCAATAACTATAGCAATCTAAGTGAGATGAGCAGAACCAGGAGATCATTATACACTTTGACAACGATATTGTATGAGGATGTAGTCTGATGGAAGTGGATTTCTATGACAAAGAGACCTAAGTGAGTTTCAATGGATAAATGATGGACAGAAACAGCTACACCCAAAGAAGGAACACTGGGAAACGAATGTGAACTATTTGCATTTTTTATTTTCTTCCCGAGTTATTTTTACCTTCTGAATCCAATTCTCCCTGTGCAACAGGAGAACTGTTCGGTTCTGCAAATATGTATTGTATCTAGGATATACTGCAACATATTTAACATATATAGGACTGCTTGCCATCTTTGGGGGGGGGGGTGGAAGGAGGGAGGGGAAAAAACGAAACATAAGCGAGTGCAAGGGATAATGTTGTAAAAAATTACCCTGGCATGGATTCTGTCAATACAAAGTTATTATTAAATAAAATAAAATTAAAATTAAAAAAAATGTAAAATTGTTTTTACATGTAATTAGGAAAAAATAAAATATTAAATAAGGTTTTTAGAAAGAAAAAAAATAACTAAAGCAATCCAGTGTTTCACAAACCCAAAGATCCCAACTTTTGGGTTAAGAATTCATTATTTGAGAAAACTGCTGGGAAAACTGGAAATCAGTATGGCAGAAATTAGGCATGGACCCATACAACACCATATACCAAGAGAAGATCAAAATGGGTCCATGATTTAGGCATAAAGAATGAGATCATAAATAAATTAGAAGAACATAGGATAGTTTACCTCTTAGACTTGTGAAGGAGGAAGGAATCTGTGACCAAAGAGGAACTAGAGATCATTATTGATCACAAAATAGAAAATTTTGATTACATCAAATTAAAAAGCCTTTGTACAAACAAAACTAATGCAAACAAAATTAGAGGGGAAGCAACAAACTCAGAAAACATTTTTACAGTTAAAGGTTCTGATAAAAACCTCATTTCCAAAATATATAGAGAATTGACTCTAATTTATAAGAAATCAAGCCATTCTCCAATTGATATATGGTCAACGGATATTAACAGACAATTCTTAGATGATGAAATTGAAACTAATTCCACTCATATGAAAGAGTGTTCCAAATCACTACTGATCAGAGAAATACAAATTAAGACAACTCTGAGATACCACTACATACCTGTCAGATTGGCTAAGATGACAGGAAAAAATAATGATGAATGTTGGAGGGGAGGTGGGAAAACTGGGACATTGATACATTGTTGGTGGATTTGTGAATGAATTCAACCACTCTGGAGAACAATCTGGAATTATGCCCCAAAAGTTATCAAACTGTGCATACCCTTTGATCCAGCAGGCTACTAATGGGCTTATATCCCAAAGAAATACTAATGAAGGGAAACGGACCTGTATGTGCCAAAATGTTTGTGGTAGCCCTGTTTGTAGTGGTTAGAAACTGGAAAATGAATGGATGCCCATCAATTGGAGAATGGCTGGGTAAATTGTGGTATATGAATGTTATGGAATATTATTGTTCTGTAAGAAATGACCAGCAGGATGAATACAGAGAGGACTGGCGAGACTTACATGAACTGATACTAAGTGAAATGAGCAGAACCAGGAGATCATTATACACTTCGACAACGATATTGTATGAGGATGTATTCTGATGGAAGTGGATATCTTTGACAAAGAGAAGATCTAACTCAGTTTCAGTGAATCAATGATAGACAGAAGCAGCTACATCCAGAGAAGGAACACTGGGAAATGAGTGTAAATTGTTTGCACTTTTGTTTTTCTTCCCAAGCTATTTTTACCTTCTGAATCTAATTCTCCCTGTGCAACAAGAGAACTGTTCGGTTCTGCGCACATATATTGTATCTAGGATATACTATAACATATTTAACATGTATAAGGCTGCTTTCCATCTGGGGGAGGGGATGGAAGGAGGGAGGGGGAAAGTCGCAACAGAAGTAAGTGCAAGGGATAATGTTATAAAAAATTACCCAGGCATTTGTTCTGTCAATAAAAAGTTATAATAATAAAAAAAAAAGAAAGTCCTCTATTTCATTGAATATCTGTTTTTCTTCTGAAGGATTATACTCAGTTTTGCTCCATAGGTGATTCTTGGCTATAATCCTAGAAGCTTTACTCTTCAGCATATCATATTCTCAGTCCTCTGATCCATTAAAGTAGAATCTACTAAACCTTGTACTATTATCACTGTGGCTCCTGAATACTTGAATTGTTTCTTTCTGGATGCCTATAATATTCTCTCTTTGACCTGGGAGTTCTGGAATTTGGCTATACTATTCTTGGGAGTTTTCATTTTGGAATCTTTTTCAGGAAGTGATCAATGGACTCTTTCAATTTCTATTTTACCCTCTAGTTATAGAACATCAAGATAATTTTTCTTGACAATTTTTTGAAAGATGATGTTTAAATTCTCTCTGCTGGATCCATTTTCCAAGTCAATTGTTTCTCCAATGAGATATTTTGCAGTTTTTCTATTTTTTTTTCATTCTTTTGGTTTTGTTTGATTGGTTCTTGATTACTCATAAAATTATTAGCTTCCATTTGCTCAATTCTAATATTTAGAGAATTCTTTTCTCCAGTGATTTTTTTGTGCCTCTCTTTCCATCTGACCAATTTTACATTTTAAGGAGCTTTTTTCTTCAGAAAATTTTTGTGCCTCTCTTTCCTTCTGCTTTTTGAGATGTTATTTTCATTGGCTTTTTGTACTTCCTTTACCATTTAGCCTAGCTTTATTTTAAAGATATTATTATCTTCAATATTTTTTGTGTCTCCTTAACAATCCATGCTTTTCATGATTTTCTTGTATCAGTAAGAAGTGTTTACTCTTCTCCTAAGCTATGCTCTGGTCTCTGAGTGACCACAAACATTCTTTTATTTCCTGGAACTATGAGAATGGTGTTTCATCACTGTGGGTACAATTTCTGGTGCACTAATACTCCTGCTTGCCCTGGCACTACCAACTAGGATTATGACTGAGATCCAAGAATAGACAAAGGAAAAGAGCCCTGCCTCTGTCCTGTGAAGAGACCCTTGTGATCTCCTCCTCTCCAGTTATTCAACGCCCTTACCATCTGTGGACTGAGAGCTCCAGAAGCCTCTACCTCTGTTACCAAGTCACTGGCTCCCAAGGCCTCTTCCTAGTTTTCTGATGCCAGGGATGTGATGGTGCAGCCTATATTGAACTATGCTTCATTCTCAGCCTGATGCAACAAATCTTTGCTGCAGACTTTACAATTTGTCCTAGGCTGGAAAATAATTGTGCTCCATTTTTTGATAGGTTCTGCCACTCTAGGATTTGTTTAGAATCATTATTTTAAAGTATTTGGATGGGGTGGAGGAGGGGGTTCAGATGAATCTCTGCTTTTACTCTGAAACTTTGGCTCTACCTCTTAAATCAGATTGGTTTTTACAATGTCTTCTTAGAGAGTTTTGCTGGTGATATATAGAAATGCTGATTTGGGTTCATTTTATATCCTGTTATTTTGCTAAAATTATTATTTTAACTAACTTTTTAGTTGAATGCCTGGGATTTTTCAAATATATTATCATATTATCTGCAAAGAGAAATCATTTTATTACTTCACTGTGCTGCATTCTGATTCCTTCATTTTTTTTCTCATCATTATTGCTATAATTTCCAATACAATACTGAATAATATTGGTGATAATGGATATTCTTGCTTCACTCCTTGTTTTAGTGGAAGACATTTAGCTTATTCCCATTACCAATAATGCATGTAGTGGTTGTGGGTAGATGCCTTATAAGTTTAGAGAATAAAAAAAAAAACTTTCACCTATGCTTTCAAATATTTTTAATAGAAATGAGTATTTTGTCAAAAGTTTTTTTCTGGTATCTATTGATAAAATCATTATTAGCTTTATTATTAATATACTCAATCATATTAATATTAATATTTCCTATTAAATCAATTCTGCATTCCTGTTATAAATAACATTTGGTTTTAATTTCTATTCTTTGTGATGTTCTGCTAGAATTTACATCTTTATGCATTAAACCATTGGTATATAATTTTCTTTCTCTCTTTTCTCTTTTGGGATTAGGTATTAACACCATATTTGTTTCACAAAAGGAATTTGGTAAGAATTATTATACCAAATAATTTATTTAATATTGGAATTAGTTGATTTTTAAATGCATGGTAGAATTTACTTGTAAATTCATCTGGTTCTGATGCATTTTTCTCAGAAAGCTCATTTTTGATCGGTTCAATTTTTATTTCTAAAATAGCTTTATTTGGATATTCCATTTCTTCTATTAATCTATGCAGTGTGTATTTTTGTAAATATTATTTCATTAAACTTAAAATTTTACATTTTTTGGAATGTAATTGAGCAAAATAATTCCTAATAATTGCTTTAATTTAAATTTCATTAGTGATATATTCACCGATTTTATTTTAATGCTATTAATTTGTTTTTCTTCTCTTTTTATCATATTAACCAATAATTTATTAATTTTATTGGTTTTTTCATAAAAACCAACTAGTTTTATTTATTAATTCAATAGTTTTGTTACATTAGAATTTTAGGATTTCCAATTTGGCATTTAATTGGGGATTTTCCTAGTTTTTTTTTAATTGCATGGTCAATTCATTGACCTGCTCTCTCTCTATTTTATTGATGTAAGCATTCAAAAATGTAAATTTTCCTCTACTGCTTTTGCTGCATTCCAAGATTTTGATGCTTTTGAAATTATCATTCTCTTTAACAAAATTTTTATTTTTTCTATGACTTGTTTTTTAACCCATTCATTATTTAAAATTAGTATTTAGTCAGCAATTAAATTTTAATTTGTGTTCCTATGATACTGTATTAAATGTGTTTATTGTATTATGATCTGAAAAGAACACATTTAATATTTCTTTTTATTTCTGCATTTAACTTAACCCATGGTCATTTTTAATAAAGGTGCCATGTGCCACTGAGAAAAGATGGATTCTTTTCTATTCCCACTCAGTTCTTTCCATATATTTATCACATTTAGAATGTCTAAGATTCTATACATCTTCTTGACTTCTTATTTATTTTTGGTTAGATTCATCTAGTTCTGAGAGAGAAAGATTAAAGTCTCACATTATCATAGCTTGGGCATGTATTTTCATCTATAATTCAGTTAGCTTTTCCCTTAAAAATCTGAATGCTAAAGCATTTTGTACATATTGGTTTAGCATCAATACAACTTTAAGAAAAAAATTAGTATAATGTAGTTTCTCTTTTTACCATTTTTAATTAAATCTATTTTAGCTCTAACATTGTCTAAGTAATGATTGCTACCTCTTCATATTTTGCATCAGCTGGAGCATCTTCCAGCCCTGTGTTTTTATTCAATGTGTATCTCTTATTTTAAAATGTATTTCTTGTAGCTAGCACATTATCAGGTGCTGGTTTTTAATCCATTCTGTTATCTGTCTCCATTTTATGGGTTATTTCATCCCATTCACACTCAAAATTACAATTATTACTTGCGCATTTTCCTCCATCCTCATTTCACCAGAATCACCTACACTCCCTTCTTTTTATGGTATCCCTCTTCAAATGTCTAATTGACTTTTAAGCAATGCTTCCATAATTTTAAAAGTAAAATTTGTTATTGTTTCTCCCCTTACCCTCCTTTTTCTTGCAGCACACCTTTAAAGAGTTTCTCTCTTGTTCTTTCCCCAACCATGAGAAAGGAAAAAACAAAAAAAGCAAAAAAAAAAAAGTAAAATAAAATGAAATGCATATTTGAATATGCATTCAAACTCCATAGTTCTTTATCTGGATGTGGATAGCATTTTCCATTATAAGTCTTGGAATTGTTTTGGATCATTGTTTTGCTAAGAAGAGCTAACCATATCATAGTTGATTATAAAACATTGTTACTATTACTGTAGCATAGTTACTGTATACTGTAATAAAGTATACTTACTTCACTTAACATCAGTTCATGCAAGTTATTACAAGTTTTTCCTGAGATCTATAAGCTCATCATTTCTTATAACACTATAGTATTCCATTACGTTCATATACCATAATTTGTTTAGCTATTCCCTAATTGATGAGCATTCCTTCAATTTCCAATTCTTTACCACTACAAAAAAAAAGAGGTGCTATAAATATTTTTTAATATTAAATTTTTATTTTTTTTTACTTCTTTTTTCTTTTATACAGAGGTAGCTGCTTTAATTTCATTATATCTTCTGACTTTGAACCCAGATCTTCTCTTTCACCAGAATAGCTCTCTCTGGTTAGATTCTTTTTTGCTTACTCATTTTTTTTTTCATGGCTTATTTGTCTGTTCACTTTATGTTTAAGCTCTTGTCCTAAAGTGTGGGAGATAAGATCTCAGGCTTCAGGTTTTCTGTGCTGTTATTTTTCTGGGCTTTATCTGGAGGCCTAATTTTAAGCATTTTTCTCTGCCCCTGAGCCATTATCAGGGCCCCCTGCAATGCTGTCATTGAAAATACTCTTGCTCCTGGTAATTCCTCTGGCAACTACAAGCTTCAATATACCTCTCAATCCTAGAACCAAAACTAAAAATTCCCTTCTCTTCTGAGGGCCCTAGCCAACAGGGTACTCATCCTCTGCTATCATATTCACTTTTTACCCATAGCCACAGCCTGGAACCACACCAGGAATGAATGCATCTGAATCAAGCATCTAACACCATTGAAGGGACCTGCAATCTTCCCCTAATTCACTGTCTATTTCCCACACTGTTGTGAGGCAAAAGTTCTGAAGCAGAAACTGCCATCTAACATAGCTTCCCCCATGGTTTTTTGTTTATTGATTCAGCAGTATCTGCCCAGAAGTGTTTGCACTTCATTCAGGCCAATTATTGTCCTATGAAAGCCAAGTCTTTCTTATGGTTCTCCAGAGTTGTCTTAGAGGGCTTTACCCCCAACTTTTAATTATTTCTGCTGTTCAAAGTTCACTTGGAGGCATTATTTTTGTACTATTTGTAGGGAAATTTAGAAAAGTCAAATTATTTCCTGCCTCATTCTGCCATCTTTACCCCTTTTTCCTTTTTCTTATTTATTATCCCTGGTTAGCTGAGCACATTCCTATACCAACCATTTTGTGTATATCTGTGAATTTGTAAGTATGTGTTTTGTCCTCTTTTATGAGTTTATATAAAAGGAATTCAAATGATATCCACTCTTCCAAAGTTTCTTAAAGTTCATATATGTCTACTTGCACTCCACAAAAATTTATGTTAACTAATTCTCCCATTTACCTTCATTTTCTCCTGATGTACTGTTTTTCTCTTAATCTTCAAAACATAGTGAAATTATAAGATTTCTAAGCTGACTGCCTCTATGTTCTTTTGTGATACTGAGTTTCTAATGAAAGAGAGAGAGCTTTTAAAATCATTCCCTCACTAGAATGTAGAGTTCGACCTCATAAAGTTCATTCTGATTATTTATTTTTATTAACCTTTTAAAAATATTTCTTTATTTCTATATTTATATTACACATATTTTATATTTATTTCTTTTTAGTGACTGTTTTTAAATTAAAAAGGTAAAAGAGGTCTCTATTTCATTTTTTCCTACTTGTAGTATTATATTCTGATTTCCTCTTTTGAAATATTCCCTTCCACATTATTCATGTGCAATAAAGCTGGTAAGTTTTTTGTGATCCTGGTTATGCTTCCTCAATATTTGAATTCTTTATTTGTGGATGCTTTACCTTTTTTTTTTTTTTTGGACTATTTTTCTGGAAACACTGAATTTTAGTAATGATATTCTGTGAAGTTTTAATTTGGGACTTTCTTTTAAGAGGGTAATTCATGGATTCTTTCTGTTTTCAAAATATTTCTTATTCTAATATGCCTGTTTAATTTTGTTTAAAGATTTCATTCAGAGTAACTAGGTAGCACAGTGTATAGAGTATCAGTCCTGAAGTCAAGAGGATCTGAGTTCAAATCTGATCTCAGACACAACACTTCCTGGCTGTGTGACCTTGAGCAAGTCACTTAATCCCAATTGCCTCAGGAAAAAAAAAATCAATATAATATCCAGGTTCTTGTGCTTGTTGTTCATAGTTTCAAGTTTGTTTCCTACTTGTTACCTCTCCTTTATCTCTTCTCTGGATTAATTGTGTTTAAATGAGAAATTTTGTTTTCTTCTTTTATTCATTTTTTTTACTTTGTTTTAAGAATTTTTATTGTCACCAGAGTTCATTAATTTCTCTTTCTTCTCTTCTGTTTTTAAAAATATTTTCTTTTTTCTTTTACAAAGGGTAAGATTTGGTACCTCTTTTGATAAGCTATTGATTCTCCTTTCAAGTTTTTCTCCCATTGCTCTCATTTCTTATATCATTTTTTTCAAAATGATCTAATTTCAATAGTTCTTGTAAGTCAGCTATTTTTCTTTCCTATGAGGTTTTGATTATCGATATTGTTTAGTTATTCTCCTCTTCTAAGAATAATTTTCCTTATTCATAGAAAACCTCTGCATCACAAAAATCCTTAATTTTTGTTGCTTTTTACTCTTTTTTAAAAAAAGCCTTTCAGGAGTTGATTTTTAATTCTCACATAGTTTGTAAATCACATCAAGTTGAAGACTTATCCTTTGTTATGGAGGTATTTCTTTCAGGATAACCAGGATAACCCTTTCAATGGCTTGGGTTCCAATCCATGGGCTGTGCTTCCTAAAGGAAACCAAAGTTCTCCTTTCTTATAATCAATTTTAGTTGAAGCACATTTTCTTTTGGAAAAACTCTTTTTTTCTTTTATCCTTAGTTAAATCTATAGTTCTTTTCCTCTGGGGGAACATACCTATTTCAGGATTTTACTTGAAGGAGTAAAGGAGAAAAGAAGAATCTTTCTATTTACTTCGGTATGGTAAGATCCTTTTTTCCCTCAATGGGCTAATTTATCCTCCTTCCTTCCCTTCCTCCTTCCCCTTTTTCTCCCCTCTAAAAGCAAGACCTATAAGGAGATTTTTTTTAAAATCCATACTGAAGTAAGCACCAATACCACCAGGTCTCCCTTAGTACACAGATTTTTTTCAAGTGAATAGGATTTTATTTCATTTTTTTTACCTTGATACTGGTCTTTCATTTTCATTTTAGTCCTTTCTTAATTCTCTTTGATTCTAATGCCTTCATTTTGTTAATTATTTTGAATTTATCTTGTATATGACTTGCAGATATATATATATATATGTAGTTATTTGCATATTGTCTTTCCTTTATACTATAAGTTTCTTGGGAAGGGTGCCTGCTTTTTTCCTTCTTTTGTATCCTTATCACTTACCATCATACTTGGCACATTGATGCTTAATATTCAACTGACTAATCCCTCAAAGTTCTTTTTTCTTTCACTTTCATTTCTTAAGGCATCTGGGAAATATTTTCTTCTTTCTTAAGGGGGCGAATATTTGGTAATAAAATTATTTATCAGTAGGATAGACCTGAACTTCCCCATTTCCTTTCTACTCTGCCATCTTGGTTCAGTTCATACAAGTCTTTCTAGTTTTTCCTCAGAAGCTTTTCCTTCATCATTTCTTATAGCTTAACAATATATAACATATCATTCACATTATTGTTTGTCCTTTGTTCTCAAATAGAAACATGATGTCAAGGAAGTGATGCCATAACATGCAAGTGAATTGAATTTAAGTGAGGGAGGACTGTGCAAGGTCATCTGCCTCACTTTTCCCTCATCAGGGTCCAGTGGCAAGATATAGATCAAGACAACTGGAGATGGATGGCCCTAAATGAAGTGGAAGACCTTGGCCTTTTTACAATAAGGTCTTCAACAGATCTCAATTTGACTCAAACCATACCCATTCAATGATTAAGGCTAGATAACAATTGAGGCAAGAATCTCCTCTTTAGCTAAGTTCCCAAAATCCTAGCACCTTCTGATTTTCTTTCCATTATCCTGCTCCTCTCATTGAAGGAAAAAAAAAAAACAAAAAAACCATCCATATAGATTATTTTGTATTTACCTTTGTGAAGAATTAACTGGAGAATTTGATCATTCTACATGTTGCTCTTTCGAGACATTTTCTAATTGTATACATTGCTAGTCAATGAAATTGCTAGCACTAAGAATCACTGAAAATAAAATCTGTTTATGAACACTTAAAGGTAAATTGCCCAAACTATGTAGTTGGATTGTTATTTCAACAGTACATATATCTTGGTCAGATATGTAAAATATCTGAACAATGAACTAAGCCCTGAGGCTTTCATCCCCTGCTGAGTGCAGTTGTCCTCTGAAGAAAGCCTATCAGAAGCTAAGTTAGGTGCCTTCCATCTGTCCCAAAGCATTTGTCCTTTATCTGTACTAGCACAAACCATCTTCCACCTCCTGCAGGCAGCCCAATCTCCCAAGTAACATGTAGAAAAACCACAATGCAAAAACAAATGACCTTTGCCTTGATTTCAGGACTCCTATCTCCTACTTTATCTGTCCTTTAGGGCAGAAAAATGATGCTCTCCACTCAATGATGAACATCCTCATACTTGATTATTCCATTCAGATTTCACTATTTTAGAACTCCTCACTCACTAACACCTGATTCTTCATTCCAATTCCCCTCAACTGCCCCACCAAATAGTTTCATTCTAACTTCACCTAGATCTTTCACTACGCTCTCTGGAATGCCTATACCAAAGGAAACAAACTTCCTTCAATTTTAACCTTTTCTGTACACATTCTTTTCAATTTCTAGTTCTTACTGAAACCTATCTTCTCTCTGATGATAGCTTCCCTTCTGACTTTTTCCAATATTGACTGCATATTCACTTACTCTCCTCAACTCAATATTGGTCAACGTGACAGAGTTAGAATAGTCTATGCTGCTCATTGCCACTTTCAAGAGCTCCTCCTTCCTTTATTTTCAGTAATCTCTCTTCTTTTGAAATTCATGCTCTTCATATCTATCATTAATCGGCATACACTTTCTCCCAGATTACTCTCCTTTCTTCCTCGATGAGTAATAATGATTTAAATTTTTCTCTTCAAAAGCTTTTGGCAAATATAGGATTCATTCCTATCAAAAAAAATAATAAAAAGCATAGAAATAAATGTAGTTTTCCTTAAAATGATAACCAATATCATATGCAATGAGAAGAAACTAGATGCACTCCCAGTTAGATCAGGGTGAAACAAGGATGCCCATTATCATCATTATTATTCAACATTGTACTAGAAATGTTAGCTTTAGCAATAAGAGAAGAAAAGGAAATGAAAATAATTAGAGTAAGCAACGGGAAATAAAACCATCATTGTTTGCAGATGATATGCTGATATATTTAAAGAATCATAGGGAATCTGTTTAAAAGCTATTTAAAACAAAAATTGCAGAATGTAAAATAAAGTCAAACAAATAACTGGCATTTCTATGTTACCAATAAAGCCCAACAGATGGAAAGAGATAGAAAGAGAAATCCCATTTAAAATAACTATATTCAAAATCAAATAGTTGGGAGTCTATTTGCCAAGATAAACCCAGAGACTATATGAACACAATTACAAAACACTTTTCACACAAATGAAGTCATACCTAAACAATTGGAAAAATATCAAATGCTCGTGGATAGGCCAATTTACTATAATAAAAAGGACAATTCTACCTAAATTAAGTTATTTACTCAGTGCTATACCCATCAAACTGCCAAAAAATATTTTATGCAGTCAGAAAAATAATAAGAAAATAATCTGGAAGAACAAAAGATCAAGAATGTCAAGGGAATTAATCAAAAAAATTACAAAGGAAGATCATCTAAAACTGTATTATAACATGGCACTCATCAAAACCATTTGATATTAGCTAAGAAATAGTGATGGATCAATGGAATACATTAAGTACACAAGACACAATAATCAATGACTATAGTAATTTACTGTTTGATAAACTCAGACTCCAGCTTCTGGGACAAGAACTCACTATTTGCCAAAAATTTCTAGGAACACTAGAAAATAGTAAGAAACTAGGCATAGACCAACAATTCACTCCCTATACCAAGATAAGATCAAAATGTGTACACAATTTAGGTTTAAAAGATGATACCATAAGCAAATTACAAAAGCAAGGGATAGTTAGTTACCTGTCACTTCTTTGGAGAAGGGAGGAATTTGTCACCAAACGAAAATTATAGAACATTGTGAAATGCAAAATGGACAATTTTGATTACATTAAATTAAAAAGTTCTTGCACACACAAAGCCAATGGAGCCAAAATGAGAAGGGAAATAGAAAGCTGAGAAACAATTTTTATAGCCAGTGTTTCCTAATAAAGGTTTCATTTCTCAAATGTATAGAGAAGTGATCAAATTTGTAAAAATATAAGTCATTTCCCAATTGATAAATGGTCAAAGAATATGAACAATTTTCAGATGAAGAAATTAAAGCCATCTAAAGTCATATGGAAAAATGCTCTAAAGCACTGTCAACTAGAGAAATGCAAATTACAATGATTATGAGATATCACCTCACACCTCCCAGATTGATTAAGATGATGATAATGATAAAAAGCTAATGATAAATGTTGGAGAGAATGTAGGAAAACTAGAACACTAATGCATTGTTGATGGAATTGTGGAGAGCAATTTGGAATTGTGCCCAAAGGGTTATAAAAATGTGCAACCCCTCTGATCTAGTGGTGCTACTACTGGGTCTGTATCCCAAAGAAATCACAAAAAGGGGGAAAGGATCCACATGTACAAAAATGTTTGAAGCAGCTCTATTTGTGGTGGCAAAGAATTGGAAAATGAGTTGCTACCCATCAATTGGGGAATGGCTGAAAAAATTGCAGTATATGAATTAATGGAATATCATTAACAGGCTAAATTCAGAAAAGCCTAGAAAGACTTACATAAACTGATCCTCTTTTCAGTAATTCAGTGATCTAAGACAATTCCCTTAAACTTTGGATGAAAAATGCCATCTATACCAAGAGAAAACTAGACAGACTGAATGCAGATGTTTTGGATGAAAAATGCCATCTATACCGAGAGAAAACTAGACAGACTGAATGCAGATGTTTTCATCTCTTTTTTCTGTTTTTTTTTTCTCTTTTGGCTTTTCCTTTTTGTTCTGATTTTTCTCTCCTAACATGACTCATATGAAAATATGTAAAAAAAAAAAAAATGAATGCACACATGTAACCTAAAAAATAAAATTTAAAAAATGCTCTTTCTTCCTCAACTTTTGCTCTATTATTAGGCACTTCAACATACATATATATTCCCTTACAAGTACCCTCAGTTTCTCAGCCCCCTTCTCAATTCCCTTAAGCTCTCCCTCCACTTCACCTTACCCATCTACAAAGACAATAATACCTTGGTTTTGCCATTATTATCTCTATGTTCAAAATTTCTGAAATCTCCTTATTCCTGTTGGCTTTTTATCATCCCCTCTAGTATCCCTTACAAATTTGATTCTTTATCAATATCATAATTTGATCCCTTGATCCCTCAATTCTCTTCCAGGTCATCTTTCTTGCTTTAGCCACTCTTCTTTTTCCCATCTTGACCCTTAGTGAGCTCATTCAATTTTGTACTCTCCTCTCTTGAAATTCTATCCACTTTACCATGTATTTGATTATTCCTAGCCAAGATACAGTTTTAGACATTGCTATCATCCATGATATGGTGCTTCTGAATGAATGTGAAGAAAATCATGAAACCTTTTTGACTACAAATTTACATTATATAATCTCAACTGGGCCTTCACTACTTTTAGGGATGCTACTATATAAGGTATATCAACTCATTATCACATTCTCAATAGAAACTCTTTCAAAGTTTGTCCTCATTTAAATCTCCCATACACAGCTCTTCTTTTAGCTGACAACTCTGCCTCATGTTTTACCAAAAAAATGAAGCAATTCATTGTGAGTATCATCTTCTTCCTTTTCCTTATCTCCTCTCACTCAGTGCCTCCTGGCACTTTCTCCCTCTTCACCCTTGTTTCATATGGCAAAATAGTCTTATTCCTTACCAAAGTTATCTTCTTTACTTGTTTAAATGATTCCATTCCATCCCATCGTATCTCTCCACTGAGGTAATTAGGTTAAGTGACTTGCCAGGGTCATACAGCTAGGAAATGTTAAGTGTCTGTGGTCAGATTTGAACTCAGGGCCTCCTGACTTCAGGGCTAGTGCCCTAACTACTGCACCACCTACCTGCCCCTCCATCTCATTTTCTCAAATAAAATGCCCCCTATCACTCCAGTTCCATCAACTATTTTCGGTCTCTCCCTCTCTACTAGTTTATTTCTTATTGCTTACAAATATGTTCATGTTTTTCTTATTCTGAAAAAAAAAAAACTCGCTTGATCTTTCCATTCCTTGAAAGTATCATCTTATATATATTCTGACCTTTATATCTAAATTCCTCAAAAAAGCTATGTATAATAGATACCTCCACTTTCTCTTTTCTCCCTCCCTTTTTAACTTCTTATTGTCTAGTTTTTTATCTCATTCCACCAAAACTATTCTCTCTAAAGGCACTAATGATCTTTTTAAGTTCCCAATTCCAATAGACTTTTCTGAATCCCCAATAATACCACATATATTCTTACCCAGAAACAAATATAAAACACTTTTTTGATATTCAAAAAAAATCTGTGACATATACTCTTCAATTTAGTGACACTGCCCTCCTATCTATACCATGAACAAGACACTTCATCTCTTATTTTAGACATTTTCTCTGACAAGTCCCTATAATTGGATTACCCATTTTTATGTGTTCTGACTATTAACCTCCCCAGATTCCTATTAGCTACAACTATCTTTTATAGGAAACCTTCTCCAACCTCCCTTAATTTCAGCACTTTCTTTCTGTTAATTATTCCCTATTTATGATATATATGTGTATATAAATATACATGTGTATGTTTATACCTTCTTCATTATGTTCCAAGCTTTTTGAAGCTAGAGAACGTCTTTTGTCTCTTTGTATCCCTAGGGCTCAGCACAATGACTAATATGTATAGGACACAATAAAAATTGATTGACTGATAATTAACTTCAAAAATAAAGAGGAAAAGAATGGGATGTTTCACATTTGAGAAACTGCAATAATCCCAAACTGTATCTTCACACACACACACACACACACACACACACACAATCTTTTAAGAACAATATTCTTCTAGTAATGGTGTATACATAGAGGGAAATAATATTCAATAAAACTGGAAAGGTAGAGAGAAACCAGTGTGTAAAGAAAGGATTTTGCATTCCAAATAGAGCTCTTCATATTTTATCCTAGAAGTAACAGAGAGTTGCTATTGACAGAATAGAGGTATAAAACAGCTTTCCCAAGATCACATAGCTATTAAGTGTCTGAAGCAGGATCCTAATTCACATCTTTTAACTCCAAGCTTAGAACTCAATCTGTTCTTAAATTCTTAAAAACTAACTTCTTCAGATTTTTGCTTCAGGAAAATTACTTTGACAGATTTATGAAGGATGAATTAGAGAGGGGAGAAGTATATCAAGGAAATCCATTAGGAAGTTGTTGCAATGATTCACCCAAGAGTTTATAAAGCCTAAACTAAAAAAAAAAAAAAAAAAACTCTGTTCATGAAGAAATGGAGATAGTTATGAGAGATCTTTTGGATTTAGAATTGACAAGATTTGGCAACTGATTGGATATGCACTATTGAGAAGATCTCTCAGATATGAACCTATGTAACTATGGAAGGATTGGTGTTTTTAAAAAAATGTGTGCAAAAAAGGATCTTGTTAATAAAATGGTTTTGATTTAAGATAGTTCAGTTTTTTAACATAAGGAGTTGTAGATAGTTATAGGACATCTGACTCAAAATGTCTATAGATATTTGACAATCTGGAGCTAGAAAGGCCAGTGAAATCAGAAGCCAGATTGTGGAGAGTTTAGTGAGAAGAAATATAGACACTGAGCATAAATATCTTTTTAGAAAACTTGGCTGAGAATTATAAAAGATGAATTGGATTATAAAGATGATAGGATATGGGGGTGGGGGGGAGTTTCCTCTAAAGAAAGCAAAAATTTGGATGTATGAAACAGGAAAGGAAGAATTGATAAGAAGAGTTTAGGAATAAATAGACAAAAAGTGATAATAGAAGCAATATGCTTAAGACCTACATTGTCAAAGGTTTGGATATCAACAAATGAGGCTTGACTGGGTTGGACTTATCTCAGAACAACTCCATAGAGACCACCAGTCTTGGCCCACATCTGCTGCTGGTGATGTGACACCTCTACAAACACTCTAGCTCATGCTGTGAAAAGTAAGTCACAAATCAACATGTAACTGACTATATGTTGGACCCCAGGACATGCCAAATAATTCAGCTAATTTAATCCTGATCACCAATAGTACAAAATTCAATAGGTTGGGTTTTATATTCTTACTGGAAGGAGCAGTAATTAAATCATGCTCATCACCCAAGGGCTTATTATAAACTATAAAATATTTAAATAGAATATACTTTTTTTTAAAAAATCTTCTTAGAATTGGTTGTATTTGAAAGCTAAAGTGTACTTACTATTCGTATCATTTATAAAATATATTAGAGCTAGCCATTATGCTTCATATCTAAGAATGGCATCATAGAGAAAAATAACTTGTTATGAGCCAGAATCAATCTTATATCCCTGTTCGGGCACCAAAATGTAATGTTCTCTTCTTTTTTTATAATATATGATCATTTTCTCTGGGAGCAGGTTTCTTAGGGGAGGTTCTCTGGAGGCAGCCTTAGTTTCAGTTCAATGTAATAATCACTTCAAATGCAGCCAACTGATAAAATCCAAACATTTATTTTCTCCTTCCAAGTCTTATCTCTTTCCTTGGGCCTGGTTAGCTTTCTTGGTGGCCTATCTCTCTGCTTGGTTCCAAGAGCTCTTGCAGCTTGTGCTTCTAGCTTAACTCCAACTCGTGGATTCTTAATCTCCAACTGATGCTCCCCTCTCCATCTTTTCAACTGACCCTGCTGACTGAGCTCAGCTGTTTTTATGCTTTCTCAAAGGTTGACTCTTCCTCTGAGAGTGGGATTATGGGAGATGTGAATTCACAAAGTTACAAAGTTAACTTTGTGAATCTCCCATACTTGTGAACTCCAATGTGTGACCTCTAATGTGTAAACTCTTAAAGGTGGAAACCCAAGCACACAAGCATTGCTTCCATCAATTCCATTGAGTTATCACCTTGTTTCAAGTTCTGGCTCATAACATCTCCTGCTTTCTTTTGATTTAAACATAAGGTGGTCATGACTTCCCTGACTTCTCAAGGAGGTGAGAACCCCAAAAAGAAGGTGATTATGCCTTCCCTGATTGCTCAAAAAAGAAGTGAAAACTCCATAAAAAGAAGGTGATCACACCCTCCCTGACATCTCAGAAAGGAAGATGAAGACACCAAAGGAAATGGGAAATCAAATCAGATTAGCAGGTTTCTAAAGGGGCTCATTCGAAACACGTATACATAAATCCATCAATATGGGAGGCATTACACATAATTAAGCACATAGCAATATAACACAGGCTAGTAGTAATGTAACAAATAACATGAATCAACATGAGAATTTATACATGTCCATAAGTTCTAGAAATAGTCCAAAAGGAATTCATTGTCCATTAGTTCATGTGCCATGCAACCAATAATTCCTGAAAGCTTTGAAGTACTGCAATAGTCTCATCAACAATTTTTCATCTCAAGAAATCCAATGATTCTTGCTAGTTTTCTACAATTGAAATAGTCTCATCTTGTGTTAGGGAATCCAATGATTCCTGAAGATTTTCAAGTTCTTTAAACAGTCTCATTGTCAGCCATGCTCTTTCAGTGTCAGATGTTTCTTAAATCTTCTCCTTTGTTTCCAGATTTTTCTCTTTTTCTGTTTCTCTGTGATGGACAAGGCAAATACGGCTCGTTGGCACCCATCTGATTCCTTTTCCATCTGTAGAAATACAAGCAAACCTTCTTCCCCAAGCAGTTAACTTATCTGGTACCTTCCATTTACCACTTTCTGGATCTCTCCACATCACTTGGTGGTTATCTAAGAATAGTGGAGCTGCTCGCACTGGATATTGCTCTTCTGATGGGTTATAAAACCTGTCTTCTGGAGTCAGTGCATCTTTATCAAAAATTAAAAAATTAATGGTATAGAGAACTAAATTTAGAAGTTCTCTAGGGTTACCCACGGCTCCCCCTTTCTTTTGTTTTTGAAGGAGTGTCTTAATGTCTCTGTTTCTTCTCTCTAGGATTGCTTAACCTTGAGAATTAAAGGGTATGTCAGTAGTGTGTAAAATCTTATACTCCTCTGAGAAACCTGGTCCCAGAGAAAACGATCATATATTATAAAAAAGAAGAGAACATTACAATAACTCTCCTGGTTCTCTTTTGGAAGAAGAGAGAGAGAGAAGGAGGGAAGGAAGGAAAAAGGGAGGAAGAATGTTTCCAGTCCTTTTAGTGTAGATTTTAATCTAATTTGTGGGTGTCACAATGGTCAGAAAATCTCTCTTTCTCTCTCTCTTTCTGTCTCTCTTCTCTCTCTCTCTCTCTCTCTCTCTCTCTCTCTCTCTCTTTCTCTCTCTCCTTATCTCTCTCATAGCTCTCTCTCTGACATGTGGATTAAATGACATTTTTCTTCACTATAAATGTGATTTGTCTGCTTGTTGCTTCCTAGCAACCAGTAACTGTATCTTCAAGATGTGCTTTATGGTGTCCTTCATAGCATATCATTTCTGTAGTCCATGGCTGCCCTTCTTCATCTTACCATCCTTATAAAGATAAGTTTAGTTAAAAGCACTTTGTTATTATCGAGCATAGTGATTATAACAATGATATAGTCTAGGGATTGTTATAATGCTATGATGAGGTCTGCCAGAGTTAGCAAAAATAATTCAAGAAGAGAAAAAAAAGAAATTCATATCTTTTACTTCATCAACTGATTCACACAGGCAAAAGCTGGAGAAGTGATGTTGTTGGAATTGTCCCTATAATTGTATAATCTTCCTTTTCCCTCATTATGTGTAATTTGGACTTTCAGGTTTATTCCCCTTTGTCTGATGGCAGAACTCCCAACCCAGTGATTGGAATTGGATGTCCCATAGGATAGTAAGTATCCCCATCAATACAATATTCTTCCATAACATAATGTGGAATTCATTTCAATTTTTAGGTAATTTGAGTGAAAGAAATCTGTAGTAAAAGTCTATTCTTTCAATTACTCAAGTCTCCTAATTGAATATTGATGCAACTTGGAGAGAAAAATATTTATTCAGAAATGGAATGTGTGCTGCTGAAATTAACAAAAAATTATTTTAAACAAGAATGGAATGGGTTCCTAAAAATAGACTGAGGGAGTATTGTTCCTTAGTAGAAGTGGAAATTAAGACAAAATCAAAACATAGATTAGCTCTAACTGCAAATATTTATTTACTTACTTGGCAGAGGAATTGTTCTTTCAGTAGCTTATAGAGTAATGCTTTAAAAAATCATCAGTGCCCACCAGAATCTGCTCTGTGATGTCTATTATTAGATAGTTTCCTGAAGAACAGAAAAGTTAAGTAACTTCCCTAATCACACTGCTAGTAAGTGTCTGAAAAATCAAACCAAGGTCCTGTTGACTAAATGTAGCTCTTCATTCGCTGTGCTATGACCAACTTTCAATCCATAAATTGATAACATTTTAATATAAGCCTCAATTATAGTTTCTTTTCTCCTCTGAAATGTATCCTCATGCAATATATATTTTTATTACCCTTCCCCTAATAACTCAAAACTAACAGCATGGGGAGAACTAAATCAAATTGAAATGTTGATATCAAAAAGGAATAGTATTTCCCTTGATTGAGCAGATAGGTAATACAGTAAATGTTGTTTGTTCTTCATTCTTGAAGAAGACAATAACATTAGGGAGGTGATGTATGACATGCAAGTGAATTGGATTTATGTGAGGGAGGGCTGTTTGAGGTTACCTGCTTCACTTTCCCCTCCAGAGCCATCTGGGGCCAGTGGCCAAATATAGATCAAGACAACTGAAGGTGGCCTTGGATGAAATGGGAGACCTTGGAAAGTGGTAGAAAAAGAGTCAGGAAGACATCACTTTAAATCCTGCTTAAACTTTTTCTTGAGTAACACTTGGAAAATCAATTAATCTCTGTTTGCCTTAGAGACAGCTCAATGGCTCAGTGAATAGAGTGCCCAGAGTTAGGAAGCCCTGAGTTCAAATGTGACCTCAGACCCTGGGTAAATCATGTAATCTTTATATGCCTTAATCCACTGGAGAAGGAAATGGCAAATTACTATAGTATGTTTGCCAAGAAAACAATATGAACAGCATTGGCATGCTATAGTCTATGGGGTCATGAAGAGTCAAATATGAATCACAACCATCTTTTAGACTCATTTTTTTTCTTCAAAGATTCACTCAGGTTTCCCCCTGTTTTATCTCCTATCTGGGACCTCTCTTCCTTCATCATATTACCTTTTAATATTACTTATCAGTTTATATATTGTATTCCCTAGTAGAATACAAACGCTAAGGGCAGGGACCATTTCTCATTTTTGTCTTTATGTCCTCACTGCCCAACATAGTATCTTGCCTATAGCAAATGCTTATAGATCTTTTGCTGTGAAGATTTGAAATAATATCCATCTAATTCACAAAAGAAAGCTATTTCTTTTGTTTTTCTGAGGTACCTGGGATTAAGTAACTTGCCCAGGGTCATGCAGCTAGGAAGTGTTAAGTGTCTGAGACCAGATTTGAACTCAGGTCCTCCTGACTTCAGGACTGGTACTCTACCTACTGCCCCACCTAGCTGCCCCAAAACCCATTCCTTAAAACCCAGTCTATCAAAAACATTCAAGGCTCACAGGATATTAGGATACATGGTAGGGAATGCATAGTGATTATCCAGTCCAGTCCCCTCATTTGATAGATAAAGAAACTGAAACCCAGAAAAGTGAAATAACTTACCTAAGTCACAAAGTAGTTAGTGGCAAAGTCAGGATTATTATCCTCATCTTGAGACTTTTCAGACTGCACATTCTCTACTACATGAGGCTATCTCTCTTCAAAAATATTGTTGCTGTTATTGTTCAGTCATATCTGATCCTTTATATAACCCCATGGCCTAGAGTATGGCAGACCATTCTGTGCTTCACTATGTCGTGAAGTCTGTCCAAGTTCATGAGTGTTGATTCTGTAATAGTATCCATCTCATGCTCTGAAATCCTTTCTCTTTTAGCTTTCAATCTTGGGAGTTGGAAAAGGGTATTCATCAATAATGTTTAAGAATATAAAGATGCCATAAGATCAAAGTTTTAGAATTGCTGCCTCAGCCATATCTTTGAGGCTCAGTTTCTTCATTGGTAAAATGAGAGCGCACAGGAAATATACATGTGGAAGAAAGCAAGATATAAAGTTTTGTAGACCATTCTAATCTTGTGTTTAACTTAAAGAGTACTATAATTATAACATATTAGATCCCAAAATAATTTATATTGTTCAATCTTAACATCACAGTCAGGAAAATAGAATTTTAACACCAACACCCCCATAATATTTATGCTTCTATAAAAATTATCTTCAGTTATTTCAGAAATATGCAGTGCTGCCACATATTAATGATCAAAATTTAGACTAGATATATGAGATGGTAAGGTCATCATTAGTCCCAATGTTTCTTCTGACTGTATTCTAATTAAATCTTTTGAATTTAGGACCCATCTAGACATTTATCACTCATAAGTTCTCTCTCTTTCCCCTGACCCATTCAGTTGGCACAGTCTTAATAATTATTTAAAGTATGTTTTTCATCAGAAAAAAAAAACAAAAATTAAAATGAAATTATTTTATTTTTACAAAATGTATTCTATATTTTCCCTGGTCCCACTTAGAAACTATGAACTCATTGAATTCAGAGTCTCGGAAGTTTTTTTTTTTCTTTTTAATATCTCCCTAGCATGTAACTCAGGACTTTGTACATGGCTTATGTTAAACCATATGTTATTTGTTTAAATAAATGAAGACTGACACTTATCTGATGGGTGTACACATATGTATGTATATATGCATATGTGTTTATATATGTACACATTGTGTGTATGTATGTTTGCATGTGCACATACATCAGATTTCAGATAAACTAGGAAGCAGCTAGAATTGTGAAAAAAGCACCTATAATTAGTTATAAGGAATTTAAATATTCTTTCATTATCCAAGCAAAATGAGACTATAGATTTTTAAAAATGAAAATCTAGCAGGATATATTTTATCTAGCTTGGGGGGGAGGGAGTAATTTGACATGACCTGGTGTTTCAGTGACTCATTTCTTCCACCATAGTCACAGCTTCCAAAAATTGTCTCTTGAATCCATACATGAACAATGAAAGATTATTAGGAAATAAATATTATCTTTGTTATAACTTACTTCATGATTTTTTTACAAGTATGTTATGGTCCCTCTCTACTTAGAAATCTACCCATTTAAATTCAAAGAACCTTTTAAGAAGATGTAAAACAAACTGAAATATTTATATTTCATAAGAAGTCAATAAGTAATGCAAATGTTTTTACAAGGAAAATAAATAAATATTACTGGGTCATTGTAAGATAGTCTATTTTTAAATGGATTATTGATTAGATACTTTTTTATTAAAACTTTTTATTTACAAAGCATATGCATGGGTAATCTTTCCAATATTGACCCTTGCAAAACCTTTTGTTCCAAATTTCCCCCCGCCTTCCCTCCACCCCTCTCCTAGCTGGCAGGTAGTCCAATACATGTTAAATATGTTGAAATATATGTTAAATCCAATATATGTATACATATTTAGACAGTTGTTTGCTGCACAAGAAAAATCAGATCAAGAAGGAAGAAAAAGAAAAACTGAGAAAGAAAACAAAATTCAAGCAAACAACAACAGAAAGAATGAAAATGCTATGTTGTGTGCCACACAGTTCCCAAAGTCCTCTACCTGGGTATAGATGTCTCTCTTCATCATTAAACAAGTGGAACTGATTTGAATCATCTCATTGTTGAAGAAAGCCACGTCCATCAGAATTGATCGCCATATAATCTTGTTGTTGATGTGTATAATGATCTCCTGCTTCTGCTCATTTCACTTAGCATCAGTTCATGTAAGTCTCTCCAAGCCTCTCTGAAATCATCCTGCTGGCTATTTCTTATAGAACAATAGTATTTCATAGTATTCATATATCATATTTATTCAGCCATTCTCCAATTGATGGGCATCCACTCAGATTCTAGTATCTTGCCACTACCAAGAGGGCTGCCACAAACATTTTTTCACATGTGGGTCCCTTTCCCTCCTTTAAGATATCTTTGGGATATAATCTCAGTAAAAACACTTTTCATAGTCATGGAACAGGCAGCTTCCTCCTAGTATTCTCTGTTTAGAACTAATATCACTAACGACTCTGATGGTATTCTAATTAATTCTCTGAATTTAGGACCCATCTAGACATCCATCACTTATTAGCTATCTCTCCTTCCCCCGTCCCATTCGATTAAAGCAATTATTCATTTCTTAGAGTATGTTGCTCAACAAGATAACAAAATTCATCCTATATTTTGCCTTGATCCCTGTCACTTAAATATATACATAAAGATGACAGATGTATGTACTAATTTATGCTTCAATCAAGAACAAAGGTTCTTAATTTTCACATGTGTGTCATAGACCACTGTAGTCATTCATTGAAAACTAATTTTTTCCTCTTAAAATCTTCATTTATGCAGATATTTTTCATTTACAAAATAAAATACATAGCATTACAAATAATGATAATTATATTTAAATATGTGTGTATATCACAGACCCCAGATTAAAAATCTTCTTTTTGTATGATAGAATGGAGAGATAGAGGGGCTTTAGAGATCACAAAGTCCAACTTCATTGTTTTATAAGGTGTAGTCAGAGTGAAATAACTGGCTGATGATCACAACAGAGTAAAAGGAAGAGTCTGGACTTGAACCCATGTCACCTGACTCTGAAGCCAATACATTTATATTCTTTACTATGCTCTCAGAAAAGTAATCTGAATGTATATAAAATGTATGTACATATGTATATATGCATATATATGTGTGTACACACAGTTAAAATGAAGCATTAAGTGACCGTGACAATGAAATTCAGTTATCATCAAAAAAGTTTTTTTTAATCTAGTGTTTTACCCTTTAAATGAGAGATCAAGACAAGTAAAGGAAGAGTCTGGGTGCTCATGAGAGTATATTGAACTGTAATTCAATGTGCTGCAAAAACTTCATATAGTTCATATAGATTCATGCATACACATATAAGGAAAGTTGGAATTCAATACAACATGGGGTAAACCTCAAGGGAACTTGATCCATACTAGTATGGCATGAAACACTCTTTTAATGCCAATAAGTTAACTTAATTCATTTCCCTATCTTGCAATAACTTGCTAGTTTGATTGAATGATATTAAAGAAAAAAAAACTATCATTTTGTAGTGTGGACAGCAATGGAAAAGCACTATCTGTGAGGAATCAGGAGCAGAAATCAAAATAGCAAAAGCAAGGCTGCTATTAAGGCAAGTCTTAGCAGGTAAAAGAAGTCAGCTAAGACCAAAAAGCTGAAGGATGGAAGGTGAGAAGGAATATAACAAATACACACACATATATGTATTGTATTATGCATCTCTGTGTGTATCATGTAAAACGGGTTTTTACTTACTTCTTCTTCCTCATCTTCCAAATCAGTTAACTAAAAATACTAAAAATCATGTCTTTACATGTCATTTGAAATTCTATACACACACACACGCCAGCCAGCTTTGGAAAAGGGAACATTTCAGATCAAGTCCTATCTATGACACATACTAACCATATCACTGTAGACATTAAGACTCTCAGTATTACAGGCACTCTCTAAATCTATGAATTACAAATGAATGAGATCCCTCAGTGAAGGGTGTTTGTTTGTCTGTTTTCCATATTACTATGAGTAGAGATTCAAGGAAACAATCAATTAACAAGCATTTGTTAAGCATCTACTATATAACAAGCGCAGCTAGATGGCACAGTGGATAGAGCATCAAACTTGGAATCAGAAAGACTCATGAATTCAAATCTAGTATCAGACACTTGTTGCATAACCCTAGGCAAGGCACTTAACTGTTTTTTCCTCAGTTTTCTCATCTGTAAAATGAACTAAAGAAGGGATGGCAAACTACTCCAGTGTTTTTGCCAAGAAACCCCAATGAGATCACAAAAAATCATTACTGAACAACTGAACAACTATATAATAGGTACCATCCTAACTGTTAGAGATACAAATCCAAATAACAATAACATTAGCTATTCTTTATAAAGCATTTTAAGGTTTGTAAAGCACTCTGTACAAATATATTAACTCATTTTATCCTTACATCAACCCTGACAATTAGACGTTATTAATATCTTCATTTTACAGAAGAGGAAACTGAGGCAGAAATTTAAAGGCCTTGCCCAAGGTCAGAAAGATAAGTAAACATGTGAGAGATAATCAAAACTGAGGTCTTCCTTACTCCCATCCCAGCACTTTATATATTTTACCATTCCATTGCCTCAAATAATGTCAAATCTCAAGAGGCTTTCAGTCTATCAGGTGTGTGTGTGTGTGTGTGTGTGTGTGTGTAATACAAAATAAATGCAAAGCAATTCTGGAAGGATGACACTATCCACGGGGAAGATCAGGACAGATTGTATATAGATACCTTGAATTTTCCTACATCTTGAAGGCAGAAAGGAATTCTATGAGAAAGATGGCAGGAAGCAGTATATTCCCAGTACAGGGAATAGATAGTGCAAAAAAAAAAAATGGAGATGAAAAATGGAGTTTTTTGTATGAGGCACAGAGAGAAAGTTAGTTTGGCTGGATCGTAGAGTGTGGCAAAAGAAGCAATGTATTTAGACTAGGAAACTAAAGTTGTGATAGACCACAAAGTTTGAAAAGTGAAATAAGTGTATATGTAATTCTACTTACAAATGGGAGCCACTGAAAATTAGGGAAGTAACATGGTAAGATCTTGTTCTTAAGGAAAAGCACTTGAGCAGCTGTGTTGAGGACAGATTGGAGTGGAGAAAGGCTGGATACAGACATCCATCATAAGACCATTGCAACAGAATACTTGAGAGATACAGAGGACCTGAACTGTAGTTGTGGCCATATAAGTAGAGAGAAGGGGTCAGATGCATGAAATATGGTAGAGCTTGAAATGATAAGAATTGGTACTTGATTGCAAATGTACTATGAAGATGAGTGAGAAGTTGATAAATCCAAGATTACAAGCTTGAAGGACCAGAAGTAGGATGGTCCCTTGTATAGAAAGTTTGAAAGAAATATGGGATTTGTTGGGGAAATATAATGAGTGAAAGATAAAAAAGACTAAACTATCATATATTTAGCACTTATGTTCCAGATACTATGTAAAAGTAACTTAGCATATCATTTTTTTTCATTCAGCTTTTTTAATGACAAATTTTGACTACTAACTCTTTTCATAGTGGAGAGTTCAAATTAAAATGTCAGCTTTGATTCAATGAAGATACTTTTCTTTCAAAATATTTAAGGAAAATATTTTCATTAATACCAAGATGATTGGAGGTTAGAGTATATAAATGTCATGATAAGTTCCTTCATCCAGTTAAAAGATTTTAGACTTCATTATATCCTAGTCAAATATTGAAACATAAAATATATTTAAAGTTTAGTCTCATTTTTGAAAAATCAAATTCATATATATTTAAAACACATGGAGAAAGTTGGAGTTCACTGTGCTATGCTTTATGGAGTATAGTATGACAAAAAAAAATTGAATCTATTGATAAATGTCCTTAAAACTAACATTTGCTGTCAATCATAAATAGTCAAAAGTAGCAGCACTGAACTTGTTGAGTTTTCATCCCTGAATCTCTAAATATTGATTTGGATACATTCTTCCCAAGTACACTGGTTGATTTGATTGGTATTAATAACAATATTAGCTAGATTTATGTAGTTTTTCCTATATGCCATGTACTATATGCTAAGTGCTTTACTTAATTTACTTATTTCATGTAATCCTCACAACAATCCTTCAACATAAGTGCTTATATCCCTATTTTACTGAGGAGAAAACTGAGGGAAAATAAGATTAAATTCCTTGTTTGAGCTCTCACAGCTACTTAATTTCTGACATTGGATTTGAATTCAGCTCTTCCTGTCTCCAGACCCAGTATTCTATTCACCTGTCTGCTTCCTATTAATCTCTTTCAATTTTCCACAGTGGATTGTTAGGTATTAAGTGGCTACTTTACAAGCAGCTAGGTATCAGAGTGGATAGAGCACTTAGCTTAGAATCTGGAAGACTCATCTTCATGAGTTTAAATCTGGTCTCAGATATTTAGTAGCCATGTGATCCTGGGCAAGTCATTTACCCCTGTTTGCTTCAGTTCCTCATCTATAAAATTCAGTAATTCCAGAAATTACTTCATGTCCAGAAAAACTGGACATGCCTGAGAAATGACTGAACAACATATGACAGGAACTCTGCTAAACTTTTAATGTACACAAACAAAAGTAAAATAAACCTTGCCCTCAATGATCTATGATCATTCATCCTGTTATGTAAGACAAGTATATATATATATATATATATATATATGCATATTCAAAATAAATATAAAGATTGTTTTTAGGAAAGCAGGAATGTGCTAGTAAAATTTTAACAACTAACCCTTGGGGGAGAAAATGTAGTTATGTTTTTTTTTTAATTTAATTAGAATTATTAAAACTTTCTCCATCATTTTCTTAAATTTTAATGATCCACAAAACAATAAATCAATCTCTAATTTGTAACATTTGCTGATTTCTGAAGTGTAAATGTGTGAACTGGCACTGGGATACTTCTAGGAGAAACATTAAATGGGGAATCAGGAAAGTTCTCACATTGAAAGTAGCACCTGAGTTGAGGTATGTAGGAAACTAGAGATCGTAAGAAATAGAAGTGAAATGGAAGGCTTGGAAAGGCATGAAAACAAGATATGAAAAATATGTATTAGTAACAGCAAGAAGACCACTTTGGCTCAAAAAGAGAGTGTGTAAAGATGAGGAATGTTTAGTGAATCATGAAAAGTAAACCAGGGCCAGGTCATGAAGCATTTCGAACATCAAACAGGAATTTATTTTTAATTATAAAAATGATGGAGAGCAACAGGTTTTTTGAGTGGAGAAGTGACATAAAATTGCAGTTAAGGAAAATCATTTTTGTAGCTATTTGTAAAATAGATCAGAGATTCAGGGAAACCAATTAGGTGACTATTCAGTGGTCCAGACAGAGATGATGACTGCCTAAATTAGAATGGTGGATGTTTAGATGGAAAGATGTGGTTGAAATAAAAATGACAAAAATTGGTCATTGATTGATTGTGGCATATGAGAGAGATGACTCAAGGTAAACCCCAAGATTGTAAAATTGAGTGATTTTGTGGTTCGTTCTACTTTAAATGGCAGTCTTCAGAGAAAATTAACACTATTAGAAACATGCATTTACCTGGACAAGTCTAGATTTTAGTCCAAAGATAAGAAAAGTTCTGGATTTTCAGAAATAATATATAATGTTCAAAGCTTAGAAAGAATCTTTTCATTTGAATTGAGTCTAGTGCAAGTCAGATAAAATGATCTCCAAAATGTAAATTAAGGAAGAAGCCTCTAAACACAATTTTCATACTCGATGCTAAAGCATGGGATTTAACCTCTTTTTAGTCAGATTGCCTGCCTCTCTTCTCACCTCCACTTCTAAAGTGAAACATCTTGAAACTTTCACTAGGGATTATATTGGAGAGAAGTCCAACTACTTCCAATCTCCTGGTCTGAAACTAGAATTATAAATAAGGTCCTATTCTTTCCACTCTTTGTTCTCAAAATGCTAAGTCCGGGATCATCTGGAATCACATCAAGACCAGAGGCAATGGAAAGGAAAGAGAGGGAGGAGTGACAATGCTGTTTATCTCTTACCTTTTCCTTTCAATGCTCTCATTCTTAATTCCCTCCATCTTCTTCACAAATATCCTGCCCCCTCCCCTGAGATTTTCTCCCAAGCAGGAGTGGTCCTACCTGCAGGGAATAGCCACTCAAAAGCACAATTTCTGATTAGGCATAGACTCACACTTAATACCATATACCAAGAGAAGATCAAAATGGGTCCATGGTTTAGGCATAAAGAACAGGATCATAAATAAATTAGAGGAGCATAGGATAGTTTACCTCTCAGACTTGTGGAGGAGGAAGAAATTTGTGACCAAAGAAGAACTAGATATCATTATTGATTACAAAATAGAAAATTTTGATTACATCAAATTAAAAGGCCTTTGTACTAACAAAACTAATGCAAACAAAATTAGAAGGGAAGCAACAAACTGGGAAAACATTTTTGCAGTTAAAGGTTCTGATAAAGGCCTCATTTCCAAAATATATGGAGAATTGACTCTAATTTATAAGAAATCAATCCATTCTCCAATTGATAAATGGTCAAAGGATATGAACAGACAATTTTCAGATGATGAAATTGAAATTATTTCCACTCATATGAAAGAGTGTCCAAATCACTATTGATCAAAGAAATGCAAATTAAGACAACTCTGAGATACCACTACACATCTGTCAGAGTGGCTAAGATGACAGGAAATATAATGATGAATGTTGGAAGGGATGCGGGAAAACTGAGACACTGATGCATTATTGGTGGATTTATAAACGAATCCAGCCATTCTGGAGAGCAATCTGGAATTATATCCCAAAAGTTATCAAACTGTGCATACCCTTTGATCCAGCAGTGCTACTACTGGGCTTTTACCCCAAAGATATACTAAAGAAGGGAAAGGGACCTGTATGTGCCAAAATGTTTGTGGTAGCCGTTTTTGTGGTGACCAGAAACAGAAAATGAATGCATTCTCCATCAATTGGAGAATGGTTGGGTAAATTGTGGTATATGAATGTTATGGAATATTATTGTTCTGTAAGAAATGACCAGCAGGATGAAAACAGAGAGGCTTGGAGAGACTTACATGAACTGATACTAAGTGAAATGAGCAGAACCAGGAGATCATTATATACTTCAACAACGATACTGTATGAGGATGTATTCTGATGGAAGTAGATATCTTAAACAAAGAGAAGATCTAACTCAGTTCCAATTGATCAATGACAGACAGAAGCAGCTACACCCAGAGAAGGAACACTGGGAAATGAGTGTGAACTATTTGCATTTTGGTTTTTCTTCTCAGGTTATTTTTATCTTCTGAATCCAATTCTCCCTGTGCAACAAGAGAACTGTTCACTTCTGCACACATATATTGTTTCTAGGATATACTGTGACATATTTAACATGTATAAGACTGCTTGCTATTGAGGGGAGGGAGTGGAGGAAGGGAAGGGAAAAGTCGGAATAGAAGTGAGTGCAAGGGATAATGTTGTAAAAAAATTACCCAAGCATATGTTCTGTCAATAAAAAGTTATTTTTAAAAAAGCACGATTTCTGTAATGAGGATATACAATGATGCTTCCATCCTCTGTACTAATTGACAACTGTGATGAATAAATTAATTATTGTTTGCATTGTCTCTTGGGTTTTTCTGGTACCCCTTATGCACTGTAAAATGCCTGTCATCAACCAAGGTCAATTTATATCTTAGAACCCATGTTAGGTCTACAAAGAGAAAGTGATATATTGTTGTGTGTGTGTGTTTTTTAATTTTATTTTATTTAATAATAACTTTATATTGACAGAATCCATGCCAGGGTAATTTTTTACAACATTATCCCTTGCACTCGCTTCTGTTTCGATTTTTCCCCTCCCTCCCTCCACCCCATCCCCTAGATGGCAAGCAGTCCTATATATGTTAGATACGTTGCAGTATGATATATTGTTTTTAAACTAATCAGTAACCAGTAATTGTACTGGATTAAATTAGATGTTATCCCCAAATGTATTTGAGTTGAAATAATCATAATCAAGTTGTAGAAGATCCAGTGGACAATCTGGGGGAAATCTTTCCTTAAAACAAATATTAATATACTTATTTTGGGGATGCACCTATTTGAATCTTCAATTAAGAGACATCCAGTAAATGTCTACTGGATGCCCAGGATTATATTGAGCATTGTGAGAGAATACAAGACAAGTATGAATGAATGAAAAGCACTTATTTAATAGTCACTACATTCAAAGCCACTAAGACAATTCTTTCCCTCAATGAGTCTATATTAGATAGACAAGCCTAATACAAGTCAAATATTTATAGAAGATACAACAAAAATTATACATAATTAAAATTCTGTGATGCATATTGTAAATTAGGAGAAATCACTATGGATTAGAGTCATGGGAAAGTTTTCAAAATTGAGACCATCTGGTGCACAAAAAAAAGGTGGCTATGGAAGAAGAGGATTTGGGTTCAAGTCACAGGTGTACCACTTAATGTTGTTTATCCTTTGTTTTCAAAGGACATGGAATGATGTCTTGATCTTCAAATTAATTGAATTTAAGTGAGGCAGAATGGCACAAGGTCATCAACCTGACATTATCTTCCAGTGTCATTGAAGTTAAGTTACAGAACAAAATTCAGGGTGAGTGATCTTGACCCAAGATGCTGTGGATGACCTTGGGTTCAAACTCTATGCAAGGGTTCTCAAACTACAGCCCATGGGCCAGATGTGACATCTGAGGATGTTTATCCCCCTCACCAAGGGTAATGAAGTTTCTTTATTTAAAGGCCCACAAAACAAAGTTCTTGTTTTTACTATAGTCCGGCCCTCCAACAGTTTAAGGGCCAATTCACTGTCCCCCATATTTAAAAAGTTTGAGGTCCCCTGCAAGGTCTCCACAGTACCCACTTCATCATCTTCCAGTTCTTTGGAACACTTTGTTCTCATCTACCCTTTCTGCTGGGGGTAGTCTTTACGTGCTTGAAGAAGACATCCCCTAACATACCAGTGGGTTTGAGGCCTCTTGATTACCTTCAACTTAGTTTAGCATGACTTTGAAAATGGTTTTACCAGAGTGTGCATACTGCAAATACTATAGTGTCTTGGAGCCACAGGTAAAAGTTGGATAATGAAAAACAAAACAAACAAACAAAACAAAACAAAAAAAAAAAACAAAAAAACAAAAAAAACAAAAAAAAACAAACAAAAAAAAAAGGATGAGCAGTCCTGCAAAGGATTCAGGAAGCTCTCATAGCAGAGGCATTACTCCTCCCTGAATACTCCACTTATTATTTAATGCTCAGTGTGACCATAGGTGGGTCGCTCAATCTCCTTAGATCTTAGTTTCTTCATCTATAAAATAAAGAAATAAGATTAGTTGACCTCTAACATTCCTTCCAATTTTAAAGTTATGATCCCATCGTCTAGGAGCTTGAGCTAATCCTTACAAAGTATGGACAAAATTGAGAAGAAAATATTTCTTTTTTAAAAAATAAAAGGATTAGGGCAGCTAGGTGACACAGTGGATAGAGCACCAGCTCTGAAGTCAGGAGGACCTGAGTTCAAATGTGGTCTTAGACATAAACATTTCCTAGCTGTGTGATCCTGGGCAAGTCACTTAAACCTAATTGCCTCAGCCCAAAAAAAAAAAAAAAAAAAAAAAAAAAAAAAAAAAAAAAAAAAAAGGATTTCTTTTTATATAATAGCTTTTTATTTTTCCAAATACATGTAAAGAATTTTCACCATTCACCTTTGCAAAACCTTATGTTCCAAAATTTTCTCCCTCCCTCTTCTCCTCCCCCTTCCCCTAGACAGTAAGCAACCCAGTATAGGTTAAATGAGTGCAAGTTCTTCTAAACATATTTCCATATCTGTCATGCTACACAAGAAAAACAGATCAAAAAGGAAAAAAAATAAGAAAGAAAAAATAAACAAGGAAAACAACAATAAAAAGGTGAAAATACTATACTTTGATCCACATCCACTCTCCATAGTTCTATCTCTGGAGGCAGATGGCTTTTTCCATCACAAATCAACTGGTGAAGCAATATCAATATTAAATGTAGAGTGGTGTAGCACCTAAATTCTTAAAAGAGAAATTAAGAGAGTTGCAAGAAGAAATAGACAGCAAAACTATAATAGTGGGAGATCTCAATCTTGCACTCTCAGAATTAGATAAATCAAACCACAAAATAAATAAGAAAGAAGTCAGAGAGGTAAATAGAATACTAGAAAAGTTAGATATGATAGATCTCTGGAGAAAACTAAATGGAGACAGAAAGGAGTACACTTTCTTTTCAGCAGTTCATGGAACCTATACAAAAATTGACTATATATTAGGACATAAAAACTTCAAACTCAAATGCAGTAAGGCAGAAGTAGTAAATGCATCCTTTTCAGACCATGATGCAATGAAAATTACATTCAACAAAAAGCCAGGGGAAAGTAGACCAAAAAATAATTGGAAACTACATAATCTCATACTAAAGAATGATTGGGTGAAACAGCAAATCATAGACATAATTAATAACTTCACCCAAGAAAATGACAATAATGAGACATCATACCCAAATGTGTGGGATGCAGCCAAAGCAGTAATAAGGGGAAATTTTATATCTCTAGAGGCCTACTTGCATAAAATAGAGAAAGAGAAGGTCAATGGCTTGCAACTAAAAATGCTAGAAAAGGAACAAATTAAAAGCCCGTCAAACACTAAACTTGAAATTCTAAAAATAAAAGGAGAGATCAATAAAATTGAAAGTAAAAAAACCATTGAATTAATTAATAAAACTAAGAGTTGGTTCTATGAAAAAAACAGCAAAATAGACAAACTCTTAGTAAATCTGATTTAAAAAAGGAAAGAGGAAAATCAAATTGTTAGTCCTAAAAATGAAAAGGGAGACCTCACCACTAATGAAGAGGAAATTAGAGCAACAATTAGGGGTTACTTTGCCCAATTTTATGCCAATAAATTCGACAGCTTAAATGAAATGGAAGAATACCTTCAAAAATATAGCTTGCCCAGATTAACAGAGGAAGAAGTAAATATCCTAAACAGTCCCATTTTAGAAAAAGATATAGAACGAGCTATTAACCAACTCCCTAAGAAAAAAATCCCCAGAACCAGATGGATTTACATGTGAATTCGTAAAGAATAATTAACTCCAATGCTATATAAACTATTTGAAAAAATAGGGATTGAAGTAGTCCTACCACTCCTTTTATGATACAGACATGGTACTGATATCTAAACCAGGTAGGTTGAAAACAGAGAAAGAAAATTATAGGCCAATCTCCCTAATGAATATTGATCCTAAAATCTTAAATAAAACATTAGCAAAAAGATTACAGAAAATCATCCCCAGGATAATATACTATGACCAAGTAGGATATACTATGACCAAGTAGGATTCATACCAGGAATGCAGGACTGGTTCCATATTAGGAAAACTATTAGCATAATTGACTATATCAATAACCAAACTAACAAAAACCATATGATCATCTCAATAGATGCAGAAAAAACATTTGATAAAATCCAACATCCATTCCTAATAAAAACACTTGAGAGGATAGGAATAAATGGATTTTTCCTTAAAATAGTCAGGAGCATATATTTAAAACTGTCAGTAAGCATCATATGCAATGGAGAAAAACTGGAACCTTTCCCAGTAAGCTCTGGAATGAAGCAAGGTTGCCCACTATCACCATTATTATTCAATATTGTATTAGAAACGCTAGCCTTGGCAGGCAATAAGAGTGGAGAAAGAGATTAAAGGAATTAGAGTAGTCAATAAGGTAACCAAATTATCACTCTTTGCAGATGATATGATGGTATACTTAGAGAACCCCAGAGATTCTACTAAAAATCTATTAGAAATAATTCATAACTTTAGCAAAGTTGCAGGATACAAAATAAATCCCCATAAATCATCAGCATTTTTATACAACACCAACAAAATCCAACAGCAAGAGATACAAAGAGAAATTCCATTCAAAATAACTGTCGACAGCATAAAATATTTGGGAATCTTTCTACCAAAGGAAAGTCAGGAATTATATGAGCAAAATTACAAAAAACTTTCCACACAAATAAAGTCAAGACTTAAATAATTGGAAAAATATTAAGTGCTCTTGGATAGACTAAGTAAATATAATAAAGATGACAATACTCCCTAAACTAATCTATTTATTTAGCGCTATACCAATCAGACTTCCAAGAAAATATTTTAATGCTCTAGAAAAAATAACAACAAAATTCAAATGGAAGAACAAAAGATCTAGAATCTTAAGGTAATTAATGAAAAAAAAATCAAATGAAGGTGGCCTAGCTGTACCTGATCCTAGCTGTACCTGATTTATCAACTGGAGAATGGCTTGATTTCTTATAAATTAGAGTCAATTCTCTATATAAATGGTCAAAGAATATGAACAGACAATTTTCAGAGGATGAAATTGAAACTATTTCCACTCATATGAAAGAGTGTTCCAAATCACTATTGATCAGAGAAATGCAAATTAAGACAACTCTGAGATACCACTACACACTTGTCAGATTGGCTAAGATGACAGGAAAAAATAATGATGAATGTTGGAGGGGATACAGGAAAACTGGGACACTGATGCATTATTGGTGGATTTTTGAATGAATCCAACCATTCTGGAGAGCAATCTGGAATTATGCCCCAAAAGTTATCAAACTGCGCATACCCTTTGATCCAGCAGTGCTACTACTGGGCTTTTACCCCAAAGATATACTAAAGAAGGGAAAGGGACCTGTATGTGCCAAAATGTTGGTGGTAGCCGTTTTTGTGGTGGCCAAAAACTGGAAAACGAATGCATACCCATCAATTGGAGAATGGTTGGGTAAATTGTGGTATATGAATATTATGGAGTATTATTGTTCTGTAAGAAATGACCAGCAGGATAAATACAGAGAGGCTTGGAGAGACTTATATGAACTGGTGCTAAGTAAAATGAGCAGAACCAGGAGATCATTATATACTTCAACAATACCATATGAGGATGTATTCTGATGGAAGTGGATTTCTTTGACAAAGAGATCTAACTCAGTTTCAATTGATCAATGATGGACAGAAGCAGCTACACCCAAAGAAGGAACACTTGGAAATGAATGTAAACTGTTTGCATTTTTTGTTTTTCTTCCCGGGTTATTTCTACTTTCTGAATCCAATTCTCCCCGTGCAACAAGAGAACTCTTCGGTTCTGCACACTTTTATTGTATCTAGGATATACTGTGACATATTTAATATGTATAGGACTGCTTGCCATCTGGGGGAGGGAGTGGAGGGAGGAAGAGGAAAAGTTGAAACAGAAGTAAGTGCAAGGGATAGTGTTGCAAAAAATTACCCAGGCATTTGTTTTGTCGATAAAAAGTTATTTTAAAAAAATCAACTGGAATTGCCTTGAATCACCTTATTGTTGAAAAGAGTCAAGATCATTACATAATCTTGTTGTTATTGTTTACAATATTCTCTTGGTAATACAAACTTCACTTAACATCAGTCCACTTAAGTCTTTCCATACTTTTCTGAAATCAGCCTGCTCATCATTTTCTGATAGAACAATAATATTGCATTCCATTCATATAGCATAACTTATTAAGCCATTCTCCAACTGATGGACATCCATTCAATTTCCAGTTCCTGGAAGAGAAAGTATTTCAAGTAGAAATATAAGCCACAAAGCTGAGATGGAAACAAATATGATATTTCTAAAAGGCTGGAGTCAAAAGGCAGAAAGATTATCTGATTTCTTCCCTCTTCTTGGGGGCTTTGAGAATATTCATTTAATAGCTTCTTTTCCTATATTAACTTTCTCCATCACTACCTCTTGTTCTTTCTCCTCCAAGCCCTCAAAGCTTCTGCTGGCTTCCAGAAATTTCCCCTCTAAAAGGCAGAGACAGAAAATCACAGCCCAATACAAGTGAGTTTTAGTCATTGTTCCTTAGCATTTTTAAACAGCTGCAAAAGTCTAACTTCTTTTTAAATAAGCTGCTTAATAATAAGCAGTTCTAAACAGAAATTTGCATAAATGACAAATACAGTTTAAGAAAAATCTCAATTTAATTTTTTTTGCTCACAATGTCTTTGTGCAATATTGACTATAACCAAAGTTATATATCCAAAAATAATACATGTGTATTATTTTTAAATATGCAAGTAAACTTTTTTATATATGAATGCATCAGTAATGGTAGGATGAGATTGGATTAGATGATGCCTGAAGTCCATTCCCTATTTCAGATCTATGAATTCTATGATGCTGCACTAACTCTATCCTCAATATTCTTCTTTTCCCTTGATACTTTGTACCTTGGAGTAAAAAGGCAATCTCAACTTGTTAATTTTCATTCATTTTCTTTTCTAAAGATAGTTTTCAAAAAGGAGTTTCTGCATTACCAACTGCCAGTTCTACATATCTACCAGGATGTCCCTTGAAGACTTCAGTCATAATTCATCTTCTTTCTTTCCATCACTAAACCTGCTTCTCTTAAATTCCTTCTATTTGCTAATGGCATAAGTTTCCTTCCAGTCCCTCAGGCATAAAACTATGGAGTCATCTTTTTCCTTCCATTCTCTTTTTTGACCCTTCCATTTACTTATCCAATCAGTTAACAAGGCTTGAATATTTGACTTCTACAGTCTTTCTGATATTTACCTTCTCTTTTCTACTCACACTACATCCAGCTAGTTCAAGCCTTATTAGCTTTCACTGGAACTATTGTCATAGTCTTCTAACTAGCTTCCCTGCCTCCAATTTCTCCCCTCTCAGAGTTCTTCTACCACAAGTCTAACCACATTACTTCATGACTCAAAAAGCTTCACTAATTACCTCCTTCTTAGAACGATAGTCACCAAATATTTTTGATTGTACACTCATCAATTAAAAAATGTCTTTGAGCAAGTGTTATATTTCCTGATGTGTATTTTTACATATTCATATTTGTACATATGTTTTGTGTAAATATGCATGTATATATGTATGTACACATATGTTTTAGCAATTACATGCTTACACTATAGTAATACATTTTATATCATAAAACATAAATCGAAAAATTTAAGTTGTGAGATAACAATAAAATAATATTTTAAATTATTTTATCTTATTTGTTTTACTGAAAACATAATGATAAAATTTTATGAGAGTAATGTGATTTGTTATTTTCAAAATTCTTGGTTCAATTCTTTGTGATATAATGATGTTGAGATTTAATCTTATTTCAGTTTATTTTTACTCTTAGTTTTAATAGTTTTCAAAACTAAAAAACATACTTCACAAAGTTAAATATATTCAGACAAAAGGCATCATTGACTATTTATTGAATCATGTTATTCCTTTTATTTATCCCATCCACCATTTATGCAAAAGCTTTTATTTAAATTTTCCTCATTGTTTTCATAGTTCTTGATATTGATTAATTGTTCCTGCAAACTTGTTAGAAGGCATTACATTTAAATTTTTTTCAACTAATTCAAAACTCACTAAGACTCCTTTTGTAGAAGTTTAAACAAGTAAGGATACTCAGTCCCCAATTTGGTAGTAGGGAGGAGGAGTTAATTTAAACAGCAGATATGACAGTTTCTCTAAGATAGAAGTTTCAAACTCATGGTCAGGACCTCATTCAGTCCATATTTTATAACTCCCAAATAGATTAAAATGTAGTTGAGACATGTTTAACAAAATAAATCAAAATAAAATACAATATAGGTAATGTTATTTTGTGGTTTTCTAAGCCAATATGTGGCCCACAGGCATGAATTTCCATTTCTGTTTAAACCCACTGCTTTAGATGACATATCATGTTAAGCACCAAAAGCTTAGTTTTTAATCATCTTATCATGAAGGCTTTGTATTTTCATTAACTGATATCTCAAGGAACACTTTAGCCCAAGTTGATCATTAGTAATAGTAGACATAAATCCCCATTTCAAGAAATCTTCTTGATGAAAAATTTTGGAGAGCTGACTTCATCAAATTTCATGTGATCACCATTGTGTTTAAATTTATAAGTGGCTGACAAAGTTCAGACACAGAATAGGAGAAATGTCAGTTCTGCCATTGTCTTGTTTGCTTGTAGTCACATTGTTAGTCTGATCTTTAATCCTTGGTTTCTTTGTAGGAATCTTTTTAAGCCATATGTCCACTTTGTGAAAGTTGGTTTAGTTAAAATGATACAATAAAATCTGTAAATCCACTTAACCAAGCACACTTAAACTGCAATGGGTCAAAATACACTCAAAACAAATTAACAAGAGAGGAATTATTCCTTCCTATACTGGGGCAGTCCTACTTTTCTTTCAGAACAACCATACACTATAGGTAACACAGGATATGTAGTTAAGTGAGCATACCAATCTCGATGCATATATTAAATATTAATAAAGCTTAATTTCTTCTTTTCCTTACAAAATAAAAGTAGATACTGTTCTTTTTTCTCTCAACATCCCAATGGATCACCTTTTGTACTACTTGCTATGTCTGCATCTCACTAGCTTAGAAATCAGCTTAATACTTCTTAGCTCGATATTGAAGACCTTCCACAGCCTGGCTCTCATTTATCTTTGCAGCCCTATGTGACCTACTCTTTTGGTCATACATTTGGCTCTACATTTAAGCCAAACAGTTTTATTATTTGTTCACTGATCTTGCCTAACACTCTCTCACTTGAATGCCTCATAACAGATTATTCCTTTTGCTTGGAATATGCTCTTTCTTCATCTCCAACTGTTGAAATTCTTTCCTCTTTTTTTTAAAGATGCAACCAAAGTACAATGACTTTCTCAAAGCTTTCCCTAATCTCCATTTCCTGTTCCCTCATTTGAAAGTGATCTCTCTCTTCTCAAATTGTCTGTTGAGAGTTCTCTTTTGTTCTTCTCACCCTCCACCTTGCATCAAACTTAATTTTCCCATGTTTTGCTTATCTTCCCTCTATTAGGATACAGAACTTTCCCTGGGCAAAGGAAAGAAGGAAAAAAGCTCTCTCTCTCTCTCTGTCTCTGTCTCTCTCTGTCTCTCTGTCTCTCTGTCTCTCTCTGTCTCTCTCTCTCTCTCTCTCTCTCTTTCTCTCTCTCTCTCTCTTTTACCTGGTATTAGTACAATGCCTGTCTAATAAATGTTTGTTGATTTATTGTTTGTCCTTCATTCTTGAAGAGGACTGTGACATCAGGGAGTGATGCTATGATATGCAAATGAATTGAATTTAAATGAAGGAGGGCTATGCAAGGTCACCTGCCTCATTTTCCCCTCCAGAGTCATCTGGGTCCAGTGGCAAGACATAGATCAAGATGACTGGAGATGGCCCTGAAGGGAATGGAAGATCTTGGCCTGTGATGGAGAGAGCCTTCTGCATCCAGAGAAAGGACTTTGGGGGCAATGAGAATCAAAACATAATATTTTCACGTGTTTTGTTATTGTTTGCTTGCTTTTTTTTCTCATTTTCTTCCACATTGATGTGTTGTTTCTTGTGCAGCATGATAAATGTGGAAATGTTTAGAAAAATGTTATTGGATTGCTTGTGGTCTAGGAGAGGAAGGAGGAGAAAGGGAGGGAGAAAAGTCTGGAATACAAGGTTTTAAAGGGTAAATGCTGAAAGCTATGTTTGCATATATTTTGAAAATAAAAATCTATAATAGCTTTTTTAAATTTTTTGTTAAAAATTAATTAGGTTCAATCTAGGACTCTGAAATACCAGCTGTGCGACCTTGGGTCTGTCACTCTCAGTGCCTCTGACAAATCTTTAACATGCTAATTAGTAGAATTGCCAATAGAAATAATTTGTAATCCAAATGAGGGTTTGGGGATGCATTCTTGCATTTGTAGATGGTTCTTTATTTTTTTCAAAAAAAAAAAATTCTAAAAAGAGTCACCTATGCCAATTAAATCAAAATTCTGAAAGCAACAACTAAATCTAACTAATTATTGCACTATGCTTATTTTTTTTTCTAAATAATTACCTTTGCTCTCTAGATGCTGAACTTAGTTGTTTCTATATGACTGAAGGACTGAAAGTAATGTCAATGCCCTGTAGCCACACTTTCACTGTTCCTTACATTCACCAATTCTTTCCTTTATTTCAACATTGTTAAAGAATCTTCCTTCTGACAGAGTTCAGGTTCAGAAATGGGAAAAGGCAGCATAGGAAAAGTCATCTACTGCTAGTCTCTCATGCTTCTGTTCTTAATTTGACTGCTTGGTCGCTGCATCCATTTCACACATATACCCACCCAACCCACCATCCCCACTTCCTTATTTGAAGATTGAGGGTAGTCTGGTTGGCAAACCCTTATGGCTCTTAATTTCCAAAGAAAGTGAAAATAAACGTGTCCAAAAGAGTCTGGCCTCAGAGTTAAACTGTCTAGTGTTACTAGTACCTATAGAGAGAGAACTTTTGGCCATAACATCACAGGGACCTCTCAATGATGAGATAAAATCCTGATTTTGTAGGAAATATAGGCTACATTTTGCATCATTTGGTTAGTCCTGGAAATTATTGCCATTACTTATAGTACGGTCTTTATCTAAAAAATGTAGTTCCCATTTTTTAAATTGAGGTATGCAGACATGTGCTTTGCTAATAATATTTCTAGTGCTATGTGTCTGACATTATGCTAAAGTTTTGCAATAATCATCTTATTTGATCTTCACAATTCTGTAAAAATAGACACTATTATTTTTCCCATTTTACAGATGAGACCTAAGGCAAATTGAGGTTAAGTGATTTGTTTGAGATCATTCAACTAGTAAGTGAGAATAGATTTGAACTCAAATATTTCTGATTCTAGGCCCTACCTCTATTCCTATTGCTTATCATAAAATTGCATATCAAATATGAGTTTTGCAGGTATGATGACCTGAGAGATGTTCTTGTTTCCTGAGAATCCTAAGGAATAAATTGTCCCACTTTTCTGACACTGAATCGGAAATTAGAAGTATATAACTGAAACTCCAAATATGTTTAAAAACAAAAGCCATACTTAAATCACTTTTGCAAAGGAATTCAGAATCCCGAGTTTTAACCATTTTAGCTCCCACTCTTCTGCTGATAATAATTCTCTCTGTCAGAGAGCCAATATTCAGAGACAACAGTCTGAGAATTAGGGGAAGAAAACTACATTTGTAATCAAAGGACCTGTGTTGGAATCCCAACTCTGGTATTTCTTAAATGTGTGATCTTAAAAAGTCATTTTATATCTGTATTCCCTCAGTTTCTTCAACTGTAAAGAATATCAGCATAGATTTGATCCTAAATCTTTCCTACTCTTAACATTTATGATTCTAGGATATTTTTTCTTCTGTAGACTCTTTTCAAATATTCAAATCACCCCAAGTGATCTTTAAGTTTATTGATAGGGTTTTTCTTTCCAAGGATATATAGATTGCAACCTGCCTTTGTCTATGTATCCTATACTATTCTTGTTCAAATCTTCCTACAAATTCATCACAGGGAAACCACCTAGATGTTAAATCACAGAAATTATTTTATTTGGACAAAATTCACCAAGGGTTAGAAATGAAAATCATAAATTTAACAATAAAGGTGATTTAAGTTATTCCATTGACTTAAATATAATTCAGGTAATATAAATATGATATGAAATATATTCTGGCTACATAGTATAAAATAGTATGTTTATTCCTCATTTTTTTCAGAAGCATTCTGTATACTTATGAGATTAAACCCTATGAAGTTTTATCACTCTCCAAAATTATTTTGGCAGTCTCTTTAGCTATCTAAGTATTTTTTACAGTTAGAATTAAAAACCCAATTCTAACATTAGTTCCCTTCTAAATCCTTGGTTTAAAAAAAAAAAATACCAAGTAAAATCTAGAGAAAATATTTTCTTATATAGAGTGTTATATAGATCAGGAAAAATAAGAATAAAATGAAATATGCACCTTAGCAAATTGTATCCCTTTCCTAAATTCTGAAGAAGAGGAGACTATATAAACAAAATTTGTTCAATCCAAACTAGGAAGTTACCTTTTCTTCAATATCTCAGTATCATTTTGTAATGGTTCCAGAAAACTATTACTGAAATCCTGAATGGTTCAAAAAATCAGTGGTCAAATTTATCTCCTGAAAGAATCCTTCTGATTAAACTCCATGAGAGCTGAAGCATTCTAGATTCCCTGTGGAAAATGGTCATGATAAGGCAAAAAAGATAATTATCCTATGTTATTACTGTCATTAATTCTATCAGTTTGGGGAGCCCTACCACAGCATTTTTAAGTTAGTTTGTGAAGCAAGTCTGGGGCTTCTTGCCTCTTGTAGCAGGCACTGATTTTGTGCCAGGTATGATCATAATACCTAACATTTTAGAAATGGGAAATACTAGGCTCTTAAAGTTACCGCAAGCTTATTTCTTTCATACTGGAAAAAGTTAACAATGACACCTCAGAAAATAAAACTATAGCCTACTGATGGCTGCAATAGTCCTTTAGCTGAGGTAGTACTTCAAAGAGAGATGTTCTACCCTCATGTAACTATTTACAAGGAAATTATAATGGGCTATTTCTATCATATGAAGAACTAGGTGGAGCAGGGCATAGAGTGGTGGGCCTGGAGATAGGAAGACCTGAGTTCAAATCTGGCCTCAAACACTGACTAGCTGTGTGACTTTGGAACAAGTCACTTAACCCTGTTTGCCTCAGTCTTCCCATCTGTAAAATGAGCAGGATAAGGAAATGGTGAACCATTCTAGTCTCTTTGCCAAATGGGGTCACAAAGAATAGGGCAGAATGAACAATTTCTACCATGTTACCCAGGAAGCTACTTTATTGTTTACAATAACAACAACAAAACAGATTAAAAAGTGATGCCATAAGAAATAACAATAAAATAATAAAACATGCAGTGACATGATAATTTGACACTTATGACAGTGGCTGATTGGAATCATTTGATCACCAATAAAATGGAACAAAATGCAGATAAGGGATACTTGATTTTGTATCAGAAAAACTGGGTTCAAATCTCAATTCTTATCTTGATTCTTTACAAGTGACCCTGGGTCAGTCATTTTACTTCTCTGTCCCTCAGTTTCCTCATTCAGAAATAAGAAGATTGGGCTAATTCTGGGGATCACATATCAAAAACTAGAAGAGACCTGAAAGCACATCTGGTCTGATTCTTTTAAAATGAGCTCTCAGGTCTGATCCAGATTTAAATCTATAAATCTTATGAATGTAACATTTAAAAGTGTCTTCAAAATCGGTCAAAATGGTATAAAATAGTTATCACAGTAATCAAAATAACAAAAGAGAAAAGGAAGGGGGAAAGAAGAATGTGCAAATAATATTGGTCAAAGAGTTTGACTCAGGGCAAAGTGAAGCTGAAATGCTTTAAGATGGACTACTGACAGTTTAATGACAACTATGAAACAGTCTGAAAAGGATCCAGAGGGCAAAATTTCTTTTGCAAGTAAATGTTCATTGTATATGCATAAACCATTTATAATAAGGCATATCAAAAGCTGTAAGTAGGTAAATGAGCATTGTAGGCACTCAACTTTAGAAATTTTAGAAAGAAATGTAGAAGCAACAAGGAGTAAACTTGAAGTACATTCTGAGTTCACAAAAGAGGGATATAGAATCATAGATTTATTGTTGGAAAAGACCTTAGAAATCATGTAATCCATATAAAATACTTCCTTCTTATAGGTAAAGTCCATTTTTATTTGAAATTAAGTAAATTATTCAAGACCACAAAGGCAGTGATAGAACTAGGTCCTCTAATTTCAATCCATTATTCCTTCCACTACTTGGGAAGCTTACTTAAACAAGTGGACAGTTATTAATAAAAGGATCCAAATGGGTCTGCCATTACTATTGAATTATCTGATAAAGCTCCCAAGTACCACATTGTTCAGAAATACACTATGAGAAGATCCACAGCATGCAACAAAATATGATTTATGATAACAAAACTTTTTCTCATTTCCTTAACTTCCAATTTGCCTTTTCCTCTCCTTCAAACATTCTTTGGTTAAGTCTCCATTCTAAAACAACCTTCTCCTGTTTTCTTTCCCCAACTTCCTTTTATCATGTACTATACAGATTTCTTAATTTAATGTTAGGTCCTGCCCAATAATTAAGACTAATAGATTGACCTTCTGCCCTAACAAGACAATTCTAGTCTTTGAAAATCTATTCTGAATATCTTAATTTTCAAGGAACTACTCTTGAAGACAAAGTTAAGAGAATTTTGAACACAGTCAAAATAATTGTGAATTAGGATCTTATTTTGTCAATAAGCCTTGCTGAATAATATTATGATATAGAAGTTTACAAGTAGTTCAGAAAGATTCACAGTGATGATAATAGAGTGACAGTCTTTTTCTATGTTCTGAACCCCCCGAAATTCCAAGGAACTAGAAATGCAAAGAATGCATTTGAGGGAATTTAGAGAAGAGAAAAGAACAGGCTTTTCTCTGATTATAGGAATGGTCACTGACCACTACTACAAATGTCAGTTTCCACCTGGGAACTATAGTGAAAGGGAACAAACTGAATCCTTTTTTTTTAACCCTCCCTCTTGACTTCCTATGGTCCTGATTCTGACCTCTCCTCTAAAATCATAATCAGGAGGATTGGAAATATGGTCATCCTGCTATTAGCAAAAGAGAAGATTTAATTACAATTTAAAAGTTTTATCACTTGCTTTTTAAAGATGTTTCTCTGCATGGATGGTGGATATGATCAGGTTCCTTCTGCTGCATTTTATACTTCCCAATTAATTGTAATGGGGGAGTGGAGGAAGGAAAGAAGTATCTTTCCAGTGATAGTCTTTTACATATCCATTCAACTCTTGGGTGGGGGGAAAAGAGAGAAGGAGGAGGAGAAATGTATGCATGAAATCTTTTAAAGTTTAATCTTTATTAGGAACATTTTATCCATCCCTTTCTTGTATAAAAATCAGCAAAATGATAAATCTTGCCCTGATTTGTAGTGTTTACCAATTTCTGAGGTAGAAATATTTATAGGGATTTTGTTTGAAAAGTCTCTAGTATACCTCCGAGTCTAGTATATAAGCATAAGATGACATCATAAGCTTGCTATATTCTTGGAATCTCTCCTTTTGGAAGATATTAAGGAAATGAATGACTTGTTGGATAGTCATGACAATATGTAAGGAAGGTATTCAAAAGAAACTTTGGAGCATGAATAGATATGATGAAATGGTTCTTGTTAGTCAACTATACAGTCAGGAAGAAGTTTTATTGATTGGCTACATAGATTGGACTGTTCACCTCGTCCAAAAGGTCTGTTACTTTCAGCTGCTTCCTCTCATCTTCATTCAAGTCTGAATGACTTTCGCTCATGATGTCACATGAAATATCATCAGATATAAGGAAAGACCTGAAGGTCTTACACTCTTTGAAACTGGGTGTCTTCCATGAAATATGTCTCAATTCTGGGCCTAAATTTTGTTCATTCTTTTTTTTTTTTTTATTCTAAATAAAGCAAGTGGTGTATCCATCCTTCTTTGGAAGAGAAAGTCACAAGAATCTGGTATCCTGAGTGGTTTGTGATGTCTCTTTTCTAAGCCATGAATCTGAACTTTTACTAGCTATGCTAGCCCCATTTCTTAGGGGCCAATAATTAGTACCCAGTTCCATTTAATACCTTAACATAGATAGCTCTTACAAAAAATATTTACTTTAAAAATACATACATGCATACACACACATACACATATAAGCAAAGTACAAATTTTTCCTCAATCCCAAACTGTCATACTCTCCCATAAACCACTTTAGTAACTTGGTATTGGGGGAAAAGAAGAAGATAAGATTCATAATTTGGCTCAGTTTCTACAAAGGATTGATCCCACCAAATTTATCCTAAAAAAAGCATGACTGTCAAATGACTCTTTCTTCTTGGTTATTGAAGTTACTGAAACATTTCCTTTCTTTTCTGAAAATTATTGCTATGTGGCTGCCAAATCTGACCTGGATTGCAATTCCTAGATTTCTGTGGCTCATTCTTCTGACCAAAGCTAGAAATTTCACTCCCCTCACCTGGAATAGTAAAAGAAGGAATGGAAAAGAACTCGGATTTAGGCTTCTTTCTTGGCAGTTATGTGACCTTAAAGAAGAGAAGCTTTAAAGTCATTTCTGTTACCTCAACTTCCTCCATTGAATGTAGTCAGTGAAAGAGGTTCTGTATTCCCCCAGGCTTGAATAATGTAAATAAGGAGTAGATGAGGCTGACAGGCATTTAGGAAGATGTTGACAGTATGGTCTAAATAAGCAATTGAGAGGAGGGAAAAAAAAAAAAAAATCTCCTGCCAGACATTTTAGCAAGAAGAATACGTTTCAGAATGTCTATGCATACTCCACAATCTTTCCAAAACATTTATCTTACATATTATCACAATTTTTCTATAAGCCAACTCTCTAGAATGTTCCACATGGAGAAATTTCATCAGCCAAGCAAACGTAAAGGGTCTGCCCATGAGTCAGACTCCCTTTAAACAAGGTCTACATGATAATAATTAGCAATAGAGATGCTTCCTGAGTCCATTTCAGCATTCATTAAACCTTCAAGGGTGAGTGTTGTATTGTGTTTTTGGCATTAGGGAAGGGAACATGAGTCTTCTTAGTAACACGGCCATAGTGTCTAGCCACAAAACTGCAGCACATCTTATCTGACACCCAATTGACTGTCATTTAGCCAGTATAAAATTGCTGAACAGTACACATGAATTAATGCAGTTGGACTGGGAATTGGGCTCACAAGTGAATTAGAAGACCTATTGCATTTGGAAAATTGAGCAATGATTTCAAAGATCCCACTTTTGTTTTTTGTTTTGTTTTGTTTTTTGTTTGTTTGTTTTGTTTTTTACAAAAATTCATCTTATTAACAACAAGACAAAGCCATTGATAAAAGATCATAAAATCTCTAGGAATACATATTCATTTCATGGAGAAAGGAGAGGTTCTCTATCATTACAGTTTCCTAATCAACATTTTTTTTTCTTTGAAAAATAAGTTACTAAATATTTCCCAGTGATTAAACTCATTACACATGTTGATTTCTACACCATCTTTAAATAATGATTTGGGTCTGATCTGTATTTAAGGAGGTAGGTTTGGCAGGCACAGTTGCCACTTCATTGAAAGTCAAGGACTCCATGGCAGGAATGAAAAACATTTTTATCTTCCAAAACTGAAGCCCAGAATACAATCTTTCCTTATTTCTGTAAGTATTGGAATAAATAATACCTTCATGACACAAAGAGCTATAGGGAGCTACTTTCATTTCACAGCTTCATCTTCAATTTCAACATAATCCTGGATTTTGGTCTAAAAAGAAAATTAGAGTTAATGTTATATCGGGAAAGGATTTCAAAGCAATAGTCATATTTAGACATAGAGAATGAAGACAGCATATTTATTTTCCACAACCCTTATTTTGTGTTTTCTTTTTTTTTGTCTTCAACTACTTTCCCCAACTATTCTTTAACACATTCATCCATTCTATGTGTTGAGTTCTTTCTTTCCCCCATCTTCAACTGGTTGCTAAAAATCTTCAAGTAAGACATTTTAAATCCTTCTCTTAGTCTCAATCCTATTCCTACAAGAGAATAGCTATGCTATTTGGATTAGCTCTCTTTCCATTGAGGAGAATCTATACATATCAACCAGTTTGGGGGAAAGTAAGCAAAGGTAAATAGATAAATTAGCCAAACAAAAAATAGTCCTCCATAAACTTCATCAAACTGCCAAGGGGATGTATGGTCCCCCTCCCCCCCCCCCAAAAAAAGTTAAGAACTCCTTTTTAGAGCCTGAGTTCCCTTGTCTGAAAAATGAGAGTAATAATATTTATATTACTCAACTTGTATGGGGGGAGCTGCTATTTGTAAACAAAGCTTTTAAAATTCTTTAGAAATATGTTACTATTTTTACTTATCTGTTTCTTACTGTGGGGTATTATTTTAAATACCCAAGGTATTTAAAGAGAGTACTCTCTCTTCTTGGGTATTGTTTTTAAAAGTGGTATTGTGATTTCCATGTTCTTTTCAGATGTGTGTTGCATTAATATGATATCTACATAACAATTAACATTATATTTTTCCTAAAAAAAAAAAATAATCTAATGTAAATATGGCTGGAGCTTATTCTATCAATTCTATACTTTCCCTACAAATATTTTCCCTAAAAAATAGAGAAGGCTATTGTTAACCAATTCCCATTAATTTCTAACAATTGCCCTCTGGCCAATGTTGCTTGGGGCCTGGGGCAGTAAAAGTCTAATCTATTTGTTTTGCTAAAATGGTGAATTTTCTGGCTCCACTCTAATTCAGCAAAATTATATGGATGGAATGGGGTTCAGTTTTAGTTAGTTCTCTGTCCCATTTCATAGTTCCACAAAAGCTTGCAGTTTCTGTGCATTCACCAGTCATGTTAATCAGCCCCACTGATTCATTAGCTTGTCCTCTTAAAGAACCCTCAATCAATGCCTGGTGACAATGGTAAGAATTTAAGGAAGCTATGTTTAAAATATTTCCCCTAATTCCCCACTAAACCTGCCTTCCATCCTCTCTCATTCCTCCTAAAGTAATCCATGACTTTCATTCAGCCAAGTTCAAAGGCTTTTTTTCTCTCTCTTTATCTCCCTTGATCTTTCTGATGTGTGTGTGGCACAGCTTTCCCTATCTGCCTGCTGAAGAGTTTTGCCTTCATTTCCTGGGAGACTTCTATTGTCTTTTATGATCCCCATCACCCCAATAATTGCTTCTCCTAGTCCTCATATTTCTGATTATCTTCTATTTTTCTAAAGCCTATCTCATTACCTTTGTCAACTTCTGTATTTCTGGACTTTCTTCTTACCTTTATTTGCAAGTATCTCACATGCCTCAATCTTTGCTCATATTCCATATTCTTTATCTGCCCTTATGATTTTTTAAAACAAATATGTCTGCATATATCACATAGAGATGAAACACATGTATATATACATATATATATTTATATACATATATATAACAAATCTCTGTCCCTCACTCTAATTCTGTATCTCTTCTTGTTCACAAATCATCAAAGTCCTAATGCCCAACTACAACATAATGCTGAACATAATAAAGAAATATTGATAAAGAAAATAGGAACAGGAAGTAAAAATGAGAAAAGTAAGTGTAAAATGCAATAGGAAATTGTGTAATGGAAAATATAAGTTAGGAAAGACCCAAGATATAATACTGCTCTTGACACTTACCAGTTGTGTGATCATAGTTAAGTCTTATACACTCTCTAAATCTGTTTCCTAATATTTAAAATGAAATAATAATACCTACAATATAATCTCACAAAGGTTATTTTAAATTTCAATTGAGATAATATATACAAAAATGCTACATATTTAAGTTATTAAATGACTTGCTAAAAACAAGTAGAATTAAGATTTGAATTTAGGTTTTCTAACTCCAAGGATAGCAATGCAATCTACTCTCAGGTTCACTTAATAAATGCTTACTGACTGGGCTGTAAAGGCACCAAATATAATTATGATTAAAGACTGGATCGTTAAAAACCTATATGAACATAATGTTAATTTGGGATGGAATATTCCTGGAAGCAATAAAATTTCCCCATAATCCATTTAAAAATCCATGCATTTTAGCATATAGCATATAAGAGCTCTCTTATCTTATAGAGATTATGTCAGTTTCCCATAGATACTCATAATTTTTACACAACCATGGGTATAGTATAAAAGAACTAGAAAAAAACCATGGGCAATAAACTTCACTGCAGGAGACCCAGTATATAACAAAGGATACACATTTCCTGTTACATGATAACTATATAATCAAGTCTCATAGAAAACAAAACAAAACAAAACAAAACTATCCTCTCGCACTCTAGCTTCTGGACTAATTTGACTTTTCACTGATCCTAAGTAGATATTGGGAAAGAAAAATCCCTAATATGAGAAGTGAAAAGAAGACTGCAATTATTTTTGTTCCTAGAAGTGCTATCACCACCACCACGCAAAAAATCTACAAAACAACTTTCAATTTCCCATCTGCTGAAGCTGTGATTGTGTTTGTCAATATCTGCAATATTCCATTACCCAAAATCAAAGATTAGAGCTGCCAGGGACCTAAAACACTTAATTCAATATATACATTTTAAAGAAAGAAGGAGACTGAGACCCAACTACCTATAAGGGATTTGCCCCCAGTCACAAGTGGCAGTAGTAGTAACAGCAGTAGTGGTAGTAGGAGCAGCAAGGGCAGTATTTACATAGTACTTTGAGGTCTCCATATATCACTTCATTTTATTCTCACAATAGTCCTAAGAAATAGGTACTATTATTATCTCCATTTCACAGATGTCCAGACATGGACAGGAGTTTTTGACTTGTCTGGGGTCACATAATTAATAAGTATCTCTAGGCTAGATTTGAATTATTGTCTTCCTGGTTCAGGGTCTCAGTCTAGCTCCTCACCATAGTACCACCTAGCAAGCTTTAGAGGTGGGATTTGCATCCAGCTCCTCTGGACCTAGGGCCTTCATTCAGCCTGCTATCACACTTAAGTTCAAGTTCTCTCCCTCCTGGATTCTCCAAAGAAAATACTCCTCTTGATGCCTTTGATTTCTTGATTTTTTTTTTTAACACATCCAAGGAAAAGGCAAGAGAACTGGAAGCTGGGCTGACAAACAGGTACAGCGTTCATTTACATGATGGCTCTGCCAGGTTCATGCATAACTAATGATAGTAAAGTGCTTCACAAATAGGAAAGTGTTATGTCACTGCTAAAATAACCATTATGCACCTTCTGCTCTTGAAGAGGTTGACATATCACTCTTCTACTGATGATCACTGAGCCATCGTTAGTAAAAACCTGGACACTCAGAGCATAGCTAGCTTGTATTGCTTTCTAAATCCTAACTCTGATAAATCCATAAATCATACAAGGGGATGGCCTCTCAGCTCTATAATCAGGCCAAGGTTGCAGATTTCATCCCAAGACCAGTCACTTAGCTTACAAATGAGAACCCTGTCCCAAGCCAAGGGCTGCACTCTGAATTTCAGCCAACCTGCTCACAAATGCATACATTTGGTCAGAAGGGCAGGGTGAAGTGTGACTAGCTCCTTAAAATCCATCAGCACTGTTTAAAATAGCGATAACAATAACAAAAATCCAATATAACAGTAGGTCAGGAGGAACAACTTCCCCATAGGAAGAGTAGATACAGAATTGAAATGAGAGTCATAGCTGCATTTCCCTAGACTACATCCATCAGGGAAACTTCCTATTTCTACCTTCATGACAACTATTGGTTCTTTGCTAGCAGCTAACATAGCCCCCTTTATCCTGACCTTCACTAAGTGTGAAAAATATAAACTGAACTATAAAATTAGTGGGGTTTTTGATTCATTACTTTTAGCATGAATTTCAAACAGTGTATTATTATGTATTTCTTTTCAAACTGTGTTAGGTTCACCTGTAAGACTGATGTTTTGTCTAGGACTAGATGAGTGAGCAAATTTGTCCTATGAGTATGATATGTTGTAGTGAGTTCAATGGATGGTCACAGCTGGGTGAATTGTTTGAAACTCCTTCTGCAGGAGTAGTTCCCATTAACACTAATGGGAGAGATAAGTCCCTATTGATGAGACAATAGAATTGGAGGGTAAGTTTTATTGGCCATAGAGTATCCTTAATACATGTCTGCAACTCCTAGTGACCAAAATGGAAATTCAGACACAACTAGAAAACAATGGCATATCTCTCTAGCTCTAAAAGTCCTCAATATTTAGTTAAAATTTGAGGCATGTCAATGGTACCTGGATGAACTAACAAGATTGTAAGTACTTTTTACCACAATTTTGGATAGTCACTGAGAATAGTGTTGATTTAGTTCAGGCTTTAAACAATATTCACAAAAGAGTGGGAAACAGTAGTAAAACCTTATATTCTGTAGTTTTTACTTTTTAACAAATTAGCTTCTAATTGTTGGTGAAAGAATATATAAGGCATCATTTTGAATTTATTTAATTTTATAATTTAAAAGCATTTTAAAAGCTAAGTTTTTAAAAAGTCACTTCCCTGTTTTTGTTTTGTTTTGTTTTGTTTTCTCCGAGGTACTTCTTTTCAAAGAATAATTTCAAATTTCATTTTATATTGAACTGTTTGTATAAAATCTATTGATATACAAACAGTATTTGAAATTTAAGCCAATTATATCTATTAAGAATTTGAATTTGTGAAAATATTTGCTACTCAGTATTGTTACAAATATGTATTATATCTATATACAAATATGTATTATGTATATAGTCCTCTTTTGTAAACTTAATAGTTCTTTTATGAAACAAAGATATTTCTCCTGGTTCTCCTTTTCATTCAGAATCAAGTATAAATTGTTCAACTAAAAATGGAAATATAAAATATTTCTACTTTTAAAAGTTTCTTACCTTACTAAATAATCACTGAATTTTGAGACAGATAGTTTTGTTTTGTTTTGGTTTGTTGTTGTTGTTGTTGTTGTTGTTTTTACAAGGGAGAACTAACTGTTCAATCAGAGAAAATGAAAAACCATACAGGTTAAAAATCTAAAAGGATCAACTTACATAAAATAAAGTACAGAATGGTAACCAAGTGAATAATATATTATGAATTACTATAAACTATTTCTACTGAATACTGGAGCAGACCCTTGTTTAGAATTATGGAAAGTTATAGAGATTATAGAAAGTTATCCTTTTGTAGAAATATTAAGTTGTACTGAGGGGAGGATAAAAAGCTTCTTGGCCTTTTAAAGATAATTCCCACCATATTTTACTTTATCATGTTCAGTGGCCTGTCTAGTATTATCTCAATATACCTGCTAAGTTTAACACGTTTCAAACAACACATTGTATTTGTGACAGGTCAAAATAAACAGCTACTCTTACTCATGAGAAAAGGGGAAGAAAAATCAGTGCCCAAATTACAACGAAGGATTCCTTTCTGGGAAAGGAACTCCCTACAAGAACTTTTCTTGTCTTTTTTAAAATTCTGAAACAGGGAAAGTCAGAGTTTGGAGGGGAGACAGAGGTATAGAACTAGGACTATAGTAGATGTCATATTCAAAAGCACAAATGATTAAATTCAAAGCCAAAAAGATCTCTTACAGTTTGGGGATTAATTTTCATGTATAAAAGAGGAAGTAATAATGAATAAGGCTCTACCTATGTCTCATAAATTTGTTGTGCTCAAATGAGATAATCCACGCAAATTATTTTGCAAACTCTAAAGCATTATATCGAATGGAATTTTCATAATTATTTCCCAATAGCTATCAGGCAACATAATCATATAATTTATAAATACAGATATATTCATATAGAATATATTACCTACTAGACAACAAATAGAAATTTAGAATGAAGAGTTTTTTTTTTTTTTTTTCCTTTTGGAAGGATAAGGGTAGAATTACTCTTAGGAATAGATGGCCAAATACTAGCCATTCCAAATCTGCACAATACAAATGTGTATTCTCAGCAGTAAATTGTTTTGTTGTTTTTGTTTTTGTTTTTGGGGGGATGGCAGCTGCGGAAGGAGGCGGGATTTTAGTAGAGGAGTTGAGTATTACGTTGATATGTATTGTCTCTGAGTTCTCTGCACAAAGAACAGGGAAGGATGAAAAGTATATATAGGAAAAGTGTCCTCTGTGCAAATTAGCATATCGCAACCTAAGGTCTGTCACAAACAGCCAATAGCACTCTTCCTTCCTTCAACTGAAAATGTTGTTTAATTACTGAACTAAATACTTTTATTGATTATTCCTGCATCTGGGACTGGGGGGAACCTACAATACCCTCCAGCCTCAAGGATTAGCAATTTTCAGATATCAAAAGAAGATGAGTTAAACACCCTCCGAATGCATAGCTTCCTCCGTCCTTTTTTCTCCATTTTCACCCCCTTCTCTCCCCCCCCCAAAAAAAAAAAAAAAACAACCCACGGCAAGTTTTCAGGAGTACAGATTTTTTTTAAATGTTGAAGCAATTGGTCTCTCTCCCCAAACTCTCTTCCTAAACAGGACAAGATCCGGGAAGATGGAGATTGGGGGTGCAGTTCCCTTTCAGCTGAAACCAGGGGCTCTGTCCAGTTCGAGATGGCCACGAAAATCCCCAAGAGTGTCTCTGCGACACCCAATTTCTGGGGTCTGGAAGGGCGGAGGGAGCGACGATAGATTGTCCGGTATGCTAAGCTAAAAAGACAAATGAATGTTTTAAAACATTCACCATTAAAACAATAAAGTGTGCTAAGGAAGCCTCCAGGTGGTGTATTTGTTGTTCTGTCTGCGAGGTGGAGTAAGCTGCTGGCCTGGCAGATCCCGGAGCTGCTGTGGGCATTAAGAAAGCCTCTTTCCACTGATCCCAAAGCAAGATAAGGAGCCGCCTACCCACCAGCTCTGTCTAGACTTCGGACCTCACAAGTCAAACGGGTTGTTTGGATTAGTCTTCAAGATCTACCAACCTGATCAGTCCCCGAAAGTACAGGACACAGTAACACCCTATTTTCCTCTTTCCAGGGCCATGATTATTGCTTTTCCAAAGGCTCAAGGAGTGACTAAGGCCCGGGAGCCAGCCTAGGAGCTGGTTTGACCACCGTGCGTCTCCGTGCCTCTCTCAAACCCCACTCCCTTATCCCCGCCCCCCAGGGGTAGAGAAGATCTCTGTCGGGTTTGCTTTGTCTTGGTAAATCTATCCGAGAGAAGGCAGACTAGAGAAGGGTTGGGGTGGGGTAGGGGAAATTGGAGGAGGGAATCCAAGGTAGACCGTTTTGTCCCATAAGGAATAAAACAGTCCCAGTCTGGACACACAAATCAACCTAAACTGAAGCTGGCGCGGAGGAGGGGGACAAACATTTCTTGCAAAGAAAGAGAATCTGAAGCTTCTGACATCTGTCGGAAGCTCTCCCCCTGCCCCCCCCCAAAAAAATTTAGAACAATAACAAAAATCACATCGTCTGAATTCCTTGTTTCAAAAATGAGACGCTCTCCTTTGAAATTATGTCCTCTTTGGTGGTCACAAAGGATTGGCCAGTCAGAACGATACAGTAGCTCCCAAATGCTAATTCGAAGAAACTGGTTTCTCTGAACGTAAAGAAACTGTAGCTTCTCGAAGTGGGCTGAGAAGGGGCGGGGGGAGGGGGACGGAGGGGGAGCACAGAGGACCCTATAAAAACCCAAAGATGGGATTGCACACAATGGCCAGAGCAAACATTGAGTCTAGCCTTCCGCCCTGCCCCACCCCCTCCTCTCCTCGAGAACCAGCTCCTCTGTCTACACTTCAGAAGTCTCTGGGAGGTGTGGAGAGATCCTCCATCACAAACTGGGACATTGTTGGCTGTTAAGTTTATGTTTGTGGCGCCTGGACTCAAACAGCCATTCAGTGGCTCGCTCTCTTATCGAGAAAACAACAATCAGAAAAGATCAGTAAATAGTCTCTATTGCCAGTGCCCTGTATTAACTACTTGCATCTTAGTTTAAAAAAAAAAAAATCTCCACTGCATCCTTTCCTTACTTTTGTTGTCGCCATTATTATTGCTATCATTATCATTATTAATAAAATGAATCATTTCAATGTTGTTCCAAGAATTAGGATTACAGTGAAAACTAAAGTATTCAAATTTAGAAGCGGTTAAAAAAAAATCCCCAATCCCTTCCTCCTCCACCCCCACCCCCACTCCAGAACCTGACTTTCTTATTGCTTTGTGATGTATTCTGTAATTGTTGATTAGGAGAGAGGAAGCCAATAACTGTTAGTGAATAGAATGCATGCATAGATAGGGATTATAAATCTCTTCTACTTTCCTTATAGGTGACAGCTTTAAAATGTACGTATTTGAAACTTAAATACTTACGGCTTAGATATTTGGCTTGTGTAAAGGATGAGAATCATTTCTCACTGAAATCGACTGTTTCATCTACACACCGCCTTGGCTATTTGGATCTCGATTAACTGGTTAATACAGAAAAAAAGAAAGAAAAAAGAAAGGGTGACTATCAATGCAGAGTAAAAACATTTATATTCCTATTAAATCTTATACCGTAAATAAAAAAAGAAAGAAAGAAAGAAAAAGATTCTGGTAAAAACAGGACTCATAGATATCCCGAAATATGTAGCTTCTCGTTTACCATAGCGATAACAGTGAAATGGAGTAGTAGTCGAAGTGGGTTTGACAAGATGACGTATGCGAATAACCCAATTATTGCGTTCTTATTATGATTGCTGTTGATAATTATAATAGTTTACAGTACAATAGAGTACAAGGCTTCTCAATGACAGTGCCAGCACACTTTTCTCCCAATAACTTAAGGACAAGAATTCCCACGTTAGTTCGCACATATTCACTCACCATCATGGGGATTTCCTTTGGACCTGGACTGAATTTTCAAAGAGTAGAAAACCTAAGACGATTTAACTAGTCAACTTTCCCAAATGCTAAAAAATCAACATTCCCAAAGGCAGGACAAAGCAAGCCACTTGTTTGCTAAGAGGTTAAAAAGAAGGACAATTGACTAAAGGAGTTTGCCTTTACTCTGAGACAATAGAATTTCTGCGAGAGTGTCGATACAGATATTTATTACCTGAGTCCATGTCTTATAGTGGGCATTCTACAGTCTCTAGTCGCTTTAAATTTTAGCAACAGAAGCTGGAGGAAATGAGTCATAATGTCCAGAAGGAAGAATTCAGAGCAACTAAGGGAGGGAGGATAAAGAATAATAGCAAACAGGAGGAGTTTTATTAGAAGAGGACTCCAGGTTCTCTATCTACAGAGGTTGAACAAGGAGAAAGTGCTCCTGGATACTTCCCAGGAACTACTATGGAAATTAAATAATCAGAAACTCAGAAATTCAATTGGATTACCGATTTCAGAAAACTAGTTGGAAAATCTAATAAACCGGGTTATTTTTAAAAAAAATAATAAATAGTAGAGTACTAGAATACTATAGAACTAAATTCCTAGTCTGTCATCCTACAATATTTGTAATACTGTAAAAGAACTACGTTCTCTAACCTCACCCCAATCCTCTTCAAACTTGTGGAGGAGCAGATAATAGGAATAGAAACACCTTGTATACCAAACACCCTTTTTCTATTTTTTAAAAGTACAGAAAAGAGCCAGAAGCATCACCAAGATCTGAATAGGTCCTCTAAATCTGCCCAGTTCCCTTGAATTGTCCGCAGGGCCTGAATTCCTGATCATACGACCTCATTGTCTCTGAACATTGCACCACGGACTCCAAATTTCAGCATCTAAGGGCTGGAAAGAGGAAAGAAATCGCTACCTAGGTTTTTCTGGTTATGTTTCCCACACTGGCTTCAATGACTGGAGTCTTTTCAGACTTGCAGTCAATATCCACAATCAGATTGTGCAAAATGTATCTGCTTATTTAGTCCATAAATAAAGCTAGAGGATGGAGGGGAAAAAAGGCGTAAAAAGAGGTCACTAGAAACACCGTGGAAACCAGGCAAAAAGATCAGGAGGAGGAGAGGCAAAGCTGATGAAAAGAAAAGGTGAACAGTCAGTTCGGGGGATGGGGAGCAGGCAGGGAGAAAGGAAGAAAAGAACCTTCCTAGAGATGATCCACGTTGAGATACGACATAACTCCTAGTTTGTTTTGTTTTGTTTTGTTTTGTTGTTTTTCCTCCTCAATAGAATCCTACAAGCCATTATTACTGTCGGCCATATTATTACCCCTCTGTCAAGAATTAGACACAACAATCAAGGTAATCAACGGGCCTGTCTAAAGCACTGTAACATTTTCAATGCAAAGTTTGTTTTCTTTGTGCCCCGCGTTAGAGCCTGTAATTAACCCGTTATGTAGAACCAAGCCAAACAAAAGGCTAATTGAAGCTCGCTTCCCCCCTAGAAGCAGGTTTAGACACTGTGGGAGCTACTTTAGAGAGATAGGGGACTAACGCAACCTAGACTAAAGCGTCTTTAGCTCCCACCCCCACCCACTCCCAGAGTTACGAACGCAAAGCAAAAGTCCATTTCTGAGAATGGGTTTCTGGTCACACACGCACTAAAGAGTAAGGTAGAATTCATATTTATTGAAAGAGTTGTCAAATATTCCAAAAGGCATTACAGTCGCGCATACAAAAATGAATCTAGTTTCCAACGAATTGAAAATCGTGAAGGGGCTTCGGAGAAGGGGGGGAAGGGGGAGGGTGGAGCCTTGCTTCGCTTGTGTTGGCGCAGATGAGTTCTACCTAGCCAGATAAAACAGAAAAGAAACTGGGGAGGAAGGGGGAAGAGAAAAGAGAGGGAGAAATGGAAATGGATAGGAAGCGGGCTGCCTTTGCATAATTCTTCGTATCTAGCTCCTAGCAGACGGCAGTTTCGGATCTGGCTAAAAATTCAGTTGGGGGAGGAAGAGGGGAGATAGAGGGAAAGCTGTGTCAAAAAGATCACAAGCCAATTGCCCCCTGCCATGATAGGAGCTGGTAAATCTCGAATTTGGATACCCTGGGGTGCAGGCGGTTCTTCCCCAAGAGGGAGACTTTCTGCCGCCCCACCCCCAAATTATTCCTCTTTTGACAATTATTATGGGGACGAGGGGGAGAAATTAAGGAAGAAAAAAAGCAAGAGGCAAGAAAACACACTGCTCCTTGTTTGCAGAAAAGATACTTCCTTGCTCTGTTCCCCCAAACCAGGGATACAACATTTCTCAATCGACTGATAGCAGCCACTGATACATAATGCCCATACCTGACTTGCCAAGCAAAATGCATCTCTTAGCAAGAAATTATACTTGAAATACTGGTCACTTCAACAGACTGAAGCAGGAGCGTTTGGTATACAGCAATTACTTAAAATAATAGTTCAAGGCCCTTTCTGAGCACTCTCCCACCTGTGTTTTTTTTTTTTTTTGGGGGGGGGGGAGAAGAGATATTGAAGGAAAAAGGAAGGGAAGGGGGCAGGTAGGGAGCAGGGCAAGAGAGCAGCATCTCATTTTTCGAAAACCTGTAATATCACAGCTGAGTGCTAACGGCTTCCAACCAGCTTTGATCCAACTATTGAAACCGAAATTTACAAGCTGCACATTAACTACTTGCAATAAAATATCACACTTACTGTACTTTGTCAGGACCTGCATCGCATGCAATCTTTTATTTCCGGGTGCTTAGCTGCTAACGTGTAAACATATAAAAAGAGAAACCCTGAATCGGAACACTGATTTCTTTTTCTATGCCAAACGTTTATTAGTGAAATTGTCCTGAAGATATAATTCTACATATGGCGCTTTTATTTCACATAATATTTAAGAAAAATGACAGAACACATAAGAATTAGACATAATTCAAAGACCACGGTACAACCTTTTTCTCTTTTTCTTTTTTTACTTCAGCAAACAAAAAAATTAATCAAATGACATGAAAAGTGGCAAGTCTTCCGACAATAAATAATAAATTACTTTATAATTTTTGCAATGCAAGAGCAAACAAACAAAAAAAAAAGTTCCTTTTTTCCTCTTTATTTCCAGAGAGAGAAAACAGTCGTTTTAACCAATATCTATACACATCTTTGGGGGGAAAAGTTCTTGGACAGACACAAGTCAAACACAGTCCCGAGACGCTTGTGGCAAAATAGAGGTAACCTTGTTGCAATGCTTTATAAATTGGTTTTTAAATATGAATTCAAAAACCTTTAAAGTCGTTTCAGACTTCTTGTTAGAGGATGGATCTCAAAAAAAAAAAAAAAAAAAGAGGAAGAAGAAAAAGAAAATAAAAGAAACCAGCTACAGGACATGCTAAGAGACCCAGGTTTCAAACAACTTCTTGCTAAAGTCAACTAAAAACACTGCAAACCAATGCAGCTCCACCTTCCTGCAATGAATCTTTCAGCCAAAAAGGCCCGTTTCTCTTCGAGATCTTTTGAAATCTCCTGGAGCTCTTGTTTGGCAAGGCAATGGATGACCAATATAGAAACAGCACCATTCGGGTTAGGATGGCCTAGAAAAATCTCTATTTTTGTTTAATTCTAGATGTATAGTGAAATAAAAAGGCTTTTTTTTTTTTTTGAGATCCTTGAATATAAATCCTCTACTTTTTAAAAATGTCTTTTTTTTCAGTACTCCTATGATCATTGGATATCATTTTGTTGTCATTTCTTAAATTGGTTTGTTTTTGTTTGTTTTAATTCTAGTAAAATCCCATGATTGTCTTCACAGTGTTGCTACCATATCACCTTGTCATTAAAACAGACTTCGTGCATTTCATGGAGCATCCATTCTTAGATTCAGTTTTCATTAGTTGGTTGTTAAATACTTTTGTTTTGGAGTCCAACATTATAATGTCCCACTTTCTCCAACAGGGAAAAAAATACACCTGAATGAATGTTCCTCATGCCTCAATAGGACTGGCTACCATGCTGTTTGGTGTATCTGGGAGCTGAGAGGACATTGATGCTACTTCACTTCCAGTGGAATTTGAACCTGGCCCACCTTCAGAAAAATTGACCTACAAAGAAAAGGAAGAACAAAAGAGGCTATTCTTGTGTTTATGGAAAGAGATCCGCATATGTACTTCTGAATAAATATATGCATATTCATAGGCACATATGCCTACTAACTATATTTGTGTGATATGTGATAAACACATCAAATAAACATATAAACATACACATACAAATGATTTATATGTTGAGAGCTGCATCTTCAGAGAGAAAATTCACAGTGATAAATTAAGCATTCATTTGGATTTATCTATATCTGCCCTTCACTAAAATGTGTTTTATATGTGTGTATACATACATCATACATACATATATTTATTAATATACGTTTATTATGTTTAGTAAAGTATCAGTTTTGAAACACCTGAAAATAAACTGAAAATTTTGTTTCTAGGACTTTTTCCAAATCATCTATAACTCACACTTATTGAGAGTTCCTTCTCTCCAAGACTATGTGAGATATTTCTAGTCATTATCATCTCTTAGGTACAAATGAAGAAAATGAAATCCAAAAGTAGAATTAGTTCAAAATTACACTCCAAGTAGAGGTGGGATTCAAATCAGTTCTTTGGACACATAGTACAATGTTTCTATTGCTACTACCAGAGTTTCCTTTGAGAGCTTTCTATCTAACACTAACTGAATTCCCAACATTATGTTGCATTAAATTATTAATGAGTAAATGTGTTTTCTGTAGTGAAACTGCATGGCAGTGTCTCCATGCATGTACACAATAAAATTACCCTGCCGGCTACATGTTACTCTGGGAGCAGCTAATGTCTTTCCTCTATGCATCAAAGCCTCTCCTATGAATTGAGAAATACACAATAGGAATTCAGGTCTGGTGAAGGAATACCCAGCACATAACCAAAGGGTTGAGACAAAATCCTAAAGAGGTCTCACTGGGTTTGCTTTCTATCCAATAGCACCTGGAGCTACCATTCATTCATTCATTCATTCATTTATTCATTTATTTTGTTTATATGTTTGTTTTTCATGTAAATGCTTGCTACAAATGTTAAGTTCATTGAATTGTAGAACAATTCAAAGGATCTTTAAGTAATGGGCTTTAAAACATTTCTGGATCAAATCTCTTCCCCTCTCCTATCTCCTACTGATCCCATCTCTTACCTAACTTGAAAAGATGGGTGGAAACATTGATATCCCTGGATTTCTGTTTTGCTTGATAATTAATCTGACCTGCCCTAAAATAGCTAGAGTTCTCTCAATCTTAATTTCAGGGACTTAAAAAATTTCAATCCATTAAAATCTTTGTAAAATCACAAGTTGCTTCTGTCCACGTATCTGATAATGAGATTGGCCCAGCCTAACAGGAAAAAAAAAATCAGGTTCTAGGTAGCCTATTTAACATTAATGGCTACTGGCCAATGGCCTACCTGCACAATGTGAAGTTTACATTCAGAGTTAGGAAGGCAACTTCCTTAGGGTAAGTGCTGTTGTCAAAAAGTTTCTTGTTGGAAAAATTGAACCTCCTTTTGGAATGAAAGGAGAAGTTTTTAAAAGTATTGGATTTTGTACATAATAATTATATGATATATTCTTCATTATTAAAGAAAACATATTATATATTTATCATATATCTACATGTGAAAACAAGTTTATCTAGCACAAGCACAACAATTTTTACAATAGTACTTTGAAGTATTATTCCCACTTTGCAGATAAAGGAAATGAAACTAAAGAAAGCAAATAACTTGCCCATTCTCATTGTTTTACAGCCCAGAATGATTATGGATCAACTGAGTAGAAGAGAAGTTTTTTTTTTCCCCCTACCTTACTATATTATTGCCTTTCCACAGTTAAGAAGATTACCTTATTCTCCCAAAGTCAGTGTCCTCAATACAGCTGCTGGATTAAAGTCCTTTCTTTCAACTCAAAGATCCCATGTTAAAATATTCAATTTCTTATAACCCAAAGAATTAAGGCTATATTCTTACTATTGCAGCTGAACTGTCACAGTCAGCAGAAATTCAATTAGGAAAAGTAAACTTCTTCAAACTAAGTAAAAACTCCCAGCATGCATGGATTAAGCATGCATCTCTTCTGTTTATTTACTTCTAATATGTAATTCATAAATGCATATTGAATTTGTATACATGTACTTGAAAATCTTTTGTGCATATCAAAATTATATTCCTTTTAGCTTTTAAGTTCATAACATAAAGTAGGTAAAATTAAACAATGTTTCTCTGTATATTTCACCCAGAAAGTTAAGATGCCTGCAACTGGTTCATATTATATTGCATTGATCATTTATTTAAAAAATCACTTATTTTAGTATTCAGATATATTACAATCTTGAAGCAAGAGTAGGAGAAATAACTTTATAAAAAGCAGATTAAGTGCTATAATGATCATAAGCAAAATACATCCTTCTCTGGTGAGGCATCAAACTGAGTTTAGTTCCCTAAACTAGACTTGAGTAATAGAGATATCAGTCAATCTATATCTTCAAATTACACAATGCTATATAAAACACCTATAGTAGTCAGTTTTTCATCTCCCTTATCCTCAAACCCCCTCCCATTTTCTCCTCCCTCTAACTCCAAGACAAAGCAAGCAACTGTCCTTTCTTTCTTCTTTCCTTCCTTCTCTCCAGTCTACCTCACAGTTGATCTCTGTCTCTGTCTCTCTCTCTGTCTCTCTGTCTCTCTCTCTCTGTCTCTCTCTCTCTCTCTCTCTCTGTCTCTCTCTCTCTCTGTCTCTCTCTCTTTTTCTCTGTCTTTCTCTCTCTCTCTCTCTCTCTCTCTCTCTGTCTCTCTCTCTCTCTCTCTGTCTCTCTCTCTTTCTCTCTCTCTCTCTCTCTCTCTCTCTCTCTCTCTCTCTCTCTCTCTCTCTCTCTTTTTCTCTCTCTCTCTCTTTTTCTGTCTCCCTCTCATTTCTATCTCAGGAATCCAGTCTCCTCAGACAGGGAGCTGACACTTACCAGTTGCTGAAAGGCAGGCTGATCGATGTCACTCTGCAAGGCGAAGTCACTCAGTACTTTCCAAGGAGGCTGGTAACTTTGCACCTCCACAGGGTTAGCCTGTAAACCTCCATCATGTCTCTCCGGGCTAGCAGCCACCATCGGAGTTCCTGTCATCCCCTGGATATTCTAGAAACAAGCCCCCCCACCCAGTCCCCACATGTTAATGAACTGGCCTACCTTCACAGTCCAGGACTGCTAAGCAAACAGGCCTGTGGACTATCTTATCTCTAGAGTTGCCTTTATTGACCCAGCTAATCTGCATTGAGCATAGATGGTAGCTGTATTTCAGTTTATCCTAATTTCCTTCACTGGAAGTATTCTGAAAGTAACTTCAGGTCTGGTTTGACCTTAAACTAAAAGTGTCTAGGGGTTTCTTTTCTCCTCTCTCACCAAGTAATTAAGCATCTATTTAAGCCTTTGCCCCGAAGTGCACACTCACACCAGACAGATAGAGAAATAAAAAGGAGAGTGGTCTCTTTTGACTTCCCAAATAGTGTTTTTCCTGGGGGGGGGGGGGGGGGGGGGGGAGGGGGGTTTGAGCTGGTTCCCATGACCTCTCTCCTCTAAGCCCCACCTATATTCAGGTTTCCTGCAAATTCTTATTTGAGGTTGGCTTCTATTGTGAACAAATGAAGGCCAGAGTAGCACAGGAGCTGGCCAACTAAGTTTAATAACAGCTGCAGAATTTAATGAATTCACAAATGGAATCATAGGAGTCAATGAAATTCCATAACCCATCCTCCCCACCCCCAGACCTGATCCCAAAACTAGGGTCTGGGGATCAGAGCTGCTTCCAAGATCCTGGGTTTGATTCCATTAAAATATAAACAAAAACAAATAATGAACCCTACTTATCTAAATGAAATCACCTTAGATCAACAATATATTTGTGTGTATGATGTTTCCCAGTGTCTATACTGTGCTCGTGTGGTAGCCTGACATATTACTGAACTGCAGAACACAACAGCAATATTATCTCTTCTTTCTCCTCTATTCACCTACATACATACATGTGATTCAGAATAAAGGATGAGTTAAGTATCCTAAAAAGCAGAGTCCCAGATCCCCTCATTCTTCTGAAAACCGATTACCTTTTTCTATTCCAGGCACTATAAAGTCTGAGGAAGAAATTCCTCACTGGTTCTTGGACAATTTTGTGAACAATGTCTAGTGTATCCCAGACTGCTAGAGAAACCAGAGGATCCTAAACCTCCATCAAAAAGAGGTTTCCAACAATCATACAATATCCCTGAAGAACACATGGGAGAATTGAATGCTGCAGCTCATCCACAGGTAACCATTTTGATATTTTTTCTGTACACAAAATCTATCCCACACTAACTGGAAACAAAGCTCCATATAAAGTTAGTTCAGGATTGCTTAGGGAATCTTTGTACTTCAGGCAGTTTCTCTACTCTCCCTGTAATACAGGCTTTCTGTACTCTTTCTTCTCCCTTCCTATGCTCCTCATCTTTTCTAATTCTCTTATCTCTAGGAAGGAAAATGGGGAAAGAGAGAAATAATAAGAATGGGGCCACTTACAGTTTTGTCATTAGGTTGCTGCTGCTGGAGCTGTTTCATCATGATGCTCCGCTTTTTGTCCTTACACCTCTTATTTTGAAACCAGACCCTGATCACTCGGGGGCTGAGGCCAGTCATTTCCACTAGTTGCTCCTTCATAAGAGCATCAGGTCTAGGGTTGGCAGCATAGCAGGTCCTCAAGGTGTGGAGCTGTTTTTCATTAAGAACCGTTCGGACTCGGGTGGTCTTCTCCGGTTGTTTGTGAACATGGGGCCGCAAAGCTGGCTGCCTGGCAGAGATGGGTTCTGCTGTAAAAGAAGAGGATTCTTATAGGCAAAGTAAGAAAGATTCCTGCAACCTGAGGTGGGATAACTGACGCTGGGGAAGGGATAGCAAGTAAAAAGCTGGGATTCACTTAATTAAGCTTTGCTAATAATTCCTCTTTTTTTTTTTTTTCAACGAAGGGGTTTATATGACAATTCTAATTTCTTTTCTGATCAGATGGATAATGAATGGGACAGGGTAAGATGGATGTGGAAATTGTTGAGGGAGGGGAAAGGGGAAATAAAATCTGTTTCTCTCCTAAACAAAGGTCAATGCTGAATAATCTGGGACAGTAAATATCAACCCTTGTTCCCAATCTGGATCATTGCATAGCATAAAAAAAGAAAAGAAAAGAAAAGAAAGAAAGAAAGAAAGAAAGAGACATTAAAAAAAATTCACTTCCCCTTGCAACCTCTAACCCAAGTATGCATATTTCAGTATTATTTCTCCATCTCCCCCTGAGTTTCTATTGAAATCCATTCTAAACATAATCCAGACCCCTCCTATAATATGCTTGTTCCCTACAGGTTTATGCTTTAGGGACAGAAAGACAAGGATAGTTGTCCTTGACATCTGGGGCTATCGGGTAACTATTTTTGAAGAGCCAGTCAAAAGAAGGCAAAGATTTGAAGGTGGCAAATCCTCAAAGAAATATACAACAAATTAATTCCAAAGAAAATTTCTCTGAGGAGATAGGAGGATTTTGCCAAAATGCCAAAAATTACTCTGGTAAATTAGGTGACACGCTGGCTATTCAAAAAAAAAAAAAAGTTGGTGTGTGTTATCTCCCGAGTACCTGAGTGTGTGTATGCTTCTGTTTCTAGTCCTGTTGTTGTTGTTGTTGTTGTTGTTTTACTCTAATGTTAAATATGTTCGAACATTTCAGAATTGTTTCACTCAAAGGAAAAGGAAACTAAAACTGTCTGCTCATTACATTGTCTGAACTCAAGATAAATAGCTGCTGTGAAGCCATGTGCCCTACGGCAAGATAATATTTTGTTCTCTTCTACTGTTTTCCACAAGAAAAGTATTTGCTGCATACAACACATGTTGCCACCCTTGTCTCTGCCCCTGTATAAGCTCCTTTCAAATCCCTGGCTACAACATGCACAAAGATCTCTGAGTGCTGCCCGAAGGCAGAGAGGGGAGGACAGTGGTTTTGTCACGTCCTGTGTTGTAGGTAGACTGACAATTAAAAACTATGAATACTTCAAGACAGGAAGGTTTGGTTTTGGAAAACATTCCTTTGCTTCATTGCCCATGGCCTCAGTTCCTGCCAACCTTTCTTTGTTCTAATCATCACCACCCCTTTCCTAGGAGAATCGCCCTACATTCTGCAAGCTACAAAATATTCTATACAATGCAAGGATTCAGTCCCCCACTCCCAACCTAGACTCAGTTAACTACCAAGTTAAGTCCAGTCTAAAGTGAACTATGCCATACTGAAGATGAAATTCTTGTCAAATCACATAAAAATGTTTCAGAGTCAGACCTGCTTTAAAAAGCAATTACTGCAGATTAGCTTGTTGACAGTTTTAAATTACAGCCCTGAATTCCGACCTGCAATTATTTAGTCTCTATCTTTTCGGTCACCCTTTTTTGTCAAAATGTTGAAAATAAAAACTTCCTTCCGATCTGGGGCTCAGAAGTCTCAATATCCACCAGCTTAGCTTTCTTCCTAACCTCTAACTTGGAAAAGGTGGAAGCTACAGAGCTAAGGATCTCAACCCCTCTAATTAGGCAGGCACAGGGAAATTACTAGGTGAGGCAGTGACGAGTGTTTGCAATAAAGCGTGCTTTGGAGAGTAAAAATAATCTGGAAGTTCTATAAACGTCATTTGCCTATGTATATGCACAGATTGTAAAGACATGCACTCATACATAGGTAAGTATACGCTGTGTGATTGATATAGATGTACTGTATATATATGTGTATGTATAAGTATAGATTAAGTTTATTTAGGGGGGTTATAGAAAGGAGGGAAAGAGATGGAGGAGAAGGAGAAGAGAGAGGCAGAGGGAGAGGAAAGGGGAAAGAAAAAAGGGGGGAGAGAGAGAGAGAGAGAGAGAGAGAGAGAGAGAGAGAGAGAGAGAGAGAGAGAGAGAGAAACAACAAAGTTTTTCTCTCCATTTAATTGCTGATCTGTTATGCTGCTGGTGGTACTGAAGCTATTGCAAGAAGCTTCGGTTTCTCCAAGGAGGTGGATAGGACTCAGGCCTTGTAGTTTCCGCTTTATTCATGCCATCCCCCGAGGATTGAGAAGTACCTGCCATTTGCAGCGGCCGCGCAGGATGAAGGGGACTCAGAGGGTCGCCGGCCCCTAGACTGGCTCTCTCTACTACATCGTGATCAGCCCGGCAAAAAAGGCCGTCTTCCCGCAGCGCAAACTCGTCCCCGGGGATGAGCTGACGGCTGCAGGCCACGCAGCGGAAACACTCGATGTGGTACACCTTGGAGCGAGCGCGCATCACAAAATCGTTCTTGCTGAATCCGATGCTGCACTTGGCGCACTTTATCCCGTATAACCTGAGCGGGCAACCGTATAGGAGAGAACAAGGTGGTGTAAAAAGGCTTTACTTCATTCATTTCCCCAGCTCACCAATCTCACCACTATTCTATCTACAATACTTTCCTAGCATTAGCATACAGAGGCCAAAAATGGAAAAGAAAGATAAAAGGATTCAGTTTTATCTTAAGGCAGAATCTCTTCTCTCTCTCTCTCTCTCTCTCTCTCTCTCTCTCTCTCTCTCTCTCTCTCTCTCTCTCTCTCTCACACACACACACACACACACACACACACACACACCCCAGAGGCACATATATATGTATGTGTGTATAATATTTTTTTTTCTTTTCGCGTCTTATTCTTCTCTTCCTTCTCACTTTTTACTATGCCTGCCTCTCTGCACACACTCACTGATCTCAGGACACCGTGGGAAATTTCTTGATATATTAGAAAACTCAGTTTACTCCCTAGTTCCAGAGTTATTCGGGAAGAGGCTGAACAGAGAGAAGAACCAGATTATGGGTCAATCCGGCTTGTCCAGCCTTCTCTTCTATTTCCTCCGTCCCCTCCCCCAATTTCGTCAAACCGGAACTTGTCTAAGGCTACAGCTAAGGGTGTCCCTCAAAGTAGAAAACAAAGGTTGAGAGGAGTGACTGTCAAGCATCTGCTCGCGCGCGGATATACACACAATCACTGAAGGACATCTCTGAGATGTTCTATATTCTCTTCAGCACAACATACAGCTCCGGGGACTTTCTGAAAGTTTTTCCTTAGGGATCACCATCAACAGAAAGTATCTTCTCCATCCTATTCTTTTTTAGTTATTTTGTTTCTGCTGCTCTGGCTGGTTTTTAAGTCACTGAAGCGTTTACCCAGACATCTTAGCTTGCACGAAAGCTAGGAGGCAACCGTAAAAACCGAAAAGAAAAGGCACCAAATAAAGACTTCCTCCCTGACATTTCAACACCAAGGGGCAAACAAACAAGTCACCTCGTTGGTTTAATCCTGGTTGCATATTCACATGACCTTCTGTCTCTCTAAAAGTAATGAGGGGAGGGCATTCACACCAGGAGAAAGAATGAAAGGGTGTGTGTGTAAGTGTGTGTATGTGTGTGTGTGTGTGTGTGTGTGTGTGTGTGTGATTCACACAAAGAAAGAAGGAAAACGCAAAGAAAAGAGAAAATATCTACTTAAACAACATATCTCTACTTTGTTCTCCAGTTCAACCTTTACCTTTGAACAGTTTATTCCAAAGGTACATCAACTTTAAGAAAGAAAAAATAAAAACATTTTTAACAGAGAAAGGGGGATGGGCGATGGGTAAGGTCCAGTAGTTTTGCAAATCTATGCGTCCAAAATTAGGCACACGTGTGTCTGAGAACAACTTGGGGGGGGGTGTCATATCTACACACTAAAGTACAGTGACTGAAAACTTCTGCTTGTGTTAAGTGAAAGATCACTCTCTAGACTCCTAAGTTCATGAACAAGACAATCGAGTAAACAAGAAAAATGGCTCAGTTGTCAAATGTTCCAAGGTCCAAAAGTTTGTTTCCCCGCCCCTGAGTGAACTTTTTTTTTTTTTTACTTTCCTATGAAGTTGATTTTTTTCTGAATTTAATCATACATCTCTTTTCCTATAAAATGTTAACATCTGTGGTCCTATTTTGACGACAAAATATATAAAAACTTTTTGACATTGAAATTCCCGTCACCCTCCCCCCTCCCCATTTTCCCTGTGGAGTTTTACTGGCTTTTGACACAATAGGTCCTATATATTTGGAAGGTGCATTTAGTTTTGTTTGTTTTTAGTCTGATGGGAAATACATCTTAAAAGACATACTACAATCATAGGGAAACTTTGAAATTATTTATAATTTTTACAAGAATCCTACAATTATGATAGACAATAAGACAATAAGAAATTTTTGGGACAAAAATTGGGATGGGGATAATAGAAACTTCGGAGACATACGATATACATTCTATTTTTAAATGCAATTTTCAAAAACTCTTTAGAAAGAAAAAAAAATTCCGCTTGTGTCTTTTTCTTTGTGGTTGCTACAGAAAGTTCTTTGCCACATAAATAGGTCAAGGGATACATTGTAGGTGAGCAACAACTTAATTTGGCAATCCAGCAAAAATTAAAAGCATAGGCGAAAGTTGGTTTTAGTTGTGTCAGTATTGGGCAGTCATTCATTTTATCAGTTACCAGATTTTAATGTGAAAAAGGAAGCAGTTCCATTATCTAAATATACCAATTGTTCCCGGACAGATGATGGGCAATTTGATCTGCTCTGTCTAATTCATCAGTACAGATAAGATAAGAAAGAGAAGACAGTCAGATGTCACCAAAGGGTTAATATTTAAAAAGATTAAATGTCAGAGTTTTTGTTGTTGTTGTTGTTGTTGTTGTTTTTCTTTTGGCAGAGAATATGTTGGGGTCCGTTGTTAAATATTCCAGGGCAAGAATATTCGCCATGTAGACAACGAGCAATTATCTTCACTTTGGGCTTTTAAAGTTAATCCTGAAATTTGGTTTCTTCCTCTCCCTCTATAAGAGCCTATTACAAGGCCACTAGACAGATCGTGGGGGGTTTTTTTTGGGGGGGGTGGGGTGAGGTGGGGGAGGACGTATTGTAACTTAAGAAATATAAACGTCTTAAAATTCAACTAAGTTGCCTGTATTTCAAAGCTTCCAATTATCTGCTCAGGAAAGTTGACTATATCTATTCTTTAAAAAAAAAAAAATGCTTGAGAGAGAAAAGGGGGTCTGTAGGAGCCACATATTATGGAATGCTTTTCTTAAAAAAAAAAAAAAAAATCACTGTGCACTTTTAAAAAGTTAAGCGAATGGCATTGCTTAATTCCTGGGATCTCTTTAAAGAGTAACTTTTCTCTTTGAACATCCACCGAGTAAACTCTATTGGGGGGAGGGGGGGGAGAGGTCATCTTTGCAGGGAGAGGGAAAGAGAAATCTAATAAAATAAGAAAGCAGTGAAAAAAGCGTACCTGATATAATCTCTTTTACAGTAGGTTTTACCATCCCTAACAAAGCATGTGCAGGTCTCGTCCAAATACTGATTACACTCCGCACATTTCAAACATGCCGCATGCCATTCCAAATCCGGAGAAACCCTCAGAATATACTGATCGTGAATTTGATTGCCGCAACCAACACATAGGGAAATCAGACGTTTTTCTGAAATGAAAATAAATACATGATTGACTAACCGTTTACTCTCCTACAGAGATAAACACACTTTTAGTGTCGTTCCCTTATAGGGCGTACTCGTTGAGCTTTTTTTTTTTTTTTTTCTTAAGCGTATTGCACTTTTGGATGGTAATTGAAGTGTGCCATCAAAACCTTGACTCATTTAAAAAGGAGGCGGAACATATGTAAAATGCAGATCTGAATAGTCTACATTCGTAAACCTAGCACGCAATCAAAACTATTCATTTTGTATTTATTTCCCCCCTTTGCAATAACCATTGGCAAAGCTTATGTATAAGTCAAGTCAAAGAAAAGGTTTTGACTGGAAGCGTTAAGTGAACGGGAGGGAATGTCTACACTTTCCATTAAGCACGCTCTTAAATATAACCCAGGACTCGATATTGTTAGCAAGATCAGACATCAATGCAGTTGTCACCCGCTCTCGTTTGCAAGTCTAATGCTAATTCACATCTCTGGGTATTGTATGAGCAGGCAGACCTTTGGAAGCTAACCTCCTAAAAGAGCTTGGATTCCCGTGGAGGGAAACCACCGCTTAGCACCCAAGAACGCCTGGAAGGAGGTAGTGGTGAGAAAACAGGCACACAAGAGTAATTCAAACCCTAGGTACGATCAGACTCCCCAAGATAAGAACCGATAGCAAGCATGCAGGCATGGAGACAAAGATAAAAAGCAGCTTTCCCTCAAGTCAACAACTCAAGTTCAGTAGAGCTACCCGGCACAATAACAGCACATTGATTCCAACAAGGTAAAATTTCCTCTTACTTTTTGGTGGATCTCCCATGTCTCCCATATCTGTAAGAGGGTGTAATGTCCACAGTGAAATGGTGGTTGTACAGTTGACTAAAAGACCCGAGAGGAAGTTGGAGCTGGTGCTAAGTGTGAAATATTGGTCACTGTTGTTGCAAGGGTGAGAAACGCTGCAGGCTTGTGCTGCACTCTAGCTGATCAGTCCAATTTAAGCCCCGAGTAGTTTGAGTAGAAGAGGCGCTGCTTCGTCGGACTCAGTGCGGCTCGGGCACCTCTCTTCCTTATCTCTTACTCAAACTTCTCAGCTCCAACTCAGCTCAATCTCCATTGGTCTGACGCAAAGCGCGGAGACGTCAACCCTGCTCCTCTCTCATTGGTCAAGAGGTGCACAGAGCAGCTGTTCTGATTATCATATTTCAGTTTCTCGCGTCCTGTGCGCCACTGGCCCGTCGGCGAGCCTGCAGGAGAGGATTAGGAATTCAGAGGCAACTTTCTCAGGGCTCTTGTCCATCTCCCTTGATACTTTATGCTGTGCGCTGCTCAGTCTCTCCCCCCTTTACCCCCTCCTTTTTCTCTCCCCTCCCCCCTTTCATTTCTATCGATGAATTTCCCTCTATTCCTCTCGCTTTCCTTTCTCCTTTCCTTCCTTCCCTTGATTCTCCACCGTTCCGGCGAGCCTCTTCGTGGCCCGCTTTTGTGCAGCTGGCGGCGAATGGCTGGTTGGTAGGTCTTCCCGTGGACGAGGTTCCATGTGTGTTAGGAAGGGGAGGGGGTGGGTTTTGGAACGGGAGGGTATGTTGGTTGGCTTCTCCCTTTCTTTTAACGCGTGGTCCCAGAGTCCGTCTCTGCTGGGTTACTAGGCAGGGGTGAATAGGGCTCTTCGTGGTAGTGGTACCAAGCCAAGAAGAAAAAAAAGAGGGTGGGGGGGTGGGGGGAGGCAAAGGGAGAACGGGAAGGGGTAGGCTCTAAAAGGGTTATTTGCACAGTAGTACCACGTTTACCTCCTTCTTCCCCCTTTCCCCAGCCACATCGCAAGCTTAAGGAAAGTAAGGTGATACCCTCTTTAGCTGAGAATCAGTGTGAAAATACACAGGTAAAAAATAAAGTTTTCACCTTGGACTGCTTCTCTCCCGTCCAGCCCTTCCAAAATGTCTGCTTGCATTTTAACTTTAGAAATAGATTAGACGTGGAAATGTGGAGTCCTAACTTCCTGATTGTCTAATACCAAACTAAACTATCTCGAAAAAAAACCCTATATATATATATATATATATATGCTATCACTTCTCTGTCTCCTGCTGTCGTATCTTTTATTTTAAAAACGTTTTTGTAATTAAGTGTAGCAAGTGCCAGTGTGTACATATCTGTGTATATATACATATATATACACATATATTTATATACCTAATGTATTGCTTGTGTATATAGGTATATGTACATGTACATGCGTATATGTACATGTACATGCGTATATATTTGTGTGTGTGTATATATGCACATATTCTTTGCCTTTTATTTTCAGTTAAAAAGGGTGTTCAGAGGGGACCTAATATTGAAGATTTGAGAAAAACCTATCCTATTTCATGAATTGTGAAAATCCTCAAATAATTTACTCTGTGGAAATTGCTTCCATTGAAAGAATCATTGGTAGGAAGTCACCGGTAAATTTTCAGTGATCTCTTAAATAAGAAACATTACAAGGCCAAGAAGCTTCGCCTCCCCCACTCCTCAAGATTAAGTAAACTTCGGAGTATTTGATTCCTACCCTGCCTGACAATTTTTCTTTAAAGAACCTCCAAATTCAAACTCTGGGAGGCGTTTACTCTAGTGTCTTATTGCCTCCAGAAAGTTTAGTATTTTGGGAAGTTCTTTTCTTTGTATCTTTTGCTTGATCTAGCCTTAGATAAGACCTCTGAGATCGGTAAACTGCTTCAGTTGCTTTGTATATGTGGTTAGGTCTTTCCTGGGCACAAACAGAAGTGGCAATTTCTCATCGAGTTGACTGAGGCTTCTCCAGTGTCTTCCCCGGACTTCTCTCCCTGTTGCTCTCAAATTTATGCCTAAACCGATCATCACATTTTTCAGTGTGTATGGTATATTTGAAATAGAAAGGGCAGAACTAAGTTTAAGAGATTACCAAATGGGAGAACAGCCATGGGAAATGATCATTAAAAAGCAATATTTGTTAAAACAAAACAAAACACCCTGCTTAGTTTCTTGTCCCTAGTGATATTAGATTAAATGAGTTTAAAAACAAAATTCACTTCCCACTATAAGGAAAGTCTTTCTATTAAAAGAGAATTGGGATTCCTATAAAGATAAACAATCTCACTATAGTTTTTTTTTTCTTCCTTAAGGCAGAAGGAAAGGATATGATTTATCACAACATATTCCATCATCCTGCCTAGTCACCATGGAAGTAAAGGTTAGAAAATCCAAGGTGTTGGATGACTTGGACCGGAGATTGACAGTGCTACTCCCCCCATCTCTCTAACCTCCCACCTCCTCCACACATAGTGTGGTGTTTTAGCTCTGTAAACCAATAAGCAATTACAAAGAATTATTGCTGATGATAGCAATTCCAAACAGACAAGCTGGCATGTGGCTGGGGGAAAACCTTTAGTAATGGCCAATTTCACCATAATGGTGGAAGACAACCTGTTTTCCTGTTGTCAACCCACGCTTATATTGTAAACAAATATTTTACTAATCATCCCCTAACCTGGAGGAGATCTGGAAATTGGTAGAGAATCTACTGGCAAAAGGAAAGCCTTGACGGACACCAATCCTTATTTTGCCTTTCAATGTATCTATTCAAAATCTATGGGAAAACTACTGCTAGGATTTTAACCACAAGAAAGTTAGGGTTGAATCTATCATATCTTAATCGCAAAATTCTTATAACTAAATTTAATTTGTACTTGAAATATGAATTTGGTTATTCACAATTCATTGTCTTTTCTCAACTCCGCTTTCTCTTGTAGTATAACAGTGTGTGTATACCCGTAAAAAAAAAAAATTATCTCCCTTAAAATATGCTTGTTGTAGAATAAATCAAGTGGCAATTAACAGTTTAGACAATTTTTTTTCCCTTTCGTACGTGATCGCAGGAGCGACCTCTTGTGTTCAAAGGAGGAATTAATCCTCTTGTTTTAAAAAAAATATTTTTCTGACTCCAGTGTATTCTGTTGGATAAAAAAAATAATAATGATAATCTTTTAAAATAGAGATATACGAAGAAAGAGAATACTATGAAGCTTTTCAGTGACATTATTTCCATCCCTAGTTTGGCCTTCCACACCTTAAAATAATTTGAAAATTTAATGTTCTGGATGTGTCTTATTATACCCTTTCAAAGACTAGATATCCAAAACCGTGAAAGTGTACATATATAGACACGACGCAAAAATGATACTCATATATCTGGAGTCCATGCTCTCACGCTTATCTTTATGCAATTGTTTTCCTCTATACTTCAAAGTGCAATATTCTCCAAGAAGCTTGATGTAAAGGGATGGATTCCTGAAGTTAGATTCCATTCTTAATCTCCCCGGCTTCAAAATAGTTAAATCAGTTTTAAATTCAACTCAGAAACAAGACAAAGCAAAACACACCACACAACAACGACAGCCACCTCCAACCTTCAAAGATGTGACTGAATTTTAAGCTGGATCTTTGGTAAATGAGGTGCAGTAAAGGAGAAACCTGTCTCCGCCCCAACAAGCTAGCATTGGGAAGAAAAGAAGGGCTTTGATCATGCTTTCTTTTTGCCACTGATTTGCTTACTGCATATTTCGGATTTTGTTCTTGAGAAGGCAAAGCTCTATATTTAGCCGGCGCCAGATTCGGGTTTGGGGGGGTGGAATAATGAGTGGGACTGCCAATTTCAGTGAGTAAGGTATTTAGAGAAAGACTGCAGAAGGACTTATATTTTCAGATATTAATATGCACAGAATTCAGAAAGTACAAAATAAGATATGTATATGTTTGGTTTATTTTGTAAAATCGAAATGAATGTTAACACATCCCATCCCTTGCCTTTTCTCCCCTTTTCTTTCTTTTTTGCTTTCTGGGTAATCTATCAGGTAGTATGGAACAACTAGCAATCAATATCTTTCATCACGTCTAGGGGTCAGGTGAAATTATGTGCGTTTAAAGAAAGCCACGATTAACTCTTTATGTATCACGACCAGGTATTTTCTATCTATTCTAGTGCTGGTCCGCGACTTCTAAAACCAAGATAACAGTCCTATCTAATTCAAAGGGGAAGAAGAAGTAGCAGTTTCTCCATGTGCGTCAGCGGGAGGCAAAGGATTATAATCGGCAATGGTAAATTATAATAAATGCAGTTGCTTAATAATTTTGCCCCGCATCAAGTTCCTTTTTCTGTGCTCTCATGCCACAGTACTGACTTGATCTGAGTCTTAGTTGCTTTCTAACCAGTTTAAGACAAAGGAAGACTTCAACAGGACTTTGCTTCTCAGTTTAACGCACCCTAATCAGACTTTCTGTGCCACCAGTCTCATTTCGAATTCTCTACCAAACGGAGCTGAGCAGTCTAAGAAGCTAAGTTAGGGTCCGTTAGACTATAACAAGATCGTATATTACTGAGGGATAAAGCGACGCTAGAACCTTGCTACACTTGAGGTAGGTTCGCCTACTCAGGTATCCTGAACCATCTGTCACCCTCGAGCATGGGGACACTGGTTTCCTGAAAATTCCCGAAGTCATTTGAAAACGGCTCCTCAACCTATCCGGATCTGTCGAATTGATTCCGAAATCTGAGAGAACATGTCCAAACTTATTTTAATTATATCAGGAACCCTGACAACAACCCACCGGTAAGTAAGGAGGAAGTAGGTTTGAAGTGCAATCTTTACATTTCAGGCTTCTTAGAAGAGAGGGAGTGAGAGATCCTTAATCTTCCAAGCCTTTGCCACTGAAAGTTCGAGAGGAACCAACTAGATCACTACTAAATCTATCCAGGCACTACCAGGTTTATTAGACAAAGCTACACGGGAGCCCCGAGCTCTTGCAGTTAATAATGCAATCCTATTTATTAAATCGCGCTGCTCCTTAAAAGAAGCAGCCCCGAATCCCGACGCCAGGCAGCCTCTCTGGCAGCGCTGGCCGCCCTTCCTCACCTATTAACCAGCTCACAATGAGAGTTCTAGATTTAATTAGGGAAAGGGGAGGTAGGACTGGGGGAACAGGAGGAATGCAGAAGTCAAACTCAGGAAAGTGGAAGCTATCCTCTTAAAATTCAAAGGAAAGAAGGTCACAAAGCGCTCGGGATTTCATGCTTTTCAAAGCACCTCTTGATTTGTAAAAAATCTCAGATCGAGCAATGAATGTGAAATCTGTGAGCAGTTAGTATCAATTCACCTCTTTACCAAAGTGAGACTGTTTGGATAACTTAACTTAGCGTGGGTGGGCGAGAATTTTTTGCAAAATCGATGCTTTGGAAGTCTGCAAGAAGATAAGGAGCTACAATGAAATAGAGAAATAATGATAGTGAAAGAATGCTGAGTTATCCACAAAAGCGCTCTCTCTCTCTCTCTCTCTCTCTCTCTCTCTCTCTCTCTCTCTCTCTCTCTCTCTCTCTCTCTCTCTTTCTCTCTCTCTCTCTCTTTCTCTCTCTGTCATTTTCTCTCCCTGTCTGTTTCTCTGTCTTTGTCTGTCTCTCTCTGTCTCTGTCTTTCTCTCATCTTCCTCTTTTTCCTTCAGTCCGTGTGTATAACGGACTTTAAGAATGTCCCTGACACTAAATAGTGTTAAAACTGATTATTTTGCTACTGAAAGCTTAACCCGTAACAAATGCGTCACACAGAAATTGCAGAAAGAAGACAATCCTCAAGTGCTTTCTCATTTCTTGAACAATTCCTAGAGAATGGATTTTCATTTCATTCCCTCCCTCCCCTCCCCCGCCCCCGTCCATTCTATCAATACCTCCACTTTCTCCATCCCAAGTCGTCGGGCCCGCACTAGTTTGAGAGGATTTATTTCATTTTTATTTTTTTTCCTGCTCCTATTCCAATCATCGCAGACTGTTTTTCCTTTGTATTTTTTGTTCTGGAGCCAGAGCTTCGTGAACTCTCCCCCCCCCCCCCCCTTTTAAAGTCACTTACTCTTGTCTCAGAATAATTGAGGTTTTTTTGTTTTTTTGTTTTGTTTTGTTTTGTTTTTTTTCCTTTTCAAGGCCCTCACTAACCCGCAGTGATCTGGAGAAGGTGGAAGGAAGTGTCCATATCTTTCTAACATTTCCTAGACTGAGTTCAGGAGGAAGGAAAGCTGGAAATAAGACTCCCCCATTCCTTCACATTCGTCTCCATCCTCTCTTTCTTCCAATTAAGTAAAAATAAAAATGTTCTTGGTCATTCCTTGTAGGATCATATTTAACACCCCCTCCTTTCCACCCCTTCCACTCTCCCTCCCCACCCCCCGGCACACTTTGTCGAAAAACTAGGGCAAACTACAACGGACACCACATAAAGGAAAAGTGAGCTACCGTTGTCCTTTACCTTTTTCTCCCTTTCACTAATTTCAATTTCTGATAGTTACACCTTGTTTCCAAACCAAAAATAATCTCACCTGTGTGGCCCTACAGGAAATAGGCTTGGTGATACCATTACCCTGAAGGAGCAGAGTAATGAGGGAAAAACTAAAGTGGAGAGTAGGAAGAACATCCTTGCTGCCGAATTGGGGAGGTAATCTCCAGGATTCCAAGCCAGCACCATTGATCTGAATGGAGATCTTTGTTCCTTCCTGGAAAAGAACTAGGGAAAAGAAAGAAAATGTCACCTGTGCAATAGTCCTTTTAAAAATGTGTGACAGCTCCAGGAGACTTCTCACTTCTGTTTCAGAGTTATATCGAAAGGAAGAAGGGAACCTCTACTTCTACTTCCCTATCCCACTAAGAAAGCAGATCAAACCAATCAGATAGTAAAATATTGGAGAAAGGGGGTTCCCTACCCCAGGTTTTTTTGTATTATTTGAAAATTCTTTGTGAGAAAATCCCTTATTCAACATGAGAAAATGAACCAAACTATTGGCAGCACACTGCCATTCTGTTCTTTTTACTATCTTTCTAGAAATCAATCTTAATTCCCCCCAAATAACAAGGAGGATGAAATAATCTAAGCAGTATCTTTAGTATTCCGCGCCTGAAGCAAAAATAATATAGAACAGTGTGGCTGGTAGACTAAATTTACATAAGTGAAAATTAATTTATAATACCACAAATATGCATATTAAATAAAATATTTTCCAGTTTGTTTCACACAATTACAATTTAAAATGTTGCAGTGTCTGTGTGTGTAAGAGAGAGAGAGAAAGCATCATGCACTTGTGTGTATTATTCCATATTCATCCCTCCCCCCCCCTTTTTGTACACAGAACACAAGTCCACGTGCTCATTAGATAGCCCATCAGGCTTTGTTGATTTAGTAGGTCCTGAAGCTAAACACAAGAATTACTATTGAGCCACTTTACAATTGACCATTGTTGACTTTCACCTGGTAAACCTCTATTGTGTAAAACTTGAGACCTCCCCCTCTCCCTAAAGAAGACAAATTAAAAAAAAAAAAACTTTAAAAATAAGACTAATGCAAATGTAGGATTTGAATTTGAAATATATACATTTATTGATTTATACAAATATGCAATTCAGAAATACAAATAATATGTGGTTTAAATGATAGCCGTTTTTTGGTTAAGTGCTAAAACAAAAGCATTCCATACTATAAGACAAATATATAAATCAAAATTTGTTATGCTAGTTCTCAAATTATGCATTAAAATGAAACAAATTACAAGTACAATTGTGTTTCTATATATTTTAGAATTGGGTATACAAGATTTCATCTTCTTTATTGGGAAAAGAGGAAGGCAAATGGTCACTACATATTATGTTCATCCTCAGTATGATTTTAAATATCAGGGATGACAACTTTTCTCTTTTGAATGCTCCCATCTCATAATTCATAAATATGAAATGAATACTATCCATTGTCCTGACATATCTAATCATTGCATACCAACTGGAAATAAAAATTCCAATAAATCATAATCCTCCGCAAAGCAGGGTCATGATAAACTCATTTGTGGTTTGACATTGTTGCTGCACTCTATAATTATACATATACATTAATTTATTAAACTATAAGGCATTATATAATATGGCTCTTTTATTCTCCATATAAATTTCTAAGCAAGTTCTATGGAAGTTAAGCTGTAATGTTTACTTAGAGATTATTCTCATAGTCTATTATCAAAATACAGTAAGTTATGAAGCATGGTGGTTGTAAGATTCATAAATATAACTAACATGAATCTTTCATTCCGATTTCAGAGTATTCAACCTATCTATAAAAACATTGAGTTATTAAACATAGCTTCTTCTGAACCTAGCTAAATTGATGATATGCCATTAAAAGAGAGAGAAAAGAAAAGAAACCCCCTTTAACAGAAAGAATTTTAATATCTTAGGAGTATCCCTGTATTTTTGAAAACATTAAATCAGAAATTATATATTTTCCCATAACAAGCATATTGCTAAATTTTACTTTATTAGAATTCGAATTATTTTATGTTTCATGTCAGAACTGAGGATGCTGTTATATGTCTTGTTCTTGGCTCAGTTTCAGAAATGGCTGTATCCTATGCTTTCTCTTTTGGAAGAGAATGGCCTATCAGTAATAATAATAAAGTTCCCTTTATGCTGTCGCTGACTTTAGATTTCAGCATGACATATTTTTAAAAGTTGTATCTCTTAAGTCTGGCCAGGACATTTATTCCAGTCTTAGGATTTTGACTTGCAAATCAGAAAGGCACATGATACACATGGCACTTAGTCCAAGTGTCAAATCATTGCAAATTGACTCCTGGAAACTTTGGGCAAGCCCTAGCAGAATAATTCTGTTTTCTTTTGCTTTGCCACGAGCAAAGAAGCAAGAGTGAGTAATTCCTATCACAGTAGAAGGAGGAGGTAGCTGGAAGATCACATTTTTGAAAAGGTGGGGAATAGAATAGATTGTAGGTGACTTTATCTATTGCCTGAAAGACAGAAAATGAAAGTATCTATAGAAAAGCAGAGAGTGGTGAAAAGAAAAAGAGAAGAAAGGTTATTAGGGAAGAAATGAGTGGGATAAATGGAAAGTACAACAAAAGAAAGGCAAAATGAAGGGTAGGTGTAAATTGACAGAATGAACATTTCCATGTAAAGAGGATTAGGAAAAGGACATGTTCATTTTAAACTATTATTTAAAGTGCTGCTCAATCTGACTTTGTTAATTTTTTTGCAAGAAATTAAATTATTCCTCATTGATTTAAAATTAATTTTATTGCTACTTTAACTATGTTAACATAAATAGAATGTGAACAGAAACCAAATATAAGGAGCAGTTTTGACTATGCCAATGAAAATTTAGCATGTGTTGTTGCTAATATCATAAATGAATTATTATGCTTGCATTTGAAATAAGATTAACAATAGAATTTGGAAATTAAAAAAAATCGAAAGTGAGGGAAAAAAGGTCTTTCAGGTATTTTATTGCTCCCTCACCTGTCTCCAGATTGGATTATTACTGGAGGTGTGATCCAAGTATTCAGAACTTTGAACCAAAATGAAAATTGGAGCTTGTTATGAAAACATAGCCGTATGCTCAAGTTTACACAGTACAGCTTGAAGGGCTGCCAGCATCATCACTGTTGCAATAGCTAGTCAAACCAGGCTTTTATTTCTGTATGAGATCCTTTGCCCAGCTCTGATGTCAGAATACTGGCTCTGATGCAAGGCATTCGAAAGAAAATGAAGCCTAAGGCTCATTCTCCATTCATGCATTTGAATAATGCTAGTATCAAAAAAATATTCAAAATCTATATACAGTTGTTCTTAGAGACTGCTCTAGAGGTCACAGAGTCACTGGTTTTTGCACATGTGCAGAAACTAACAGGCCTATAAAGCCTGATGGGAGGCAAGAGTGTACCTTAAAAGGTCAGGACCAGCCAGAATCAAACTACATTTGAAAGGCATCTACCACAGAGAAGAAATATGAGACAGACAGGAGCAGTGAAAAGATGGATAGGGGATTTATCATAGTAAAAGACAGAGCAAAAAGGATAGTAAATTCTGCCAAGCATGAATACTTCTCTCCTTGCATGTTTCACAATGTGTACTATTCAGAATATATACTGGTTGGCCAAGGTCAGGTTGGTCCTAGGGGGAGAAAAGCAACTGTTAAGTGTGTTACATGACAGATAGAGAATTTTTACATTCCTCTCACAATATCTAAAATCCCAATTTTAAATAATGCCCCAAAACCCAACACTGGAAATGGATTTTTTTTTCTCTAGTAGAAACCTTACCAAGACCATATGTCCCCATAGACTGTATCCTATTTATTCCATAACTACTTGTGGAGATATTTAAATATTTTTCTTTATTTTTTTATTTCCTCTACTTTTAGGTTTCAATAGAAAAAACTGTACTCAGGCTTGTTATTGTTGTTTGTTCAATGGTTTTCAGTCATGTTTGATTCTTCATGATCCCCTGTGAGGCTTTCTTGATAAAGATACGGAGTCATTTGCCATTTTCTTCTCCAGTTCACTTCACAGATAAGGAAAATAAGGCAAGAAAGTGACTTGCCCAAGGTCACACTGCTAGTGAGTGTCTGAAGCTGGATTTGAACATAGAAGACTTATACATATAAATCTTCCTGATGCCAATTCTATCCATGTTGACATCTAACTGCCCCCAGGGGTGTGAGTTCAAATTTCAGTTTCCCTACTTACTACTTTAGTGATTTGGGGCATGTCATTTAACTTAGTTCCTCATCCATTAAATCCCTTCCAGTTGCAAATCTATAATCCTGTGAATATTCTTCCTTTATTTGTTGTTTAGCATATCTCATTCTAAAATTCAATCTACTTCTTTCCAGTGCTTATCAATAAAGATGTTATCAATTAGTTTTTCTTATTTCTCTTTATTGTCACTCCATGCATATTACCCATATAGGACCAGCCTTGGGAAGAAAGTAAGCAATTATTTATACAATATGATTCAGCCATCTCTTACAATGTCCCAAACCCCATCATTAGATATTCTTTTCTGTGACTTTTGAAATCTATTTACCTATTAAGACTTAAATACTAAAAATAAGAAGGGTAACAAACTATTGCTATCAACAAACCTGCCTTGACAGGTTATCTAACTGAAATCAAGGTTTTATGGAAGAAAAAATGATAGAATAGAATAATAATAATAATTATTATTATTATAAAAATGATAGCACAGAATAATAAATAAATGTAAGAAGTACTTAGACTGGAGAAGATCAGAGAGAAGGGCTAGGAAAGAGTGAGAAAAGCCCAAAGCAAAAGTTTACATGCTTCATATAATTTTGTCTGACATCCCATCCACTTCAAGGTCCATTGTACAATCATATTTCCTTGTTATAGAAAAAAATCTCACAGAAAACAGTATCTATTGGGAGGATCATGAACCAGGTTTTCTCAACTTTAGCAGTGACTATGTAGACAAGACAAATAAGTCATAGCAGCTTAAAGTTCCTTACTACACTATCACAGCCTATGCAATGATCATAGACATCTAATAACATTATTTTTTTCTCTCTCAGAAGGCATTGAAGAGCTCAGCATAGCTAAACATGGGTCTATGTGATAAATCAAAGGTCAGTAAAGGATGGAATAAATAGTAGCAAGAAAGAGAAGGATTTCTACTGATTTCTACAATCATCAATTAACATTCATTAAGTGCCTATTGTGTGCTAGGCATTGTGCTAAACATATAGTAATAATAATAAAAATATGTGATAATGTCTGTTCAGAGATTCACAAAGTTGGAAGGGATCTTTAAAGTTATCTAATCTAACCCCTTCCTTGATATGCAGGTCTAATCCTTACTTTGATGTACAGATGAAGAAACTGGGATCCAGAAGCTTTAAAATATCTCATGAGATATTTGTTGTGGTGATTTAATGTCTCTTTTGGGACTTTTTTTAGATCAGGGTTTCTTCTTTAACTTTTCTCTCATACTGAGATTGTTTGCATAGTCCAAAATGCTTATTCAAAAATTAATATGTCCATTTTATTTTAAGCAGGCAAAAAAGATGGACCGATTTTTTCATTGTAAAATAGATTTTTATGACACATAAGCTCCTTGCCTCATCTCCTTTCACAGGTGATACCAGATGAGCCAGCTTTTAGATTTATTATTTGATTAAGGGAGGAGGAGGAACATGGTGGAAAGGACTTTGCCTAAGCTCTTCCTGGCTTTCCTCAGAATCAACACTAGATTTATTATTTGATAATCTTCTTCCTTAGATTGTGGTTTGAGCTTCTTTGTGGAAGCAGGAATAATGGAGAAGTTTCCACACTGAGTAAACTTTTCAGAGGGAGAAATAAACAAACAAACAAAACATTATTAGATATGTTTTAAAACTGGATAAATCAATCAACTATTCTGAATTGGGTTTCAAAAAGTGTCTATAAAAACTAAAGTGATTGACATTCTGGCCACCTAGAGATTGACCTTATTAAATCACTATGTGGAGAGTAATTAACCGATGTTATCTAAGACATTTTGGAAAGGAAAAAAGTGTGTGATGCTAAATAAACATGGAATTAATCCTATTTTAAATTTATGCTTTTTTCCCAGTGATCAAGTATATTATATTCTGTATGCATATTTGCTGATATATACATATATGTGTATATGTATAGATATACAGAGAAATATGTGAAATGAAAAAAAAAAGTGTCCTTTTGAGTTAGAACAAAACAATAATGGGTTTTAATCTATTCTCAAGAAATTAAGACGATTATAAATTCACCAAACAACAACAATGCATTAAGCATTTACTATGTGCCAATTACTTTGCAAAGAACCTAGGATGCCCAGAAAAACAAAAATACTGTTACTTCTTCCCTCAAGAATCTTACATTCTGGTGGGGGCAGAAGACAATGAACAAATGCCTAAACTCATAAATGATATACAGAGTAGAGGAAAATAATTTGGAAGAGGAAGACATTATTAAGTATTAGTCAAAGAATTAGGAAATTAATTTTAAAGGAACAAGTCATTAAGGTGAGAGAGATGAGGAAAGAACTTTTGATTAAGTTCAACTTTTTTTAGCATGTTATCTTAGAAAACAGAGATCTCAGGGGTTTCTTTTTGTTATTTGTTTATTTTTAGAAATTTTGACAAAGAATCAGTATGAAACTTTAATATAGCTTCAGAAAGAAATGAATGTTTAACTAGATAATATAAACTTTTGTTTGCAAACTATAAAATTGAGGGGAAAAGATCTCGATAAGAGATAGAAACATTAGATTATACTTGGATTTTCTTTTTCTTAATAGGTTATCAGAACTTTGTTCATGTACTAAGCATAATCCGGTATGCCTCAGAAAAGACATGCTTATGAAGGAACTCAGTCCTTTCCCCTTATTTATTTAATTTTTTTGAAGTGGACATCTAGACTCAAGACAAATTCCCCTGCTCCCAGGGGAAACATTGAGTTGAGGTATAAGCTACTCACATTTTTGTGAGAAGAGCCCAAGAGATATTTTTTTCCCTATGAGGCCTGAAATATGTTAATGAAACAGCATTGGTTACAGTAATAAAGAGCTAGATTTGGTCAAAAATAAAACATGAGCTTATGTCATGTAAATTTCATTATTTAAATTTTGCTTTTTTCTCAAAGCAAACTGAGTTCTGATCAGGAATCACTAAGATCATTATCTAGGAGTAAAGCAGGCTAACTGCACAATTCACGTTTCTGGGTGTATTACTGTTTTGTGACTTTACACAAGTCACTTCATTTCTTTGAGTGCCAATTTTCTCACTTGCAAGAAAGTATTCCACAAGATAATTTTTGGGTTCTTCCCTAGCTTTAAATGTCTATAATTTTAAATCTTACTATCTTAAGTTCCATGTTAACAAAACAAACATTTATAAATTGATGTCTCATTTTCTTATTTATCATAGTCTCCTGTCATTGGGTGAGTCATTTAATTTTTTTGTTTTAATTTCTTCATCTGAAGAAAGAGAACAAGAATAATCATCTCTAATAGATGTAAATTTTCATAGGTTTAAAATAAAGATATTATGATGCTTATTCCTCTGTCTATATTCTAGATTTTTTTTAAAAAAAGCTTTAAGATTTTATTAGGACAAATGTGTTACAATAGGTCATGAACTGAACAGATTATTTTTCTATGCTGACCAATTGTCCTCAAGTATATCATTAGGTTAAATATGTGAGATTTTTATTTTAAATGGAAATACTCAAAATATGAGGTATATTTTGAACATGACCATTTTAAATATAGAAAATATAATTTTTAGCATTAATCCAAAACCAAAATTGATTCAGCAGGGAGTATATATAGCTATAGCTATAGATATAGCTATAGATATAGATAGATGATATATATAGTTTTTGTAGTCTTATTCTTTGAAAGAGGAAGAGAGATAAGGTGATGGCAATTTATAATTATGGACTCAAAATGTTGATTTTGAGGTAGTTTTCTAAGTGGGCTCCCAATAGGTTTTATATTTTAGACTAAGCAGATTCCTAGTTTGTTAATTTATGGTGTAAGATCTACATTTGTAATAAGTTTCCAAATGTTCAGGAGGACTATTATAAAAGGAAAACCCACTACATTTTAGTCACATGACCTTACCATCCCATGTTTAACTAGGAAAGATAAATTAGAATTGATCAGTATCATAGTTTATCTTCACAATTATAACATTTTTAGAGGAGGATAAAGGTGAGTGATACAAACTTAAGATTTCAGAGTCCTGGAAAAATCCTGATGAAGAAACTTTTTCCAATAGAGGGACTATTATTCATTTTATAGTTTTAGGGAATCATTTAGGACATAGAGATGCTAAGTGACTTGTCCAGGCTCTCATAGGCAAATACGTTTGAAAAATAAGCTTAAAGTGAATTACAGATTTTAGGGCTGGAATAGATTTTACAAGTCAATTTCTAGTCCAGTTTCTTCTTCTTATAGGGGAAAAAAAAAAAAAAAAAAAAAAACCCTGAGGCCAGGAAATATCAAATGACTTGCCCAAAGTCACACAACAGAAAGTAGTGAAAGTGGAATTTGAAACCAGGCCATTTGAATCCTACTCTCCAACTTCTTCTCCTCCACAATACAGCCTTCCAGGCCTTTCTGATTTTGAGTGCTCCTATACACGACACTAGATTTCCTTTCACTTCATAAATCTTTAAATTTCTGACCCCCATTTACTAAGAATAATGATTCATCTGGAGATAATGTCCAGCCAACAATTCCCAGCAGCATTTTAAACAGAGTATTTCTTTCCTTTTTAATCATTATTTAATATTTAGAATTCCATTGCCATTTAAAGGGAGAGAGATGGAAGGATATAGCGGGATATCATTTTAAAGTTGTTTTCTTGTAAATTAGTACATTATTTTGTTTAAGGTATGTAGCTGCTGCTCAGGAAAGTTCTTAGAAAACTAAAAGATAGTGGAAGTTGAGTTTGAGTGGGGAGGGATGAAGAAGATATGGATGGTCAAGAAAGAGTTCAGGAAGGGTTGTTGTTGCTGCTTGTTGTTGTTTTTCTTTGATTCTTGAAGACGTGCGACTGAATTGGGTTTAAGGGAGAGAGGGCTGCGCTAGGTCACCTGCTTCACTTTCCCCTTCAGAGCCATCTGGGTCCGGTGGCCAGATATAGATCAAAATAACTGGAAATGATCTTAGATTAAATGGGAGACCTCAGCCTTTTTAAGCTAAAGTTTTCAACAGGTCTCAGTTTGACTGAAGCCTCATCCATTCAGTGATTAAGGCTAGGTAGCAATTGAAGCAACGTATCTCCTCTTTCACCTAATCCTCCCCACTCCCAAAAAAAAAAAAAAAAAAAAAACAAAAACCTAAATAACTAAATAAATCCAAGGGGGGAAGACCCTCAGGATTTCTGACCAAAGCAGAAATGGTTGATATTTACATTCAATCCAAGTCAGTTAGGAGCCAAACAATAACCAAATGGGACTTGTGACCAATGAAAATCAGACTACTTTTTGGTTTAAGGCATGATCCTTGAGAAAGAAACAGGGACTTGTAGCTAATAGCTGCTTTAGTTTAATCCTTTATCTAGGAGAGGCAGAGGCCAGGCTTTCTGCCGCTCCATATCTAGGAGAATGTAGGCAAGTCCCTTAACTTCTATGGGCCTCATTTTCCTAATTGATCAAATAACAAAGTTGAACAAAATGATATTAAAGATTAATTTCAGTTCAGTTTTGAATTTTATAATAAAGTGCTATGTTAGATATTTTCTTAGAGTTTTAAGAGGTGGCATTTTGCAAAAGATTATTTCCAGGTTTTTAAGTCTTGAATAGGACTTTAAAATATTCTTTTCTTATGGGAAAAACACTGAGACAATGTTGTTATGTTTTAGAAAAAAGCCAATGTGGACTACCAGACCAAAGGATAGTACAGTAATCAAGAGCTACAGTATTTACAGTGTCTAGATTGGCTTTTGTTCCAGTTTATTAAAACTGAGTAAAATAAACATCCAACTGCCATTGTTTATGTCAACAAGATATTTTGAAAAATTTCAAAATATGCTCAGTATACTGTATCCTTGTAAATGTTTATCTTTGTTCATAATCTCAGTAGTCCAAGTTATTTTTAGAATATTTTAGGGATGGATAAATAAGCACTTCCAAGTTCTTGGATTATGAAGCAAAGTGGAGCCTCAGGAGCTTCCATGTACTATTTATAGAGGAGTTTGTAGAGATTTTTCAGCCAATCTGCTATCCTGCTGCTATAGGTATGGGGAGTTTTCATTGTCATAAAGGTGCCTGCTTCATGCTCACTTCCAGATTCTACACAGAGACATATCTATACTGATACATTTTAAATAATAACTAGCATTTATATTTTGTAAATAATTTCACATACATATTATATATTATTTCACCATATGCAATTTATATTTTTTCCTTGATCTTCACAACAAAAAAGGCTATTATTATTTGCATTTTACAAGGAAGAATACTGACATGGAGAGAGATTAACTTGCTCTGGGTCACACAGTTAATTGGCAACTTAGACAGGATTCAAACACAGGTCTTCCTGACTCCAAGTCAAGTGCTCTTTGCAATCTACCATTCAGTCTTTTTTGTTGCCCTATGTAGAGAAACAATCTTTTTGCAGAAAAAGAAATTTATAGCAATGCTAAAAGACATGCAAATTATATGTAAAAGTTAGCTATTTTAGAAATTTCCCGTATAAATGAATCAAGATATTATTTTATTACAATTTGTAGTGTGTGCGTGTATGTATGTATATATGTACATATTTGATTTGAACCCATGTTGTCATCTTGAGAGAACTGGTATTTTGGAAATTCACAACACTAGTCAGTAATTCAGTAATTTATCTATCAAGATATTTTATGTGGTACAGTGGATAGAGAGAGCATAGTGGATAGAGAGACTTAGAAAAATCTCTAAGACTACCTGTGTGACCCTGGACAAATCACTTAAACCTAATTGGCTCCAAAACAAAACCAAAAAAATTAATTTGTTTATCAAATATATTTATAAAGATTTGCTTGATAAATCATGTCAGCAGTAGGAACTGAATGTAGATTCTTTTTTTTTTTTTTTTTTTTTTTACTTTTAGATAAGCCCTGTTTAACTGGATACCTTGCCTTTCACTATATAATAATGAATACTGCCTGGATTTCTTTTCTCAGGGACATGTGAGATTCTTTTATTTAGCACTTTGTCTGCCTTAGCAAGGACAAGTTAGGAGGAAAGATCAGTCTGTGCTTTGAAGCAGATAAAGACAGAGAATTGTGGAGGGAAATATTCTTTCTGATTTCATTTCTCAAATGTGTAATAGGAAAATGTTACTAAGTAAGTATAGCTTTTCACAATATCATATAACACTATTAAACCCACTATGTTTTTAGTTTATTCATTGTAACTAATTCTATATCTCAAAAAAGTCTTTGCTTACTAACATGTACACTCCTTCCATTATCACAGTTTGTGAACTTTCAATGTCTTGCTAATAATTGTTATGTGACCCAATCTATTTGATCCCCTGATATTCTCTGAATGGGAAACTTTTCCAAACCAATATAAACTGGCACTCAGATGGTTTTCCATGGTTTCAAGTTCCTCATGTAAACCCCTGTTAGGTCTTCAAGCCTGGTTAGTTTGACATAATCTTTGAGAACTTAGGGTCTTCATCGCCACATATCCCTCAATAAGGCATTAAAGTGAGGTATGTTTGTATAGGATCATTGCATAAGTTTCTATAAGTCTTAATTTCCATTTAATAGAAAACTTGCTTATTCTCATTTTCTTTTTTTTCCCTCCATACTAGCCTAGAGTCATATACCCAAAACATATAGTAATATGAGAAGTTTTGGCTGGGAAAGAGTGAACAATTAGAATGCATCAGCTTGCCAGAAACAAGGGAACAAAATTCATCATTTAGTTTTCTGCCCATTATCTATTTTTGTGGGGAAGGAAGGGGTTTTTAGGTTTTTCTTTTTGGAGAGGTCTCACCTTCCACAGATAAGAACTTGATGAGATTAACCCACTGCTGATACAAAATAGCATAATGAGTGAGAAAACAATGAATTTAGTATTCTACTACCTTCAAAACCAATCTCTCCCTAGGGAAGAATGGAAAGAAGAGGACATTTGAATTTGGCAGTCCTCTACCTCTTTAGTTGGTAACTTGCACTGAAGCCCTCACTAAAGGGTTCTATTGTTGGTGATAAGAATGTCAGTAAAAAAAGATTATGCCTTGAAAGGAAGCATAGCCACATGTATAGTGTTTTCTGAAGTGCTCAGGAACGCTCTATATATTTTTTCTTTTTTGTAATTGAAAAAATGAACTTAAATACAAGTTGAGGGAATTAAAAAACTACACAGCAGACATTTCCATTTCCATTTCAAGAAAACCTATATAATAAATACTGCACATTGTTTTTTTTTTTTGTTTTTTTTTTTTTAAACTAGCCATCTTTTCTTTGCCTCCTTTCAGGTTTTTTTTGTTTTTGTTTTTGTTCTCTGCTGTATACTTTTACCTTTATTTTCTTTATTTCTCTCCCCTCACCATCCTAAAGATGGTTATAATTATATATCTATTACATATTATATACAATCATATATATATGTATATAAACACATACATGTGTGAGAGAGAGACTGTACTATGCATCTTTACTTCCATCATCTGTTTCTTTGCAGGTGAAAAGCACCTTCTTTCATAAATTCAGATCTTTCCTGTTTTTCTAAATCAACCATTTCCTATACCACAGCAATATCCCAACTCAATCATATCTATCTGAGAGATAATCTGGAAAAGTTCACCCCTCCCCCAGTTTTCTGCCTTCCTTCTATTCTTGGTATTTATGCAAGAGAATTCATTCATTTACTTATTAATTAATTAATTAATTAATTTGTGGAGGCAATTGGGGTTAAGTGACTTGCCCAGGGTTACATAGTTAAGAAATGCTAAATGTCTGAGACCAGATTTCAACTCAGGTCTTCCTGACTTTAGGGCTATCCACTGCACCACCTAGATGCCCCTATGCAAGAAAATTTTAACCTAATTTCTTTTTTTTAAGAGCTACTGATAACAAAAATGAAAAGAATTCCATATAATACCTTTCCAGAAAAAGAATAGGGCTAGAGAAGGGGATGGCTAGATGACTAAGTTTAAGTAATTTGAAAACAAAACACTTCAATACAAATTTATATAGAAAAGAAAAATAAGAGACACGTGGTATACCAGAGAACTCTTATTTGGACCCTCATGATTTTTCCCCCTGTACTTTGGGTAGACTGTGGAGAACTTTGAGAACTATATATACAATAGGAGAATAGGATGTATAGGCATGAAAAGGTAATTATCTGTAGATAACTACCTTTTATCTGCATTGTTGAAGAGAACTCCTGAATTGATTGGATAGCAAAACCACTTAATTATTTGATAGTATTTCATATGTAATGAGAGTCTGGCACATGAACAGACCCATCCCCTTTTTTATATGTCATCTCTCTATATGGAAGAGGCTATGTGAAGATTGTTTCCAGGGGAGTTGTGGTGACAGCTAAGAGAAATATTTTAGAGACTGGACCATATGTAGATATTATATAACTGGTTTCAGATGGCTAATCATGTGGTGGGGGATTTGCATTTTTAATTTTTCTTTTTAGCTGCATATCTGCAATTATTGGTGTCTTCATAAAGGCTAGAATCAGCTTCAGGCATCTCTTTGGCTCCTTTCACATTTGAATAAGCCTTTTAATTCTTCCAGTCATTGCATCCAATAAGAGACTATGCTGGAAGAAGAAAGGGTTTAAGACTTTCTTCCCTTCAGAGTTTATGTGTCCACTGAGAAATGGGCCTTTTCATTTGTTCTTTTCTATTCCAGGTATAGGGAGTGGAAGGAATAGTCAGCCTTGATCAGGAAATTGAGCCATAGAAATACAAGGAGCAAGTAGTGACTTTTTGAAACAACTTTCTGGACTCAGACTACCAAAAACTGAAATGACAATTCACCAAGTAGTGATGCTGGTTTTAGATGGGAACTTGTTGAGACCAATACTAGGAAAGGAATAAGCTAAATTTTGAGCCCACTACCTCAAAGCCTGAGATAACATAGGAGAAAGTGTATCCTAGATGTACTAGATGTACTTTGTAAAAAATAAATAAATAAATCCTGATGTTAAGTGGTTAAATGGAAGTGGGACGCTAGTCACTGGCTTCTAAGAAATAAGAGAGTCAGGAAAATTTTCGGAGTTAGGAAAACCTGGAAGGTTCAAGTCCTGACTTGGACATAGTATTGGTTGTATGATTTTTAAGTGCCCTAGGTAACTTTCCAAGACTGGAAAATTCTCTATATTTCATAGTAATAGAAAAAAGAAACTCTTCAGTCTACTCTGATGGAAAGGTCTGACAAGAATCAACCTGAAAGAGTAGAGTCATAGCATAACTGCTATGTATGAAATCAAGGATTATTAGCATAGGAGACCCTCAGAGATGATATAGTCCAATATTTTTAGTTTACAGTAAAGGAAACTGAATTTCAGAGTAGTCATGTGACTTTTTTTAGGTCACACAGTGTTCCTCTTCAGTATACCATACTTTCTTTGTCCTGAACACCCTAATATTTACAATTTAATGTCTTGTACTTTCATTTCTTGGGAGGACTGAAATAGTATAGATTTTCTTAGCTGGGTCCTGAGATAATAGAAACTAAATAGGTTTGTTAAGTCAGGAAAGGCTGTAACGTATTTGTTGAAAGTAACAGTTGAAGGGCCTTCTGGTTCCTTAAAAGTCAAAGAAGTATGTGCTACTTCACAATGATTTCCAGAGGATTTATTTGTTTCAGGGGGAAAGGACATACATAATATAGCTATAAATTTCACTTTCCTCTGTGATTGCATTGTGTGTGCCACCCCATCTCTACTGTTTTTGTATTGTTTGAGATAAGCATTTTAAGGTCCATGTTGAAATCTTAGACTTGAAGATCTCTGGAAGCCTTTACTTGTGAGAGAACCTTGGCCATTTTGCATCTTCAAGGAGCTCTGTGACAACTCTCCATCAAAGTCAAAAGCTGACTATGATGCTAACACAAACTTGACTACTAACACTGCTAGCCAACTTCTGCCAAATATTTCAGAAGCTACATCAAAACTACCCAGTACCTGAGAGGAGATTCAAAGAAAATTTATCAAAGAATTCAAACCAATACCTGATAGTCAGTTTATACGTGTAAAAAATCTGTAATTTATTTCCAAACTATTAAATGCAATAAATAATAAACAAGTATATGCTATCTTTTTCTCCCCCATTAGAATGTGAACTTCCTGAGGACAGGGACAATTTTTATATTTTTATCTTTCATTGCATCATGAGCATAGTGTCTTGCCTCTTAATAAACACCTAATAAATGCTTGTTGTTTTGTCGATAAATTGAATCTGATAAATGAACTGATTAAAAATATTTAGCAGATTTCACTCTAACATAAGAAATTATCATATACAAAGACATAAAGAGTATAATGTATCATCAAATAATCAGTGTATTTATTGTTTGCTTCATATTAAAGTTCCCTTCTGAATGATGCTAAAGTCTCTCATTTCTCTAGCCTTTCTTAGTGAGTTTCCCTGTCCCTCTCTGACAGGAATCTAATAGATTGTCTTGGTGTCCTTTGAACCTTAACACTGAGACTTTCCCATAACCTAATTAAGGATGCTTTATCTTAATTAGATTAAGTGTATCTCCTTTCAATCCCCATCAACCTCTATTCTAGAGATAGATATTTCTTAACTAGCATTTCTGTCATTTTCCATATAGCCTTTTAGTTGTTGTTGCTTTCTTCATCAGCTTCCCCCCTCTCATCTTCCCCTCAAATATAAAATGCAGACATGTGCTATATTGGATCACTATTTTAAAGAGCCATAATGCCTTTTCTTTATCCATTTACATACATTACAAATGTGTATAGACAAAATAGTCAAGTTTATTAAATTTGAATAATCCTAGCAAACATTTGTAACTTTGTGATTTAATCATGATATTTAACCAATTCATTTTTATCTACCCTCAGAATCACTGGGACAGCTGGGCCCCCAAACCATCTGCCTCAGAAGAGCATTAAAAGTAGAGTTAAATCTAATCTGTATTTTGGTAGCACTGCAACCTTCAAAATGACAGTAATGGACATTTCTCCTCATATCTGTGTATACCAAAGTGGAATGAGTTGCCTCCGGAGGTTTTAAATTTCTTATCATTAGAATTGTTCAAGCATAAGCATAATGATCCCTTGTTATTGATGCTATTAATGATTTCTGATCAGTGTGATATCAAACTAGATAACTTTTAAGATCCCTTCAAACATGGGGATCTTATGATTCTATGTATTATTATAAATTTCTGATGCTCAGAAGACCACCATAAATTATGATTCTTTTCAAAAAGATAATGAAGTTTATATTTAGAAAATTCACTTAGGATTCACTAATAATAATAAAAATGAATAGTTGACATATATACATTAATTTATAGTTTAGGAATTGTCTACTACACATTATCTTAATTTATCTAACCCCCCAATAATTATTGATAAAATTGCTTAAATACAAAAGTAATAAATGAGTACGTGCTTATTTAATTATTACACAATAATAACAATTCCATATTACGCAGAATTTTAAGATTTATAAAGTGAAAGTGTTATTAGGAACTAAGCGTATAGGAGTTAAGTGACTTTTCCAGGGTAATACAGCTAGTACGTTTTGGCCCATGATTTAAACCCAGGTTTTCTTGATCCAAGTTCTGTCCTCCTTTCTCCCCTATATATGAGATCAGCTGTTCAATATTACAATGCTATGTAAATACTCTGATTTGTTCTTCTATATGTACATATTTATTAAGTAATACATTGCACATATTTAACGATATTGTATGTCATATTAAGATTAAAAAGTCACATGACAGTACATAGACTCATAGCCTATTTAATACTTATATAATGTCTGATAGCTTCCTAGGTTTCAGAGGCTCATGTATATACAACAGAGGTTATTGCCACATAAACAGGGAAGAACAGTGAAATATTCATTAATGAGGGGTACTACTTTTAGTTCTATTTTTTATTTTAATAATATTTTTAATCTTAAATTTAAGTACAAAATCAGAAAAGAAAAAAAAATGGCCATGCACAAAGCAGAGCATGAGAGGTTTGATATAAAACAATAAATTTCCATATCATAAATACTACATACTATTTTCAAAGCTGCTCAGCTTTTCCTTGCATCTTTGTTGATTTTCTTTTGTTTTCTGTAGTATTTATTATTTTATTTTCCCCATCCCTCCCTCCACCCTAAAGAAAGCAAACATTAAACATAGATAGATACAATCATACACATATATGTAAGACCATACTCTGCTTGTTTCCTTCTAATATCTGTTTCTCTGAAGGTGGATAATGTTTTTCTTCATAGGTTCAAGTCTTTCCATATATTTTTCTATATCAACCAATTCATCATTTTCTATACCACAGCAGTATTCCAACCTAATCATATCTTATCTAAACGATTATCTATGAAAGTTTTCTACCCATCCCCCAATTTCCTGCATTTCTTTTATTCTTGGTTATGTAGGTTATGCAGTCTCTCTGACAACTGCGAACTACAGCTTTATTTGTACGAGAAGATTTTAATTTAAAATAATCAAAATTGTCCTTTAGACACTTCAACAGCACTCTCCCTTACAATGTAATTTAAGGTCTGATACTGCCAAATCTATTTTATTTGCTTTTTTCCCTCTGATTTCTTTGAAATTTCTGACCTTTTGCTCTTCAAAAATTTACTTTGTTATTATTTTTCTAATTCATGAACATATTTTTTAATAATTTTAATATTTTAATTTTATTTATCATACTACATTATTGTATTGATTTAATTTAATAATTTTAATGATTTTTAATAATTTAATCAGGATTACATTGAATAAATTAGGTAAGATTCTCAGTTTGGAAATTATAGTGGCTTTACTTATCTATGAACAAAAAAATATTATTTCAGTTATTTAGATCTGAGTTTATTTGTATAAAAAGTGCTTTATGCTTATGATCATATAGTTCCCATGTCTGTTTTGGTGGATATGCAATCAGGTATTGATATATAAAGAAACTATACTATGTGTCAGCAATATTATTCAAAATATTTTAGATGGTTTAAAGCAATTTTGAATAATATTGCTGACATATAGTATAGTTTCTTTATTCACTATTGATTAATCTATTTTAACTTTAACTTTGTCTGAGATCATGATTACTTTCCCAGATTTTTTCATAATAAATTCTACTCCTGCCCTTTATTTTATCTTTGTGTGTAATCTCTCATGTTTATATTTTGTGAAAGGAAGGTATAGTTGAATTCAAAATTTTCATCTGTTATCTATTTTGCTTTTATGTCTAAACTTGTTCCATTCACATTCCAAGCTACGATTACTTGTGTATTTTTTCTTCCCTATTTTTCTGGACTATCCTTCTCATCCTATTTATCCTATTTTTCCTCATTCTTTAGCTTTACTTCTAAGTACTATCTTGCCCTTCTATTCTTTAACTTATCCACCACTCTAAAAATCTCTTGCTTATCCTCTCCTTCCATCCTAATCCTTGCTCTCTTATTTCTTTCTGAATTTTAAAGACTCTTCTCCCTCCCTCTTTCTCTCTCTAGATGGATATGTGTATCTATTTTTTACTATCTATCTATCTATCTATTCATATCTATCTATCATCTATCAAATGTATCCCTCTTTAACCTATTCCTGGTTAGAGTAAGGTAAGGTTCCAGCGCTAACTGACAATCATAAGAGTACTGCTCATATTTTCATATATACAAAATAAACAATTTGACCTTATTGAGTCCCTTATAATTGATCTTTAATGTCTACCTCATATTTTCTCCTGTATGTTATATGTTGAATTTTCCCTTAAGTTCTGTGCTTTTTGTTACAAAAAGCTCAAAGTTTTCCAGTTCATTAAATATACTTTTTTTTTCATTCGGGATTATATTTAACCTTGCTGGACAAATAACCTTTGGTCATAACTCTAGCTGTTTTGTTCTATGGAATATAATATTTCAAGACTTACAATGTAGTAGCTGCTAAGTCTTGTGCCATCCTTATTGTAGCTCCACGATATTTAATTTGTTTTTCTTGATGCTTACAATACTTTCTACTTAAATAGGGAATTTTTAAACTTGACTGTGATATCTCTGTAAGTTTTTTCTCCTGAGATCTCTTTCAGAGAATGATTGGTGGATATCATCATCATCATCATTATCATCATCATCATCATCATCATGATTTCTGCTTGGCCTTCTTTCTTCAGGGCAGTTTTTCTTGATAAGTTCTTATAATATTGTATGGAGAAATTTTTTTATTATATCTTTCAGGTAGTGCAAATATTCTGATATTATTTCTCCTGAATTTGTTTTCTAGATTCTTTTTTTTCCTGATAAGATGTTTCATTTATCTTCCATTTTTTCATTAGTTTGATTTTGTTTTATGATTTGTGATGTGTTGGGATATAATTAGTTTCCCATTATCCAATTCTAGTTTTCAAGGAATTATTTTTTTCCTTAAATTTTTGGCTCTCTATTTCAGATTGGTTGACTCTTCATAGTTCTTTCTTTCTTTCTTTTTTTCTTCCTTTCTTTCTTTTGGATTGCTCTTATTTTTTTCCTCAGTTTCTCTCATATAATTTTTAAAGTTCTTTTTAAAATTCTTCCAATAATTCTTTTTGTGCTGCAAATCATTTGATATTTGTCATTGAGAAAGGAATCTATTTTGGGGGCTCCAAAATCTTTCTCTGAATTTGAACCCAGATCTTCTCTATCCCTGTATTAGCTAGCTATCTAGGATTGGATTCTTTCTCTCTTGCTATTTTTATTTGTTTATTTTTTGTTTTATTTAGTTTTTTAGCAGCTATTAGTGTAATCGTGTAGTCCTGAAGTATGGGGAATGATATCCCCAAGTCTCAGATCTGTTTAAATGTAATTTTCTGAAGCCTGTTTTCAGCCTAAACTTGGAATTACCTCTCCATTCCTAAATCATAGAAAGGGTCCCCAACCACACTATCTGACAAATAATTCTGTTTCTTGCAGTCTCTCTGACAATTGTGAACTACAGTTATCCTCTCTGTCCTGAAACTGAAACAAATGCCCATAGCCAAAAGGATCCCTGTCCCTCACTACTGTACTAGGTGTGAGCTAGACCCTTCTTGAAGCCATAGCCCAAGATGGGTCTGGTCAGCACAGATATGCTTTATCTACCTCAATTGTGAAAGGTCCTTCAATCTTCTATTCATACTCAATCTTGCAAGAGGCAGCAAGAGGTTGTAGAGTAGGCCTGGACCTGTGTGTTTGCCTTTCACTCATTTTGAATTTGTACTTCTGGAAGTCTGGTCTTTCCTTGGATCTTTTGAAATTGTCTTAGGACAATTGCTTTATGCCATGCTTATTTCTGCTAATGTCTCTCTCTCTCTCTCTCTCTCTCTCTCTCTCTCTCTCTCTCTCTCTCTCTCTCTCTCTCTCTCTCTCTCTCTCTCTCTCTCTTTCTCAAATATGGACAAGAGAAAGTATTTTTTTAAACTTACTCCACCATCTTCCCAGAAATCCTCTCTTGATTCTAAGTGATTAATCACTAGTTAGCCAGAAAATTCTGATTACAATGATGTTTATGGGAAAACAGTATTTTTACTGGGAAAATGAAAGACTTGAATTCATACTTACATGTGAAATGCAAACATATTGTCTTTTTACTAATAATCACTGGAGTCCACTGAAGGCACAAAAGCACAGTTCATATGAATGATTGTCCTGGACCAGAGCACTATGAAAACTTTCAAAAATTCTATTTGACAATTTATTTTATGAAATTCATATATTCAAATCTCCAAACATATACTGAAATATAAGCTTATAATTTTGAGGTTAGTACTATACTTTAAAATATTATTGAGTTCAGGCATTTTATGAGAAATTTAAATAACAATAGAAAAGATGACTATTGTTGAGGAAGCCTTTAAAAGTCACAAAAGCTGTGCTCCAACCCCACCCTCACCCATAGCTTACTCCCTGTGTGGCTTGAGAAACACTTCTCAGACTTTGGTTTCTTCATCTGCAAAATTAATAACTGATTTAAGTGACCAAGTGGTATTTAAGGTCCCTTCCATCTCTACATCTAAAAGCTTCAGGTGACTTTAAGCAGAGAGGATTAGAGAGAAAGATGATGAGAGAGGACAGTGTCATTACACTTAAGGGAACATCATGATCCACTATAATCAGTAGAAGGCAGTTAGATGGGATAGTGGATAAAGCATTGGTCTTGCATTTAGACAGACCTGAGTTTGATTTTGGACTCAGACATTTTAGCCCATTTATCTTAGTTCTTCATCTGTAAAATTAGCTGGAGAAAGAAATATCCAACCACTCAGTTTTATGTCAAGAAAACCCCAGATGAGGTCATGAAGACTCAGACACGACTCAAAATCATTAGTATATGATCTACTAACATTACTACCCACTGGAATCTAAGCCCCCTAAGGTAGAAATTACATTTTTAGCTTTCTCTGTATTGTTTGTGTTTAGCACAACTCCTGGCACATAGTAAGTAGGATTACCAGGAGAAAAGCACTTTCTAAAGCTGTTTATGAAAGTCATTTATGATGATGTTGATTAGGACTCTTAATATTAAAATAGTTTTTTCTAAAAGTAAATTTAAGGAGAAACAGCATTTGCTCCCTGGAAGAGAGCTGATATTTAGACACAATAGAAGCTCAATGAATATTTACTGAATGGATAGATAAATAAGACACTTCTGGTACATGACATGAAGTAATGTGTTTCAATCAATAAACTACAATGGGGTCCAGGTATTTGAGAAGCATCCAAGGAACCTATCCTTGCTCAATAGAGAATAATCTAAAGTTGATGTAACAGTTAAGCTTTAATGAAACATCTTTATTCACTTAGAAGCCACCAGATCTAATTATTCTCTCACCTAAGGAACTGATAAGGATGTCCAACAATAGCAACACTTCAGGAATAGCATATAAAGTGTTCAATTGAAATGTATTATAACAACAAATACCATCCTATTTTCCTCCATTCTTTAGCCTGTTTAAACAAAGGAATAAAGTACTGACTTTCATTAAATTCTACTTTATATCTTGTCTTACTATTATTTAATCTCTCCCAACTCAGGGCTCTCTCCCTCGTATTCTTTCCTCATCCTTTGCTTCCCCATCCACTAACTCTCCCCTATTTCTTATAGATTTAGGAGAGTGCTATACCCTTCATGATATATATGTAGTGTTGCTTATCAAACCCATTCCTTATGTGAGTAGATTTTTAGAACTATGAGCCCTTCTTCCCCCTCTAATTCCTCTGTGTCTATTCTTCTGCATCTCATTTGTATAACATGATTACTAATTTTACCTTGATTTTGCCAATCTTTCTTTTGAGCTTACCCTATTATTGATGTAAATATTAAACATAAAATATAAATTTCCCATGTAAAAACACATAAACAATTTGTCCATGTTTATAGTTTGACCAAGTTGAGGTCCTTGAAATTGCTCTTTGATATTAGTTCTTATATGTTAAATTTTCTATTAAGTTTGGGTATGGATGACAGAAAATCCTGAAAATTTGATAGTTCATTGAATGTCCATTTTTTTCCATTCAAAATTATAGATAATTTTGTGAGATATGATATTTTTGGTCACAGGAGTAGTTCTTTTTGCGTCTCTGTAGATATGATTCCAAGACTGACAGTCTTTTATTTTAGCTTCTGCTAAGTCTTGTATGATTTTCATTGTAGCTCCAGCATGTTTGAATTGTATTTTTCTTGTTTCTCACAAAATTTTCTCTTTGATCTGGGGGTTTCAAAATTTGGCAATAATATTCCTGTATGTTTTCCACAAATGATCTTTTTGAGGTGGTGATCAGTGGATTTTTTTCTATTTTTAATTTCCTCTCAAGTTCTATCACTTTAGGACAATTTTGTGGGATTATTTTGTGCATTCTTATAGCAAGGTTCTCTTTTTGGTCACAACTTTCTATAATATATATTTCAATATATTTTTTTAAATATTAAATATTTTTTTTAAAATAAGAGGTATTAGTGTAAGCAGTTCTAATTGTTGTGGGGGAATGATGCCTGAAACTTCTTTTCACCCTTCCTCTATGATCAAGAACCCCAAACCAAGAGCTTCACCCTCCTTCAAATGCCCACAGCCAGCAGTGCCCTGTGCTGAGGCTTCTGCACTCACGAGGTGCTGTTTTGTTCTCTCCCAGGGCTGATTCTCAGCAGCACAGCTGAGCCTGGTGTTCCCAATCAGCAGAAGTTCTCTTGGTCTTCTTGAACTCAACTTCCTACTTGACAAGCCATCTGGGAGGTGAAAGTCTCTTTGATTCCTGCTGAGGCTCCAGCCAAACCAGATAGCCTGAAGAATCCCCACTTGATGTTTCTGCGGAGCTAGCCCAGAGCTTTTTGCAATTCAAACAGGTTAATCCCATCCTGGAATCTTTCTTCAGATCTTTTCTGATAGTATCTGGAGGATCCCTATGATACCCCAAGTCTTCTTGGTTTTTCACCACTCTATGTTCACCCTGAAACACAAATTTGTTCTATTTGTGGGGGAAATCAGGAGAGTTTGAAATTAACAACCTACTCTGCCATCTTCTCAGAATTTTTTTTATAAATTACTTTTATAAAAGTATCTACCCAGATTTCCCTAAACACATCAAAATATATTTACAATACTAAACACATGAAGATAATCTCTCTCTCTCTCTCTCTCTCTCTCTCTCTCTCTCTCTCTCTCTCTCTCTTTCTCGGAATTTTATGAATTTTATGCTAGGGTAATTCATTTGTACAATACATTATTACCCTATGACTGCTGTGAAGGAAGAAATTTTAAAATTTGTGAAACTATGATTTCATTTCAGTAGGAATCTTTTATGCAAATATCTTATTTTTGTGGTTATATAGTGTGGTATATAAAGAGAATCACCTTCCCCCACCCCCCACTTTCAATTATAATTAAAATTTTAACTAGAAAAAGCTAAGTACTTATGTTAATGTTACAATAAAACACACAAATAGCAATGGACATTTCAGTCATTTGGATATATTTCTACATGATGGCATATTTTCAGAAATTTGGCTGTTGTAGCAAAGACCCAGCTTTTAAATGAACTTTCATGATTATAGCTGTGTTAGTGTACTTGGATGGGTTCAGATGAATCTTCATATGTGTAGAGGATACAGTTTTGATTGTTAGGAATCTTAGATGTAGTTCTAAAAGACCAGAGAATTCTTTTTGATTTTGAAGTGGAAGGAGGAGTTAGGCCTCTACTGTACTTTAACAATTACTCTGCTGTAGAGAAAGACAGAGAGTGACAGAGGGGGCATATATGCACATACAAGCAGATGTCAGAGACAAAGAATGGCATTGAGTATTATGGCACTCCACAAGAGTGATCAGTTGTCTACCAGTAGCAGATAGAACATTAGGATCAGAGATAGTTGAACTTTCCTGTGACTACCTCCTCTTTCCCTCTGAAAGAATGAACATTTACATCCAGAGTTGAAATCATTTCAAACTCTCCTGATTTCCCCCACAAATAGAACAAATTTGTGTTTCAGGGTGAACATAGAGTGGTGAAAAACCAAGAAGACTTGGGGTATCATAGGGATCCTCCAGATACTATCAGAAAAGATCTGAAGAAAGATTCCACCTTTTAAAGGTGTTCATTTACTTTTTTCCCAAAAGAACTTAAAAACCAAAATTTTTTTCTGTGTAATATGAAAATGAATCATCTATTAGGTATTTCTTTAATTGTGGATGCAGACACCATTTCCCCAAAGGGCATCAGGGCAACTTGAGTCCATAGAAACTAACTAGAACAGAAGGTCAAACCTGTGCTCCCATATCCAAGACTTTCATCTTGGTGTTGGGGCTCTGAGTTATGGTTATGAAACTTATTACCTTTATCTTAAAGCTCCCTGAAACAGCAGGAAAAAAGACTCACATACACAAGGGCCATGATATTACTCATAGACTATCCATATTACCCATAGACTAAAATTAGCTTATTGTGATAATATTACTGATTAATCATAGGAATTATAGGCAAAACCCAAGTTTCTGAGTTGAAAGATCAAAGGATAGGAAGTAGATGGTTAGTGAAGGGAAGAAAGAACAGCCAAGTAGGAGATCATCAATTGTCATTCTAGTTGGGAGGAAGCTGAATGTGCAGTGGGGATAAAATGTTGCACAAAATCTTGCAAGAAAACTTTAGTTCAAAATCTGCCTGTTGCTGTTTGACCCTGTACAAGCCAGTTAGAAACTTCCAGTCTCCTCAAATGTAAGACAGAGATAAATAATAATACCTACCTCTAAAGGTAATTGAGATAAATGAGATATGTGTAAAATACTTCCCAAACTTTGAAACACTATCTAAATGCTTGCTATTATTACTTTGATAAGAGGAACACTTTCCTTGGTCAAACTTCTTTCTCCATAGCAATACATTTTGCTTCTATAGTATTGATACACAACTCCACAGATTACTTTCCCACTCTCCCACATATGTGTCTGTATGTGTATGTAGATATGTGTGTATATACGTATATATACACACACACATATATATATATATGCACACATACTCTTATGCATATATATATAATATGTCTATTTATATATATTCACATATATATTTCTTTACACAATCGGTATGCTCTTAAAACTTTTGTGGTAATCTGATTTTTGTAAAAGGAATTCCATTCTCCACTCATGTCCTTTGATCCAGTAAATATTGACATGGAAGTATAGAGTAAGTGGAATGCTAATGATTTTTTAAAAAGTATTAATTTTGATATGGTTTAAATTTTCTCATAGCAATGTTCATGAGTATGCTGCTATCGATATTAGACTGACTTAGAAATTTTGATCTTAATCAGAAACTATGAATTGAGGTTGTTTCTCTATCTTTATTTAATTCTTTTCAGCTGGTAGCTAGATTTCATGTTAATCATACATGTTGAATTATGTTATTTTAATAAGTCTTAAATTCTATAGATGAAGATAGAGATTTATTTTGTCTTAAAATTGAGGGGCAAAGATTTATTATGCTGCTAACGAAAGATGGGCTAAGTTCTAAAAGAATTTAGACAGAATAGAGATTTCTTTAACAAAATTGCAACCACAAAAAAGTAGCTCTTAATAATCACACATCAATGACTATTAGTGAGTGATATTTCAATGGCCAGTGGTGTGAGAAAGGGAAACATTTCAAGGATCAATCAACTCTACAATGGAACATGATCAGTTTAACTTAGGCACAAAGCAAAATGTGGTAATAAAATATGAGAGTAAGATACACTTACTCACCATCTTCTCCTTTTATTCCGCTTTACTGTAAAAGCTTTTTCTTGCCCCTTTTTTATGGCAAATAATTTACACCCCTCCACTTCTCCCTTACCCTTTATCCCAATACATTCCTTTCTCACTCCTTAATTTCATCAATTTTATCCCTTCATATTCATCTCACACCTGTACCCTCTGTCTATATATAAATCCTCAAACTTCCATAATGAGAAAGTTCTAATGAGTTACAAGAATCATCCTCTCATGTAGGAATGCAAACAAATAAACTTTATTAAGTCCCTTATGATATCACTTCCTTATGCATCTGATGAGTCCTATATTTGAAACTCAAATTTTCCATTCAGTTCTGGTCTTTTGATTTTGAATGCTTGAAAATTCTCTGTTTCACTGAATATCTACCTTTTACCCTGCAGGTTTATATTCAGTTTTGCTGGCTAGGTGATTCTTAGTAGCAATCCTAGCTCCATTGCTCTCTGCAGTATCATATTCCAAGCCCTCCGGTCCTTTAATGTAGAAGCTGATAAATCTTGCCTGTGGTTCTACTATACTGGAATTGTTTCTTTCTGGATGCTTAGGATATTTTCTTCTTGATCTGAGAGTTCTGGAATTTGGTTATAATATTCCTGGAAGTTTTCATTTTGGGTTCTCAAATGGAAAATAAGTCCAGGTAAGTTTTTTTTCCCAATGAGATATGTCACATTCCCCACCCCCCCCCTTTTTTTTTTTTTTTTTTTTTTTGGTTTTGCTTTATTGTATCTTGATTTCTCTTAAAGTCATTAGCTTCCATTTGCTCAATTCTAATTTTAACGATTTTTTTCCTCAGTGAGCTTTTATACCCCGCTTTTTCAATTGATCATCCTTGCTTTTTTAAGGAATTCTTCTCTTTTTCTATTTTCTTTTGCACCACTCTCAGTTCTTTCCCTAATTTTTCCTCTGTGTCTAAATTGATTTTCAAATTTTCTTTTGTTCTCCCTGAGCCCAATTCTTATTTTTGGGGAGACTTTGGATAAAAGAGCTTTGACTTTGTTATCTTCTATGTGTTTTGATTTTCTTTGTCACTATGGTAACTTTCTATCAGAAACTTTTTTTTTTGCTGTCTGCTCATTTTCCTAGTTTATTATTCAGTTTTCATAAAATGTGTTAATAAGTGAAAAGTAATACCACGAAATCACAAAATATGCTTATGAAGTAGACTATTTAATCTCTGAAAATAAGCAAAGACCTGCAGAGGAAGCTAGTATCTGGAAGGATTGTTACCGAGTCCTCTCTAGCATAGTAGTTGGCTTTTTACCATTGCTATGAAGAAAAATACTTTATATGGACAAGATAATACAAAGACTAAAATATTAAAGATTTGGGGGAAAAGATAATTTTTCCTGATGAAAGCCACTTTCATTCAAGACTCTACAAAAATCACTGTAATAAGTCCATGTTAGCTTAAAGAACTAGATATCTTTATCATACTAAAACACTTGAGCCAAAAACTGTGGGTTTTTTTTTTTTTTTTTACTTCAACTGAGCCTGGATATTCTATTTCCATTGAGGGAATGATGAATTTTAATAAATATATTGCTATGGAGAAAAAGAGAATTATTCTGAAATTGTAGAAATTCCCAAATAGAGACAGAATATTTCCACATAAACTAGCACTGTGACACATTTCATGAGGGAATAAGGCAGTTATCTACATTATGGAGATAAATATGCTTCAGTAACCTGGAATGTCCCTTGATTTAAATCTCATTAAAAATATATGGACTACAATCGAAGTTAAACTTGAAAAAACAAACTATTCCTCAAAAAAATTGACTTAAAATTTAATGTAATAGTATAAGTATGGCTTCATGTTGAAGAATTAAAGAATTTATGTCAAAATCTTGTGAATTTGATGTCAAGTCTTCATAAAATAAGTTCCTATAGCAACATGACCTTTTGCATATTTAAAAAATTGTAAAAGTTGTATGGTTGACTTTATAAGTTAAGTTTAGTTTCTCCTCCCCATTTCATTCACTTAGGATTATAGTAGTATAGTCTTTAACTCTTTAAAGTTAACATATTGTACATCATCTTTTTACAAACAGATACCACCCAATTCCTGTGGTTTTGAATTCTGATATCTCTTCATAGTAAAACACTGGCTAAGTTCTGTAAGGTTCTGCAAATAGAACACAGACTTTTTAATGTTTTTTTTATGCTGGAAAGTGTTTGAGCACAGGATCTGTAAAAGATAATATCTGTTGCCAGAGGAGCAGGCTGACCTTTATGGGATGAATTATTTGATCAAGAAGATTCAGATAGTGTAAATTATCCCTTCTGAATAGTTGCTTTTTGTTCAGTTGGATTTTCTTATGATATCCAGTTTTTATCATCTGGGGTTACCACTTGCAACTCAGTTTAAAAATACAATTGTGCTTTAATGCCACAACTTTATCTAACTCTGTCCTCAAAGTTCAAAAGTTGAATTTTGAAATTCTTTATGGTTAGTCTTCTATCGGAGCTCCTAAAGGAATACTTACTGATTAATTCACTTATTGTAAATAAGTGGTCATTGTATACCTAGTTCCTAGTATGGGAAGCATATGAAAAATGTCCTGCTCTAAATTCTAAATTTGACCTTGAAACTATGATATCCAATATCCTGACCTTAGGTAAATCACAATGGAGACAGTATATTTTTTAATTAAGATACTGTGAAGTAATTTAATTGTTATTATTTTTGTTTAGGCAAGAACTATAATCAGCTAAGAGTCTATATGGTATATAGGATAGAAAGTTGACCTTGCAGTCAGGAAGAATTGGGGTCCCATGGTGCCTCTGATATATATTTGCTTTGTGACCCTGAAGAAATTACTTAACCTCTCAGGGCATCAGGCAATTCTCTAAGAAAGTAAGTTTTAGAAATGGTATAGATCTGCATCAGTAAAGAGTTTCTTCACCTGGAAGTTCCCAGACTAACCTTCTTACCCCTTCCCTCCAACACCCGGCAAAGCTATATCACAAGGGGAAAAAAAAGTAAAGAAAAGAAAACTATTGCCACATATTATTAGACCTGGAAAGAAATTGAAAGTATATGCTAGTACAATTCTATGGTTTCAAAGACTGGGATACTGAGGCACAGTGAAATTAAATGACTTGCCTAAAGTCTGGAAGAAGAAAGATGCATCCATATGTATTGATGCTTAATGTGGCACCTTTTTATTGATTTCACATATATGTGTGTGTGTGTGTGTGTGTGTGTGTGTGTGTATTCTTTTTTTAGAGAAGGCCTATTTTTTCAAATGAGATAAAAGTATAAGAATTAACTTTGATATATAGGTATATGTGTACCACACATATAAAATTAATACACATATAACATACATATATATCAAAACTAATCTTTGATATACATATACTTAACACATACAATAATATAGGCACACATATATGAATGTAGTATAATATATAGAGATTTTTTATTTTGTGCAGTTTTATATTTTTCTGTCATTCTCTAAAATCTTCCTCATAAGGTGAAAACATATTGGTTCTAATCACCTATCAGCTTCTTTGAAATGGAAAATCAACAAGAAACCTCTTAAGTTAAAAAATTCAAAAAGACAATTGAATCCATCTCCAAATATTATTAACCTGATGTCTGGGAACTTTGATTTTTTTAAAATGATAAGTGAACTTAAATATAAGTAATTTCTTTTTGAAATCACATGTATTTTATTTTATGCACTTGGAAACATGATTCTGATAAGGGATAGTAAGGCTTCACTTGACTGCTAAAGTAGCCCAACTAACAAACAAACAAATATTAAGAATCTTGATTTAGCAAAGTACTACTATAAACAATTACTATCTGCCTGTTTTAAAAATAATTATTATTTCAATATATTCAACTACTTGATGGTCATGCTTGTGTACCTGTATTATTAATTGTAACATATTTATTGTGAGGCATCTGTAGTTATTACAAATAATTTGCAAATAATCATCCATTGCATTCTTTTTACTGCTCTGTTGTTTATAAACTTTAACATAAAACTGGAGACTTCTCATATTTTATTGTCACATTTAATAGTAAAAGTCAAATTAATTAACACTGAGAAGCCAAAAAGTTTTTTGCTTCACTTTATTTTATTTTTTCTGAGAGAAGGAAGTTCTCTTCACCAGAATGTAATTATTTTTTTCCTCATGGGTATCTTATGAATCCCTCCCAAAAAAGTGATGTGATTTCTGTTTCCTTGACAACAAGATGGGGTGAATCCTGAAATAATACAAGTATCTGATTAATATATTCATAAAGTGAGTTGTACTTTTCTGAGGAAATATATCAGAGCCACCTTGTCTGCCTTTGTGAGCAAAATATGCTAATTCAGGAACACCATGTGATTGCCTGTTTCCATGGAGCTGATGATGTAGATAGACATGACACTTCCTGTCTTATCTCTCACTGTCTCCTGTTTTCAGATTAGCCTTCAATGATGTATATGGAATTAGTATTTTTTTTTTAATTTAAAAGCTGTATCTAGCTAAATTTGGCACTCACTAGATGATGGGTTTCAGGATATGATGAATAAGGAGAGTGTAATTGATTATATAGTGTAAGTTAGAGGTGTCAAAGTTACTTGAGGTGGGCTATGAGTCTTTGCAAAACTCCCAAGTGCACCAAATCAGATGAAAATATAGTTGGAAAAATCCAGCAAATAAATAAAAATATAAAACACAATTTGTAATGCTAATTTGTGGGTTTCTCACTTTCTATTTTGTTTTGACATCCCTGAAATGGACAGGTGTGCTGAACTCTTTTAGACTAAATGCCATTATAACACATGTGGATTTAAAAAAAGATGGTACTTGTGTCCTATAATATAAAGCTCTAAAGTAGCATTCCATTTATCAAGGCTCTTAATTAATTGTCACTTTGGTGCAGCTTTTATAATATAATACTTGATGTTCATTAAAATAACCCAGAGACTACTTCTTGCACTATCAAAGAAAGATTCAATTATGTTGACAAAAGTTTTAGTACAAGCTTCTTATAATATATCCCAATTCTTTTAAAATTGGTAAAATTCACATATGGTGGAAACAATATTGTTAATAAGAAAACACAATTAACTATAACACTTCATTCTTCAGTCATGTTAGATAGTAGTCTAAAAAATCCACACAATTATATTTGAATGAGTTTACATTGAAATTGCTTACTCTAATAATAATCATGATAATAGATACTCCATTGATTCCAGTATATTTTTATAACTTTTTGTAATAATTCTAAATTGGGAGTATTAAAGCTTTTATCATTTGTATTTTAATGCCTTTAGGTTGAAAAAATTAATAATTATGCCCTTATCTCTTAAAGTTTCACATTTTAATTGGCATGTGTAATACATGAGATTATAATATATGGCAGGTGGATAAAATGTTGAGCCGACAATGAGGAAAACAGTTCAAATCTGGTTTCAAACATTTGTTAACTAGCAAAGTACTTAACGTCTTTTTGCCTCAGTTTCCTCACTTATAAAATGAGATTAAAACTAGAACTCTTCAGCATTGTTGTATCAAATATGTCTGGTCATAGTAAATACTTATAAATTTATTGTTATTAATAGAAATTTATAATCAACACCTTTCTTTTTTAATCCATTGAAAATAAGAAAGATGTTATCAAGTACACTTAAAATTTTGTGAATTTCCTATTTATTATTCTATTAATTATTTCTGTTCTAGTTATAAATTTTTAAAAATCAACTATAAGAGGAATCTATTTTTCTCCCCAAAAATAGTCACATTTTTTCTTGAACTAAATAAAATTATGTGTATCTTCAATAATATCTAAATTAAAATAGTTAAGATGTCACAAAACATGAGCTATTATAGCTAAGGAAAACCATAAGAAAATTTTACAAGAAGAGAAAAATGTCCTGGGTTGAGTGAAGTAAATGGAAAAAATGGTTAATATAGACAAACATTCCTAAATATGGCAGCGTCCTCTGAGTGAGAAACAGCTTATTTTCTTTGAAATCTTACTAGAGTGAAGAGGCAAAGGTACAAAATTACAATTTTATTGTAGATTCTGTTTATGAGTAGCCACATCATTTCCCCCATTTTTTAAAATCCATTAATTAGATCAAGTTATTCAGCCAAATAAAGGAAGTTTGTTGCTGTTGTTATTCAGTCGTTTTAGTCATGCCCAACTCTCCATGATCTGATTTGGGGTTTTCTTGGCAAAGATATTGGAATGGTTTGTCATTTCCTTCTCCAGATCATTGTACAGATGAAGCAATTGAGGCAGAGCTCCCAGAACGTTATGGCTGCAGCTCCCATTGCCAATATTGTAAAAAGTTCTCTTGGCCCAGTTGGCTTGGATAAAATGTTGGTGGATGATATTGGTGATGCGACTATTACCAATGATGGGGCAACCATTCTGAAATTGCTAGAAATAGAACATCCTGCAGCTAAAGTGCTCTGTGAATTGGCTGATTTGCAAGACAAAGAAGTTGGAGATGGGACTACATCTGTGGTTATTATTGCAGCAGAACTTCTGAAAAATGCAGATGAATTAGTCAAGCAGAAAATTCACCCCACATCAATTATTGGTGGCTATCGGCTTGCTTGCAAGGAAGCAGTGCAGTATATCAACGAAAACCTCATCATTAACACAGATGAACTTGGAAAAGATTGTCTCATCAATGCTGCAAAACATCCATGTCTTCTAAGATCATTGGAACTGATGGTGATTTCTTTGCCAATATGGTGGTAGATGCAGTACTTGCAGTTAAATATACAGATGTGAAAGGTCAACCTCTGTTTCCAGTAAATTCTATTAATGTTTTGAAGGCCCATGGGCGAAGTCAGAAGGAAAGTATGCTTATAAATGGTTATGCTGCCCAGGATCACATAGCTAGTATCTAAGATGGATCTGAACTCAAGATAAATCTTCATTTCAAGCCCAGTGCTCTCTTCATTATTCCACTTAGCTTTCTAATAATGGAGATATCCTAATATTAAAAATCCACAAAATGAAAGAGTACTAGATGTGTCATCAGGAATATGTGAGTTTAAATTCTACCTCTATCAATTATTATGTGATCCTGGACAAGTCCCTTAAGCTCTGTCTGATTCATTTTCCTCTTATTAAAAATGGGGACAATAACAACACATCTCCCAGGATTCTTGTGAGAACTGATGTGATTTTACATAAATATATATGTTTGTACATATGCACATACATGTGAGTATATACACATAAATAAATATGTGCACATATATGTATGTTTATATATCACTTTGTATACCCTAAATCTTTAGATAAGTGCTAATGATGATAGTGGTGATGATGATGATGACATTATTTTAAAATATCTGTGATCCTTTTTTATTTTATTGTTTCACACAGGCCTTCTAAACCCTACTTGAATTATACTTCACCAACATGTTAAATTTCTTCATTTGTATGAAACTTAGCTAGGGTACCACATTTTCCATGGAGCATTCCCTGATCACCCAAGCTGAAAATTTCCAGTTTAAATAGATCACAGACTGCAAAAGAAATAATAAACAATGAAGCTTGAAAGTTAATGATCTCTGCTTTCAATATATTGTCTGAGATTTCTCAGGGACAGTCAGCTTGAAATATCTAAATTAGTGATGAGGACAAAAGCTCAGGGGGAGAAACTGAAACTACTTAAATATCTCTGCAAATCATCGGCATAAAGGTAACAATTGAATCCATAGAATTTGGTGAGGTTCTCACATCAAATCAAGTCAACAAGAAACGATTAAGCATTTACTATATGTCAGAAATTGTGCTAAGCACCAGAAAATGCAAATACAAGCAAAATAATTTTGACTGGGATGGAGGAAAATGCTAATATAGAGAAGAAAAGTCCAAGTATCAGCAATGTAGCCAGGAGACAAATAATGGATTAAGCATGGGCTTGACCTGGCTAAAAAATGGATCTTGTGGAGGAATCACCAATCCAAGAAAAGGACAGCAGAGGAAGAGAGATTTTCCAGAATAAGAAAACCACAAAGCCAGGGGCATCTTCCAGAATCGGAAGGCTTCTGGGGCATGGAGTTAGGAGAATAGTGAAAGAGGATGTATGAGAATAACCTGGGAACACAATAGCATGATACTCAACAATTCAATGACTCCATTTACTGAAATAAACTTTATTCAACAACAAAACAAAAATGCATTTATTGGCTTCATTTATACCATCCTGAGAGATCAGGAGAAAAGGTACATAGGGAGGAAAATGAAGGAGGGATCTATGATAGAACTTTAGAGAACATTTACAATTGGGGGCATGATATGAATAATGAACCAACAAAGAAAGTTGAGGAGTAGATAGATTGATAGCAAGAAAATAATAAGAGAGTGGTGTCACAAAAAATTAAAGATAAGATAGTATGAAGTGAATGGTGATCTTCATGAATTTTGTAAATTTTATTTGATTTGTTATAAAATGAATCAAAAGTAAAAATAGGGGAAAAAAGGAAAATATACTATCAATAACTACATTCAAACATTTCCCTGTAAAAAAACCCATATGATTATTGAGACTTGAAAAAATACAAATCATCTATGATACAAAAATAAGATATAGAGGAACCTTTTTAATATTATTATAATCATATATCTAAAACCAGAATTTATTATTTTTTGAGGTCAAAAAAAATTTGGAACTTTCCCAATTAATACGGAATAAAGCAAGGATGTTTCATCTCTCCTCTATCAACTGGCATAGTCTTATGTATCCTAGAGATAGCAAATAAGACATGAAAGAAATTAAAGCTATAAATATTGTCCAAGTGGAGATAGAAAGTTATTCTTATTTGCAGATAACATATTATTTACTTGGAAAATCTGAAACAATGTGTAAAGACATTCAGTGAAATGATAAGTTCAGTAATGTGGAAAAATACATAACAAATATACAAAAAAGTATGTTTTGGATAGAATAATAGTAAGGGATTCTCAATTTAAACTACAAAATGGATGAAATGTTTGGTAAGTCATCAAGAGATACTAAAATTAAATATTAATATATAATAAATTATTAATTATATATTAAATATACAGATTAAATATAATTCTAAATATAATTATAATTCTAAAATACTTTAAAGCAATGAAGGATGATAATTTTGGGGTTAACGTATGGTTATGCAGGAGTGTATGAACATAATCAACATGAAATCACAATAAATAAAGTAGTCAAAGAATAACAGAGACTATAATTACACTGAGGTCATTTTAGGTCATCTCTGTATATAGGTATTTCTTACAACTGCACATATCATAGAATATATAATATTTTATTACTCCTACTTGGCTTATAATTCCATGTGATTCTTATCTGAATCATTAAAAAATCCTCTATGAGGGTCTTTATTTAACATGCTGGGGACTTACTCCTAAATCTCTTGTGCAGATATCAATGGGACACATGGTTGTTTATTGATTTTCCTTTTTAGTTGCTACATGATACCTGATTTTTTTTCTATCGTAAATTTCTATGAAAATATTATTTATGGCCCTTCTGTGCCATTTATCCTTATTAATACACAGCATTTTACACTCCACCCCTCATTGTTCTGTGACTTTACTAAAACTTCCATTCTTTGGAGACTTATATTACACAGTTCAAAAATGTTCAGCATCACAGAAAGAAAGTAAAGAAACAAAAGCTGAAGCTATTGTTTCAGCAATAGCTTGAAGTTCAGGAAATTAATTGAAAATTTCTCAAGTGAGAAAAACCTTGCTCTCTTTCTATTTGATTTTTAACCTCAGTCCAGTTAATAATCGATTTATAGGGGATGTGTGTATACATATACACATTCATGGTGTAGAATGTATGTGTGTGTGTATATATATATACATATATATATAATATATATATATATAATATATATATATATACTCTTTTGTATGATTATATAACTCCCTGAGGAGTCTTTGCAGTTCCAGGGATTTTTGTAATTAGTACAATGTCATCTGCAAAAAATAGGGAATCCTTTATTTGAACTCTATGATGAACATGAAAGGGCAAATACCTCTGCTAACTTACATCTTTCTGTTTCATTTCTCCTTTATCAATAAAAGGCCACTGAGATCCTGCTTCTTTTTTTGTAAATTTATGGGCTTTTAATTTTTCAAAATCAATTTATTTTACATACATATATAAACTGTACCCCTGTACTTGAAAAAAACCCAAAAACCATAATTATAATAAACTTGCATAGACCACCAAATCAAGTTACCACATTGGCTGAAAATATATGTCTCTTTTGGCATTTTAAGTTTATCTCTCTTGCAGAAGGGAGAATTGTTTTTCGCCTTCTGTTCTCTAAATTTATATTGAATCATTACATTTATCAGGCTTCTCATCTGTATTGTAGAAATTATTTTCCTATTGTTTCTTACTTCAAAGGCAATAAAATAAAACAATTTGCCATTATATAAGTTAATACCATATAGTATTATTACATATGATATAAAATTTGATTAAATTATATTTTATTTTGTTTTAAAAAATGTTTAATGATTTTATTTTGAGCACAAGAAAAATAAGCTTAAAAAAGCTTTAAGTTAGCATTTTATCCCACAGAAGCAAAATAATTGTGTATTATAATTAATAACTCAACAAGATCTTGTATTTTCTGCAACTTTCAGCCAATTGTATGATTACAAAGAAAAGGCTGGTTCCAGAATATTGTTTTCCAAAGTCTTTCTGTCTTGACATCATATCTTCATCAGGGTTGCCTTTATTATATAAGTTGATTTTTTTTCTCAATAAGATTTCATATAAGATAATTGAGATTTAGGTCAGTAGTTAATTGATATTTTCATAATTGCTTTTTTTGTTAAATAGTAACATTTGTGACTTTTCCAAAATATTCACTATCTTCCCCTCTTTCAGATATTGTGACAGCTGGTTCTTCAATATCATTAAGACTGTCAGTAGAGTGTGTGCCTCATTTGTATTCCAGCAACTCATTTCCATCTGTGTTTTGTGTGTGTGTGTGTGTGTGTGTGTGTGTGTGTGTGTGTGTGTATGTGTGTAATTCCTATTACCTCATGTAGCAACTTAGGGATTGTAATTTGAAGCCAAAGGTGGTGACTTCATAGATAACCATAACAGACAACAAAGTACTGTGACTATTCTGATGAGAAAGATGATTATAGACTTCTAATGGGGGAGAATAATAAGTGAGTTTAGTTTGGAATTCAGTGTATAAATGGAGAGGGAGGGCATAAAATGAATAGGGAACAATGTGATCAAAGACCTCAAAGAGCAGTGCATGTTCAAGGACAGCAGAGACTAGTCCATTTTTATTGCAGTATAAAGTGAGTGGATGCAGATAATATGAGATAAACTAGAAAGAAAAACTTGTAGCAGATTGTGGAGATATACAAATGGCCCGAGATATTAATTTGAACTTTACTCATTCATTAAGGAACCACTGGAGGGTTTTTGTTGTTGTAATTGCTTTTTCATTTTGTATTGGTATTAATAAAATAATTAAATGAACTTATCTACTTTGACAATTATGGGTGAATTATGGATAAAGAAGGAAAGGAGGAGAATGAATTAGTTCCATTTCTACCCAAACTTGATTCCTGAACACATCTTATTTATAAATTCCTCATTGCTTTTGTCATAATTTTTCCTGGTATAAATTTCTCCTCCACAACTCTACTTGTCAACATGTTACCTATCTTTCAAGGTCCACTTAAATATCACTTTGTCAATGACCACTTCCCATCTCAAACCATCTCTTATTCTACCCTTTCCTTTCCTGTCCTTGTGCACATGAAAGTCTTTCCACTCTCATTTTATCTAAAAGTTGTTTATATTTTTAAATTTTATTTCACACACATATACATATATTTTTCATATATTTTTCATATATTTTTCTCTGGAGATTGATAGTATCTTCTTTCTTTTTTGCTGAGGCAATTGGGGTTAAGTGACTTGCCCAGGGTCACTGGGCTAGAAAATATTAAGTGTTTGACATCAGATTTGAACTCAGGTCCTCCTGACTTCAGGGCTGGTGCACTACACCACTTAGCTACCCAGGTAGTATCTTCTTTCATAGGTCCTATATCATTGATTTGAGTATTTATAACTCATTACTGATACTACAATACTGCTGTTACTGTATACAAAATTCTCTTGCTTCTGCTCATTTTCTTTTCATTATTTCATGCAAGCCTTTCCATGTTTTTCTAAAATCAAATAGCTCATCATTTTCCATAACACAGGAGAATTCCATCACAATCAAATACTGCACTTGTTTAGCTATTTCTCAATGGATGGTCATCCCCTCGATTTCTACTTCATTGTCAGAGAGCTGCTATAAATATTTTAGAACTTATAGGTTCTTTTTCATTTTCTCTAATCATCTTGGAAATATTATTGGATCAGAGGATATCTACAATTCAATAATTGTTTGGGCATAATTCTCGATTTCTCACCAAAATGGTTGGATCAGTCCAAAGTTTCACCAACATTGTATTAGTATCCTAATTTTCCCGTATCCCCTCTAACATTTGTTATGTTCCCCTTCTGTCATTCTAGTCAATCTGATAAGTATGAGATATTACTTTATAGTTGTCTTGATTTGCATTCCTTTAATTAATAATAATTTAGAACATTTTTATATGACTATTTCTTTTATAATTTAAATAATTTTTTTTGTTTTTATTTTTCTATGTTTATATCTTACTTTCTCCACTGAATTATGGACTCATTGAAAGAAGATGCTAGAAAAAAGACTACAGAAAATCATCCCCAGGATAATACACTATGATCAAGTAGGATTTATACTAGGAATGCAGGGCTGGTTCAATATTAGGAAAACTATCAGCATAATTGGCCATATTAATAATCAAATTAACAAAAACCATATGATCATCTCAATAGATACAGAAAAAGCATTTGATAAAATCCAACATCCATTCCTATTAAAAACTCTTGAGAGTATAGGAATAAATGGAGTTTTCCTTAAAATAATCAGTAGCATCTATTTAAAACCAGCAGTAAGCATTATATGTAACAGGGACAAACCGCAACCATTCCCAATAAGATCAATGGTTTTGTAATGAAGAGAGCCAATGGCACCAGAGAGGGGACCATGAGGACTGAGTGTGGATCACAACATGGTATTTTCACTCTTTTTGTTGCTGTTTCCTTGCATTTTGTTTTCTTTCTCATTTTTTTCTTTTTGATCTGATTTTTCTTGTGTAGCATAATAATTATGGAAATATATATGGAATATCTAATATATATTGAATTATTTGCTATCTAGGGGAGGAGATGGGGAAGAAGGGAAAAATGGAACACAAGGTTTTACAAAGGTGAATATTGAAAATTATCTATGCAAATGTTTTGAAAATAAAAAAACTTTAATGATAATAAAAAATATTTTTGTACATATAAGTCCTTTTTCCTTTTCATTTGATCTCTTTGGGATACAGCCATGGTAGTGGTATTATTTGATCAAAGAGTACATAGTATCATTGCCCTTTGGATATATTTCCAAATTATTCTCCACCATTTTTGACAAGTTTACAACTTCACTAACCAATGCATTAATAGCTCTATTTTTTCCCACTTATTCCTCCAGTATTTGTCACTTTTTTTCTTTTCTGTAATGTTAATCAATCTGATTGTTATGAGGTGACAGCTCAAATTTTTTTTTAATACATTTCTCTAATTAATGGTTATTTAGAGCATTTTTCAGTACGGCTACAGATAGCTTTCATTTCTTTTTCTAAAAACAGACTGTCACCTTTGACCATTTATTAATTGGAGAATTATTCTTATTGTTATAATATTTTTCAGTTTTCTATATGTTTGAGAAACGAGTTCTTTTATGAGAAAAACTTATTGCAAAAATTTGTTTTTTAGTTTTCTGCTTTCCTTCTAGTTTTGGCTGCATTGATTTTGTTGTTCCTTTAAGAATTTGGATGCTCTGTTATTTGATGCATATATGGTCATTATTGATAGTACCTCATTGTCTATGGTACATAAAAATGTAGTTTCCCTGATTACCTCTTTTAATTGGATCTATTTTTGATTGGTTTGAGATCATGATAATTTCTCTTGTCTCTTTTTACTTCAACTGAAACATAATAAGATTATATTTCAGCCCCTTATTTTAATTTTGTGTGTGTTTCAAGTATGTCTCTTGTACAAATTTTTTTGTTGGATTCTGGTTTCTTATCCATTCTGCTATTTGCTTTCATTTTACTGGTGACTTCATCCTATTCACATTCACAGTTATAATTATTAGTTATTTGTTTCTCTTCATTCTATTTTTCTTGTTTTTCTCTTTCTCTCTCTCTCTCTTTACCCTGGACCTTGTAAAAATTCTGTTTTGCTTCTGACTACTTCATCCCATATCTGTCCTCCCTTTTATCATCCCCACTCTTTTATCTTATTCTTTCCTCTCATCTTTCCTTGTTGGGTAAGATATATTTCCATACTCAATTGAATGTATATATAGAGTTTGCTGCCTTATAACTAATTCTGATGAGAATGATATTTAAAAGTTACCTACCACCTCTCCTCACCACTGTAAAAGCTCTCCTTGTGTACCTCTTTAAGATAATTTTGTCCTTTCTTCCTCTTCCTTTTCCATTTTCCCAAAACAACCTTCTTTCTCAAACCTTTATTTTTTTTTAATAATCACAATATGATCAAGTCCAAACTAATTATTTTCAAAGCAGTTTCTTTCTCTGCTTCCTTTTCTTTACCAAGCCAAATTCAGCCTCTTAAAATCTATGAATAGATTGTTTTCCCTCAATAGAAAGATCTTTGAGGGCAGAGACTTCATTTTTATCACAGTATCCATAGAGCTGAGAATAATCTGGCATGTAGAAGTTGCTCAATAATTATTTGTTAAATGGTAGAATGGATGAATGTAATATAGAAGATGATGCTAATGAATTAAAAGTTTGTTCTTTTTAGCTCCTCCCCCAGGTTAGAATAGAATGGATTTTAAAATATTTATATAATATCATCATTAATACTATATCCAAGGTGTAAATATTATTCATTAGATTAAATAACACCAAATTTAAAAGCAATGTTATTCTCAAGGCAGAAATAAGATAGAGCCTCATACAAAACTACCTCTTTAATCTGTAATTCAAAGCAACACAGATACTTTAAAATATACTACATTTTTTCAATTTGTATAGAAGGAGTTGGGAAACATTTTTATTATTATTGTATTGGAGTAGGAAGATATCTTAATTTTCCCAAAGAAAAAATTCCATTTAGATATTTTTTTAAAAAAGAATTCAGTTAACAAAGCAGTCTCTGGAAGTAATGGGAGAATATTTCTAAGAAAAAAGTGTAAGGTTGAGACCTTTGTTAATATGTATGTGTGTGTGTGTGTGTGTGTGTGTGTGTGCACAAATGACCACTTTGTCAAAGGTTTTGTCATCTGGTTTGTAGTAGAATAGTCATAAACACAAAAGAGAAGAAATCTATAGAATGCTTATATTTAGAATTGACTGTGAGAAGAGTAAGGTGTTCATTTTTCTTTTCATTAAAACGTATAAAATACAAGCTTCTTGATTTCAGGGACCATCTAATTTTTCCTACCATGGAGTCTAGCACATAGTAATTGGCTAAAAAATTATCTTTGATTTATCTCATATTTAAATCAGTGTGCTTGCCCCATAAGGGAAAGATTGGAGGATCTGTTTCCATGAGAATCACAATGAAGCAATTTAGAGTGAAACTAGTGGTTAGGAGAAATCTTTTAGATATGACTGCTTACCAGAAATTGTTTTTTTTTTTCTATTTTAGGTGAAAGGAAGGGTTATCCAAACTTAAGAGGCTAGAATGGTTAGAAAAGTGATTATCTCTCTGTCGAAGCATCCCAGTATCTGTTTTTTGCTGCCAGCTCAAAATAAATTTCTAAAAAAGCAAAGAATGACCATTTAAAACCCAGTCCAGTGATAGCTGAGATGAGGATTCATTTGGTACTTATGCTGCATTTGAATAAGAACTTAATGGCACCAATGTTATATGGAAACTGAACTAATGGATGATCGCACTCTTACCAGAGGCTTTGAGAGCATAGACAGAATATACTACTGAGATGTCATGAGGACAATTTGTATTTTTTTCCTTCACTGTCTTTGAATAAATCTCTCTTTATAAAAGCTAATCAATGTTAAGTAGTCAAGTGTTATTAGGATACTAGTGACTAGTGCTTAACAATTGGGAGATCATCGCTGCTAGGGGTTGAATTGATGGCATTGGAGAAGAGATACCTTCAAACCCTTTATGGCACCCCTGGAACCTTGAAAGGCAGATGTAATAATCTTTAGTCTGGGAGAGTCAATCAAGAGTTAGATAATCATGATCTATTTTGCATATCCCAAATGGCATCATATTTTAAGGAATATTTGCAAAACAAAATTTGAACTTCATTTTGTTTAAGTTACATAATGTAATTTAATAATGTAGGAATTGCAGTTCTGTGCAATACAACTTTATTCACTGATCTGAAATCTTAAATGAACTCAACTTTTTAAATGAAAAAGGCACCATTTGCCTATTTTTACACATTCTGAATAGAATCTACCTCAATATCACAAGGCCATATAACAAGGACTTTTGTTATTTGATATTTGGCCCAGACTCCCTTCATTTTATCAAGAGACATTTTCTTTTGCTGTGTTACATATTGAGAAAATGATTTTTCTTTAAATACATATAGTTTAAATAAATATAACATCAGAAATCAAATTACATCAGCCAAAATGAAAAAGAAACAGAAAATCTATCTTAAACATTATATAATTCTAAAGTTGTAGCTTGTTTTTATACAGTTGGTCACAAAGTACATAGCTCAAATTCTGCTGCATGTTCAAAGATAAAAAATACTGACATGATAATTTCTTATACCACAATTCCCCCAAGAGTATTACAGCCTTGTTAGTTTTGCAAGTGTGTATGTTTTAAAATATCTAATCTTCTTAAAATTAGCACATAGTATTAAAAGTTGCCAGCGTTTCAATAAAATGGTTCTGCTCATTCTACATACAAGAAAAGAAAATTACCCATGAAACTGTGGCATTCCAAAAATGACAGATTGCAAATGTGTCCTGCAGCATTACATATCAATGGATCTGTTAGCAACTTTTTCAAATAGGTTATCTCTTTGAGGAGGAATATTTGCTTCCAGGCTTATGTCTTAGGAGTTTTGAAGACTAGGGAAGAAATTTGTCAGGACCCCAGATTTGTAACCCCTTTCTCTTGTACCAAATGTACCATGTAATCCATAATCTCTAGAAAACTTTGATTTAACATGTCATCTAAAAAATTATTACTCTATTATTTCAGTGCAACAGTAAGAAAACCATGTAAAGTTGTCAGCATCTGTGACATGCTTAGAAGATGTTCTGTGATCTTCTGGCATTCAGGTGCCAGAACTACTGCTAATCTTTTGTCCTCAGTTCATCTAATAACATTGGACAGACCTGCAAGGAAGAATGTGATAAATTATTTTAGCAACTTGATAATTATAGCAAGTGAATTAGTACTATCCATAGATAATACTGAAAACTACATGCTATTATTGAGGTGGCTTGCCATTTTCTCATCACAGCTAAAACTGTGATTAGGATTCAGGTGTGAATACATTTTTACCTCTGAGCATACACCTCTGTTTTTAGTTATTTATTTTATTATAGCTTTTTATTTACAAAGCATATGCATGGGTGATCTTTCAACATTGTCCCTTGCAAATTCCTTGTCTATTCCAAATTTTCCCCTCCTTCTCCCCACTCCCTCCCTTAGATGCCAATACACCTCTATTTTTAATAATCATTATTATATATGCTATTTTAGAAAAATGCATATGCTGTTTATTTTTATAGATGCCTATATGATCAATTATACAATTATTTATAATTTCTTTTTTTTTAAGAATCAGGTTTGAAATCCTACACTTTCAAGTTGTGAAATTGCACATAATATGAAACAAAATCCATTGGGCAAAGGAATTCCTGAGCATTATGAGATTATATTTCATTTTACAATGTCAAAGGTTCTATGTACAATTATTTGCAACACTTAAAAAGTATGAACTTGAAATTAGTCACATGAAATTCAGGGTGCAAACTTTAATATTATCTCATGTGCAGCATATTCTTTCAAAACATTTCACTACTAAAAAATGAAAGCTGCTAAAATATAATGATCAGAGTATTTGAGAGCAAATTGACTATTTTATGAAGTAACAATTTTTGAAAGTATGAATGAATGAAACACTTTTCATTGAGAAAAGTCACTTTATGAATCATTATTGGATATCTATTCTGAAGGGATCAAAGCTAGAAAGGTCCCATAAATGCAAAAACAAACAAACATGGTAGAATTCATGGTAGCAGAAAATTACAAAAAATAATATGCCTATTTGTTGGAGATAGTGATAGAACTAATTTGACATAAGAATGTCATAAAAATGTTATACTGTTGTAAAAAAAGATAAATTTGAGGAACTGAGAAATGTGAGTTGAAAGTGATGAAAACTGTTATAGAGTGAAGAAAACATTACTGGAGAATAATATATGTAACAATCTGAATAACATATATTAAAAACAGCATTAATCATCAGTTTAACAGACTAAAGACAATGGCCAACACTTCTCATCAAGGACTAGTGGTAAAAACATTGCCCTTTTCTGAATAGAGAGATGAGGGACAATGGGTACTAAATGTTGCATTGACAGCCTGCTGTTAATATGGTTGCTTATTGGTTATTTTTTGCTTAACTGTTTTTCTTTTTGACAGCTATGGGTTCTATTGGAGGTGGGGAAGAGAGATGTAAAGTTACTAGGAGATATTTGACTATAGATTTTTTATAATTAATTTATGAATTTATATTGTATATTTAATATTCTGGTGCTTTATATGTGAAGATGGAACTATTCTTCATTGTGACTGAGGCATTTAATTCAACTTTACCAGTATTGTTAACAATATACTATATTCTAGCTCTATAAATAAAAAAAAGATGGTCCTTTCTATGAAGAAGCTTTGTGTTATTGTACTAAGGGAAAGTGGAGGCAGTTCAATAGAGCTCTAGGTCTAGAGTCAGGAATATTTGGATTCAATAACATTTAACTAGCTGTGTGATTCTGGACAAGTCACCTAAAGTCTTGTGTGTCTTAATGCATTGAAAGAAATGGCAAATTACTCCACTAGCTTTGCCAAGAAAATCCCAAATGGGCAAGATTGGCAAGCTCTGGTTTACAGGGCCATGAAGAGTCAGGTAGGATTGAATGACTGAACAAAAATGACTAGAGCAAATAACAGGTACATAGAAACTATATGTAAAATATGTACAAAATAACTACAATTTAATTTCATGAATGGCACTAACAATTGAGGGTATCAAGAAAAATCATTTGTAGGATGTTAAATTTAGTAGAGAGGCATAACTTCCAAGTATTTGGTTCTTTTAGGAATACTGATTTGGCAGTTGGATAAGTGATGGAATGGAGGAACAAGAGGCTGTATCCAGGGAGACCAGTTAGGAGCTTTCATTATTGTAATTATTGTGTTTTAGGTGAGAGGTGCTGAGAGTCTAAATTAGGGTGATTAATATATAAATTTAAAAAATGTCATCTGATTTGCATTGTTTTGTCAAGTAGTAGAGATGTGTTTTCCCTGAATCACTCATAGCCTTTTGCTTAGTTTCCCCAACAGAAACTGGCAAGATGACCGGCTGAGCCTTGTAAAAAGTCAACAGGCCTATGAGGAGCTTGAATTCTGAATCCTTAAGCACTATTTCTTAATTAAACTGACTTAGCCTTTATTGAAATTGTGCTGGAGTACAAGAATAATTTTCACATTTAAAAAAAAATTAAGTTGCTTTCAAATAGAAATGTTAAATGACAAATATACTTTGATTATGAATGATTCTTCAAACATTGTAGCAGAAGAATATAGCTATCAATAACCAGTTTTGTACTAATTCAAATGAGTGGATCTTTTCCCTCGAGAAGTACACAAGACAGATGGAGACAAAATCTGTACACATAAATAATGACAGGAGCAGGATAAGAGGTACCAAAAAAAATCCTAAAAATGAATTCTGAGTGTTTATAAAGTAATAGAAAGATCAGATTGTAACTTTTGGAGCTTCAGTATATTGTTTCAACCGAAAGTTTGTAGTTGTTTGTTTCTCCTAATGAAAGCTGATACATTAGAGTAATACAAGTTATGACCCTTTATGAAAAGTCTCTAAATATTAATTGACAAAGTAGAAGGTGGTTTTACAAAATGAAACTTCTTTTTTCAGCTCAAAATGATTCTCTAGGAGTAAAAAATGAGTATAAGAAAAGTTTGTACTTGAAAATGGCCTCCTGTATTTTCGTAGTTAAACTGAATACTAGGTGAACTGAAAAGATTGGAATAATTCTCTAGAATCCTAAATGATGAATAGCATGCTTCCTCCAATACTTTGCTACCTCAAAGAATGTTTTTTTTTAATTTGATGTATGTATAAATCAATCAGCCTTACAATGTACATTGTAAGTACATGCTGAACATTTATGTACATGAACCAGTAAATTATTCTAAAAGGCTTTTGCTCTGAAACTTATGGATTTTAACAACAGACTTCATTAACTTTATTTGGAAATGGGAAGATGGAGATTTAGCTGAGCCACAGGGCACAGTATAGTATTAGGGCTTGACTTCAGTTTGAAATAAGAACCTTGTAAATGCTAAAATTGTTCCATATCATTGAGGAGAAGGACTATTGTCACATAAAGAGAAATTTAAGGTTAACTTATAGATGATAGCACACTTTCTTACCAGATTTTCCTATACTCCAAACATAAAGAAACAATGAACTCAGTTTAATATTATTATTCAACCAGTTTAATATTATATTCATGTGATCTCATGATTAAAATATATATTTATTTGATTGTTCTCAATTTTCAAAATACAATAAAAAGTATGGTTTATTTTTAAAATGTGAGTTTTAAATAAAACATTTAAAGTATAATATGTTTTTCTAGATTATTCTTTCTGATGTATATAAAGATGTTAGCATTAAATATTTTACTAATTAAAAAAATAGAACCAGGATGGAGCTATGCCATTTAGGATTAAAATGAAATATTTGTATACATGTAGTGTATTTCTTTTAGATATAAGAATGTATTTCACTCATTGTATTCAAATCTTTTCCTTAACATTAACTTAAATATGCACTGTTTCTCACAAAGCAAAAAATGAACAAGTACAATAACCCCTGTCTAATAGTCAGCCCTGGGACCAATAAAATTTAGTGGTCTTTAATTAGAGGGCCAAAGGAAAATTGCACCAGAAATCTTGGGAATAATTTAACAACTATTGAATAAGAAAGGAAATTTTCTGTTAAAAAAAAAAGTGGTTTTCAATGCAAATATCTTCATTAATATAGGTTCCATTTTATTGCTTTCTTTCCTCCAGTTTATTTTCTCTGGTTACCTGGAAGTTAATTTTGGAAAATCAAGAGAGAGGTACATTTCTCTATAGTACAACTCATAACCAAGCAGAAGAGCATGGAATGAAGCCAACCTATAACTGTGCTCTGCAGATTAACTATATTTTTTAGTAGTTTTCACTTATCTAATATCAGGAATTATTTAAATGGAGTGTGCCACTTCTGTATATGACAATGGAATCATCTGAAATAATTAGTCTGAATTATTAAGTTAGGTAGCTTCAGGGACAGCATTATTCAAACCCAAACACCTACTTTACTTAACTCTAGCATTATTTAAATGTCACTATGAGCTAGAATGGTACAGCTGGAAATAATAACTGTATTCAATTACCTCATCTTTGATGCTTGCCAAAAAGTACATGCAATAGCATGTTTAATTCATCATGTTTTGTTTGTACATTAATAAAAGGAAATTGCACAGACAGGAACTGCAGAGTAGTGTATAGCTGAAGTCATTTGTAGGCAGCAAAGGGTCTGGTTTCGAACCCCGCCTCCTCCCTCCACCCCCAATTCAATTGAATATATGATTTAGCATTTATTAAGCAAAAAATATAGTGAGCTTCATAGAAGCTTATTTGTGACATAAACTTAACATATGATTGTAAAATATTTTTAAGATGTTGGTAGTCCCTGTTTTCTTTACCTTTCCTCCAAGGAGAAGGGACCTGTGATTTGAAGTACCTACTATATGTTTTGTTTTTTCCTGGAATGTATTGTCAAAAAAATTGCCTATGGGCCCATCAGAAAAAGAATCACCGCTATCATTATATCCATATTTTTTGGATTTTCTGAGTAAGTGACCAGTTCTGGTAGACAGGGACAGAGGTTGAATGCCAAGAGCTATCATTCTCTCACAATATACCACTGAAGAACTATGGCAATTTCATGATCCTTTCCATGTATCTCTCTCTCTCTTTGTCAAATTGGCTCAATGTTGCACATTTATGTTTAAATCAACTTGAGTGCATTTCTCCCCAGTTTGTTCCTCAAAATACCAAAATACATATATATTCATATTTATGCCTATGTAGCCACACATAACTATATATACCCCAAAGTGTACATGAGGGCATAAAAGTATTTTCTTTGATTCTATAATATTATTGCTTAGGTTCAAGGCTACAGTTAGAAATATAAAAAGGCAGTAGCAATGCCTCCATGCTACTGTCTATGGCCTTGGATCCATGAATCTGCATAGCCCCTAATTCTAACAATTTTCCAAAAGTTATATCAAAAAACCCCATACAAAGTCATACTTGACAGAAGTATCCAAACTTTTTGTGATTTTTATATTTTGTATTTGGCAGGTATTTAATAAAATTCTTGTATCACTAGATGGATGAAGAGCTATATTTCATTTTCTCCAAAGAACATACTATAGTGTTGATAACAATGTTCTATGTGTTCTGACCTAAAAACAGCATGTTGCTCTTATTTAGGAACACACACTGGGGTGAAAAACATGTCAGAATATGTATATTCTAGCCTCATACAATATAGTATACTATTTCTGTGACTACAAAAGTATAATATAAATTGTTAATTTTTTTTTAAATTAGACATAGTTTTACTTTGGTTTTTATAGCCATGGCACCAAGCACAATGCCTTGAAGGCAATTAGCAAATGCTCTTTTTTTGGCTAAGGCAATGGGGTTAAGTGACAACGATACTCTATGAGGATGTATTCTGATGGAACTGGATTTCTTCAACAAAGAGAAGATCTAACTCAGTTTCAATTGATCAATGATGGACAGAAGCAGCTACCCCCAAAGAAACAACACTGGGAAATGAATGTAAACTGTTTGCATTTTTGTTTTTCTTCTCAGGCTATTTTTACCTTTTGAATCCAATTCTTCCTGTGCAATAAGAGAACTATTCAATTCTGCACACATATATTGCATCTAGGATATACTGTGACATATTTAACATGTATATGACTGCTTGCCATCTGAGGGAAGGGGTGGATGGAGGGAGGGGGAAAGTCGGAATAGAAGGGAGTCTAAGGATAATGTAAAAAAATTATCCAGGCATGGGTTCTGTCAATAAAAAGTTGTAATTTTTTTTTAAAAAGCATCTAGTGTTAGATGCTTCCCAGAGAAGCAACCTTTAAAAAAATAACAAGATGTTTTGGATTGATTATGTATCATTTGGAAACATTTTATAAAATTAATATTGCATGTATTGGCTTTCCCCCCTCACCTTAAGATTTCTAATGAATTAGAGGCTAACAGTTTTTAAAACACTTATTGGAATACAATCATAGATTTAAAGGTAGAAGAGATATTAGAGATTATCTTGTCCAGATGAGAAACTGAGTCCTAGAGAGACTGAATTTCTTTCTCATTGATGGATTGGTGGCATAATTGAGTATGCAACTTAACACACAGAGTAAGTAACAGAGAAAAGATTTGAACTCAGTCGTTTGACCACATATTCAATGCTGAGGAGGTATTAGAACATTCACTTCCAGAGACAATCATTTCTAGAAACCTATTCACAAAAAGTATTAAACTGGAATACTTTCTCTGTCATGATGGGGATGTATTTTGTTATTCCTTTTCAAAAACCTTCACTTTTTTTCATTAATCAGAGTTTAACTTCCTTAAGCCATTTTTATGGGCAGCTAGGTGGTAAAGTTAATAAAGCACTTGGCTTATAATCAAGCCTCATCTTTGAGTGTTCAAATCTGGCCTCAAACATTTACAAGTTGTGTGACATTGGAAAAGTCACTTAACTTTGTATATCTCAGTTCCTCATATGTAAAAATGAGTGGGAGAAAAAATTGGCAAACCACTCCAGTGTCTTTGTCAAGAAAAAACCAAAGTGGGGTGAAGAGTTGGACATAATTGAAAAATACCAAAAGGAGAAACAAACCAATTTTGATATTTCAGTTCAATCTATGAAGTTTGGCAAAGGTGAGTACAAATGGGAACAATGAATCTTGGAGGAGTCACAGGGTTATAAGTACATTGTTGCACTCCTGGTGATTCTGGGGAAATGATATAACTAAAGTTGATTTAAATTTGGAATTACATGGGAAAAGTGGCTAAACCACTCATACTCTTTAACTCTGCAGTTCCTGTTGTAGGCACATACCTCAAAGTCAAAAAAGACAAAAACAAAGATCAATTATACAATAACAATAATGATAGCTAGAATTAATATATAATTTTAAGATGTGCAGAGCAATACCTCCTTGTTGGAACAAAGAATCAGAAACAATATGGAATTCCATAAATTGGAGAATAGTTGTCACTAAGTGGAAAGATAGGAGAGTGAGAAGTATAAGACAAATCCTCTTTCTATTTCTAACTGAGGCAAATGATAGGGGGTGGAGAGAAGAAGGGGGAAAAGAAGGCATTATATTAACTGCTTTACAAATTTAATTTCATTTGAGCAAGGGAGAAATATGGTGGTTATCTTGAATTCAATCTTTTAATTTTATCAATGAGAAAACTGATGCCCAAACAGGTAAAAATGACTTGCCCAAAGTTACATAGCTAGCAACGGATTGGCCAGTAGCTCAAAAAATTTTTTTTAAATACCTACCATGCATGATGTTGAGTATTTTGATTATATATCTTTTTTTCTGGGATGGTATAGATTTCAAATTTTGCATTATAATTTCTCCTAAATCACTCATATATCACAAAAATCCCAATCTTTCATTAAATTGTAATGGAATGAATAATATCACTAAGCATGATAACAAAAATAGATATGCCACAAAAAATGAGGACTACAAAAATTAAATAATCACCAAGAAACATCATTTCATTAAAACCTACATTAATAATGAATTTATTGTAATGCTAGATTATTAGTTAATTAGTAGGTAAGCAGTGGTCTGAGGCTCAGAAAAGTTGTGTCTTGTCTATGATTACAAAGCTAGTAAGTATTGGAGGCGAAATTAGCATACAGGTCTTACTAGCTCCAAATTAAATTCTCTAATCTATATAATGTATTGCCTTTCTAGGAATGCATAAAAATATGATCCCATTTCCATGTTTCAGAGATGAAGGATCTGATATTTCTATTCACAAAATCTGATAACAACGTGCTATGTATTCTGACCTAAAACAGTGTGTTTATCTTATTTAGGAACACACATTGGGGTTAAAAAACATGTCAGAATATGTATATTCTAGCCTCATACAATATAGTATATTATTTTTGTGATTACAAAATTATAATATAAACCCTTTAAATTTAGACATAGTTTTACTTTGGTTTTTATAGCCACAGCACCAAGCACAATGTCTTGAAGGCAATTAGTAAATGTTCTTTTTTTTGGCTAAGGCAGTTGGGGTTAAGTGACAACTATTCCCCAATTTATGGAGTTCCATATTGTTTCTGATTCTTTGTTCCAACAAGGAGGTATTGCTCTGCACATCTTAAAATTATATATTAATTCTAGCTATCATTATTGTTATTGTATAATTGATCTTTGTTTTTGTCTTTTTTGCCCTTGAGGTATGTGCCTACAACAGGAACTGCAGAATTAAAGAGTATGAGTGGTTTAGCGACTTTTCCCATGTAATTCCAAATTTAAATCAACTTTAGTTATATCATTTCCCCAGAATCGCCAGGAGAGCAACAATGTACCTATATCCCTGTGACTCCTCCAAGATTCATGTTCCCATTTGGACTCACCTTTGCCAAACTTCATAGATTGAACTGAAATATCAAAATTGGTTTGTTTCTCCTTTTGGTGTTTTTCAATTATGTCCAACTCTTCACCCCACTTTGGTTTTTTCTTGACAAAGACACTGGAGTGGTTTGCCAATTTTTTCTCCCACTCATTTTTACATATGAGGAACTGAGATATACAAAGTTAAGTGACTTTTCCAATGTCACACAACTTGTAAATGTTTGAGGCCAGATTTGAACACTCAAAGATGAGGCTTGATTATAAGCCAAGTCCTTTATCAACTTTACCACCTAGCTGCCCATAAAAATGGCTTAAGGAAGTTAAACTCTGATTAATGAAAAAAAAGTGAAGGTTTTTGAAAAGGAATAACAAAATACATCCCCATCATGACAGAGAAAATATTCCAGTTTAATACTTTTTGTGAATAGTGTTCTAGAAATGGTTGTCTCTGGAAGTGAATGTTCTAATACCTCCTCAGCATTGAATATGTGGTCAGACGACTGAGTTCAAATCTTTTCTCTGTTACTTACTCTGTGTGTTAAGTTGCATACTCAATTATGCCACCAATCCATCAATGAGAAAGAAATTCAGTCTCTCTAGGATTCAGTTTTCTCATCTGGACAAGATAATCTCTAATATCTCTTCTACCTTTAAATCTATGATTGTATTCCAATAAGTGTTTTAAAAACTGTTAGCCTCTAATTCATTAGAAATCTTAAGGTGAGGGGGGAAAACCAATACATGCAATATTAATTTTATAAAATGTTTCCAAATGATACATAATCAATCCAAAACATCTTGTTATTTTTTTAAAGGTTGCTTCTCTGGGAAGCATCTAACACTAGATGCTTTTTAAAAAAATTATAACTTTTTATTGACAGAACCCATGCCTGGGTAATTTTTTACAACATTATCCTTAGACTCCCTTCTATTCCGACTTTCCCCCTCCCTCCATCTACCCCTTCCCTCAGAAGGCAAGCAGTCATATACATGTTAAATATGTCACAGTATATCCTAGATGCAATATATGTGTGCAGAATTGAATAGTTCTCTTATTGCACAGGAAGAATTGGATTCAAAAGGTAAAAATAGCCTGAGAAGAAAAACAAAAATGCAAACAATTTACATTCATTTCCCAGTGTTGTTTCTTTGGGTGTAGCTGCTTCTGTCCATCATTGATCAATTGAAACTGAGTTATATCTTCTCTTTGTTGAAGAAATCCAGTTCCATCAGAATACATCCTCATACAGTATCATTGTTGAGCTATATAATGATCTCCTGGTTCTGCTCATTTCATCATCAGATGCATCAGATCATTTAAGTCTTTCCAACCCTCTCTGTATTCATCCTGCTGGTCATTTCTTACAGAACAATAATATTCCATAACATTCATATACCACAATTTACCCAATTATTCTCCAATTTATGGGCATCCATTAATTTTCCAGTTTCTAATCACGACAAATAGGACTGCCATAAACATTTTGGCACATACAGGTCCAATAGAAACACTACTGGATCAAAGGGTATGCACAGTGTGATAACTTCTGGGCATAATTCCAGGTTGCTCTCCAGAATGGTTGGATTTGTTCACAACTCTACTAACAGTGCATCAATGTCCCAGTTTTCCCTCATCCCCCTCCAACATTCATCATTACTTTTTTCTGTTATCTTAGCCAATCTGACAGGTGTGTAGTGGTATCTCAGAGTTGTCTTAAATTGCATTTCTCTGATCAATAGTGATTTAGAACACTCTTTCATATGAGTGGAAATAGTTTCAATTTCATCATCTGAAAATTGTCTGTTCACATCCTTTGACCATTTATCAATTGGAGAATGGCTTGATTTATTATAAATTAGAGTCATTTCTCTATATATTTTGGAAATGAGGCCTTTATCAGAACCTTTAACTGTAAAAATGTTTTCCCAGTTTTTTGCTTCCCTTCTAATCTTGTTTGCATTAGTTTTGTTTGTACAAAGGCTTTTTAATTTGATATAATCAAAATTTTCTATTTTGTGATCAATAATGATCTCTAGTTCATCTTTGGTCACAAATTCCTTCTTCCTACACAAGTCTGAGAGATAAACTATCCTATGTTCCTCTAATTTATTTATGATCTCATTCTTTATGCCTAAATCATGGACCCATTTTGATCTTATCTTGGTATACAGTGTTAAGTGTGGGTCCTTGCCTAATTTCTGCCATACTAATTTCCAGTTTTCCCAGCAGTTTTGTCAAATAATGAGTTCTTATCCCAAAAGTTGGGATCTTTGGGTTTGTCAAAACACTAGATTACCATAGTTATTGACTATTTTGTCTTGTGAACCTAATCTATTTCACTGATCAACTAATCTATTTCTTAGGCAATATAAAATGGTTTTGGTGACTGCTGCTTTATAATATAGTTTTAGATCAGGTACAGCTAGGCCATCTTCATTTGATTTTTTAAAAAATAATTCCCTTGAAATTCTTGACCTTTTGTTCTTCCATATGAATTTTGTTGTTATTTTTTCTAGGTCATTAAAATAGTTTCTTGGGAGTCTGATTGGTATGGCACTAACTAGATTAGTTTAGGGAGTGTTGCCATCTTTATTATATTCTCTTGGCCTACCCAAGAGCATTTAATATTTTTCTAATTATTTAAATCTGATTTTATTTGTGTGGAAAGTTTTTTTTTGTAATTTTGCTCATATAATTCCTGACTTTCCTTTGGTAGATAAATTCCCAAATATTTTATGCTATTGACAGTTATTTTGAATGGAATTTCTCTTTGTATCTCTTGCTGTTGGATTTTGTTGGTGATGTATAAAAATGCTGATGATTTATGTGGATTTATTTTGTATCCTGCAACTTCACTAAAATTATGAATTATTTCTAATAGTTTTTTAGTAGAATCTCTAGGATTCTCTAAACATATCATCATATCATCTGCAATCTTGTTGTTTTTCATTTGATTTGTATTCATTTTCCAAATTTTGTTAAAGACCACATAAAAGTCATTAATAAAAATGACATAATCTAGATAAGACACCTTCCTCCCCATCCCAGTAACTAAGGGATACCTACAGATACCAAGAGAAAAACAATGTTAACTGATAAGCCATCAGAGAATTACAAAATAAGAGCTATGTGATATTTGATTGACAACATTTCTTACTAACTGGAGGGATCCAGAGAAAGGACATCAGAGATCATCTAACCCAATTCTTTCATTTTACAGTTGAGGAAGCAAGTCTAAAGAGGTTAAATGAAGTGACACAAGCAGGAGAACTAGGCTTTGAACCCAAGTCTTCTCATCTTCAATTCAGAATACTTAATTCATAAAGGAGTCAGAATTCAAATTAGATTTTCAATGATAAAATAACATGTAGGAATTTACCAGACAGCTATGGTGAAGGAATTTGAAATACAGGGAACTATATGAGCAAAGACCCAGAAAAACTTTAAAGACTAACATTTACTATGGGGTATGGGTATCCAAAATAAATACATTTCTTTATAGCATAACTTATATGCAGTTTGAGTAGTACTCCAAGAGATAAGGTTTGATAAATAAGATGATGCCATTTGTGAAGATCTTTGAATGTCAGGTCAAGGTGTTTGAACCTTAGGTAATAAAGAGCCATTAAAATTCTCAAACTGATATGAACAATTCTCTGAATTTAAAAGATTATTAAGATGTTGATGTGAAGGAGGGATTAGAAGAAGAGAAAGTAAAGTTGGGACACTTTTTGGGAGACTATTGCAGTTGTTCATGGCATTTGTACTGTGAATTGAAACAGGAACAGAGCAATAAGATCTCTTGAAATAGGATGAATAGAACTTGGCAATTTATTTGATATGAAAGAAGGTGGGAAGAGTAAAATTTATTGCCAATTGCTAATAGGGAAGCTTGTCTCACTGGTGGCAAAACTAGCAAAATATTACAAATTAAGGACAAATTAAAAGAAGAATAAATTAAGGCAGATAGCTGTTCCTTGTTCTGCCATGTTGAGTTTAAGGTGGTAGTAAGTTCTGAGAATTAGCTTCATAAACCTTTGGATATGAGCTCTGGAACTAAGAAAAATTTACCAATACTGAAAATATAGATTTGAAAATCATTTATTTTAATCATAACCTTGATTTTTTGTTTGAAAAGATTATATGTTAGTAGTCTTAGTGATAGTAAGTCTTTTTGTAAAACATTTGAAATATCCTCATCATTTATAAGCTTTGGAAATGTAAAGAATGAGAGGAATTTGACCTAATAGAAATTAATAGATTCAGAATTAAAAATTAAAGGAATGGACCCATGTATTTCTATTCATGTCACCTGTTTCTTTTTTTGAGGGGATGGGGAGACAAATGATTAAATTTTGGGAACTGAATTAGGCTGGGCTGTTACTTTCTTTCCCCTGAATTCAGTTGGCTAGGAAGGAAAGCTCTTGTTCTTCAGTAGCAGAGAAACTTGGAACCCCTGTTAGCAAGAATTTGTTAGAATAGAAAGTTATTTTATATAACTAAATCTTATTACATTCTGATAGTAATGTTATTTAAAAATATGTTTTGTAGAATGTAAGCCCAGTGAAGACAAGACCTATCTTATTTTTGTTTTGTACAGTGCCTAGTACATGAAAAACACATGTAAATGATTGATGATTGATTGATCCAAACTACTTGATAGTATTTCTCCATATTTCCTTCCTTCTCCTCCTTCCTTCACCCAAGGTGAGGGCACTCACATGACTTTATCTACCCGGATCTATCTTTCATCCCCTCAGAGTCCCACATTATACAGACTTCTGCTCTGTGTTGACCCAGGTGCAAATGTTATGATTATAGCTTATGGAGAATCAATGCTGCTAAATTTTTGATGCTTTCAGCACAAATTAGGTTCTCAGATTTTTGAGCTATATAATTTTTAAAAAAAGGATCACCATCTAGTGGTAAATTTCTCAAACTGCAGACACGTGGTTCCTGTGGTTCAGGAAGGGTTCTGCAAAATAGCTTGGAAGATTCAATCTATCTGGAGTGACCTGATCCTTTGCACTGTGTCTTATTATTTCTTTCTTCAAAATATCTTATACACCCATGATTCCTTTTCCTTCATAGTGTCAACACCCTTGTGACTCATCACATTACTCCTAGACTATTTGCATAACCTGAGATCTTGCTCTTTGCCTGCAGCAAACTATTCTTGTCAACTGTTGGCCAAATAATTTTTTTTTATAAAATGTCACTTTAATCATGTCACCTCTTTCCTCCAGATTTTAAAGCAATTTTCTACCACTCTACAACTTCCTATTATTATACATTTCTTGAAACATCAAATGTACATTTTGCTATCCTATCTGAGAGATTCTGGAATGTTCTGCCATTATCTGCACACACACACACACACACACACACACACACACACACACAGACACAAAATAAAAACAAAGCTTATACAAAACTTAAGGTCCCGTGAAACAAAAGTATAGCTCTCTCTTTTTGGGTGAATCTCTTTCCTCATTCTTTTTTTTTTCTTTCCTCATAGACATAGGGCAAGACACAAATTCACTTCAAAATACCACACAATTACATTTCTCTCTCCAGAGTACCATTGCTAATGACAATTTCAAATTGCTTTTTGAGAGCCTTAACCTTTTCAAGGGCACTCGTCACATTGATTTCTCAATAGTTTTAATCTCTGTATTCTATGGTGACATTCACTGTCAGACAATTATGTGTATTTATCTTGAGCTGAAGTCATGCATAGGTTCCATCAATCCTCTGGCTCTCTATTCATTTTAATATTGAACTCAAGATATATTTTAAAATTCTTTTATCTCTTCTTTATTAACATCTTATTCTGATGCCTCATCAAGGTGCAGAGGTGCTTTCAATGGTTCACATTTAGGCTCTGGCAAGCACTACAAGAAGTTTTGGGGTATGTACCTGGTGATATTTGATTTCCAAAGACCAGTCTAGCTATGTTCAAAGAATCATCACCTGAAATTTAGCCCTTAGGTAAAGAATTATTTTAGTGAAGAATCTCTTGAAGACATCTACTACAATGGTATGGTTCTGTTTTGCATTAGTTAAGGAGTAGATGTAGAATGAAATCACCGTAGGTTTTTTTTTTTTTTTAAATCTTCTCATTTTCTCTTTTACAATACCTCTCTTACTAATTTTCTCTCATCTCCTCCATGTCCTCTATTTTTTACACAGCTACTAATATAAACTAATACAAGATTGTGACCATGGGCCTTTTCTGTTCAAAAACTTCCAATGGCTCCCTATTGACTATCTTTCTCCAGCATTTTATGACCTCCCCAATCTGATCCCAGCCTATAATTCAAGTTTCATTTAATATTACTTCCTTTCATACATTTAATTTCTAGTCAAATTGGACTATTTGCGGAAATTAACATACTATGTCCTACTATTTGCATATGTCACTGCTTTATACTAAATTGTATTCTGATCAGTTCCCTGAATCTTCCTCTTCCTTCAAGGTTTAGCTCTTCCCTAAACTGCTTCCCCCTTCTCTCCCCCCAAAAATGAATGCAATCCTATCTCCTCAGCTGAAAGTATTTTTCCTTGCTTCAAAATCTCTGTAGCATTTGATCTGGATTCCTCTTCTTCTTCAAATACTCTACTTAATATTATATTTGATGGCACAAATATTGAATTTTCCCTAATACTGCATCTAGACAGATAGGGGATTCATTGCACAGAGTACTGGATCAAGCTTCAGGGAAAAAAAAAATGAATTCAAATTCATTCTCAAACATGAAATAGATGTATTACCCTGAATAAGTCATTTAATCTTTGTTTGCTTCACTTTTCTCAACTGTATACTTCAAGAGACTGCCAAAGGTCCATGACATAAAATATCATTAAAAACCTTTGGTCTAGAGTTAGGTGATTTGAGCAAAAATCTTCTGACTAATCATAAGGTGACCCTAAGGTGTATTTAAATAACACTTTAATGATTAAAACATTGTAAGGAGAAAAAATTAGATTTGGAAGATGTTGCTATTTTGTGTATTGAAATGATTACACGAAGAAGATGGTGTATGTAAGTATTTCAATTGTAAGTAACCACTTTAACGATCACATGATTGTGATCCTGGAAAGAATATACCTAATTTCAAGTTTCATTATTTGTTGTAATTAATTGTGAGCAGCACAATTTTATTGCTTCAAAGAAAAGCAAAATTTCAAGGTGATACCAGGAATGGGAGTGGTATGGAGTTCATTCTTCCCACTAAAAATCAAAGAGAGTTTTATTAACATTGTCCTCTAAGGAATAAGTCACTATTTAGAATAAAATTTAATTGCTCTAATGTTCTAGTTTTTAAATTAAGTCACAGAATTCTCAATTATCATTACAAAGCAATTAGCTTCCCTGTTAGTCCTCAAAGAAACTGACAAAAACTGATAGCACCTATAGGTTAAAGGCAATTGGGATATGATTATTATGGACTCTATTAGATATTTCAGTTTGTCATTGTTTGCATTCTTCACATCTTTTCAAGAGTTTTAAACTCTAGTCAAATCTCAACTAGGAAAAAAAGGAGTAAATGGTATAATATTTTAAAGTGACTTTGGCTTTCCAATGAAAGCTTGACATTTTGATAACAAATGTATTCTTTCAAAAAAAAAATCTTCCTAATCATTCTCAAACTAGTATTCAAAGGAGTTGGTATTCCTCATGCACATATTGCTAATGGGCTTAGAAGTATGGTGGGAATGGTGCCCCCAGACATATGTGTGTGAAAAAACAACATAAGCTTTTAAATTGGATGTAAATGGCTCCTGAGGAAATCTAGAATTTTAAACACAGATTTAAAAAAAATTATGCAAGGAAAAACAGGTGTCATAAATAGTACACAACAGCAAAATCCACAACCTTGAAGAAAAAATTCTGTAGAGGATGGGCACTGGCTTCTACCAGAGTATCATAAATGTATAGTTTTTTCATTTGTTTGTTTTGTTGTTGTTGTTTGTTTCTTTTCTGATTTTTTAGTTTCACTGAAATATTTTGCTTTAATAGGAGCTGATATCCATCAAACACCAAAACAACTTGCAACACATTTCTGCTAGAAGCTTTTCATGATCCCCACACATGCGGCCTTCCTCCTTATACCTGCTATATGTTTGTTTTTACTTAGCTCCCTATTAGACTATAAATCCCATGAGGTTAGGGACTTTATATCTTTATATTTTTATCTCCCTCATTTCCTAGCATAGTATTTTACACAGAGTAGCCAGTTAGCAATAGAGATGAAGAACAATACTGACACCATTTTGGAAATACCTTGTAAATTAAGATTAGTATGACAATCTCATTCTTATAATAGCAAAAGGATTTTTACAGTCAAATTATTTTAGAATATACAGCATAAATATCTCAGAATGAAAACCTAGAAACTGCAAAATGTTCCAATATCCTTGAGATTTTCTGATTATTTTCTATTATTGCTTAATCTTTTAACTATATATTTAGACTTATAAAAATCTAAAACTCTGTCATGTATCATATAGAATGGTACTTGTGTTCAGAGTAATTTGATTCAGTTTCCCCTTAACTGTAGGAGATTGTAGAATTAAAATTTCTTGGTTTATATGATTTTTATTCATAGTGTGATTTATTATTATTTTTTAAATATTTGTGCTATGTAGGTATACATATACTCCAGGGAATAGTTTGATTTATTTATTTAATTGGCTGGTAGAGAAGGAACAAGGAGGCAATCAGGATAGTTTTGGGACATTGGGTACTTAAGGGAGAATATACTGTGCTCTCAGATGGCAAGAAAGAACAGCCAGACTTTATGAAAGCTGTTGAGAAATGAAGGCAAGATGGGCCAAGGACAAACTCAACTTAATTTGCAATTCTGCTCATGGCTGCCACTGATAACTATCCCCTGCACAGCAGGCCTCAAGTTGACTAGTTCCTGAATTAAGACAGCAGTTCTGATTTCAAAGGTAGCAAACCTCAGCCTCTCTCACTTCATCCTGGCATCCATCAAAGATTATTCCAGTTTCCTTCATCAAATTCATTCTCCCACACCAATTACCCTTCCAAACCTTTCCTGAGTCTCCTCTACATCCCTTTAGCCTACCAAAAAGAAGAAAAAAAAAGAGAAAAGAAAGAAGGAGAAAATGGAGATGATGCTTTTTCTATAACCAAAAGTTGACCAGATATATATGCTCATGAGTCATTACTCCTAGACTCTCTGCTCCCACCTCTTCCTTCTGCATGTTTCCTGGGGGTATTCAATGACTCTCCTACTTGAATAATGCTGGAATACATTTTCCCTCTCCGCCAATGGATTCCTGTACTATCTTAGGAAGCACTTATTGTGCAGAAATGGTGGATTTTTTTTTCAGTGTACTCTTGACAATATTATGGAAATTGAATTGTCTAGTGTGAAACTGGAATAATAAAGTAGGCGATTACTGTTCTCTCCATTTAAGTGTGAGTAAAATAGCTCCATATTCTAAGTCACTGTAATATCAAAACAGCATTTCTAGTACATGATGCAATGGGGTTCGACTCTATGAAATATAAATTTCATCTGAAAAACTAAATGTTATTGTTGTCATCTTTGTTGTTTCTCTTTTCCCTTGAATGCATCTGCCCCTGGAATAGCTTGCCAAAAATATCAAGGCCAGATTTTGCTGGATGTGGGCTCTGATTATTTTCCAAATGACAGAAAACTGGGAGTGGGATTTAGGCTCTAAGTAATTATTAACCATGGTCCTTGCATTGACCAGCTAGAAAATATTATGTTCTTAATCTTCCTGATCTGAAAGGTCAAGCTGTGCCACATGTGGCTTGCTCACAAGGACTCACTGTTCTGCTCACTGGGTTTGTGCTTTAACTGCAGTACCAGAGCTTTGGGGTCTTCAAGGAATTCTAACTGTAGGGATGTGTACTAGTTGTGAGTTGTGTATTCTTTAACAGCCTTAAATGTATTCATATGATAGAATTTAAAAGCAAGGGAACTGATTTTATGAAATGAAATGCAACCCTCCCTGTTTTCCTCAAGCCCCAAGCTCCATTCCTCTCATATTTGTTCCTTCTCCATCCCTTGCCTCCTACTTTATTGGAATTAAGGCCATTATAGCTAGATCCCTCAATCTCCCCTCCTTTACACACCAATGTTATCACAAATCCTTTCTTTTCTTATCTTCTGATTGCAGTGAATGAGGTGACCCTCCTTTTTGCCAAGGCTGATCCCTTGAGGGGGCAGTATGGTATAAAGGATAGAGGACTGGTTTTGAAAGAAGGAAGGAAGGAAGAAAGAAAGAAAGAAAAGAAGGAAGGAAGGAAGGAAGGAAGGAAGGAAGGAAGGAAGGAAGGAAGGAAGGAAGGAAGAAAGGAAGGAAGGAAGGAAGGAAGGAAAAGAAGGAAAGGAGGAATGATTTGTTATATATGCCTACTAAGTGCCAGATACTGTACTAAACACTTTATAAATATTATTTGATTTGATCTTTATAACAATGTTATGTTGTTGTTGTTGCTGTTTTTACATTTTTTTATACTTTTTTATATTTTACAGTTGAAGAAACTGTGGCAAACAGAGCTTAAGTGACTTACCTAGAGTCACAGAGCTAAAAACTATCTGAAACCAGATATGAACTCAGATATTTTTGATGTCAAAAGGCAAGTAGGAGGCATAATGAATAGTGTGAGCAAATCATTTAATCTCTCTGAGACTTTTTTTTTTTTTTAGGATATAAGCTTTTCAAATGTAGATTTTCCATGTATATATACACATACATATATACACATGTGTGTATGTGAATATATGTATCTTTACTTTCTCGTATAATAGGTACTTTAAAAATGCCTGAGCATCCTCATTTTTGTCTTTTTTTTTTTTTTTTGTGAGGCAATCAGGGTTAAGTGACTAGCTTAGGGTCACACAGCTAAGATGTGTTAAGTGTCTGAGGCTGGATTTGAACTGAGGTCCTCCTGATTCCATAGCAGGTGCTTTATCTACCACACCATCTAGCTGTCCCAATTTCTTCATATTTTAAAATGAGAAGGGCAAATTCATTGACCTGTAAGATCATTTTGAACTCTAAATCTGTAATACTTTGATCCATGAGTCTATAAATACATCATTAATTTACTGAAATAACTTTAAAATTATCACTTACCTCTTAATTGCCAAACTAATGAACTTTTACAAATTTCTTATTCTATTTAACCTTTTTTCCCCAAAGCATTTTATATAGCTGACCATAATCTCCATGTTTTCTGGGACACTTTGCTTTCTAAGACACTTTTTGTTGCCATTACTGGTCTCTTCTTCACGACAAAATTCAACCAGTCACCAATTGTTGACTCACCCTCCAGAAATCTTTCTTGTATTTGCCTTCTCTTTAAAGCTCACAATGTCATTATCCCAGTTTAAGCCATTATAATCTTGTCTTAATTTTTATAAAAGACTTTAAAGTTGTAGAATCACAACCTTCTGATTCTCCCTTCTCTAATTCATTCTTCATGGGGCTGCAAAAGTTTTTTTCCTAATACACATGTTGCGCTGTGTCTGATGCTTTAAAATCTTTAGCAAAATTCTATTTATCACTTATAGGGAAAAACACTTAACTAACTTACATTTTACAATCATCAATAACACAGTACTAATATACTTTTAATATTATTTTCTTGCATCCTATATTATAACAGAACTAGCTCTTTTTTAGTTTTCTTCTACATCTTTTTTTTCCCCTTATTCTGTCTATGGACATATTTGTGTGTAATTATTTTGCTTTGCAATTCTTTGTATTTTATTTTATGAATTTAATAATGTTATTCTGAAAAGCAAACCATAGGCTTTACCAGATAGCAAAAGAAGTTCATGACACAACAAGGATAAGAACTCTTTCTCTAATTGAACTTTGCCTCTTTGATGACTGCCATTCAAAAGGTGCCTATAGAAAGAAGAAGCTACCAATGAAAAAATTCATTCATTAAGACACTCAATAAGCATTTGTTTATTATGTGGCAAGCACTTTTCTAAATGATAATTCAGTGATGAGTGTGAACTAGTCCTTAACATCAAGGAGTTTATATTCTACAAAGAGAGACAACATGAACATGTATAAGTAGGTACATATAAGTATAGATATAGTGATAATGTGATAGTGCTGGATTACGGAGGCCATGATTGTGTGTGTGTGTGTGTGTGTGTGTGTGCGCGCGCGCGCATGTGTGTGTAGTCTTGAACAAAACAGGTATTTTGAGAGGTAGACATAAGTAGGAAATACATTTCAGGAATGGGGAATGACGTGCAAAAGTACAAGATGGATTTAAGTCATTATGTATGTGAAACACTGAGTATGATGGCATATTTGGATTGTAGAAAACATGGAGTAATGTTTTAGAAAAATGAAAAAGTAAGAAGGGATTATAAAGAGATTTCAATACCAAAATGACAAATTTGAACCTATAGGTAATAGGGAACTATTGAAGTTTCTAGAATAGGGAGTGATATTATCAAGTCTTTACTTTAGGTAACTGTAGCGGATACATTATAATGATTATTACTTGAGATCAAATAGAGAAATATTGCAACAATCCTGAAAAGTGGCTGATGAAGGCCTCAACTAGATTGGTTGCTTTGGGAATGGAAAGTAGAACATGGGATGTTATGAAAATAGAAACAATAGTATTTGGTAATTGAGGTGAGCAAGAGTGATGAATTGAGAGTAAGAGATGCAAACCTATGTAACTAGAAGAACAGTGGTACTCTTGAAAGTAAAAGGGAAGGTCTGAAGAAAGATTTTTAATAAATGGATTATGTATGTCATGAAAACATTATAGTAGTGGTGAAGTCCCAGCAAAAACCTTTAAATGTTGGTGAATTGGGTTCTAGTGACCTTACTGTCTGGATCAGTCAATTCCAACCTGCTACTCTATGCTGCAACTATATTTCTTTTTTTTTTTTAATTTCTTTTCTTTATTTATTTTATAATAACTTTTTATTGACAGAACCCATGCCAGGGTAATTTTTTACAACATTATCCCTTGCACTCATTTTTGTTCCGATTTTTCCCCTCTCTCCCTCTACCCCTTCCCCAAGATAGCAAGCAGTCCTATATATGTTAAATATGTGCAACTATATTTCTTTGACTTTAGTGGGAAATAGACTGACAATGATTGGGATGCTAATCCAAAAAAAAGTGATGTCATCAGATAATGCACCAGCATTTCAGACTGCCACATTTACAACTGTTTGTAGGCCCTGATCTGCTTTCACTCTTTTTGTCAAATATTGTGAGAAAATTCACTCTTTCACAATGAATATAATAGATGCTAACTTTTCTCAAATCTCCTTTGTTACATTGGTTTGCTGGTTTGAGTTTTAAAATAATTTTTGGAAATTTCAGTTTAAATACTTCCATTTTATTTTCAAAATATTTTGTGACTTTGAGTTTTTGTCACCTCTTTTCTTTAAATATAATTTTGATTCTTACATGAAATAAAATTTTTCAATGATCTGAAGTTCTCTAAAATTTTGATCTTCAGATTTTAGTAGAGCCTTAATTTAATCTCTTATTTTATCTACTGAGGTTTAGATATGCTTTTAAAAATGACTGCTTTGAACATTATGGCAATATTTTCTTCATAACATGAAACAAAGTTTACCATTGACATATAGCAGGAAGAAGTGCTTGCTGATGTATAATTGGTGAAATATTACTAATTTTGAAAGTATTTATGTTATCAGTCCATTTTTTTCATGCCTGTGGTTTGTCTACCATCGGTGGTAGACATATAGTGGTATCAGAATACCAAAGGATGTCATTCACTGAATTCTTAGCTATTTCAATTCAATCCTCACAATGGTCTCAAGGAGGATAATCTGAAACACAGTGTATTTCTTTGTTTCATAGAAGTAATCAGATGACACTGACTATGAGGTATTATTATTATTAAGCCAGGTATTACCCCATTTGGAGGAATTGGATTTTTGAGATGAGGAAACAGAGGCAGGCTTAAATATCATAACTTGCCTAATGTCACACAGCTAGCAAGTGCTTGAGACAGTTATTACATAGACCCCTTTATGTACCCCATGATCAACTCTTTCACAGAGATATTTATATGGAATATAAATTCTTTTCAGTGGGTAGGCTTTGGGAATTTTGTGACTGTGCCTTGTGGTTATATAATTACCTTAAGAAAGACAGTTTTGCCATGAAATGTGTGAATGCAGAGACAGAATAGTTTGATTCTCAAATGTAAATTTTTATCTGTCTTATTTTTGAGACAGGCCCAACTTTCCTGTTTTAGATCATCACCTCTTGCAATTTTCTCAGCGCTATCCATATTGCTAAGCATTTGATGACCCATGCTATTTTGTAGTAAAAGTGGACTTCATGGAGGAAATGGATAATGTTATAAAGCATGAAATAACTATTTGGCACACTAGCTCTGTAACTCAGTGACTGGCTCTTTAGAAGCCAACTTGCCATTATTCATCAATCTCTTTACAAGCCCAGATCCATTTCCTAGGACTAGCTTGTGAAAAGTAAATTTTAAAGAGCAGCTGATTGTTTCTGTTGAAGTGTGCAGTTTCAACATCAATAACATCTACAGTTCCTGAATATAACATGAAGGATTCCTGAAACTGGGTCCACAAGAACCTTGAACAATAATTTTGAACAAGTTCAGAGAACACAAACTCCGCAATGCTTAGAAGTTGTTCTTTCAACAGCAGCTACTTGTGCCTAGAAATGGAAATGTTCTGTAACCTGGAGCTCCAAGAGGAAGTGAGACTACCATGGGTTAAAAACCTTAGAAGAAAGGCTATAAAGACACTAAGAAATCAAAGTTTCGATTCCAGCTTTTTCAGAGAGATAATTCAAATGAAAGACAGTAACTCAAACAACTGGCTTCTCAAACATAGTTCCTGCAATAATTATTAAGCACCCACCCTGACAGTGTGGCAATAAAACCAGATTAAAACCTTACCTACCTGGTTCAACAGAGAAGTTTAATTCTATCAAGAACATATGATTATAACAAGAAAAAGTAATATATGATGCTGTCTTTGAAATTATATATTGTCAAAGGATCACACAATCAAGAAACATTTATTGGGTACCTACTATATTTTAGGTAGAAACACAAAACACAAAAATTTATAAGATTTTGTTATGTCACTCTTCTGTACAATAATCTGTAAAAGTTCCATCTTGCCTAATATGCATATTATGTACCAGTAATTATTTTGTTTATATTACCCTTCTCTCCAAACCAATTAAACTACTTACTGCAAGAACAACACTTGCAGAAAGGCTTTTGGTTGACAATGTACTAGGAAAGGAAGGACTGCATGGTATAGTGACAAGAACCTTTAATTTTGGAATTAGAGCACCAGGGTTCGAATTCTGCTTCAGGCTCAAGTTATTTCATCTCTCACAGATTTAGTTTTCTCATGTATAAAATGAGGACTGAGGATTAAACTCAATGGCGTCTAGAGTACTCATCTTGTTTCACATCTAAGATCTAATGATCCCATGATACTAGTTAGAAGTCAATAAAAGAGGATGGCTAAAGTACATACTTTTAGATGAATAAAAGCTCCAGAAGAATATAGCTGGGTTACTGACAGCTAATATTTAGTTGACATCTGCTGATAGAGTTAGAAAGTTAGAAATCTAGGCAATATTTTATTATGTATCAATAGCACAAGATACTGATCACATAAATTCTCAGTAATTTGAATTGAAATGAATGAAATGTGGTCCTACTATTGAGAAACTTCAAATCTAGTTGGGAATCAATTGGTTCGCAAGCATTTACTATCAGCTAGAATGTATCAGGCACTGGGAATAGAAAGACAAAAAATGAAATGTTCTTGCTATAAAGTAATTTCTAGTTTATTGGAATAGTAGAGTATATGAATAAAGAAGTAACAACAATGTAAATGAGTGGTACAGAGGTATAAAGGGAGAGAACACAGATAAAGCTTCTTGAAGGAGATGTGATGGGCTAAAGCAACATGACTAGTATCTCATTTTGGAAATTTTATAGTCCTAAAAACCTGGTCAGAAAGTTTTGGAATATGCAGGCTCATGAAACCAAATTCCAGGGAATGATATCATCAGCAAATTAACAGAGCTGATCAGAAAGTTGTTCAGTAGGTAGTAGTTCCATGAAAAGTTTCATTCCTCAGACTTGAGATTCTCAAGCTATATCCTATTAATGCAATGAACTTGGTACTGCTTGAAAAGAAAGAAGAAAGTCCCAATCAGACTCCTTGGATGATGCAGGATTCTATCTACTTTCTGAAGAGAGGTGATGGACCACTGGGACTTTCTATGCAGACTGAGACATATTTTTGACTTCACCTATGAGACAATTTTTAAATTTGATTATGCACATTTATTTTAAAAATTTCTTAAAAGAATAAATATTTGTTAATTTAAAAGTTTCTTTTAAAGAAACATGAGATAATTTTTGGAAAAAATCCAGGAATCTTATCTATTTTATTCTATCCTGATACATGAGGAATTATTCTCAGCATATGATTTAAATCTAATGGAAAAAAGGCTGACTCAATTCATTTTACCCCTTCCAAGTTATAGTAACATTAGAAGGAAGCAACCTTCATCCTTCAGATCTGTACACATCCATGAAGTGAAGACCTACAGCTTGGACAATTCTGAGCCTGATTAGATACTTCCTTTATATTCCTGTCTGGCCAAATGTTGGACTAGTGAAAAGAAATAAACCAATTACAAATTACTCAGTTGAAGTGTAAAAGAAAAAGCCCATCTGTTAAATTGATGCTGAAAAGAAGACAACTCATCCTAGGAAAGTTTACATTCTAATTATGAACACACAGGCAAGAACAGACAGAGAAAAGAACAGCTGAACTGTCACAGTTAACTAATAAGGCATCTTGGTCAAACACCGAAGGTAGATGGCATCTTATATTTCCATTTTAAAATAGCTTACTTCTTTTACTACTTTTGTAGTTTCTCTATTCATTTATAGAGGATTTGAACAACTGGCAAAGTACAAAAATACACAAAGAAGAATGGAGGAAAAGAATAGGGAGCTGGCCATACAATAATGATTTCGTAGAAATAATTATAATGAACAATAATGGGGGGGAGCAAATGAGGAAAAAAATGAAGAGTAAAAATGGCATTGAAGAAAGCTCATCACTCTGACTTCTGCTCTTTCAAGTGCCTAATCTTTAGGCAGTTTTGTCCACAAGATCCAGCTGATATTTGAAATCATGTCATATCCTCCTCACTGTGCTGGAACAGATGGGGAAAGAAGATAAAAGAATAGGTTGGGGATCATGTCAATATATTAGTTTTACTTGCCACCAAATAGTGATTTTAAAAGCTATGGATATAATGTGAAATTCCTATGTTGGATAAAAAAGAAATATGAATTTAGCTAGACTACATTGACACTCTTGACAAGAACAAAACTACTGTATTTTAAATACCTTTTGAACACTCAGGTACTAATTTTTTCAGTACCCGGTAGATAAATAAGTGTATCTCAAACTAGACTGCTGAAAGGATGGCAAGTACCAAGAAGTGAAAAGCATAAAATTTGGTTTTATGAAGCACTCTTTAGACCTAAAGTATTTCCAAACACTTTATGTATTATTGAGCTCTGTGCTTGGCATACAGTAAGTAAGTAGAAAAGTATGGCCACTATTATGTGCTTACCTCTTGTAGGCACCATGCTTGAACAGTAACAATAATTGCTCCTTCATTTTGGGGCACTATAGCTGTTTTATTGAAAAGAGAAAATCTTGGCAAAGATCACAAGGTGCTTTTCTCAGCACTAGAAAAAAATATATGTAAGTTTAAGTGTCTGAAGCCTGTTTTAGAAAGCCACTAGTTAAAATGTTTTAAATAAACTAGATCCTTCAGAGTAATGCTGTGTGCTGCCAAGCCCTATCCTGTGCTATCATGAATGGCATGCATTTCATTGCAAAATACCAAGCAAATATTTTGAGTTTTAGAAGGGAAGTTCTCAAAAAAATTCAACCCATGAATTTTGACATCTTTAAAATTTTTCTTTTCTTATCAGAGGGCTCCCAAATGTTTTCTACATGTGACCCCTTTTCACCTGAGAAATTTTTATGTAACCCCAGTTATATAAGTATATAAGATAGATACACTAATCAAACATTTTATGATAATAAACCATAAAGAAATTTAATTTAAAACAATTTGGTGTACATGTAATTTTATCCTTTATTAAAGATGAAAGCAATTTACATACTAGTAAGATGAATGTACTTATTTATTGTTACATAAAGAATTAAATCTTGGAAGAATATTTGATACCTTTTACTGTTTTGTGACACCCACATTCAGTTACAGCACTCTATATGGGGTGGTGATCCACAGTTTAAAAAGCTGTAGTATACCTTTGTAACATTGTTTTGTCTATACCTGATTTTTTCTTTTGTCACTCTGCTGCTCTGAAACAGGCCTATATTGCATCTTCCCCTGGATTATTTCAATAACCCTGTGATTACTTTCCCTTTTTTGAGTCTCTTTCTAATTCAGTCCACATTCCAATCACTTGTGAAATTAATCTTCCTAAAAAAGTAAATCTAACTTAACTAACTTAAGCTATTCCACTATTCAACAAACTCTTAATAACTGCTCATGACTGCCAGGAGCAATTTTTAAAAAATCCTCATAAATTGAGCTCTTCTTACTTTCCAGTCTTTTTATATCTTACTCCCCAACCATAAACTGCATGATCTAGTAATGAAAGTGTTCTTTATATCTCTTGCATGAGAATTTCCATCTTACTTTTTGTATTTCTACTGACTGACTCCCATGCCTGGAATTCCCTCTCTCCATGTCTTCCTATCTTCTATTCTTTCTGGCTTTCATAGTCCCAGCTAAATCTTACCTTTTATAAGAAACATTTCCCAAACCCTTTTAATGCCAGGACTTTCCCTTAAAGATAGTATCTTTTCTATATCTTGTTTCTATATACTGGGTTGTATATTATCTTTATTCTTATATGGTAAGCTTTTTGATATGAGAATGTTTTTGTTTATTTGTTTGTTGTTTTTCCTTTCTCCCTATTCCCAATTCTTAGCACAAGACCTGGAGTATAGTTGGTGCTTAATAAAAGTTTACTGATTGATTACTTATACAGTGACTCTCTGATATTCTGATGATAATTGATATTAAGCTCTTTTGAGCCCAGAAACCAAATAATATTGGTTCTATTGTTTGCATTTTACAGATGAAAAACTGAAATTCAGAGAAGTTAAGTAACTTACCTATGGTGTGTAGCCAAGTATCAGAGATAGGTCTGATCTGGAAGTTACTGATTCCAAATCCAATGATTTCACTACTATGTCCTAACAAGTCTTTACTCACCGTGCACAATAATATTATTGTTATTGTTATTATTTATCATTTGCTGTTTGGTGTTTTATGTTTTCCACATGCTTTATAAATTTTCTCATTTGATCTTTCCAACAGCTTTATGAAGTATATAATAGAACAAGATTAATGTGAAACCAATAATATGGAACTGTTTATTGTAAATTATTAAGTTACATTTAGAACGAGCCAAAATTCAATTAATGCAATGTGTGCCAATTAACAGGTTTAATAACAACATTATCTTGTAAATTTTCACTAGCTAATCATTGTTGATGGGTGTGATGAATTGCAGCATGCCATATTATCAAGAATTTGTGTTAATTTTTTTAAAGAGCCCTTAGTAAATGAACAAGAAGAATAATTCAGATGGAAACTTCAACATGAAGAAGGAGGAAGAAGAGCAGAAGAAGGCAAGGAGGAGGAGGAGAAGAGAAAGAAGAAGAAAAAGAAGCTTATGATTATATTAGAGTGAAAATTTGGTTCAACTTAAAGTCATGAATATGGTCATTAAAAACTTTAAAATAGGTTGATATGTTGGAATACCTAAGTCCACAGTATGGAATATTATATAATATGAAGGCAAAATAAATGAAAAATACAAAAATGAATCAAATGCTTATGGTATGTAAGCAACTGCAATGAATAACAGTGTTATAATAATAGAAATAAAGATTTTTTTTTACCTATATGGAATGACAATTGCAGTCCTCCTACTGGTGTAGCCATTTAGACAAAAGTTTCATATTTATTTAAATCATAAAAGAAGATATTAATAAAATGTATAGTAAAGAAACTTTTACTGCAAGCTTTGGTTGGCTTGATTTTTAAAATGAGTTCATTTGAATAATGTTAAAATTGCCAGGAGACAGTAAGTTCAGTTGAAAACATGGAAACTAAAAGTTTTGTTGTGGTGGTATATGGAAAATAATCAAAGAAGGTAGATATGCTGATGAATAACTTTTTAATAAGAATAAAACAGACTGATTATAGAAAAGAATGCCTCACAGAATTTACATCATAAGAAAGAAAAACCTGAATTCAAGCAGCTAAGGACTGTCCCATACTTTTATTGTGATATAATACAAAAGGGTATTTAAAATTAAAATTATCTTTAAATTCTTAGAAGCTACAACCAGAAAATGTACTTCTTTGATGCTCAAATAAGAAAGCATGGGTGAGAAAAGATCTTTTCAAAGGCTGATTTAACAACCAAGCTTTTAAAAAATATTGCAAACACTACAATATTGTGATAAAAGTATCACTTAATGTAAGATAATTTCCCTGGTTATCCGACTATGCTCTGCTTATTGTGTGTGAGGAAGCAAAAACTATTTGTTTTTGCAACTAACTATAATATCTTTATTTCAGCCCATGAACCAAGGGATCATTGCAATATTAAAGACCTGCTATCTAAGAAAAACGTTTGAACAGATAAATTGCTAAATATTCAGCCAATTATGCAATTTCCTTAACTTATATCTAAAAAAATTGTAGGACCAAAAATCCAATCGAAAATATTTACCATGTACTACACAAGTACAATCCTAGTCAATCCCCTGGTACTTCTTACCAGGATTGTTACATCAGAAGCAGTTAGATAGCACAGTGAATAGAGCACTAGGCTTGGAGTCAGGAAGGGTTGGGTTCAAATCTCTTCTAGAATTATGTGACTCTGGGTAAATCATAAAACAACCTCTATTTGCTTCAGTTTCCTCAACTATAAAGTGGGTCTCCAAGCCACTCCAGTTTTTTTTCTATTCAATCAATCCTTCACTTATGTGTCAATGTGATTTTTCTAAAGTCTAGGTTTGACATTGTCCATCTTCCTATTCCATGAACTACAGTGATTTTTTAATTATATACACAATAAAATATACAGTTCTCACTTAGGCTTCAAAAGCTCTTAATAGACTAGTCCCTGCCTTCTTCCTAAGTCTTCTTATACTTTGTTCCCTTCAACACAGTCTCTGATTAAGCTACATTAGCCTACTTTTATTGCTTTACCAGCCCTTTGGCTTCCCCAGCTTCCACCAAAATTCAATTTAAAGTGATTTTCCTAATCCCCTAAACTAATGCTTCCCCTTTCAGATTACCTCCATTTACTTCATATATATCTTATATGTACCCACATATTTACACATTTTCCTTTCCTTGGAATGTATACTCCTTGAGAGGAGGAACCTTTTTAACCATTTATTTAGAACAGTGTTTGGCAAAGATTAAGCCCTTAATAAATATTTGTTGACAGACTACATGAGTGGTTACTCTGTTCAAGGTACTGTGCCCAATGATAGGTATACAAAGATGATAAGAAAACATCACTACTCTCAAGAAGCTAAAATTATACATTAAAAGAAACATAAGATGACGTATATTAAGTTCCAAATGCATGACATAAATTTAATTCCTATGAGACTGCAGAAGAGAATTATTGAGTTTGGGATTGGCTATAAGAGGCTTCTTAAAGGAAGCAGAATGTGAGCTCACCATTAAAGCTTCTGGTATAGATAAAAGAAGAAAAGAAAGGAGATCTGAGAGTATTTAAAATGGCATAAACCACAAAAAAGGCTTAGGGGCAGTATCTTCCTGACATAGGTAAGAAACTAATTTGGCTAGAATGAAGAGCTTCTACTCACAAGGGGAAGATAGAACATAAGGTAAATAGTCTCTGTTCTCATTTTGCTTTTACCAGGGCTGACATGTATGTATACACACACACACACACACACACACACACACACACTCATACACGTGAGCCAAATAATCTTAGGAGGTAGCATTTGAGCTGACCTTTGAAGAAACTACAGATTTCACTCTCCCTCTTACAGATGCATCAGAATAGCATGTGAAATAATATTGTAATACTATTATAGTGGAGGGGAATAGTACATAGGGTGTTCCAAAAGCCTTTGTATAGTTTTAAATTATTAAAGCTTTTGATACCAAGACTTTTGGGACTGTAAAATGATGCTAGAAGGGCAGCTAGATGTCATAGTGAATAAAGTGCAGAGTTTGAATCAGGAAGCTCATCTTCCTGAATTTATATCTTACTAGTTGTATGATGCTGGATAAGTCACTTACTAGTTGTATGATGCTAGATAAGTCATTTAAACCTATTTGCCTCAATTTTCTCATCTATATAAAAAAGGAAAAAAAAATAGCAAATCTCTCCCCTATCTTTGTCAAGAAAATCCCAAATGGGGTCATGAAGAGTTTGAAATGACTAGGCAGCAACAAAACATAATAATGGTGGAACAGTAGGTTGAAGCTAGATTGTAAAGAACTTTACATGCCCAGAAACAGTTTGTATTTGATTCTAGAAGTGACTTGCCAGTGATTGACTGGCTATTCTGTATCAGAGGCTGAACTTCAGCTTAGGTCCCATCTCTGACACAATGGACTTGTATCCTGATTGCAAGACCGGCTATCTAAATGCTTCTCTTCTATCACACTGAATCCTTAAGTTGAATCTCTGCACAAGTTATAGCCAAGATAAAGCACATAAGCTGGCCAACTGAGAGATTAAAATGGTCTCTTGCTGGGAATGCATTTGTTTCTTTGGGGTTAAAGGCTGATAGCACAGTGTATATGAGGACAGCATTTTTATTTTTTTAAGCCTTGATGCATACAATACCATCCACTTGAGTTGTGCTGTTTTCTGTGTTGATGATTGATATGAATTACTTGCTGCTGTTGTATCCAGCCCCAAATAGCTAAACAGCCAGATTACCTGGTGCCAGGTTGGCATTGGTAGTCGTGTTTTTCCTCATCACACTTAAAGATAAAAGGTACAACATTACACTTGAAAGTGCTTCTCGGTAGCAATGCTGTAATCGGCACCTAATAAGTTTATCAGCCTGTAGAAGTTGGGACCAACCACTATAGAGAATGGCTGGCCAGAGTTATTATCGAAACAATCCAAGTTGTTCTGTTTGAGCTACACTGTGTTGAACATAATAGCACTGTCTAGACTCATTGCCTGCATAATGGTTTATTGCTGTCTCCTTGGTCCTAGGTACTCAAGTTAGCTGAAGATGACCCCACTTAATGAGAGCCACATGAGAGATCTAGAAAAACCAGAAATATTTTTTGAACACTGCAAAAATATGAGTTTTGATATGACTTGTTTTTAACACTATTCTCTCTCAAGATAAAAAGATTTATGGATCTATGTAAAACTCCAGATTTTCTGATGAAAGAATTTCTGGTGATTCTCAATGAGTTGCCTCCTCACTATTGGTCCCAGAGGAAAATCAAAACTAACTAAATAAATAATGAACACCTGTTGAAGGCAGAGGAGACCCTAAATATGCAAATATACTTTTTGGTCCTTTGAGTTTTATATTATATGATTTTTAAGAATAGTGAATTAAAAGAATGGGCTTAAATGGGGGGATATTTTTCAAGTTTAGCTATTTTTACATTATTATTCTTATTTTGGAAATGAGTAAATAAAGGACAGAAAAAATAAGGTATTTCTAAGATTATTTTGTCTGCTAGTGTCAGAGCTTCAGATCGAATCATATGGATCAAAGAACCTTCAATATAATTTTATTTCCCTTCCTCAAAACTTCCATTACCATGCCATTTTGTAGATTAGAAATGTGAGTTATGCAAAGATTAAGTGATTTACTGGGAAAATTGGGGTTAGAATCTAGATCTCCTAGTTGCTAGAAAAGTGTTTTCAGTGGTACTGGAGAGACAGCAAGTCGCAGAGAAAGGCTGGCTATAAGTCAAGATACTTTGAACCTAAGATTTGACATTAATATATACTAGCTATGTGTTCTTGACTAAGTTATTTAACCTCTTATTATTCCAGGCATCCATCCAAGTGTCTGAGACCAGATTTGAACTCAGGTCCTCCTGACTTCAGGGATGGTACTCTATCCACTGGCCACCTAGCTGCCCCCATCCCATTCAATTTCAAAGAGAAATGAATTGATGAGGGTATCATAGGAGTGAATAGTTTCAACAACAAGAATTTCATGCACTCATAAAAATCACATGTCCAGACCAAAACAAAAGATTATGATTATTTTATATTTTTCCATATTCAGAAATGATAAGCTTAGACAATATCTTAAAAGGCAAAATAAATTAAAATCAATTCTCTCTTAAATAGTTGCAAAGATACTACATTATAATCTTAATAAAAACATTCTATACCTAACTTTTTTCCTTTGAAATTAAATGATGTGATGACTTCTCCATTATTTATGAAAATATGATGATTTATAAGCACAATGCACAGTGAAATTAATAGAAATGCTCCTATTGAGGATATATTACATTTGATAAATCCCTTTAATGCTTTTTATTCTAAGTAAAAAATTTATATTTCTGAAGCATTATTTGGGGCTTTGGGGGAACTTCCTCTCTCTTTGTTTAAAAAGAATAGGCACTTAAATCTCCCCATATTTTGTTTCTAAACACAAAGTAACTTTTTAATATTAAAGTATTAGACACTATTATAGACTAATCATGTTTTGCGTTTTACTATCCCATAAGTGACATGCATATCAGATAAAAATTATTTAAAATTAAAATTTAAAAACCCCAGAAATTATTATTTTGACCAAGGTACATAAGAGTTTCAGGTCAAATATAGCCAGAAAGGAAACTAGTAGGATGGTTCTAGCTTTACAAATTCATATTTATATAAATTATTAAGCACAGAAAGTCATTACAAGCATATTTTCATTGTGCCGTCTCTTGCATTTAATGAGGAGCTTTTTGAGAATAGGGGCTATTTTACTTTTCTATTTTTATCCTTGGAACTTAGCACAATGGTTTTTTTGCATACAGAAATGCTTGATATTAAACATATATATGTATATACACACACACACATTTTTTTTTACTTATTATATCCAGACAACTGATGAAAAATTCAAACTTTTTATTCAACATTATATAGAGTAAAACATGCATCATTTACTGAATTCAATTATTTATCCTTTTATTTTTTTTAAATAAAGGAGTTAAATTAGCACCTACTACAGGCACACTGGATTGAAAATGCTACCCAAGATGAAAAACATAAAGTTAATTTCCATAGTAATATTAAATTTTTACTAACATTACTATTGTTTCTTTGGCCCCATGCTTCTTGATGTTCACTATGTTTTAAGAGGCATTCAAATTAAATTTCCAACTAATGATCTTAATTCTTTAAGAATGTTTTAAATGAAATTTATAAATATTGTACTCACTCAAACTGACCTCGTAACAGCAAGGAAAAAGGAAAAGACAAATAAAAAGAAAAAGTTTAAATCTTGACTATATTATTGCTACTACCAAAATGTTGGTATCTTTTTTTCCCTAACAGTATTTGGCATGGGAAGCAGTAATGTTTCTGAGGAAATTCCCATTTAGTCCAATATTTAGAGAATATTCCTTTTTCTATTTGTAATGAGTCACATAAACATGTATTATGTTAGGACATAGGCTTAAAGGGTCAGCAGTGTTTTAATAACAATTGTCAGTCTCAAGTGAAACACCTGGTAAAAAGCTGGAGTCTGTGGCTGGAGAGTACTCACATAAGTATTGCCTAAAGATTAGGGTGTGTACTTTGAAAAATTTCCATTGTATAGAAACAGTCATTGTAAGTAATTGGCCTTGTGAATTATAAAAGGGATACTATTTTTATTTTGCTTCTCTACTTTTAACTTTGTGGATTTGGGCATAAAATGCATTTTTTTAAATAGAAAGAGAAAAAAAAAATCAGCAAAACCAGTCAACATATTGAAAAACTTTGACATTGTATTCAATGTTCCACACAGTGAACACCCACATCGAGAAAAGAACTAGGATTGATGTCTTCTCATAACCCTATTTTGGACCAAACCTTCTTTTTTACTTTGACGACATTCAGTTTTTATCATTTTGTGGTTTTTCTTTCCACTGATGTTACAGTAACTTTGTGTATTTTTTAGCTCTTTTTTTAACTTCACTTTTCAATTAGCTCATGCAAATTTTTGCAGGCATCTCTGTTTTCATCATGTTTGCCATACTGCTTACACCTTACAGCATGTGTTGCAGTGTTGCAGTGCAATTTCATTGGACTCAGATTTAGGATTTCTGGATTGTAATTCTGGCCATGACTTTTACTAAGCATGTAATTTTGATTAACTCATTCCTGTTTAGATTTCTCATTTACAAAATGAGGAAATTATAAACTCTGAAGGATTTTCCATCTGTAAATTGGTATATGTTTTCTACCCATGCAGATCCCCTCTTAGAAAAGGGATCTCTAGTTTAGCTTCATGCAAACAAGGTTCAGTCTTTGGGGATACCTGATCTCCAAAAAGGAGAATCAGGCCTTTCTCATGTTTTTGACATGTTTTCCCTTTCTCAAAGTTCTAGGGAAATTTTCTTAAGTAAAGTTTGGCTATGGCTCATGTCTAGGATCTGTCTTGAGAAAGATTAATGGAAGGGAGTCCCTTCTTTAAAAAATATACAGTACAAAGTAAATATCAATTATAAGACAAATATTTATTTCCTATTCTACAAAAAATGTGCAAAACATAAAGACTCATTAACACAGATTAACAGCTACTTAAGAACATAAAACAATTAATCATCATACCTATTATGCTTTCCTAAAAGGTAAGCATTTTGTGGTATTGATGAGCAGATGTTTTTACTTTTCTCTCAGATCTGCTTGTTAAAACAATCCACAATGTCCAGATCTTTGAGGAGGAAAGAATATTTTAGACTTTCTTCATCCTACATACATTTCATCATACAGTATCTTCTTCAAGCTTTTTTTTTTTTTGGTTATGATGCATCTTCTCCTTTAAGAAGTGGTATAGTGTAAGGAAACATCTCCCACTAGATAGTTAGTACCAAGTGAAGAACTCCTGCCTTCTTATACCCACAAGGCAGCCACTAAGGATGAAAATGCCAATTGCTCAAGAATGTTATTTAATAATCTTTCTCTGAGAAATAAAACAAAATAAATGAGGCAACAAGAGACTCCATGTCTAGTCTTAAATTCATGTAGGCAAACCTCAGTTCAACCTAAGTACCTATACTGTCTATTGTTTAAGGGAGAGGAGAAGAAAGAGAACCGTTATCTTTTTACTTTTCTGGGAATCCAAGGGAGAAGCTGGACAAATTCTGAGCAATATGTTCAAAATAGAGAAAGTTAAAATCTTTCAATTCCTATAGCTTGCTGAAGTATGGACTTTTCCAGCTTTTACCAATCATAATTGACTTAAGTCCCCATCAGAGGGGGGTCTCCCCATAGAAAGCAACAGAATACCTAGAAACCACCATTTGTTCTCAACCTTTAGCAAGATCTAATTTCTCATATTTCTCGGTGGAAGGGATCAAAGATCATTACCTATCCCATCAAAAGTATTCTAGTTCAGCAAAAGAGCAGGTTCCTTTGATTGCCATCACTACTATTAAGTCTCTAAATGTATAACTAGGAAGAACATTGAATTAATCGTTGTGAAATAGCCAATTTTTTACTTATTTGAGGTTGTTTGGAGATATAATTAATATGGAAATTTGTGGAAAACTGTCAAAAGGTAATATTACCAGTTAATATTGAAATTATATGCCAACATTTAGTCTGAAGAAGTTAGCATTTAGGGAAAGTAAAAGACTTTCTTTTTTTTTTTTTTTAGTGTTTTTTAAAAACAGGAATGGCAATATTGAATAATATCACACTCTTCAGAGGTGACTAGAGTGAGTGTGCAGCTGCTTTTTATTGCTCTTTGAGAGTCTATATTTTTTTCTTCTACTTTTTTTTAAAGAATCTAAGTAGTAGTTGAAAGTTGTTGCTATTAGGTTAAAGTTTTTTAAGATGTTGAAAATACAAGACTGAGAAGAAGGTCAGAAAATAAGCCACTACAGAAATAGCAACAAAGAGTAACCAAGTTATCAAAAACTTTATAACACATTTTAAGATCTCTCCATACATATCTATTCTCCTTCAAATATTGTACAATTGGAGTGGCCATCATAAATAATAGAGTATTGTGAGATTTATTTTGGTGAGAATATGAGACAACATTAAAACAATGTGTAAACAATGTTCATGAACCTGCCTATGTAATATGGAATATGCTAGAATGTGAAATCAATTGCTGAAGCTGCTAGAAAGCATAATAGGCACATATTTTTATAATACATATTGTTTTTCATTTGTTCTTTAATATGACTGGTCTCCTTCTTCCTTTTGGTTTTCTTTACTAGATAATACTTATTTAGTAGCAATATATTTTTATGGTGAGAAGGAAGGATACTGGATAGACTTGAATTCAGAAAAACCTTCATTCAAGTCCTGCTTTTATTTGACTAGAAAAGAGTCATTCAATATCAAGTCTTAATCAGTTCTCTTAGATTTTAAATTATACAGAAATTGTCTATCTGCTTTGGCTTAGGGAATGTTTGTAAAGTACTTCAGTACAATTACATCTTTACACCACACTGAGCAGGTGCAACCATTATATCACCATAGAGAACCATTATCTCACATTGAATAAGTATTTAACAATAAGCACTGTGCTGACAGATTTAAATACCCCTTTTCAGGTGTTCTGGCCCTCTACATCTCCTGCTTTCTTTTATTTTAGAACACAGGTGATCACACCCTCCCTGATTTCTCAGGAAGGGAGGTGAAAACACCAAAGGGAAATGGGAAGTCAAACTAGATATTGTTAGTGGGTTTCCTCTGTGCTGAAATTGAAAAAGATATACAAAAATTCATCCACATGGGCGGTATTACACAAGCACATAGTAATATAACTCAGGCTAGTAGTGATGTCACAAACAACATGAAACAACATAGTGATATATCAAACAATATGAATATACATGTCCATAAGTCCTAAAAGGAGGGGATATAAATAACAATCACTCGTATGCTTCCTTCAGCAGCCAAGAGATAGTCCAAAACCAATTTATTGTCCATTACTTTATGTGTCAGGTAATCCAATGATTCCTGCAAATTTTGAAGTCCTACAGCAGTCTCATCATGTCTCAGGGAATCCAATGATTCCTACTGGTTTTGAAGTCCTGAAGCAGTCTCATCAACAATGTTTGATGTCCATGAGTCAATTGCCATAACTGCCATGTTCTTTCAGTGGTGGGCACAGTCATCATTGGAACCATTTGATATTTCTTGAGCCTTCTTCATTTTAAGGGTCTTCTCTGTCTCGCTCTGATGGACAAGGTGAATGCAGTTCATGGGCACCCCTCTGATTCCTTCTCCATCTGTAGAGATACAAGTAAACTCTTTCCCCCAAGTAGTTAACTTATCTGGTCCCTTCCATTCACCACTTTCTGGAACTCTCCACATCACCTGGCAATTATCCTAAGATAGTGGAGCTGCTCATACTGGACATTACCCTTCTTGGGGGTTATAAAACCTGTCTGCTAGAACCAGTGCATCTTTATCAAAAATCAAAAAATTAATAATATAAAGAGCTAAATTTAAAAGTTCTCTAGGGTTACCTGTGGCATATGTTGTGATTCAGGAGCCACCTGCTTGCCAGTGGCTGCTGGAGGTCTAACTCAGACATGTAGAATGTATCTCTTCCTGTGAGAGGATGATAATGTTAAAGAAAACTGAGCGGCAGTTGCATTGTCTGACCTCTCTCCTTTTCCCTCTACCTCCATTTTATTTCATTCCCAGTCCACAAGCAACACCTGTGTCAGTAAAAGCTGTCCCGCAACTCCCTCAAATGTCACAATACACAGCTGTAGAGGCTCTTGGAGAATTGATCTGCCCTTTCACCCAGGTGTTAGAGTTCAAATGTTGGAGTTTGTTCTTCTCAAAGCACAGCCGGTTTAGAGGCTTGGAGCCCTTCGGATGTCTCCAAATCCAAAGGTTCTGTCCTTCAGCCTCTGACTCTGCTTTCTTCTGCCTCCAACCAAGACAGAGATGGAAGGTCTCTCTTATCTCCTTCTGGGGAGCCCAGCCACCAACTTGCCGCGGAGAGAGGGCTTCTGGCGTAGCTCCACTGAAATCCGTCAAAGTGTTCTCTGCAACAGAGTCGTTCCTTTCGAGTCCAGCGCGATCAGCCAGCCAAGAGGAAAAAATGTATTCTGGAATGGCTGTCTCGCCTTATATGTGAACCTTCTGAGAGAATGGGATTATGGGTTTTCTCTCATAGTGCTCTCTGGCCCAAAGAGCTTTAAGGTGTGGTGTAGAAAGTGTACTTTTTGAAGCTAGCATACTTGTGGAGTCCAGTAAAGGTGGGAACACAAGCTTTGTCTTGATTAGTTCTACTTAGTACCTTGTTTCAGGTTCTGGCCAAAACAACTTCTTGTAAGATTAGATCAACTCTAATTACTTAGCAGTTAGTAAGGATTCCAACATCTCCCCCTTTCTTTTGTTTTAAAACATAGGGGGTTTCTGAGGGGGTACACATAAATCCATCAATATGGGAGAACTTTGTAACAGATATACATGGTATACATAAATCCATCAATATGGGAGGCATTATACATAATTTACATGAGCACATAGCAATATAACACAGGCTAGTAGTAATGTAACAAATAACAAGAATCAATCTGAAAATTTACACATGTCCATAAGTCCTAGAAACAGTCCAATAGGATTCCATTGTCCATTAGTTCATGTGCCAGGAATCTAATAATTCTTATGAGCACAATCAGCAACAGAACCACCCGATATTTCTTGGGTCTTCTCCTTTGTTTCAAGGGTCTGCTCCATCTTTCTGCGATGGACAAGGCGAATGCGGCTCGTAGGCACCCATCGCCATCTGTATCGTATTATATAAAAAGAATACTTCAATGGAAACTGCTTATCAAATGTCCACATTGATAACTCCCCATAATATTGAAATCATAGATTTGGATCACAAGCTATCAAAAAATAGAGTCAAGATACAGAGAAATAGTAAAAGACAACATAGTTACCATTCCATTCTGTACCGTCAAGGTCAAGTTTTTTGAGAGTCATTATCCAGTGGTCAAGTGTTACATTACAGTTTATTAAAATGTAATTTTTATTTGTAGTCTACAGTTTGTTATTACAAATATCTGTGAAACTATTATGTTTGTTTTATTGTTGTTCTTTGTCATGGAATCTAAGGAAAACTTCATTATATATGTCACAGTTTGTGACTCTGGTTTGATGAGAGAGTAATTTAATTGAACACAATGATGGTTCACCGACTGATATAATTATCAAATTTTAGATTTGGAAAAGGCCTCAGAGATCTGTTCAGATCTCTTCTATGAGGTATTGTTATCATCTTGCCTTGGTTTTTCTTAAACCTCCAATGAGGAGGAAATTCCAACATGCTAGTGCAGTTTGTTCCATTACAGGACAGTTCCAACCAGTTGGACCTTTTTCCCTTTCCATCAAGTCTTCAAAAGTTTTTCTATACATTTTCCCGAGTCCTTCTACTTTTGTTTTCAGTCTCCAAATGGAACAACTCTGATCCAGCTTCCACATTGAAGCACCACAAATACTTGAAGATGATAATTAACCAGTTCTTTCCTCTTAAGCACATAAGCCTTCTTTAGGCTAAATTTTCCCCATACCTTCCCTCAATGCACATATGAATATGTCATTATCTAGAGGTTCTATGGAATCCTAGTTGACCTCATCTGAATATTCTTGAACTTCTAAATATCCTTCTGAAACATTGTCCAGAATAGAACACAACATTCTAAATGTGGACTGACCAGGGCAGAAATATTTGATTAATGGAGGACTACATTGCTTCCTTATTCCTGGAAGTCATGACTTTTTGAGTGCATTAGTTTTGCATTAGTTTGGGGAATTTTAGCTTTTGATTTTCATAGTATATTGTTGACTCATTTTGAAATTGCAGTTCATTAGCAACCCTAGTATAAACTTGCTAATCATGACCATATAATTTTGTGTTTAAGAAATTGGTGTGTTATACTTCAATATAAAACTTTGCACTTTTCTTAATTTTAATTTTATTTAATTTTATTAATTTTATCTTATTAAATTCAGTTTCATGTGCAACTTCTCATATCTTTTGGAATTCTCATTTTGTCATTCCATATATTACTTATCCACTCCATGCCTGCTTACCTTGTGCAAATCTTTCACCATCATCACACAATTAGAAGCAAGATTTGAATCTAGGTTTTTTAACTTTAAGATCATCTCTTGATTTACTCTGCTGTTACTATTTTGAATATTTTTATAAAAATTCATTAATATGAAAACTTACTTGAAATGTCCCTGATAAATATCATTTTTCTGAAGTATATGGTTAAATTTTCAATAGAGTCATCAAAAATGGAAGGAAATAAAAGAAAAAAATCTTATGATGACTATATTTGTCTATGACCATCAGTTAGTTGTTAGCTGTTATTCACATTTGTTAGTTGTTTACATAAAACTTGTTAGCTAAATTTTATCCTCCTTTTGCTTTTATAAATAATATTTTTTATTTTCAAAATACATGCAAAGATAGCTTTTTTCTTTTTAAAAAATATTTATTTATTTTAATACACATTGCTTTATAATCTTGTTGGGAGAGAAAAATCAGAACAAAAAGGAAAAATCATGGAAGATTTAAAAAACAGAAAAAGGGAGCAAACATAGAATATGTTGATTTATATTCAATTTCCAGATTTCTTCTTCTGGATGAAGATGGAATTTTCTGTCCATAGTCGACTGGGATTTCTTTGGCTCACTGGACCACTGAGAAGAACTAAATCTTTTACAGTTAATCAATGCACATTCTTGTTGTTACTGTGTGCAATTTATTCCTGGTTCTGCCTGTTTTTCTCAGTATCAGTTCGGGTAAATCTTTCCAGGCATTTCTAAAATCAGATTGCTCATCATTTTTTATAGAACAACATTATATTATCTTCATATATCACAGATTATTCAGCCATTTCCCAATTGATGGGCACCTACTCATTTTCCAATTCTTTATTACTACAAAAAGAGCTGCTACAAACATTTTTGCACATGTGGGTCATTTTCTCTCCTTTATGATATCCTTGGGATACAGTCCCAGTAGTGGCACTGCTGGGTCAAAGAGTATACACAGTTTTATAGCCCTTTGGACATAGTTCCAGATTGATTTCCATAATGGTTGGATCATTTTACAACTCCACCAATAATGCATTAGTGTCCCAGTTTTCCCACATTCCCTTCAACATTCCTCATTATTTTTTCCTGTCATTTTAGCCAATTCGAGAGATATGAGATGATATCGCAGAGTACCATTTCTCTAATCAATAGGGATTTAGAGCATCTTTTGCTATGACTAAATATGGCTTTAATTTTATCATCTGATGATTGTTCATATTCTTTGACCATTTATCAATTGGGGAATGACTTTTATTCTTATAAATTTCACACAATTCTTCATATATTTTAGAAATGAGACCTTTGTCCTAAATGTTGGCTGAAAAGATTTTTTTTCTCAGCTTTGTACTTCCCTTTTAATCTTGTTTCTGTTGGTTTTGTTTATGCCAAAACCTTTAAATTTAATATAATCAAAGTTATCCATTTTGTCTTTCATAATGTTCTCTAGTTCTTCATTGGTCATAAATTTCTCCCTTCTCCAAAGATCTGATAGGTAAATTATCTTTTACTCTCCTAATTTGTTTATGGGATCATCCTTTATGCCCAAATCATGTACCCATTTTGACCTTATTTTGGTATAGGGTATTGTAATGTTTGGGCTAGCTTTCAGGAGGTCCTCAGTATCAGCTGGAGCCCTTGGTCTTAGTGAAGAAGTGATAAAGGCAGGGCAGCCACCATGAGACTGGTCAAAGATAGAATGTCTCATTTCCAGTCCTTCTTAGTCCTTATATACCTTGTTATAATTATATCATTACAGCATACTGATTATATGTGAATTAGAGAACTAGTAGATCACCATACTAAGTACTAAGTATATATGTGAACTAGAGAACCATCATTTCATCAATCCCATTGAGTTAACACCTTGTTTTAAGTGTACTTCCCCAGAGTTCTGGACCTCTATAGGTGTGAGATGTAGGTCTATACCAAATTAGTGACATATTATTTTCCAGTTTTCCCTGCAATTTTTGTCAAATAGTGAGTTCTTGTTTTAGAAAGTGGAGTTTGGGACTTTATCAAATACTAGATTACTATAGATCTTCATTATTGTGTTTTGTGTCTAGTCAATTCCATTGATCCACCATTCTATTTCTTAGCCAGTACTAAATTGTTTTGATGACTGCTGCTTTATAATATAGTTTTAGGTTTAATACTGCTAAGCCACCATCCTTTGTATTTTTTCCCATTAATTTCCTTACTATTCTTGACCTTCTGTTCTTCCAGATGAATTCTATTATTTTTTTTGAGTTCTATAAAATAATTTTTGGCAGTTTGATGGGTTATAGCACTGAACAAGTAAATCAATTGTCATTTTTATTATATTAGCTCAGCCTACTCATGAGCCATTGACATTTTCCAGTTATTTAGATCTGATTTTATTTGTGTGAGAAGTGTTTTGTAATTGCATTCATATAGAGCAGGACCAGGAGATCATTATACACTTCAACAACAATACTATATGATGATTGTTTCTGATGGACCTGGCCCCTTCAACAATGAAATGAACCAAATCAGCTCCAATAGAGTAGTAATGAATTGAACCAGCTACACCCAGCGAAAGAACTCTGGGAGATGACTATGAACCACTACATAGAATTCCTAATCCCTCTACCTTTATTCACATGCATTTTTTATTTCCTTCACAGGTATACTGTTTCAAAGTCTGATTCTTTTTGAACAGCAAAATAACTGTTTGGACATGAATACTAATATTCTATTTGATTTATACTTTAATATATTTAACAGGTATTGGTCAACCTGCCATCTGGTGGAGGGGGTGGGGGAAAGGAGGGGAAAAAATGCTACAAAAGGTTTGGCAATTGTCAATGCTGTAAAATTACCCATGCATATAATTTGCAAATAAAAAGCTATAATAAAAAAATTGTGCTCATATAATTCGTCTTGGCAGGTAGACACCCACATATTTTATTTTATCTATAGCTATTATAAACAAAATTTATCGGGACTTCCGGTTAAGATGGCAGAGAGGAGGCTCACAGCTGCATAAGCTCCACGCTTTCTCTCACTATCCATTTCATTACAAGCCTCTGAATCAATGCTTGACTGAAAAAAAAACCCCACATATAGTTACCAAGAGAAGCCATCCTTGAGATTCGCCAAGAAAGGTCTGTCTTTACTGGAGGGCTGGGACGGTTTTAAATCGGGCGCAGGCGGCGGGCAGCGGCAGTGAGAGCACGGGAGCAGACTGGAGAGGGGGTGGGGAGTGATCACAGCCGTCTCTGCGAGGAGAGCTTCGCTACAGGTTTGGATACTTTGCTCCGGCAGCAAGTCAGCAGCCCAGCAGAGAAGCTAAAAACACCGGGGCTGAAGAATACAACCCCAAACAGCTGGAGTCTCTTGGAACCTGGCCTCTCTCTCCCCCCCCCCCCCCAGTGACTCAGCACGCTCTGGGATCTCAGAGCCCACGCGCACACAGTCCTGCTAGTGCCTCACTGCTGCCCCCTGCAGTCTGTAGAGGAAGCTCGATAACATACCCAGCCCCTCCCCCAAAGAAAGACTCCAGTTTTTTCTGTTTTTCTTTGGTAGTTTGTCTCTGATTATTAGACAGAATGAGCAAGAAGCTGAAGAGGACTTTAACCCTTGACAGCTTCTATACAGATAGAGAGCAGACTCTAAATCCTGAGGAGACTAAAAACAGACAGTCCCCAGGTGAATCCCCAAAGGAGGAGATCATCTGTTCCTCAGCACAGATGAACCTCATAGAAGTGATTAAAAAGGCTCTCACAAGGGAGCTAGAAGAAAAATGGGAAAAGGAGAGTGAGTCTTGGCAAAAGGAGAGGGAGGCTTGGGAAAAGGAGAGGGAGGCTTGGCAAAAGAGCCTGGAGAAAGTTAAAGAGAGAGTGGATAAAGAAGTAAAATCCTTGAAAAATAGGATTAGTGAACTGGAAACAGAAAACAGCTCTCTAAAAAACAAAATTGGCGAAATGGAAAAAAATTCCACAGAACAAAAGAACTCAATTGGACAATTAGAAAAAGATTTTAAAAAAGTGAGTGAAGAAAATACTTCACTGAAAATCAGAATTGAACAAGTGGAATTGAATGACTCGAGGAGACAAGAAGAATCAGTCAAGCAAATCCAAAAAAATCAAACAATGGAGAAAAATGTGAAATACCTTCTGGGGAAGACAACAGACCTGGAAAACAGATCCAGGAGAGACAATCTGAGAATCATTGGACTCCAGAAAAACATGATGAAAAAAAGAGCCTGGACACTATTTTCCAGGAAATTATCAAAGAGAACTGCCCAGAAGTCATAGGAACAGAGGAAAAAATAAACATTGAAAGGATTCATCGATCACCCACTGAAAGGGATCCTAAAATCAAAACACCAAGGAATATAGTGGCCAAATGCCAGAACCCTCAGATGAAGGAAAAAATACTGCAAGCGGCTAGAAAAACCCAATTCAAGTATCAAGGAGCCACAATAAGGATCACCCAGGATCTGGCAGCATCCACATTAAAAGATCGAAGGGCCTGGAATATGATATTCCGAAAGGCTAAGGAACTTGGTATGCAACCAAAAATAACTTACCCAGCGAGAATGAGCATCTTTTTCCAGGGAAGAAGATGGACATTCGACGAAGTAAGCGAATTTCATCTATTTGTGATGAAAAAACCAGAACTTAACAAAAAGTTTGATCTACAAATATAGAACTCAAGAGAAATCTAAAAAGGTAAAGATTAATCTTGGGAACTATATTTTGACTATATAGATGTATAAAGAATATATGTATACCTTGTTCTAGAAATTGATGTGGAAAGGACATTGTACCAGAAAAAGGGTAAAGTGGGGGTAGTACATCTCATGAAGAGGCATAGGAAATCTATTATATCTGAGAGAAAGAATGGAGGGGGATGAATATAGTGGGTATCTTACTGCCTTCAGAATTGGCTTTAAGTGAAAAATCTTAAGACATATTCAATCTATGGTGAAACTTCTCCCACCTCATTGAAAAGTGAGAAGGGAAAAGTGAAAAGGGAAGGAATAAGCTAAGAGGAAGGGAATACAAGAACTGGGAGGGAAAGGGGTAAGATAGGGGGAAGAACTTTAAGGCGGGGGGAGGGATACTAAAAAGGGAGGGCTGTGAGAAGCAAGTGGTGCTCACAAGCTTAATACTGGGAAGGGGGGGAAAGGGGAAAGAAGGGAGAAAAGCATAAACCGGGGTTAACAAGATGGCAAGTAACACAGAATTGGTCATTCTAACCATAAACGTGAACGGGGTAAACTCCCCCATAAAGAGGAAGCGGTTAGCAGAATGGATTAAAAGCCAGAATCCTACAATATGTTGTTTACAGGAAACACACCTGAAGCGGGGAGATACATGCAGGTTAAAGGTAAAAGGTTGGAGCAAAATCTACTATGCTTCAGGTGAAGTCAAAAAAGCAGGGGTAGCCATCCTGATCTCAGATCAAGCTAAAGCAAAAATTGATCTAATTAAAAGAGATAAGGAAGGGCACTATATCTTGCTAAAGGGTAGCATGGATAATGAAGGACTATCTATATTAAACATATATGCACCAAGTGGGGTAGCATCTAAATTCTTAAAAGAGAAACTAAGAGAGCTGCAAGAAGAAATAGACAGTAAAACTATAATAGTGGGAGATCTTAACCTTGCACTCTCAGAATTAGATAAATCAAACCACAAAATAAATAAGAAAGAAGTCAAAGAGGTAAATAGAATACTAGAAAAGTTAGATATGATAGATCTCTGGAGAAAATGTAATGGAGACAGAAAGGAATACACTTTCTTTTCAGCAGTTCATGGAACCTATACAAAAATTGACCATATATTAGGACATAAAAACCTCAAACTCAAATGCAGTAAGGCAGAAATAGTAAATGCATCCTTTTCAGACCACGATGCAATGAAAATTACATTCAACAAAAAACCAGGGGGAAGTAGACCAAAAAATAATTGGAAACTAAATAATCTCATACTAAAGAATGATTGGGTGAAACAGCAAATCATAGACATAATAACTTCACCCAAGAAAACGATAATAATGAGACATCATACCAAAATGTATGGGATGCAGCCAAAGCGGTAATAAGGGGAAATTTCATATCTCTAGAGGCCTATTTGTATAAAATAGAGAAAGAGAAGGTCAATGAATTGGGTTTGCAACTAAAAATGCTAGAAAAGGAACAAATTAAAAACCCCCAGTCAAACACTAAACTTGAAATTCTAAAAATAAAAGGAGAGATCAATAAAATTGAAAGTAAAAAAAAACTATTGAATTAATTAATAAAACTAAGAGTTGGTTCTATGAAAAAACCAACAAAATAGACAAACCCTTAGTAAATCTGATTAAAAAAAGGAAAGAGGAAAATCAAATTGTTAGTCTTAAAAATGAAAAGGGAGAACTCACCACTAACGAAGAGGAAATTAGAGCAATAATTAGGAGTTACTTTGCCCAACTTTATGCCAATAAATTCGACAACTTAAATGAAATAGAAAAATACCTCCAAAAATATAGCTTGCCCAAACTAACAGAGGAAGAAGTAAATATCCTAAACAGTCCCATCTCAGAAAAAGAAATAGAACAAACTATCAATCAACTCCCTAAGAAAAAATCCCCAGGACCAGATGGATTTACATGTGAATTCTACCAAACATTTAACGAACAATTAACTCCAATGTTATATAAACTATTTGAAAAAATAGGGATTGAAGGAGTCCTACCAAACTCCTTTTATGACACAGACATGGTACTGATACCTAAACCAGGTAGGCTGAAAACAGAGAAAGAAAATTATAGACCAATCTCCCTAATGAATATTGATGCTAAAATCTTAAATAAAATATTAGCAAAAAGATTACAGAAAATCGTCACCAGGATAATACACTATGACCAAGTAGGATTTATACCAGGAATGCAGGGCTGGTTCAATATTAGGAAAACTATTAGCATAATTGACTATATCAATAACCAAACAAACAAAAACCATATGATCATCTCAATAGATACAGAAAAAGCATTTGATAAAATCCAACATCCATTCCTAATAAAAACACTTGAGAGCATAGGAATAAGTGGACTTTTCCTTAAAATAGTCAGGAGCATATATTTAAAACCATCAGTAAGCATCATATGCAATGGGGAAAAACTGGAACCTTTCCCAGTAAGATCTGGAGTGAAGCAAGGTTGCCCACTATCACCATTATTATTTAATATCGTATTAGAAACACTAGCCTCTGCAATAAGAGTCGAGAAAGAGATTAAAGGAATTAGAGTAGGCAATGAGGAAACCAAACTATCACTCTTTGCAGATGATATGATGGTATACCTAGAGAACCCCAGAGATTCTACTAAAAAGCTATTGGAAATAATTCATAATTTTAGCAAAGTAGCTGGCTACAAAATAAATCCCCATAAATCCTCAGCATTTTTATACATCACCAACAAAACCCAACAGCAAGAGATACAAAGAGAAATTCCATTCAGAATAACTGTTGATACCATAACATATTTGGGAATCTATCTACCAAAGGAAAGTCAGGAATTATATGAGCAAAATTATAAAAAAGTCTCCACACAAATAAAGTCAGACTTAAATAATTGGAAAAATATTAAGTGCTCTTGGATTGGCCGAGCGAATATAATAAAGATAACAATACCCCCTAAACTAATCTATTTATTTAGTGCTATACCAATCAGACTTCCAAGAAAATATTTTAATGATCTAGAAAAAATAACAACAAAATTCATATGGAACAATAAAAAGTCGAGAATCTCAAGGGAATTAATGAAAAAAAAAATCAAATGAAGGTGGCCTAGCTGTACCTGATCTAAAATTATATTATAAAGCAGCAGTCACCAAAACCATTTGGTATTGGCTAAGAAATAGATTAGTGGATCAGTGGAAAAGGCTAGGTTCACAAGACAGAATAGTCAACTATAGCAATCTAGTGTTTGACAAACCCAAAGCCCCTAACTTCTGGGAAAAGAATTCATTATTTGATAAAAACTGCTGGGATAATTGGAAATTAGTATGGCAGAAATTAGGCATGGACCCACACTTAACACCATATACCAAGATAAGATCAAAATGGGTCTATGACCTAGGCATAAAGAACGAGATTATAAATAAATTAGAGGAACATAGAATAGTTTATCTCTCAGACTTGTGGAGGAGAAAGAAATTTGTGACCAAAGATGAACTAGAGACCATTACTGATCACAAAATAGAAAATTTTGATTACATCAAATTAAAAAGCCTTTGTACAAACAAAACTAATGCAAACAAGATTAGAAGGGAAGCAACAAACTGGGAAAACATCTTCACAGTTAAAGGTTCTGATAAAGGCCTCATTTCTAAAATATATAGAGAACTGACTCAAATTTATAAGAAATCAAGCCATTCTCCAATTGATAAATGGTCAAAGGATATGAACAGACAATTTTCAGAGGATGAAATTGAAACTATTACCACTCATATGAAAGAGTGTTCCAAATCATTATTGATCAGAGAAATGCAAATTAAGACAACTCTGAGATACCACTACACACCTGTCAGATTGGCTAAGATGACAGGAAAAAATAATGATGAATGTTGGAGGGGATGCGGGAAAACTGGGACACTAATGCATTGTTGGTGGAGTTGTGAACGAATCCAACCATTCTGGAGAGCAATCTGGAATTATGCCCAAAAAATTATCAAATTGTGCATACCCTTTGATCCAGCAGTGTTTCTATTGGGCTTATATCCCAAAGAAATACTAAAGAAGGGAAAGGGACCTGTATGTGCCAAAATGTTTGTAGCAGCCCTGTTTGTAGTGGCTAGAAACTGGAAAATGAATGGATGCCCATCAATTGGAGAATGACTGGGTAAATTGTGGTATATGAATGTTATGGAATATTATTGTTCTGTAAGAAATGACCAGCAGGATGAATACAGAGAGGACTGGCGAGACTTACATGAACTGATGCTAAGTGAAATGAGCAGAACCAGGAGATCATTATACACTTCGACAACGATATTGTATGAGGACATATTTTGATGGAAGTGGATTTCTTTGACAAAGAGACCTGAGTTTCAATTGATAAATGACGGACAAAAGCAGCTACACCCAAAGAAAGAACACTGGGAAACGAATGTGAACTATCTGCATTTTTGTTTTTCTTCCCGGGTTATTTATACCATCTGAATCCAATTCTCCCTATGCAACAAGAGAACTGTTTGGTTCTGCAAACATATATTGTATCTAGGATATACTGCAACATATCCAACATATAAAGGACTGCTTGCCATCTAGGGGAGGGGGTGGAGGGAGGGAGGGAAAAAAAATCGGAACAGAAACGAGTGTCAATATAAAGTAATTATTAAATAAAAATTAAAAAAAAATTCCAAAAATAAATAAATAAATAAATAAATAAATGAAATTTATCTTTCTATTTCTTGTTGATGGACTTTGTCATCAATATATAGAAATGCTGATGATTTGTGTGGGTTTATTTTATATCCTACAACTTTGTTAAAGCTGTTAATTGTTCCCAGTAGGTTTCTCAAATGATTTTCTAGGATTCTCTAAGCATATCATCATATCATCTGCAAAGAGTGATAGTTTTATTTCCTCATTTTCTATTCTAATTCCTTTATTTTTTTTTCTTTTCTTATTGCTAAAGCCAACATTTCTAGTACAATACTGAATAATAGTGATGATAACAGACATCCTTGTTTCACACTGATCTTATTAGGAATGTGTCCTGCTTCTTTCTATTACAAATAATGCTTGCTGTTGGTTTTAGGTAGATACTGCTTATTATTTTAAGGAAAGCTCCCCTTATCCCTATGCTCCCTAATGTTTTAAAATAAGAATTGGTGCTATATTTTGTCAAAAGCTTTTTCTGCATCTATCATATGATTTCTGTTGGTTCTGTTATTGATATGATCAATTGTGGCAATAGTTTTCCTGATATTGAACTAGCCCTGTATTCCTACAAAAAATTCCACTTGTCATAGTGTATTATCCTGCTGATAAGTTGCTGTAATCTCTTTGATAATACTTTACTTAAAATTTTTGCATCAATATTCATTAGGGAGATTATTCTGCAATTTTCTTTCTCTGTTTTGGCTCTTCCTGGTTTAGGTATCAGTACCATATTTGTGTCATAGAAGGAATTTAGCAGGATGTCTTCTTTACCTATTTTTCCAAATAATTTACATAGTTTTGGAATTAATTGTTCTTTAAATGTTTGGTAGAATTCACTTGTGAATCCATCTGGACCTGGAGATTTTTTCTTAAGGAGTTCATTAATATTTTGTTCGATTTCTTTTTCTAAAATGGGTATTTAACTAATTTATCTCCTCTTCTCTTAATCTGGGCAATTTATATTTTTGTAAATATTCATCCATTTTTGTTAAATTGTTAGACTTGCTGCTATAGAGTCAGGCAAACTATTTCCTAATTATTGCTTTAATTTCTTTTGTAAATTCACTCTCTTCATTGTTAATGCTGATGGTTTTTTTCTTTCCTTTTTCTAATGAAATTAACCAGAGGTTTATTTATTTTGTTTTTAATTTTCATAAAATCAACTCAATTTTATTAATTAGTTCAATAGTTTTCTTACTTTGTATTTTATTAATCTCTCCTTTGAGTTTCAGAATTTCTAGTTTGGTATTTAATTGTTTTTTTAATTTATTCTTTTTCTAAATTTTTAAATTGCATGCCCAATTCATTTATATTCTCCTTCTTTGTTTTATTTATATGGCTATTTAGAGATATAAAATTTCCCCTAATAAGTGCTTTGGCTATCTCCTGTAGGTTTTCATACATTGTCTCATTATTGTCATCCTCTTGGATGAAATTATGTATTTCTGTGAGTTATTGTTTGACCCCCTTGTTTTTTAGAATTAGATTATTTAATTTCCAGTTGGTTTTTAGTCTATCTTTCCCTGGCCCTTTATTGGATATAATTTTTATTGCATTATGGTCTGAAAATAAAGCATTTACAATTTCTGCCTTTCTGCATTTGATTGTGAAGTTTTTATGTCTTGATACATGGTCAATTTTTGTGTAAATGTCATGTACTGCTGAGAAAAAAAAGTTATATTCCTTTCCATCTCTATTCAATTTTCTCCAGAGGTTTAACATATCAAAGTTTTCTAGGATCCTATTAACCTTCCTAATTTCTTTCTTGTTTATTTTGTAGTTAGACTTTTCTGATTTTGAGAGAAAAAGGTTGAGGTCCCCCACTAATGTAGTTTTATTGTTTATGTCTTCCTGTAGCTGGCTTAATACATTTTCTAAGAATTTGTATGCTCTACCACTTGGTGCATATACATTTAATATCTTGCTACTTCATTGTTTATGGTACCTTTTTCCAAGATGTACTTTCCTTCCTGTTCTCTTTTAATTAGATCTAGTTTTACTGTTGTATCATCTGAGATCAGAATTGCTACCCCTGCTTTTTTTTTTTTTTTTTTACTTCAGCTGAAGCACAATCAATTCTATTCCAGCCTTTTACTTTTACTCTATATCTATCTCTGGTTGTCAGATGTGTTTCTTGTAAACAACTTATTGTAGGATTCTGTTTTTTAATCCACTCTGCTATTCACTTCTGTCTTATGGGATAGTTCATCCCAGTCATATTTATAGTTGTGATTACCAGCTCTATATTTTCCTCCATCTTATTTTCTCTTTTATATATACTTTTGTTATCTTTTTTCCACCTTCTTCTTAGTAGTGTTTTGGTTGTTTTTTTTTTTTACTCACCTCACCCATTACTTTATCTCCTATCATCCTTGACCCCTTCTTTTAGTAGTGTTTTTGAACCCAACCCATCTACTACCTTAGCTTTTTTCATTCTCCCCTTTCTCTTACAGACAATGCTCATCCCTTCCTTCTTCCCTCGATTGTAATAAGTTTTTTGTACCTTTTCATATGATCAAATATGTCCCATTATATTTCTCTTTCCTCTTCTTCCAGAATAGACCTTTTTCCAGTCCTTAATTTCTTTTTCTTTGATATAATCACATCAGAATCCATTCACAAACCACACCCTCCATCAATGTGATGCTTCCCTCTATCTGCCCCAGTAACAAATACAATTCTCAAGAGTTACAAATATCATTTTCCCATCTAAGGAAGTAAACAGTTTAATCTTTAAACAATATATATTTTCCCCTGTTTATCTTTCTATGCTTTTCTTGAGTCTTGTTTTATAGAACAAATTTTCTTTTTAGTTATGTTTTTGTTTTCAATAGAAATGATTAAAAGTCTCTTACTTCTTTGAAGATCCATTTCCTCCTCTGAAAGATGATGCTTGGTCTTGCTGGGTAGTTAATTCTTGATTGTAATCCCAGATCCTTTCCCTTTGTGAATATGCTGTTCCAGGCCCTCTGATTCTTTATTGTAGAAGCTGCCAGATCTTAGCAGCTTACAGTATTTTTTCCTTAAGGTTTTGGTTATGGAGTTTTGCAAAAATGTTTTTTGTGGGTTTTCCTTGTAGGATCTCTTTCCAAAGGTGATCAATGGATTCTTTCAATGATTATTGCTCTTTCTGTTTCTAGAATATCAGGGCAGTTTTCCTTAATCTCTTGAAGAATGTTATCCAGGTTTTTTTTTTTTTTTGATCATAGCCTTCAGGTAGACCAATAATTTTTAAATTGTCTTTTTGATTTATTTTTCAGGTCAGCTGTTTTTCCAATGAGATATTTCACATTTTCTTCCATTTTTCATTCTTTTTAGCTTGTTTGACTGATTCTTCATGTCTCACAGAGTCATTTGCTTCCATTTGCCCCATTCTAGATTTTAATGTGTGATTTTCTTCACTTAGCTCTTGCACGTCTTTTTCCAATTGATTAGTTCTACTTTTGAAGGTGGTATTTTCTTCAGTGGATTTTTTTTTGCTTTGGCCAATTGTATTTTTAAAGAATTACCTTCCTTTTTCTCTCTTGCATGTCTCTCATTTATTTTCTTATTTTTTTCTTCTACCTTTCTTAGAGTCTTCTACCTCTCTTATTTGCCTTTTAAAGTCACTTTATGAATACTTCCAAGAAGCCTCTTTGGAGATTTCCTCTGTTGATAATTTGTTCTCATCTGAGCTGGTATTTTGGTCTTCCCTGTCACCATAGTAGCTTTCTATGGTCAAAGTTCTTTTCTATTTCTTACTTATTTTTGGTACTTTTTTTTTTTTTTTACTTTTATGATTGAGTTCTGCTCCTGGAGTAAAGGAGGAACTGCCCCAAGCTTCCTATGCAGCTCTGAGTCTTGGCTTTGAACACAGTGGCCCGTTGTGTTTACAGGAGTAGATTTGCCTGCTCTTTTCTGGAAACAGCCTAGTTTCCCAGAGTTTTCCTTCTGAGCTGGGACTGAAGGCTGATTCACTGATCTGTTCTTTTATTGAACCAGAACTGAGGGTCTCAGTTGCTGGGATTAAGACCCTTTTACTGACTTTCTCAGAGTCTGAGCTGGATTGAAAACCCTTTTCGCCCCAGTGAGACTGACCTTTCTTGAAGTTTTGCTAATCTATCTTGAACTGGAGAGTGGTTTTATTGTCAGACTCTGTTCAGAGGCTTGGTTGCATTTAGTTTTTAAGGGAAACTGGGCGAGCTCAAACAGCTTCCTTGTTTCACTCCACCATCTTGGCTTCACCCCCAGAACTCCACAAAGATAATTTTCAACATTCATCTTTGCAAAATCTCATATTCCAGATTTTTTTCTCTTTCTTCCCTCCACTCTTCTCCCTTACAGAGCAAGTAATCCAATATATGTTAAACAAGTACACTCCTTCCATACATATTTCCACATTTATCATGCTGCATAAGTAAAATCTGATCAAAAAAAAAAACTATCATAAAGAAAGAGAAAAAGCCACCAACAACAAAAAAATGTGAAAATACTATGTTGTGATTCACATTCAGTCCCCACAGTCTTCTCTCTGGTTGTAAATCCCTCTTTCCATCACAAGTTTATTGGAATTGGCTTGAATCACCTCATTGTTGAAAAGAGTCACATCCACCTGATAAATGTCATTATGGAGATAAAAATGTATAGTAGAAAGAACATTGGATTGAGAATCAGAAGGCTTGCATTCTAGAACTGGCTCTACTATCTAAATAGCTAGGTGGCCTTGGCAAATGATGTACCTTTGGCAAATGATGTACCTTTTCTCTGTGAAAAAAACCATTTGGACTGTATACCATCCTAAGATTCTTTCACTTTCTACAGTATAATAGATATAAAACAAAAATTTGTACAAATAAAACTTTATAACTGAGAAAGAATGTTTTTTCTTATTAATAGAAAATAAACAGATATTCAAGGTAGTAAAATTTAGTCAACTAAGCACTGATCTTGAAGTAAAAAAGAAGTGGATTATAATTCCAACTCTGAATTTCTAATTGTTTGAATATGGACAAGTCACTTACTCACTCAGATTTTTTTTTTTCATTTGTAAAACAGGAGTAATGATTTTTGTAGCAATTGCTCCAAAAGGTTTTTGGTACGGAAAGTATTCTACAAAGTCTAACATACCATATGTGTATAAGCTACAATTTCTTTCTAAAAAATAAATTTCAATCTGGTTGGGAAATATATTATGTTGTAAAGAGGGAATCTAAGGTTTTCTGTCCAGCATGGTGAATCTATAGCTTTACAAAACAAGAAGTACTTGAAGGCTTTGAACCCATCTTGGAAAGCATATATTCTGGCAGAGTTTATATAGTTTATCCCCAGCAATATAAATTTGTTAGTAAAACAAAAGAGAAGCCCTCCAGATAATTATATTGCCAACTCCATGGTATTCTTCCAGCTAGAGTTTAATGTAACTGGAAAAGTAAATATAAAATTAACTATTTAGTTTCCTTATAGACATTCCTAGGATTTGAATTTGGTCAATAACACTGGCAGCTTTAGAAAGTCATAATAAACATTTAGAGAGTAGTTCCTTAATTATAAGCAATACCTGATGTTTTATTTATTGTATTTCCTTCATAAGCTGTTAAATTTCATCCTTTTAATTTCTCAATTTGCTATTTCTCCAAACATGTCTCTACTTTCGTTTATTTTATTCAAACATACATTATTATTTTATATTTTTCCCATTAATTTTTTATTGATTTTTTTCTAATGGGTATACTTTGTATTTCATGTATCAATTACTTCACATCTTCTTACCCAATTATATCTTCCCATAAAAAGTAAAATCATTTGATATGGCTACTATTTTACTTTAAAACAGAAAGTAAATACACACACACACACACACACACACACTCCCACACACACACACATATATATATTTAACCTCAGTAATCTAAATCATCATTGACCATTCTATTTGATCTGAATTCTGTGGTGTTTTAGAGTTGTCTTCATTTATTTAATTGTAGTCATGGTTTATATTGTTTTTTTTTTCTGTTACTCCTTTCTTTTGTTTCCTTTAGATTGTGTGCATTTTATCTAATTTTTCTTATTCATCATTCTTTATTATGTATAATGTTCCATTATATCATTGTATTATAATCTAGCAGCTATAGTCAATCACTGAACACCTAATCTATTTTTAGTCTTTGTTATCATAAATAATGTTGTTAAAAATATTTTAATACATAAAGGATATGCCATTTTCCTCCTTGGAGTAATATTTTATTTTATTTTTATATCATTCTTTTTTTAAATAGCTTTTTATCTACAAGCTATATGCATGGGTAATTTTACAGCATTGACAATTGCCAAACCTTTTGTTCCAATTTTTCCCTTCCTTCCCCCCACCCCCTCCCCTACATGGCAGGATGACCAAATACATGTTAAATATATTAAAGTATAAATTAAATACAAAATAAGTATACATGTCCAAACCATTATTTTGCTGTACAAAAAGAATCAGACTCCAAAACATTGTATAGTTAACCTGTGAAGGAAATAAAAAATGCAGGCGGGCAAAAATATAGGGATTGGGAATTCGATGTAATGGTTCTTAGTCATCTCTCAGAGTTCTTTCACTGGGTGTAGCTGGTTCAGTTCATTACTGCTCCATTAGAACTGATTTGGTTCATCTTATTGCTGAAGATGGCCAGGTCCATCAGAACTGATCATCATATAGTATTGTTGTTGAAGTATATATGATCTCTTGGAATAATATTTTAAAGAATAGTGGAGCTAGAAAACATATTTGTTTCACCCCTCATTTTGTTGGAAAAACTTCTACTTCCTCACCTCCCTCTTATTTCTTAGACCTAAGTTCCAACATCACCATTTGACTGATATTGTTCTCTCTAAAGTTACCAAATGACCAATCAGTCACATTCATAATATGAAGTAAGTCTGGATTCTTTCCTCTCCATATAGCAAACCACTTGCTAATTTTTTATTGATTCTACCTTCACAATAGCTCTCACCCATTTCTTTCTCTTCACTTTTTTGGTTTAGATTTTCATCACCTCTCACCAGTATTAGTAATCTCTTAATTTATCTTCCTGCCTCTAGTCTCTCCTCTCTCTAATCTGTCATCCTCATAGTTTTAAAGTTGATATTTCTGAATTACAGCTCTGCCTATGTGTTGATTATGAAAGACCTAAATTCAAGAACATTACAGAACATTGTGGTAATGAGAGCCACAAAGAAGTAGCAGAAAGATCTTTATGCAACATGAGGGTTTATGTTTCTAACAGAAGTGGTAAGACCCTATGGAACAAACTGGGTTTGTAGGGAACCAACTCCCAACAACACGGGTTTATTTTAAGTAGTTTTCCTATTTAGCTTTCCTAAGCTAAGCTAAACCAAACTAATACATTTTTTAAATGTAATTGAGTTCTTTGTTTTGTAATCATTTCAGCAATTCTACCTTGAACAAGTGTTACCCAGTGGTTTAGCACTTGAATATTATATAATACATGAGAACAAATTAGGGATTTCCAGTGTCTGGGTTTAGGTAGGCCTGAAACTAAGAGGGCTTTTATTGATTCTGCCTTTATATAAATAAAGGTCTGCAAAATTCTCCAAAGGATATACCAACATCACTATCCTCAACAAGAACAAAATGTTAAATGACTTTCTATTGTCACTAAAAGAAATCCCACCATCCTGCCATTTAAACTATTGTAACTTATCTTTTCATGTTTATTTAACATTATGTCCTTTCTTATATGCTATATTTCATTTAAATTGTATCTCTAGATGTATATCTTTCACATTCCATATCCTATTGTTGTGCCTTTGTATAAGATAGCTGACATGTCTGAAACATATTCCCTCTTTCTTTCTCCCTCTTAGAATATCGAGCTTCCTTCAAGACATAACTAAAAAGCTTTTTTTGCAGAAGGCATTTCCTGATTCGTCTCTAATTTAAGTAAAAACAAATTAGTTTGTGAAATTATTTTGTATAATTTGTATAAGCTTTGTATTTATCTGTGCCCATGTTAGGTCCTTCATATAGAATGCAAACTACTTGAGAGCAGTGTTTTTTTTTTTTCTTTGTATCACTAACATTCTTGCAAAGAAGTAATTTTTTTCCATAAATTACAGATTTAGAGTTTGAAAGAACATTAGACATCTAGTATGAACAAAAAGGAAGAAGTGAGTTTCATAGACATGAGGATAAAACTTGTTTCATTCCTGGTAGCAACATAGACTTGTATTAGAATGATAACCTATTTCCTCCATTGAACTTTTTGATTGGATATCCAGGTCATCAGCATGTTAAGTGGAATATAAAGTTAAAACATTTGAGGTGTGAGACTACTTAAGGATACTATGAGTTTAGTCCTAGACTTCTTAATTCCTTTCATGTCAAGCACCTACACAATCATTTGGTTTTAAATTTTCATCCATGATTACTATTACTGGCAGGGAAGTCAGATAACAACAACAACAAAAAGCTTCTTTAAAACCTTGGCTGTTAGAGAAACCTTCTTGATCTTAGTTGAATAGACTGGCTTCATAGCCAAAACTCAGAACTAATAAGTTAAAGAAAAGATGCTGCAAATAGCTAGAAAGAAAAAGAAAAAATCCTAAAATATTAAGGAATGAAAGTCAGGATCACCCATGATGTGACAGCTACCACTTTAAAAGAGTAGAGAATTTATAATATGATATTCCAGAAGGCAAAAAAAAAAAAGGTGTCCTTGCAGTCAAGAATAATTTATCCATCAAAACAGGGGAGTAAAAGAGACGTTAAATAAAATAAAGGCTTTTCAAGCATTCATGAAGAAAATACTAGAACAAAGAGAAACTTTGAAATTCAAACATAATAGTGAAGAATAAGATAAAGAAGTAAATGTGGAAGAACAATGGAGGAGGACCAAATAATAATAAAGTGCTTACATTCAAATATGAGGAGGTGCTGTGTCTTCTTTGGATTCTACCTACTGTGATCATGGTCCATGCAGGGAGTCCAATTAGGCAAAGATTAGTAATAGGAGGAAGGGAGGAAGGAGGGAAGGAAAGAAGAAAGGAAGGAAAGAAGAAAAAAAAAAAAAAAACCTTGGTGATTTGGTGAGGAGTACTCATGGAGAATTTTCTGTAGTAGAGTTTAGCCACATTATTTAGATAATATTCTTATCCCTCCATGCTATTTTGAAAAAAGAAAACTTGTTTCTAAATTTTTTTTAATTTTCCAATGTTCAATATGCACATATGTACTTAATGACTTTTTTCTGGGTTATAATACTGAAAATAGCCAAATGTGTAGCATGTATACTCAGACTCTGGAAAAAAAATTACTTAAAAAATTTTGAATTATGAATTTTCCATTAACATTTTAATTATTTAATCCATGAAGGAAACCATTCCTAGCTAATAATAAAATAGAAAAATTCCCCATAAATCTCCCCAAAATACATTGAATGTGTAATAAAATGTTAAGATATAGTCATATTTTTACCTACAAAATGAGTTTATGTTTTATGTATAGTATTTTATAACAATGTAAGAATTTACAAAATGAACAAGTTCTTTAATCATATCCCAGTTATGGGACTAGACTTCATAGTTTAGAAATGGTAAAAAAAAAAAAAAAAAAAAAAATTTAACTATAGAATCATTTTATAAAACTTCTTGTTGTTCATTCATTTTTAATTATATACAACTATGTGATTCTACTGGGTCTTTCTTGATATTATGAAATGGAATGTTTTGCTATTTCCTTATTTTATAAAACTTCTTGTTGTTGTTCAGTCATTTTCAATCATATAAAACTATGTGACTCCACTGGGGCTTTCTTGACAGATGAAATAGAATGGTTTGCTTTTCACATGAGAAGTTAAGGTAAAACAAGATTAAGTGACTTGCTCAGAGTCATACACTTAGAAGTATATGATGTTTTATTTATTGTACCACTATTTTCTGCTTTTTGAAACTAGTATGACAGAAAAAAGCTCAAGGTTCTATCACTCACATTTCAGTAATCTCTAGGACTTCAACTTTTAATTGGCATTTTGGTATATCTGTGGTTTTGCTATACAGGAACTGCCTGTAAGCATGTAGGTAGATTACAATCCCTTCTATGGTTAATCTCTATGAGGAAAATGGTCCTTATCTGGTGGTAAACTTCTAGGAATAAACTTATTTACATTTCTACCAGAATCCCATAATTTTGGTTGAAGAAGTGCTAGTTAGGAGAGGGGAGGACTCAGAAAATGTTAACAAGATAGATTGCTTTTGTAGGCCTTGACATATGAAGTCAGTACTAATCAAGCCTTTCAGTATTTTCTGGACTAAGGCTCAAATCAGACATCAGGATAATCTTCATAAGATGTTCCCAGAAACACACATAATCATTCTCTCTCTCTCTCTCTCTCTCTCTCTCTCTCTCTCTCTCTCTCTCTCTCTCTCTCCTCTCTCTCTCTGTCTCTGTCTTTCTCTCTCTCCCCTTCCCTTCTCCCTTTCCCTCTCCCTTCCCTCCCCTTCTCTCTCCCTTTCCTTCCCTCCCTCCCTTCCCCCCTTTCTCTTTCTCTTCTGCTCCCTTCTCTCACAACCTACCTCCCACCTCACTTCCACATACTTAAAAGTATCCCTCCTACTAGGATGGTCTCGACTCAAGTTCCCATCTGACAAAATAATTTTCATTCTTTAAAGGTGAGTCAAACTCCACAAAGCCATCACCACACCACCACCAACAACTTCCTTCTTGCTGCTTTCTCTATGCTTTCAATTGTTTGTTTTTCCCATTCCTGATTCCTCTAGCTTCTTGTGGGGGTCACTAGAGTTACTTACTCTAAGTTACTTTCCATTTATTTTATATTTATATGCATACATATTGTTTTCACTGATAGCTGTTATGTTCCTTGGGGACAAAGACTGTTTCATTGTGATTTTATTTCCAATGCTTAATGCCAGTTCCTGGAACATTAAAAAAAAAAAAAAACAAAACCCAAACATGTGATTTTATTGGTGTAGAGAGATTCCCCCATGAGGAAATTTCCTCTATCCATGAGGATATGCCGATGTTATAGAGTAACTGGATATAGAAAGGGATTAATTAATTTATCTATTATGTGTCAGAAGCAGGAGTTCAAGACCAGAATTTCTCACCTTAAGCCTGAAGTTCCACTAGACTGCTGCCATCTTACTAACATAATGAGTTCTAAAGTCACCACAGCCTAATGACGAACTTAGGAACATTGACCCACGTTCTGAGCCTCTTTTTAACTGCTATTTCCAGGCAGTCTCAAAAGGGAAAGGAGGTTAATGGCCTTATTTAGTGCTATTAGCAGCAGCTTTCACCATCCTGTTCGCTTCCAGTAGCTCAACTGCCCTTCTTGTCTAATTGTGGAGAATATTCAGCTAGGCTATCTTTGGATGTTAAAAATGAACTTTATTACCCAACACTTTGAAATTTCTCAGACTCTTTACATATATTGATTGCCTCTTTTGACCCTTACAAGTACCTTGTGAGGTAGTTACCACAGTTATTATCATCATCATGTTATTAATGAGAGAACTGAGGCTAGGGAAGGTTAGATAACCTGTCCAGAATTATATAGCCAGGAAGAAATGAAGGAGAGATTTGAACTCAGGTCTTCCTGACCTACATTCAATCTTCTTTCCATGACACTAGACTGTTGTTGCACCCTTAATTAAAATCTTTTAGTTTGATGGGAACTTTCAAAGATTTCATTTTACTGATAGATCCAAGTCACCTTCACATTATGCCTAAGAGTAGAACTTTTTGTGAGTAAAACAGTGAATTGTAAAGAACTGTAAAATTGTAAAGAAATCCCCTTCTTCCCATGGAAGAAAGTATTGCCACTATTAAGTGTATGGATTTATATGAAGTATATTTAATATAACTTTAATTTAATTTAATATAAAGTATATTTAAGAACCAGGGAGAATCCAGCCAGCTTGTAGACATGCCTTTATATTAATAATTTTAAGCAGGAATTTGAACTTTATATTTAAAAAGTTACTGATATGAAGAATATTGCTTCTCTAATACTTCCAAATTATTCTGTGTGCTAAGTAATAACAATGAAATTCAGAGTAAGGGAAAGATTCTCTTTTAGAAACAGGTTGTTAAACAGAGGACATATTCAGTATTCTGTAACTATAAAAAGGTAATATCAGTTATTCTACCCAGCCAAGGCTATGTAAAACTAACAGTCAAATGACAACATGAGAATGTTGAGGAAAAATACACACAGACAAAAAATGTATTTGAAATCATAAGGCTAAATCTCTACCTTCTGCCCTTTGCATTTACAATCTGGAACTTCCCACTGGTAGCAAACTTTTTATTTTAAGATATGCATCAATATGTTTTCTTAAAGCCTGACAACTTTGTATACGTCATTAAATCACCCTTATTGACATTGACTAACTTATCTTCATTTTTTCTCCTGTTATTCAGTAGAGGGAAGATATTTTTATAGCACAGATTAAAACAAAACTTTAGGGAAATCAAGTTGCATTTTAATTTTATAAATATTATTAAGAGACACTTGTCCTAAATTATTGCTGAATCATAATATCTAGTCATTTTGAAAGTGATATTGTTTGAGAATAAAAGACTGAATCTACAACCAAACTGGTTTAACAACCAAATTGGTTTAACTGAATTTGATTTTAGATAGGTTTTTTAAAATGCCTTAACTTGGTTGCTTTCACAAAATCAGTACTCTAGAATTAAAGAAGACCTGAGCTAGGACCAGTGTTCGAAAATTTGTTTGATTGTTGAAGTCGAAATACTGTTTGATTTAAGATGTCAGACAATGGAAGGACAGAGTTAACAGCACCCTTAATGGAGGTTGCACTTACTGAATTGTACCAAACTGACTTTCCTTAGCTTTTTGACTTGAGTATATTGTGTTTTCTTTCACTAGTTTCTCTTATTATTACTATATGTTCTCCCAGGGATTGCGTCTATTTTGCTTTGTCAATCAATTTATAAATATGCTTTAATTGTCAGTCAACAAAAATTACCCACCATAAAGTATTCTTTAGAAATATCTCTAGGTATTACCAGAGATGGAAAGTCATTCTCAGATCAACCCCATATTATTATCCAATGGAAAGGGGTTACTACCTCTCTGTAGAGAAGGCACACACCTGGGCTCTCTATTCTCTGCCAATGACAAGCTTTTTAGCTCTTCACACCATACTGGAGAGGTCTGGTGGAGAGGGTGCATAAGGCCTGTGTTTGCAAAAAGAATATCCATTCACCTCTCTGTAGGGGTTTTTGTGCATTAATTCAGTACCATTTCTTGCTCAACACTCAGGCAAAGGGTAAATAGCTCTCAATTCAAATCAAAGTTGCTACCTGTTTGAACCATTGTACTGAAACCTCTTCCTCTTTAGGTCAAAAGATACATTTCCCATTGAGTTCAAAAGGCAGACTTCTCACTTTAAAACACTCCTAGCTATGCTTAGGCAGGCAGAGCCAGGTCTCATCTCCCTTAGGAATAGAAGTAAGGTTGTTGTTTTCCTTCATATAGCCACATTTTGTTATTCCAAAAAAAATGACATATTCCTTCTGATCAATCCAAGTTTATTCTGCTTATATTTTGATTATATATAGTTTTTATGTAGAATTTCCCATTAGACTTTAAGCTCTTCAAGGGCAGGGACTTTCTTTTGCCTTTTTTATATTCTTTATGCTTAACATACATAGTTCATAGCACAGAGTAGGCCCTTAATATATGTTTATTGATTGACTAATTTCAAAATATTGTTCAATAAGCTAGCATTTCCAGTAGTGGAACTAACATGCCTAATGGTTTTATTTGTGGATTTGTTGATTTATGAAGATTATAGACTAAACAAAAAAATCACAAATGATTTTTAAAAGGGATTTCTTATATAACTGCCAAAATGAATAAAATAGTACAAGATAGTTATAAATTTACTTTTTTTACTTTTTTTATAAATTTACTTTTCACATTAAGCAGAGAATTTCAGGGCACAGACTACCTTTCAAAGTCACTCTTCACACATTTTTGAAGTCTAAACACCAATTCAATTCAACATTTGCTAAACACTTATTATAGGGATACATATTTTTTAAACTGTAACAGACACACACACACACACACACACACACACACACACACACAAACAACAGAGAGCGACCCAAAGACACACAGAGAGACAGAGCTCAAAGAGCTGAGCCAGAATGAATAGAGTTATCTTCATTTCAATTAACTGAGATTGCATTCACATAATCTTTTTCATGGATATATGTGCACTGTTTTCAGAGATCTCAGAATTGGAAGAATTGAAATACTATACCATCAATCTAATGTAAACAAGAATATAAGGGTAATGTGATCTTTATAACTGGTTATTTGAAGTTAAAAAAAAGAAAAGAAAACTATTTATCTCACATGTAAATAATATCAAACAAGTGGGAAAATATAATTTATCTTTTTTCAGTTTTAATTTTGAATATTGCATGTCTTTTTTTCCTTGTGGAAAATGTACCAGAATTATTGTGCTTATAGAAAGACTATGTGTATGATTTAAAAAATTCTAGAACTTCAGGGAACCTAGGTGGCACAATGGATAGAACACTAGTCCTGGAGTCAGTAAGTTGAAATTGGGCCTTGGATACTTATTAGTTGTGTGATATGAGGCAAGTCACCTAGCCTGATTGCATCCCAAAAAAATAAAAATAAAAATTCTAGAGTTTCAGAATTCTAGGAAGGGATCCTGGGTTACCATCTCTTCACTTTTCACTAGACTACACTCCTTTGAACTTCAATAGGATGAACTCCCAGAAAAATCTTCATCTTCATAGAATCACACCTCTGAAGTATGTGTGATTATCCATGTAATCACTCCCTTTGGTTGCAGGGCTTCTTCCAGAACCTTTATTTAGGGAGGAGGCCAGGCCAGCCAGCCAGTCAATATGCATTTATTAAAGTCAACTATTTGCCAGACACTGTGCTAAATGCTTGTGTCTACAAAGAAAGGTCAAAGGTAGTCCAGACTCTCAAGAAGCCTGCAGTCTCATAGAAGACACAACATGTAAACAATTCTGTAGAATCAAGATGTATACAGGATAATTTGGAAATAATTAACAGAGGGAAGGCACTAGAATTAAAGGGGATAAGGAAAAGCTTCTTCTTTAAAGTGGGATTTTATCTGGGATTTGAAAGGAGTTAGGTGAGTGTGAGGAATGATAGCAATCCAGATATAGGAAACTGCATAGGAAAATGCTTGTAATTGGGAGATGAAATGCCTCACTCAAGATACTGAAAAGGAGGCCAGTGTCTCTGGAACACAGACCATTTGAGGAAGAGCATGGAAGGATGTGTGTAAGAGGGATGGAGAGCTGTGAACATCAAATGAAGGATTTTAAATGAAATCTTTTCTCCCAATCCTTTTTTCCCCCTAAACTCTGGATTTCTCCAGCATTCCTCTATGGATACCTAACTTTCAACCCTTTTCAACCCCCTTTTATTGGTGTCTTTCCCAGGAGAATATAAGCTCCTTGAGAATTGAGACTGCCTTTTCTTTTGCTTGTATTTTTATTTTGAGTGCTTAACACAATGCCTAGCACATAGTAAGTATCTAATAACTGCATATTTACTAAGAAGATAGAGGTCATTCTTTTTCCAGTGGTTGAAATATGAATTAAATTGAATTGTTCCCATTATTTTAAGACTGTATAGAAATTCACTAAGGATTCTGATGATTAGTTAAGTCCTAAATATATGTCTTGAGATGTGAATCCCTCTATGTCTAGAATATAAGATCTCTGAGAGCAGGGACTGTATCATTTTTGTCTTTGTATCTCTAGAGTTAGTAGAAGGCTTAACATGTAATGGGCACTTAATAATATCTTTTTTGTTGGAATTAAATTAAATGATTTTATTCCATATTTGAAAAATGAACAAGAAGAAATTAAAAATAACTCAATAGCATGACACTATAATATTTCAGTTGCAAATAACTATTATTAATATAATGGGAAAATATAATAAAAATTCTATGATATAACACATCATATTATTGTGGAAATTCACTGCTATTGTAGCAAGATTTCTAATTAATCAATGGTATTTTAGAGAAAAATAGAGCTTAGATAAGAAAATGAGAAATGGATGCCAAAATTAGGGGTGTACGCTAAGCTAGTGATCAAATCCAAACATTTAATTAAAATGTTCTCCATGAGAATATGAATCTGCTTCTGTGGATTATCCTACTGAATTAGTCTGCCATCTGTAGAATGCTTTCTTTTTTGTTTGACTCACAGAGTTACAAGAAGCTTATCAACAATCCAGCATCATGTAAGCATATAAACATAACATGTTGGATGAGCAGAAGAGGAGGGGGGAGAGAGAGAGAGAGAATTTAAAGAAATTCATGATGTATTTTCATGTTGAATCTTACAGCATCAGGAGGGAAATACATTCCAGAAGTTTGGTCTAGGAATGCACTTAGTAAGCACACACATCAGTAACATGAATCCTAACTTCCCGTACAAAGACTTTTGAGCTCAAATATGGTATTTCTTGTTAATTAGAAGTACATATATAAACTAAAACTTGTACATAAAAATGAGAACTTACCTAAGTAAAAGTCTGAAAAATTAGCTACAGTCATGTAAGTTTGGGATGAAAAAAGAAGAAATAAAATCCTTACAAATTTCAACAGTCAGCCTATTTAATTGGGTCTATGAAGTTAATGTTCACAACTGGATGTTCCTATTGTATCATCACAGTCAAATAATTATACTACTTTAAATTATGTTGGAGTGATTCCGGAAATGGCTGAAAGTAGCCAAAAGATCACTGAGTCATTAATCAGGTGATCTGAATTCTTATCCAAGTTCTGTCATTAATCAGTTATGAGATCTAAGACAAATCACTTAATACCATTGCCCCTTACCTTTCCCATATGTGGAATGAGAGGATGAGGGAGACACTGGATGAAATATCTAACACTGAGGTTAGGTGGTGGTGTGAAAAGAAGGTAGAAACAAGATTTACCCATGCACTAGTATGTGGGGTGAGTGAGAGGAAGGTGTAATAGACACCACTGAGGTGGCAGGCTTGGGCCATTGCTGAAGGATTGGACCCTCGATAATAATAGAGCAAGTCAGAAGAATAGAGAATTTGAGGGGAAAGTTAATGGGGATATATAATTTAAGATTTTTGAAAGGTATTGGTTCTATGAAACTAGTTCAAGAGACTTGAATATTGTAGATAGTTCTGATAGTCATCTAGAGAGACAAAATTAAACTAATAGAAACTGATGAGATAGTGTACAAGAGAGATAGTATAGAGTAAAAAAGAGAAGAGTCTGATCCAGAATCTTGGGTGGGGCAGGAGGGGACAGGAATATCCCATACTTAGTGGGTGGTGGCACAAAAACCAAGTACTGAAAAGGAGCCAGTAGTCACATAGAAAGAAAACCAGAAGAGCAGTGTCTTCAGAATCTAGGGATGAAAGAGTATCAAGAGGAAAAGATAAAGAGCTACAAGTATATGCACTGTTATTATTATTAGCTACTACTACTAATAATATATTATTATAAGCTACTAAGTCACCACATCTGTAAAATGAGAATTATAAGGCTTTTATTAGCTGCCCAAAGTATTATTATGAAGAAAACACTATATACAGGTGTATTTATTAGGAGAACAAAACTTTTCTAGAGCAGAAACTACAAACCATAAACAGTGTACTGGCATCTTTTTTTTTGTAGTTTCAGGAGGATAGAGGTGTGACACAGAACTCATAGCATCATAGCTTTTGAGCTGGGATTTTTGAGCAACTGTCTAGTCCAATTCCAAAATTATATAGATGAGACTCTAAAGGATAGAGGTGTTAAGTTGTTTATCTCAAGTCACATGAGTAGTAAAAATTAGAAGATTCAGATCCAGGTGCTCCAATATCAAAGCTAGTGATCTTTTTATTGAAGCACTAGAGTGAAAAGCTTATTCAAAATTTTAGTATTTTAGTAGATCTGTGATTTGATTAATTTGGGTATTTTCTTCATAGATGGCAAGACAGCTATGCCTTTTCTCATTTTATTCTTGTTCACTCTTTCATAGATTGTCCTCAAAGGACCTATTTCAATTTGTCCTATGTGCCCTCCTTCTTGGATATCACTGGAGCCCGTGCTTTCATTATTCCTTACTCTTGCATTATGGAATATGATAGAAATGATTAGCAATCTTATTTTTTCCGTGCTTATTTTCCATGATAAGAATCCTTGTGCCACTTTTTACCTATAACATAGGTAAACATAACAACCTATTTGTACCTGCCATTCATCTTTTCAATATTCTTTGGGTTGCCTCTTACTTTAATTCTTTAGAGATGATGATGTTCTAAGACTCCTAATCATATAGCACTATTGGTAAAATAAAAATAAACCTTATGTTAAAAAATAAAGAAAGAAGATGCATATTTGTACAAGGGATCGGATTGGAATCATTAAAAAGAATGATAGTTTCTCAAATGCAATCCAACAAACTTTCTATTATTTAATTCTTGGCTGAATTAATTGTTCATCCAGTGCCTGATGCACTTGATTGAACTAATTTGGACAAGAACAATTTTAAAGATCCATTTGTTTTTTGCTGTATGAATTGTTAAATAAATCTTTCTTAAGTTATAATGGCTCTCAGGGAAAAATCCCTGTAATATTCTGGAGTTTGAAGTAGTCAGTCCAATATCACCTTACAAATAGGAACATGTGGGAAGGTCTTCATCTTTAGGTAATCCCTCTTCTATCTGGATCTTTCACCCACAGTAGTGCAAACCTTTGGCAAGTCATCACTTCCATGTTTTCTGTCTAGCTTGAAGTTAATAATAACCCTGTACTTGTTGGAAAATTATCTCTGTCATTACATTTACCAAGGCATTTTAGTATCTTATATCTATGAAAGACTCCTTGTTGGAAGAAAAATCTTTTAAGATAATATGTTACTTATTCAATGAAATGTTTTTAAAATAATCAATAAAGAATAATCATAGAAACATATATATATTCAATTTAATATAATGGTAAAGTCTACTGTGGAAGTCAATTTTTCTTGTTAGTATCAATCAATCACCAAACATATAGTAATCTCCTACTATGTTTCCAAAACTGTACTAGGTATTGAGAATACAAGGCCAATAGTTAAATAATCTTGTGATGAAGAATGCTATCTGCACCCAGAGAGAGGACTTTGGGGACTGAGTGTAGATCACAATATAGTATTTTCACCTTTTTTATTCTTATTTGCTTGCATTTTGTTTTCTTTCTCATTTTTTTTTCCTTTTTCATCTGATTTTTCTTGTACAACAAGATAATTGTGGAAATAAGAATTACACATGTTTAAGATATTGAATTACTTGCTGTCTAGAGGCAGAATGTAAGGGGAAGGGAAGGAAAAAATTAGATCATAAGATTTCGCAAAGGTGAATGCTGAAAATTATCTAGGTATGTGCTTTGAAAATAAAAAGCTTTAATCAAAAAAATTATTTTTCAAGTCAAAAAAAAGAAAGACAATACAAGGCCAAAAGTGAAATACTTTTTGCCCTTATAGTCTATTATATTTTCATTAAGGATATTCTTGATATTCAAATAGTTTAATCTCATAAAGAGTTTATAAATATGCATTATTAGTTACTATATTGATAGTCATTTTGGAGGATTTTTATATCATTCATGTTTTCCTCACATTCTTTTGGCATTTTACATTCCTCATGATATCTTGTAAAATACTGCCTTAATGTTTTTAAGAGTGTATAGCTGAAACACAGTTTCAGAAAATAAAATGCTAATTTCATTGAGTTATTTTAAAAGGTCACCTAAATTTCATAATTTATTTTAAAATAATTGACTGCTTGAAGGAAATCAAATCTTTTTTTCTTCGGCAAGCCATTTTTAAAGTACAGAAAAACTGCAAATTTTAATACCTTAAAACAGAAGAGAAGTAATTATGCCTAGTTATCAAACAACAGGTAAATGTAGATACTGATGGGTTCTGATGTATCTTCCAACTTAAATTCTGTAATTTTGTGATTTTGTGACTGTTAGTCACATATGCTTATTGTGGGCAGATTTACTGATCAGATTTCTCTAAGCACAAAATTGCAACAATCCTATTGTTTGGTTCTAAGGATTTAAAAGAGTTAGCATTTGATTACAAACATAGAATATTGAATAGAAGTTTGCAGAATATCTGTGAAGGAGTAAAGAAGCATCTTAATGTTGAAGGACTAGAAAGACCTGAAATCCTATTTATTTTTTCACAAAGAATGCAATATAGTGTATATGTGCCCCTATAGGAACTTTATAATTCCAAGGCTATAGACATAATCATCTTTTGAAGAAGATATAGCTTGGGTATTTAAAAATGATCTCTTTTTGGTTACTAGAACAGTTAGTTCATTACATTATTTTTCAAGTCACAAAAAAGAAAGACAATACAAGACCAAAAGTGAAATACTTTTTCCCCTTATAGTCTATTATATTTTCATTAAGATATTCTTGATACTCAAATAGTTTAATCTCATAAGGAGTTTATAAATATGCATTATTAGTTGCTATATTGATAGTCATTTTGGAGGATTTTTATATCATTCATGTTTTCCTCACATTCTTTTGGTATTTTACATTCCTCATGATATCTTGTAAAATACTGCAAGTTGAATCAGAAAAGCTGTCTATTACTTTTTTTTAAACAGCTATAGAAAACATTTTATTGTTTTTTCTGTGACTTTTGCTGTAAAGCATTTCTTTAACATTTTAATTGTAGCCATTTTCATTTGGAATAATGAAATAGAACTGGGGTTTTTCCCCTTGAATTTCCATAAATATCAAATGACACTTTTATTGCTTAATTTTTGAACATCCTGAAGTTTTCAATAAGCAACAGGAAAACCATTACATGAGTCTGGGCAAGGAAGTCTCCAATTTTCATAATTCAGCAAACCAAACTGGTTGTGGGAGCATTATTTATTAGTTTAACGCCTTTCAAATAGGTTCCAATGTGAAAGTAAAGTTCAAGAGTTTTACAATGAGCAAAAACACAACAAAGTTGGGACTATATGAAGAATTTACATTTTTCTATGGCACCTTTCTATTACCAATACTTAGCATAGTGCCTGGCATATAGCAAGTGCTCAATAAATGTTTGTTGATTGATTGAAGGACTGACCAAGTAAAACTTGAGCATAATTAGGTAATGTCGATATTGCCCAAAATTTTTCTCCATCCATCTATCTATTCATATATTCATCTATACAACAAATATTTACTGAGGGCTTATTTTTCTCTTGTCAATAAAATGACATAAAAGGGGAATTATCACTTTGTATGGTATATTAGTTCTTTACTGTCACTAATGCAATTTGGAAGTAATTTTATAAATAACTCAAATGAATAATAGTTCTCTTATTGTGTCTATTTTACATCAAGAGAGATGCTAATTCAAAGACAATTTTTCCAAAGAAAAATATTTTCTTAAAACTAGAATTAAAATTCTCAGAAAATAAGATCAAATTTAATTCAACAAATATTTATTAACATCAACTCAGTGCAAAACAAGTTAGGTACTGGAGACCAAACAAAAACAAAAATTAAACATTTCTACCCTCAAGAAGCTTATGTTCAATAAGGGAATATAGGATGCACAAAATAAGTAAAAAACAATCACATAATACAAAGTAACATCAAAGAGAAAAGATAAATGGTGAGAGACCAACAAAGATGGACATGGCATATTATCCTTTTGAAGGAAACTAGGGATTCTATGAGAAGGAGATAAGCAGACTGGGCATCACAGAAATAGGTAGAGTAAAAGACATCAATCAATTTTTTTTTCAAAAAAAAAGGTTCATATTGATTAACTTTACTTGTCAAAATTAATTTAAAATTGAGTATAAAATGAATTAATGATACCATGAACTTAAATGGTTCAATTATACAGAGGGACAAAATTAGAAGTCAGGAGAAGACTTTGAGCCCTGAAATCACTATGAATTTTTCAGTTCCCTAATTTTAATAGTTACAACTATTTTGTGTAAGCTTAGACCATAATACCTCAGAACAAGTCAGTCCTGATCAAGTGGATTGGGAGAGAGAGGAATCAATGTCAGCCTTGGGGAAAAAAAAATGTTCTAATCATGTTTCATTTATTGTTATAATAAAACTATAAGCAATGTGTAAGCAATTCTGATTACTTTGAAAAAACATATCCAATTATTTTCATTCTTTTATTTATTCATTCATTAAACCATTCTAGGAATGTGCATTATTCTCCCATTGTGTGCTAGTCCCTGGGGATACAAAGGAAAAAGTGAAACATTGTTTGCTCACAAGAAACTTACTTTCTACTGTAGGGAAACAGTTTTGAGCACAAATAAGTAAATGTGTTATCTATGCAAGCAAAGTAAATAAATACAAAATAATTGGGGCAAGGGAGGTGTTGGCAGGATCAAGTTAAACATCATGTACTTAACCATGTAGTGGTCAATTTAAAATAATCTTTATTTTTTGTATTTTTAAAAATATTTGAATTTGCTTTTATGTCATTTTTTCTGATATATAACTTTGCTCAGTGTCCCATCTTTGCAACTAAGTACAAAAAGAAAGGGGGAAAAGTTATTCCACAAAACTAACCCTTTATCTATGCCTAGTGGTATGAACAATATTCTATACTTCTAAGCTCCCTCCTCTAAGGAAGGTACATTTTTTCTTAACTCTTCTAAGGGGCAAAATTTTGTCATTATAATAGCATATTTCCAATAGATTATAAGCTTCTTGAACTTTCCTTTCCCTCCCTTCCTCCCTCCCTCTCTTCTTTCCTTCTTTCCTTCCTTCCTTCCTTCCTTCCTTCCTTCCTTCCTTCCTTCCTTCCTTCCTTCCTTCCTTCCTTTCTTCCTTCTTTTGTATATCCAATGGTTAGAACAATGCTTGGTACATAGCAGGTGCTTTATAAACATTTACTCTAGTGTGTCATATTATATTTTGTTGTACTGTGTTATATATTTCAAAGCTGTTTTTCAAAAATTCTATATCTGAAAAATAGATACATACTTAAAATTTAAATTTGCTCTACTCCTTACCTCTAGGGGAAAAAAATCCCTATGTGAAACACGCAATATTATGCCTTGTTTGGAAGGTAATACCATGGGTACTATTTACAGGAGTATATGGGTATATTCATATACTTTGAAGGCAAAAGCCTAGTAGAGTAAGATAACAGGTAAAGGAGCACATTGTTTTTTTACTGGCGCCAAGAAGTATTCTTAAGATTAAGTGTCCTAAATCTTTCATTCATGACATTACCAACTGACCGTCATAATCCATTCATTAAAGCTCTACCAAAGAATGGACAAGAAACAAAGGAATGATATCACTTTTAAAATTTCTCCAGATGACAATTTAAGTATTTAAAAGGTGGGCAAGATAGTGTAGAGTAAATCTTAGGATATTTTGGATATTAGTATGTAATATCCTTTTTCATTTAAAGACACTTAATAAACAATTCTTAACCTTTCTGCCCAACCTCCTCCTCCATTCAACCCCCACAGCCAAAACACATAACAGAAAGGATTAACCTATGAATTTTAGGGAGATTCCAACTTTAAAACCATGGTTAAATAGGATGATCTTGAATCAATATCAGGACATGTCAACTGTGGCTTTTGAAATTGGTTCTTAATTCTAAAAGACCACACTTTTCACTCCTTTTTAGTGTTAGTACACTCTTCTTTCCATGGAATCAACTCTAAGTAATCACCCATCATTTTAAACCCCTGAGACATTGCAGACTTACCAACCCTTTATTCTAAGATTGGACATTTGAGACATGATTAAAAACAACAAGTCTTGTCCAAATCATTTTTAAGATGTCTGCGATTAAATTACCCAGACAGTAATTAAATCTTTACACCTAACCCTTGTACTAAATTCAAGTCTCTGGCAAAATAATGAAAAATTAATTTATTTCAATTTGTATAAATCTCTTAGGTTTAGGAAGTGACTAGACTATAATCTGCACAATTAATTCTATTCTTAGAATCCTGAAACTGAAGATCTTTGTTAGATGAAAGATCCTTGCCAAAATTTAGATAACTGATTCTGATAAGGAAATTTGAAGTTGGACTTATCAGAAAAGAATAAAAATAAAAAAAAAACAATCTGCAGCTGGTAGAAAGTACCTTGTGATTTTATAAATTCAAAGTCATTCATTCATTTGTTCATTCAAGTTATTGAGAACCCTACTATGCACCAGGCATTGCCCTAGAAAATTGGGATACAAAGATAAAAATGAAATACATATGTGTATATACAGAATAGAAGTACAATTCAGAACATAACCAACATGTATTTCAGTGCAAAAATATGGTGCCCCAAATAATAATGATATATGCATTTGAAAGTAGCATATGATTTCCTTAACATAGTTAAGTTCTAGTGAGGAAGTGCCATCTTCCATAAAAAAGCTCCAACAGAGAAGTTCAACTTAACAGAAAATCTATTTGAGCTCTTTGAGGACTTGAGGCTTGTGGTTTGATTTCATCACAAGTTTGGAACACTATTTCAAACAAAAAATTATTCATTAATTATATTTCTTAATCATCTGGATTACTAAGAAATTTTAATACTTCCTGGTTATGTTTTTACATCATATTCCTAGTGTTCATCCTAAAATTCTGCTGAAGTCAGCAATTAGATGAATATTTATTGATTTTTAAAATTCAGTGTCATTTCTCCCCTACTTACAGAGACATTAAGAGATTTACTCAGGATCATAAAGTCAGAATGTATTAGAGAGGGGATTTAAGCACAAGTCTTCCTGGTTTCTGTGGCTTACTGTCCATTATATTATGCTGTCTCTTAAAACAAAATATATACAAAGTAAATGTTCAACCTAAAAGTAATGCTTTAAAGATATTAATCTCGCCTTTATTTCTTAATTCAATACTTCAAAAGAACTGATTTCTTTTGTATGAATTCTCCAACTACAATTTAATAGATAGATTTCTTCTTTTTTAATTGGCATTCATCATCCAGTTACCATGCTTTTGCTGATGACCATCCCTGAATTAGGTGATATCCTCCTTGAATCACAAATCACAATCCATCAACAGGCCTGTGCTCAAAGATTTCTTAGGTAGATAGAACTAGCTATTCTTTGCTACAGTCTTACTTCATTGTTTTAATCAAGGTATTGAAATGGCAGTATTTGGAAATTTGTACCAAGAGAGTACCAATACTAGAAGATTCCCCCCAAACCAGAAAGGAAATATATGCCCAACCTTTTAGACTGATAGGATTAAAGGAGGCAATAAATATGGTCCATGGCTATAAACCATGAAGCTTTTATAAACACTAAAGCATTCTATGGATGCATTATAGTATCACTAATATTCTTATTGTGATAATGTAAGACTTCATCTTTAGTTCTTTATTCTCCTAATGTTATCAGAAATAACAAACGTGGGAAGAACAGCTATTTATTCTTCAGTACTACAGACTAACCTTTGATTTACACTAAAAAGACAGAGTGTGAAGTAAAACAAATACTGTAATGATAAGTAGCACCCCCTTGGACTATGTAATGAAGGAGTTCTCCTACACAAAAACACTTCTGAACAGGTGCACACATCCTCTGAATGTTTTTTTCTGAGTTCCACAATGGAAACTAGAACTCTAAGGGTGTAATACAAGGGTTATCTCTGCCCCTCAGACATCCCTCCATTGCTAGTCTTGAGTCATAAGAAGGAATAATTGAAGTCTAGCTCCATAAGAGCATGTCTTCTTAGACACATATTTGTTTGGGATAAGACTAACTTCGGTTATCTCCTTTCCTTTGATAGAGTGTCAGTTGGGAGCTCAAAAGACAGCTGACATCTCTGTCTCCATTCCTGGGAACCTAAGTAGCTTAGTATTGGTTACCAGAGCAGTTACAGTGGTAACAACAGCAGAGTCAAAAGAAAAGAATTATACACAGAGAAAGAGAAATCACTGGAAAGAATTGAGCCCACTGGCTGATAGTTAGATTCTCTCAGTAGACTACTAGTTAGTAGTAATTAATGAGCAGCACTATTGCAAATATCTCAACAAAGCTCACCTAATTAATAACATTCATGCTATAATTCTTTATTGTCATATCAGCATGTAGGAACAAAATTATTACCTACTAGATTCTTTATTTGGTATTTAATATCTGTATCTGATAGATATGCCTACTAGAATTTGTATTCTAGGTTCCCTTCCTTTTTACTCCTTTCTCATCTCCCTGATGATGAAAACCCCTTAGACTAGAGCCAGAACCAGAACTGGGCCTTAGGAACCTGGGTTGGGAGAGTGGTAGAACTGAAGCACTGAGAGTTTGGTTTGCCTATGAAAGACACAGTTAACCTTAGAGCAATAATCCCCCAAATTGGTAAAGACTACTGGGCTGACATTATAGATGCTGTGATCAGATGGAAATGGATTCTGTGACAGTTTGCCTTATACTCTGTTTGCAATATGCTTTGAACCCATTACTTTTTTTTTTATTTTAGTCCAATCCTCATTGCAACAGAAAGCACAATAGATTACCCTAAACACATGATTGTTCAAGTTCTGCATGTTTCCATAAGAAGCTCCTTATACTTTTGAGAGAGTTTTTCTTTATATTGAGATAATAGATAGATAAGCTTTATAAAATATAAGCTTTTCCTTACATTGAGATAAAATATACCTCTCTTTAACTCCAAGACATAGTATAAAAGATAGTGATGTATTCTGTTGTGTACAGAGGCAATTGGTGGCATAGTGAATATCACAATGCAATTGAACTTAAGAAGTCTTGAGTTTAAATCTGGTTTCAGATACTATGATGTATGGAGTCACAAAGAACTGGGCAGGACTGAACAACAATAATATGTCAGTTGTCTTAAGATTTTAACTCTCTAAGACTGTGATTATCATTTTATTTATTTTATTCTGAATTTAAGAAACAAAATAATCATTTTCAATGACATAGAGTTTTAAGATGATTGTACATGAAACTGATTTATATGAAATATATTATGTACAATTTGTTATTTCTCTTAAATATCTGACTTTTGTCATGTAATGTAAAAGGCTGAAACTCTTGGGCTGATGCACTGAGGTTGGACAACAGAGCATTTAAGGCTAACTACTGATTTGGACAATACTCTATTAGCATGTGCTAGGAAAATGGCCTTCCCAGTATTCTGTGCTGGTTCAATCAATACAGAGAATTGTGGGAAGGATTAGGGGTAGAGTAAGACAAGCCAGAGTCACTTGGGCAGTGGAAGTGGAAAAGGGAGGTTGTGGAGATCCTGTGTCCATTCCCTTCACTTCTACCCCTAAAGACCAAGAATAAAAATCAAGGACTTTTGCTTATCCTGACTCCGGATGATTCTAAGGTATCCAGGGTATTAACCCGGTCTTCACATTGTAATTTTCTTTTTTTTTTCTTTTTTCCTTCTTCCCCCATACCTCTCTAGAGGTGGCTACCTTAGACACAATTACATATACACAACTATCATTCTGTGCATACTTCTGTTTATCAATTCTTTTTCTGTGGTACAGTGTCCTGTCTTTCTTTAGACATCTTTTGTTGTTAATTTGGGTATTTATAATAGTCAAATTATTTCAAAGTTTTTTCTTAAAACATTGTTAATTTATGCATGGTTCTCTTGTTTCTGCTCATTTGAAGACCTCAGAATATTTGCCAACTTGTATTTACAGATCTCACAAAAAATTTCTATACTATTAAAATCATAAGTTCAGTACAAAAAAATAAGGAATTATTGCTTCCAATAAATTAAAATATGACAAAAACCACAGAAGGAAAAGGGCTTCTAATCTGGTAAGGGGAATAACCAAATCACATGTCCAGCAAATTATCAAAATGAGTATGATTTTGTAGACTTAAATTTGAATATTCTCCAAGGTATTCTTCTAATTCTTGAGTTAGTTTAGTTTTTGTTTTGGGGGGTGGTCCTTTTTTGGTTGTATTTTTTAATTTTGTTAATTTATTTATTATTTAATAAGTGTTATATATTATCTATTATAACTTCATACTTTGAAGAATTTCAAATGCAATATCATTTTTTCTTAATCCAGATAATTTCTCTTATGTTCCTTTCTCCTAAACATTTTTTATTTAATAACTAGATAGAATATAATATACCAGAAAATGTTTTGTAACCAAAAACAAAGCAGAAAAAAAGCAAAATATGAATATTTATTCAACAGATTCAGGCTAATTATCTTTATTCTTAAAAACAAAAATCTATTTCTTCTTCCTCCTACCACTTTTCCTTACTGGGAAAAAAGGGGGAGAAAAGCTGATAATAAATATTCATATTCAAGAAAAAACAAATTCCAATATTGGTAATATTAAAAATATAGATACCTTATTCTGTACTATGAGTCTATCACCTCATTGTCAAGAGTTGAATAGCAAGTCATCAAATGTATATTAAATAGTTACTGCAAATAAGATACTGTGTTAGGTTTTAAATGTATATCAAGATGAGAAATTATATAGTTCTGGTCCACAAGGAATTTATATTCCAGTTGGAATATTAATAATAATAATAACAATAAATAACAGCTAGTATTCATATAGTACCAACTATATGTCAGACACTGTTTTAAGTGCTTTTACAAATATTATAAGATAAGAATGCTATAAAGTGAAATTAGGGTCAATCATTGAAGCATATTTGAATGAGGATTTCTTGTGTTTGAGGAATTTAAAAATAAGGAGACTTAATTAGTTTCTCCTACATATTTCAATTGTTTCATTTGAAGGCAAATGCTGCTGTCTTCAAATAAGTGTTTATGTGTTAATTTTTTTGTGTGTATTAGGAATGACAAAAGGAAATCCAAGCATGATACTTAGGAATTCAATTGAGATTTAACAAAAGGATATTCTTAAAATTGTCTGAAAATGAGAGTGTTATCCTCCAAACATATGCTCAGATGGGAATGATGGGATTTCAGCTCTGCATATTGTGTTCTAGCAACTTCAAAGATGGCTTTCTAAGTTTCCTTTTTGCACAAGAAAAAGTTCTATCTCTGATGTGTTAGAAATTCTCTCTTTGGGGAAGAAGGGTGATGTTCTAAGAAAATGATTGATAAAGCAAGATATTATTCAAAATCTATACTTAGAGATTTTTGACCACAGTAAGTGGTTGACAGGGATGAAAGGATGGGACTGCAATGTTCTCTGATAAACTCAGGTCACTTGTCAACAAGATGCAAAACTCAGCTCCCACCCCCACCAACTGTAAAAAAGGTGCAATAGTCACCTCTAAATTTCCTCTAATTTTTGAAATCTTAAGGAAAAGTACTGCTCACTCTTTTTAGTACAACCAAATCACATGGTGAGTAAAATGCTGGGGACTAGAGTTAGGAAGACAAATTCAAAGTCTGCTGAAGATACTTATTTACTCATTTAACTTCTGTCATTAGCTGTAAAATAAAGGTAATAATAGTACCTAACTCTCAAAGTTGTGAGGGTCAAACAAGGAAATATTTATAAAGTATTTTACACATTATCTAGCACTTAGTAGACACTTACTAAATAATTTTTGATGCTATTCTTGTTATTTGTGATGCTACCTATCTCATTTTTTCAGGAATAAATTAATATGATGATATGTACAATGAGGCCATCTAGAAACAAATGCTGCATTATTTATAGAATTATTATTAGATAAAGAAGGGAATAGCAATTCTATATAAAGATAAAGTGAAAGAATTGAAATTATTTAATCTAAAGTGGAAATAATTGAGAAGAGATAGTATTTCTGCCTTTAAGTATTTGAGGTCTTACCTTGCAGTAGAACTGAATAGTGCCTCTTGCATTTTGTTTCATACAATAATTAAAAAGAGCAGATTAAAGGCACAAAGAGACAAATTTAGAGAAAGGAAAAGTTGTTACAAAAGATTCCCTCAGAATTAGTGCTACCCAGAAGTGGTCTTGGCTACCTTGATTAGTAGTGGCTTCCTCTTCATTTAAGTCTTTGGGCAAAAGTTAGATGACATTTGCCAGATATGTTGTAGAAAAAACTTCTTAGTTAGGTAAGGGTTTATTTCCGAAGTTCTTTCGAATCTGAAATTCTGTGACATCATAATTCATTTCCATTTGAAAGATTTTAGAAAAAAAGTAGCATCTGATCCATGAAAAATGGAGAAAATGGGGGTAGTCAGCTTTGAGAGTGGGATTTTTTGACAAAGAAAATGCCATGAGCAAAGACTCAGGAAAGTTTCATTTATGTTCAGAGAATAGGAATCTTCCAGGATTTCTGCATCAAATGGTTCTTCTTAGGAAGGTATATTTGAAAACATAGGTTGGGGATGGCTTGCAGAGCACCCTTAACATTAGACTGTTTAAATTTTCTCTTATAATCAATAGAGCAACTAGATAATGCAGTGGCTAGAGAGCTGGGTAGAAAACCAGGAAGACTTTTCTTCCTGACTTTAAATCTAGCCTTAGATACTCATTAGAAAAAAATGAACATGTGTTCAAGGTGTTCAATGTGTTTATTTACATTGTCTCCATGGTTCACTTTCTCTGGATGAGGATGGCATTTTCCATCCAAAGTTTATTAGAATTGCCTTGGATCACTGAACTTCTGAGAACTAAGTCTCTCATAATTGATCACTGCACAATCTTGCTATTGTTGCTTAGGATAAGTTCCTGGTTCTGCTTGTTTTGCTCTGCATCAGTTTATATAAATCTTTCTGAGCTTTTAAAAAATCAGCCTATTCATCATTTCATAGACTATAACTTATTTAGCCATTTCCCAATTGATGGGCATCTACTCATCTCTTATGAAATCTATTCTTTAGTTCACACCAGAGGTAATTAGTGTTATTTTACATTTTTTAATCCACATGATGACATTAATTTATTAGTCAATTGAACAAATTTTGTGATGGAAATTTCTTGACAGTCTATCAAAATACTATAAAGCTTTACAAAAAAAATACAAAAAAGATAATTGCCAAAATTTAATTTGTCTCTTAAGCTTTGGCTTTTTCCTATAAGTCTATAAATTAATTGTATTTGCAAAAGAAGAACTGGTTATAAAATTGTGTAGACAAATAGTACAGTCACCATTGCTTCAATAAACAATCACGTTTAAAATATATCATAATCAATGAACAAAGAAGGTCTTTTTCTCCCCCCTTACACCCCAAGAAACATAACATAAATTTGATTCCTTTATTGTACATTAATGTTACGTGCAGAGTATGCTAATAATGGGCAACTTGTTTATGTAAGGACTCATAGCATCCCAAGGTAACTAGTGGGGAAAGTTTTATAAGATCCTTAAGAATATGCATGGGTTGCACAAGTCTGTTATGTCCTTTATATACCCATAGCATCTATTATAGTGCAATGTTTTAGTGAATACTTAATTAATTATTGTTGAATTAATTTATTAAGCATTTACTATGTGTTTAATGTACATGGAGATGTATACAAAACCTTTGTTAGGGACCCATAGGCAAGAATTAAACAATTCTTAACTCAGGAAGGACATATCCTATATAGGGAATACAAAATATATAGAGATAAATAAATACTAAATATGCACAGAATGATTCACTTTCAAGCCATGGCCATGCCATTCTGCCTCTTCAATTCTTGCAATTTTCCAGCTCCCGTTTATGTGTTGTCTTCCCCTATTGTAATATTAGCTCTTTCAGGGCTAAACTATTATGCTTGCCCTTTGCTTTATAATGTGCCAATATCTATGCTAAGCATACACATGCTAAGCATATACAAACACCCCTGGGCTTAGCGTAGATGTTGGCACATTATAAACACTTAATAGTTTATCTATTTATCAGATTTCAAATAGGTGAAAACAAACAACTTGAGTGGAGTGAGTAAATGTTATGTGTTATTTGATGCCAGAACACAATATTCAAATGATATAGGGACTTTTTTGAGGCAAAGATGTGGAGGAAGTATGTTCTACAACCATATAAAAAGATAGAGTAGGAGACAGTACATTGGAAACAGCTAGCATGTAAGTTTAACTGGGAATGATGGGTAACATGATGGGTAACAGTGTGGAAAAGAAATTGGAAGATAATTTTACATAGTAGGCTGAAAGTTTGTATTTTTCCTTAAGGCAGTGGGGAGCCATTGAAACTTTTGAGGAGGAATGTGATGTGGTCAGCTGTCTTTTTTTTTTTTTTAAACCAATATCCACTTGGCAGTTGTGTGGAGTATACATGTGGAAGACCACGGCCAGGAAGATTTCAATAGTTTTGGTTGTTATGAAAAACCTTCCTTAGTTATTTTTCATTGACTTTGCCTGAGTAGCAAAAGCAAATGTAATGCAGAGTGATGATTTGGTGAATGTTGTAATATAGACTTTCATTCTTTTTAAGTCATGGCAATATTTCTCATCTGTTCATGTGCCCAAGTTCATTGAATTCCTGGTTAAGTACTCTATCCATCTTTCTTTAACTCTGGTGAAATTCTCTTATTCTGACTTTCAGGTGATTTTAGTATTCTTTAAGAAATATAGTTAACATTGCCAGTATTCTATTTTGAGGAAACTTGTGGGGGAAAAAAAGAATGAAGTTTATAGATGCAAAAATCCTAAATTATACAACATGAAATATATCAATGAGAATAATTAGCATTATGTGTAATATTTGTAGGTTTTAGGATGTGGTATGTTACTTTTGAAGCCTGTGGTGTGGTGGAAGAACTATTGACTTTGAAGTGAATTGAAGTGGTATGAGGAGTAAAATAAATAAACAAATAAAATACTAATGCTGGGGTCCGAGGCACAGAATTCAAATCCTCTCCATGGTACTTATAACCTTTGTGACTTTAAACAAATCACTTAATGTCCCAGTCTCAATTTCAACAAGTATGGAACAGGGGGGTTATGCTAAATGGCCTCTAAAATCCCTCCTACCTCAAAACCTATGACCACCTTGTTGCCATTATTTATTGGGGAGGCAAATGGGGTTAAGTGACTTGCTCAGATTCACACAGCTAGTTAAATATCTGAAGTCAGATTTGAACTCAAGTTCTTCTGACTCCAAGGGCAGAGCTCTATCCACTGCACCCATCTAGCTGCCCCCATTAAATTTCAAGATGGTCACTTAAACTCTCTAGGACACTTTCTTCTTTTGTAAAAACAATAACAAAAGAACATGGTGGGAAAAGATCTCTTAGATCTCATCTAGCTCTCTAACAGGACTATATTTGGTAAATACAGTATTCTTTCATGATATTCAGAAACCTGAACACATTATTTTGAGCATCAGAAGCTTACTAAATTAGGGGCAGTTAGATGGCACAGCAGATAAGGTGCCTTGTCTACGGTAAGAAATATTCCACAATTCAAATCTGGTCTCAGACAATTACTAGTTGTATGACTCTGGTCAAGTTACTTTACCCTGTTTGCCTCAGCTCCTTGTCTATAAAATTATTTGGAGAAAAAAATGACAAACCACTCAAGTACCTTTTACAAAAAATACAGAGGTCCCACAGAATTAGACATGAATGAACAGCAAAACATTTTTGTTTTATTTTGTTTTACTAAACTTGGCCATTTATTTCAAAGAAAACACTGAACTAACATTTATGGATTTAAAAAAACTACATATTAAATTTTAAAAAACTCAATGAAAAATCAAAATGTATTAAGTAGGACACTAAAACTTTATAGATTCACAACTAGAAATACAGATAAATTAATCTACTAAAGATAGGACTCAGATATTGACCTGAATACATGTATATATATATATATATGTATATATATGTGTGTGTGTGTGTGTGTGTGTGTGTGTGTGTATACCAGTACCAAATATGACCATTCATTTGTTAATGGTCCACTTTATATAATTTATTTATTAAAGGCCTACTTTGTATAATGCCCTGCATGAGGTGTTGAGGAAGTTTCATAGATAAATAAAATATCTCATGATCTCAAAAACAATATAATTTCACCAACACGGATTTTGCTTAGGCAAGAAAACCACTGACTATTTAATACATACGCCAAAATTCTGAGTGTCTGCATTGTATGTTATTCTATGGTTAAACATTCCTGAATATTCCACATTTTTCTAGGTGGTTTTATCTCTTAATATTGCTAGAAGAATATGTGTATATAAAATGTGAAAGAGACAAAAAGAAATAAGCCTCGGAGAAAAATCATCATTGACAGGATCTCACTAAGGTCAGCAGTCCAAAATCTGCTTTCCTATTTTTCACTTACCCATCATCCATTACTCAAAGTACTTGAATGTATTTTGCATTGCTATTATTCCAACTCCCCACCTGCCCTTCAGTGCTTCCCATCTCATCCTATTGCATCCCACAACAAAACCCCTAATACCTAATTTAGGTATCCTGTGTACTTTCTAGTGCCTCAGTTACATAAAAGTGAATTTGGACAACTTTCCAGATGATGCTTCTGCATTTTAGAAGTTGAACTTGATGAGTATGCTAGTTAGGATGACATATTGTATTCATAGCCAGTAGTGAAAGTGTTTTCTTTATCTCTTCCTCTCTTCCCTTACCCTTCTCAGTTTCTATAAATCAATTGTAGGTTGACTCATGTTGAATATCTTACTTTAAAGATT